>NC_141700.1:608962147-609619913 GCF_964263255.1 Lissotriton vulgaris
CCTCAGCCAACTCCAACGACATCACCCCCTCTCAAGCCCTCTGCGACTCCCTAGCTTCGTTCTTCCACAACAAAATCGCAGACATCCACAACAGCTTCGACAACCAACCCGGAGACCAACCCACCCAACATTCTGCAGGACCTTCACCCCCCTTGAACATCCTTAATGACTGGAACCCAATCTCCAATGAGGACACCATCCGCTTGATGAACTCCATCCACTCAGGATCCCCCACAGACCCATGCCCTCACCACATCTTCAACAAAGCAGACTCCATCATAGCACCACACCTCCGAGACGTCATCAACTGCTCCCTCAACTCCGCCACCTTCCCGGAAAGCTGGAAACACGCCGAACTCGGCGCTCTTCTGAAAAAACCCACAGCTGACCCCACCGAACTCAAAAACTACCGCCCCATCTCACTCCTTCCATTCCCGGCCAAAGTCATCGAGAAAGCCGTCAACAACCAGCTCGCCGCCTTCCTCGAAACCAACAAATCCCTTGACCGCTCACAGTCCGGCTTCCGAGCCAAACACAGCACTGAGACCGCGCTCATCGCAGCAACAGACGACATTCGAACTCTACTGGACAATGGAGACCCAGTCGCCCTCATCCTCCTCGACCTCTCCGCAGCCTTCGACACAGTCTGCCATAGCACCCTTCTACAGCGCCTCAAAAACATCGGAATCCAAGGAAAAGCACTGGAATGGATCACCTCGTTCCTCACCGGAAGAACCCAGAGAGTCCGCCTCCCACCTTTCAAGTCAGAGGCCACTGAAGTCATTTGCGGCATACCTCAAGGATCCTCACTCAGCCCCACCCTCTTCAACGTATACATGAGCCCCCTCGCGGCCATCGCACGCCAACACAACCTCAACATCATCTCCTACGCTGACGACACTCAACTGATCCTCTCACTCACCAAAGACCCTAACACCGCCAAAACCAACCTACATGAAGGAATGAAAGAAGTTGCCGAGTGGATGAAGCACAGCCGTCTGAAACTGAACTCAGACAAAACAGAAGTCCTTATCTTAGGTACCTCCCCCTCCGCCTGGGATGACTCTTGGTGGCCAGAGGCCCTTGGAAAAGCACCCATCCTGACGGACCACGCACGGAACCTGGGCGTCATCCTAATCTCCTCACTCTCTATGAACAGACAGGTCAGTGCCGTCTCCTCATCCTGCTTCAACATTCTTCGCATGCTCAAAAAAAATTTTGCTGGATCCCCACCGAAACCAGGAAAACGGTCACCCATGCACTGGTTACAAGCCGCCTGGACTACGGAAACACCCTATACGCCGGTACCACCGCAAAACTCCAGAAAAAACTCCAACGCATCCAGAACGCATCAGCAAGACTCATACTAGACATCCCGCGTAAAGACCACATCTCCCCGTCAATAAGAGGATTACTTTCCGCCTCCTAACCCACGCACACAAGGCACTCTACGAACTTGGACCCGAATGCCTCAACACACGACTTTCCTTCTCCCCCCCCCCCCCCCCCCCCCCCCCGCCAGCTACGATCCTCCAACCAAGCCCTTGCTACCGTACCTCGCATCAACAAAACCACCATGGGAGGCAGATCCTTCTCCTACCTGGCAGCTAAGACCTGGAACTCACTTCCCACTCACCTTCGTCTCACTCAGAATCACCTAGCATTCAGAAAACAACTTAAAACTTGGATATTCGACAAGTAATTCCCCACCCTTCCTCAAGCGCCTTGAGACCCTCTGGGTATGTAGCGCGCTATATAAATATTCTGACTTGACTTAGATCAGTCCTGATCAATGCAAATAGAACGTCCAGGCCTAAAAACAGAAAACCCAACCAAAACAACCTAAAACAAGTCAAGCTAACCACCAATACTCAAGAGATGAACTCTAGTAGCTCAGGGAAACCACTGATATGCCTACTGCTCAACTGTCGTTCCGCAGCAAAACATGCCTCGGACATTGCAGCCCTCATCATTAGTCAGGAAGTTGACGTGACAATCTTAACTGAAACATGGCTCACGGACTCCTCCTCCCCGGTCATGGATCTGCTGGTGCCTCCTCATTACAAGATTGTGAGATTAGACCGACAAAAAAAGACAGGAGGTGGTATAGCCTGCATACACCAATCCGACATCAAGGTCTGCCAAATACAATCCGACCCTCTTGAATCCTGTGAATACCTCGGTCTTGGTATAAGAACTGCAGAGAATCAAAGGTCATGGAAAGTTGACCCGCACCAAGGTTTATACACACGTATTTTGATTTATCCAATTTCTATATTTCACAGTAATAATAGATATTTAGACAGAAACTTCCCACACATAAGAATTTCAAAAAAGAGTTGATTGTAGATTTTTCAGTTTTCTTTATTCAAGTTCTTAGTTAAAATTCACAGAATTGCTTGTTGCCAATGCGTTTTGTCACATCCGTGACTTCTTCAGGGCTCAAAGTTAATGTTTCTGACAGAATTCCTAGTTGGCGTCGGCCACCATATAATCTCTACGTGTTCTGGTCTGATATATTCACATTGATATCAATGTTTTTTCCTCTGTGTGCGGCAGTATAAGATCTCTGTGCACTGCAACTAAGGCTATGTGCGCCGGGAACCAGACAGTGTATGTGGTGCAGCGCCAAATTCCACGCCAAACCTTTGCTTAAAACAGTGAAAAGAGAGTGCATTTCTACACATGTAGCGCCACATGAAGTGTCTTAAGGCAGGTTTTAAATTTTGATATACACACAATGACATGAATTGGTTACACAGGCAAGTACAGTTTGGGTTTATAAAAGCACAGGACTCCAATGGTGGATATATGTTTCAGTGAATTTGTTACTTTCAGGGGGTGTATATGGGTCGCATCCTCGACCGTGTCGCACAAGGATCATCTGCTAAATAGGCACTTACCAATAGTGAAAATCTGTGCTGGTCATTATAGTTCTGACCCTTGAGCGCTTTTGTGAGAAAAAGAGAATCAAAGGTGCAACTTGCATGCACTCTTTTACCCACCAGGCGATAACGCCCCTTTCATATACCAGTTAATGGAAATCATCACGGCTACCTCTACCAGTCACACTAACTACATATTCCTAGGCGACTTTAATTTACACTGGCACGACAATAATGACAAACAGGTCAACGCACTTAAAGACTTTCTAACAGACCTAAACCTGACTCAAGCCTGCACACTGCCAACACACTCAAAAGGGGCAACGTTAGACTGGGTAATCTCGAGAGTCAAGGATATTACAATCCACTTAATTGTTCCTTGCGATTGGTCAGATCACCATGCCATAACCTTCCATATATTCACCATAAAAAGAAAAAGACCACGCAACCTGTCAAAATAAAAAAAATGGACACGAGACACCAAAGACCCTAATATTGAGCAACTTGTAGCAAGATATGAGAAGGATCTAAATCCACCTGACAACATGCTGAACGTCAACAAACTCACTGATCACTACACCACGTCAATGACTAATATAGTCAACTCCACCATGCCACTAAAACTGAAAAGAGTCTCAGAGAAAGATAAAAATCCATGGTTTAATTGGACACTGAATGAAGACAGGCGGAAGCTGAGACTGGCAGAAAGAAAATGGAGACAGCACCCAACATCCCCCTAGCTAAAAACTCTTCAGAAAAATCAGAAATTAATACAACAAAAGTGTTCTCAACTCCAAAAATTAATGTTTTAGATCCGAATTGGATAACGCCAAAAACAGACCACGGAAACTTTTCGAGATGTTAAAACAACAATCCAATAAATTGGCCAAATCTGCCCAAGAAGCAACTAAATCTCAACTGAGCTGCGAGGAATTCTCAACATTCGTTACAGACAAGGCCAACACGCTTGAAAGAGATCTCAGGATGGCAGCCGACAACCTCGCTAGCCAATTACCTCCACATAACGATGCTATAGTGAAAAACAAAGCACAATGGTAGAGCTTCAAGTCTTATGACCAGAATACCATTGCCAAAACGCTCTCGGATATCAAACCAAATAACCACTACAATGACCCCCTCCCCTCTAAATGACTAAAAAGAATTAACCATATCGTCGTCGCAATATGGACAAAAATATTCAATGGCTCACTATCTCAAGGGGTCCTACCAGAGTGCCTAAAAACAGGTCAAGTCCCACCCATCATCAAACGAGCATTGGCATAGCCAATTGGTCTCGCTTTTGGGACCTTATAAGTATTTAGTTCTGTAGTAGGGGATCTCTGTGTATAGTCATAATCTAGTGAATAGTCCCGCCCATGTGCGTGGACCCTGGAGCAATCAAAAATAATCTCTTAAAGTGTCGAAAAAATGCAGAATTGCACAGACACTTAAGAGAGAATTTAAAGACCGATAATGCAGCCTATAACCAGGCTACACTGTCCAGTACTTCAACTAGAAATTCCACCAAAAATCCACAAACAGCAAAGTCTGTCCAGATTTCCCTTGCCTCAGCAGCAAAAACCCTCTGGAATGATAGAGAGGAACACATGGACAGACAAGCCCCATAGGCTGCCAATATGTGGCTCAAAATAGGATACCGTGCCTTTAAGAGAACTTTCCAGAACTTCACAGTATCCCAGAATGCACTGCAGGTCCCTTTTACTTTCAGTTCTTTTTTTCGGCTCCTGCAAGCAGGACCCTGGAGCATTGAGCTCTCCCTTTTTAAGGGTTTTTTGGTGATTTTTCACTGCTTTTTCAAAGTTAAGTGCTTTATAGTACTTTGGTGCCTTTCTCCTTGGTTTTTGCACTCTGTTTTTTGCCGAATATGCCTGCATTATTCGATAAATGCCTGGAGTGCTCCAGGAAGAAGGCCAAATCAGATCCCCATGAGGTGTGTATCCTCTGCCTTCCATCTTCCCATGTCCCAGAGGAGTGTGTGATCTGTCGAGGCTTCTCTGGCAGGACCCTGAAGGACAGAAAGATCAGACTTCAGGGCCTCGAAGAAAGAAGAATGAAGGCACAAGGTGGGTCTGGAGGGGCTTCATCTGCCCATGCTGAGGCCTCTGGGGGGCTCCCCAGGGGCAGGAAGACCAGCAAGCGTCCCCATTCTCCGTCTGGGTCGATTGCACCGACTACGGCGTCGAGAGGGATGACTACGGTCTGTTCCCCGTCGTCGGGGGCGAAACGACATTGACGCTCGGCGTCGAAGGACCTTACAAGGCCACCATCGAAGTCCCCTGTGACTATTTTGTCGTCGTCCTCGTCGTCGAGGGATCGACGTCGAAAGGCCAGGCGTTGGCGCTCGCCGTCGAGGCGACACCGCCGTTCGCCGTCGGCGAAGAGGAGACCATCGTCGTCAAGAGGTCCTCGTCGTCTAGGAGTGGATCGCCGCCGAGGCGCAGATCGCCGTCGAGGCGCAGATCGCCGTCGAAGCGCAGTTCGCCGTCGAGGCGCAGAAGAACGCCGTCGAGGCGCAGAAGGTCACCGTCGAGGCGCCGAAGGTCGCCGTCGAGGCGCCGAAGGTCGCCGTCGAGGCGGACGAGGTCGCCGTCGAGGCGAAGGCGTTCGACGCCGAGGAGAAGACGCTCAACGTCAAGGGACCGACGCTCGCCGTCTGGTCGCCGTTCTTCGGCGTCGAAGAAAAGTAGAAGGAGACCTGACGCCATGGGAGGTTCGCCAACGTCTCAGGCTGGTAAAGAAGGCGGTTCACCGGGCTCGGTGTATTCCAAGGTGTATACCCCGTCACAGAAGGTGACGCCACCGCCTCCATTGCCGAGGGGTCCCCCTCCGAGGAACCCTACTCCTCCTCCTCCGTTACCTCCACCTCAACCTGGACCTCGGTTGCCAGAGAAGCCGCCTCCGATTCCTCCGAGGTCGGTTTCATTGCCTAATCTTCCGACCCCTCCCAAAGGGACACCTAAGCCGAAGGCCCCGGCCAAGCTTAAGTCACCTGCTCCGGTGGAACCGGTGGATTGCCCTAGGCCGAGGAGGTCACGATAAGGCTCCGGACGGAGAGGAAGATCGAGGAGTCGCCGCAGATCCTCCACCAGATCAAGGCGTCGCCATAGGAGAAGGGGATCTAGGGCCCGCATGGACTCCTCCAGGACCGGCTCCTACTCACCGACTTTGTCGGGCTCCCCAGGGACCAGAGTGTCTCCAGTGGACGACATAAGCACAGGAGACCCTGACGGCTGTGGGCTTGGAGAAGCCGAAAGAAAAGAAGTCCTACCGCCCGTTCCAAAGACGGTTCGGGGCGCAGGGAAGAGGACGAGGGCAGTCTTCGGGACAGCAGCAGCAACAACAGCAGCAGTTCCGGAGACCCTTCCAGAAGCGCCAGAAGGGTAGAGGGGGACAGCAGTCCTCTACAGCGAACAAGGGCCCCGGCAGGGTGGCGACCCTGAGCTGTTACTTCCCCTTCATCCGTTACCCGCTCCGGTGGGGGGAAGCGTTCAATTTTTTCTGGCGGAGTGAAGAAAAAATTACTCGGGACAAGTGGGTGCTGAATATTGTTTGCAATGGATACAGTCTTCGGTTCATCAGCCTGCCTCCAGCGATCCCTCCGGTCAGCTCTCAGTATCAACTACGCGAGCTCCAGGCGGAGTCCGATATCCTGTTAAGGAAAAGGGCGATAGAAGACGTACCTCTGTCTCAAAGAGGAAGAGGTCTGTACTCCCGGTTCTTCCTGGTTCGCAAGAAGGACAAGAACGAGTTCAGGCGCATTCTGGACTTGCGGCAGGCAAACAAGTGGATTCACCGAAAAAAGTTTTGCATGCTGTCGTTGCATCAGATTTATCCTCAGTTGCAACAGGGAGACTGGCTTTGTGCAATAGACCTACAGGATGCGTACTTCCATGTGCCCATTGCACACAAACACAGGAAGTTCCTGCGGTTCCAAGTTGGCACCAATCACTATTAGTACACAGTGCTGCCATTCGGGCTGAAATCTGCGCCCAGGACATTCTCGAAGTGTATGGCAGTGGTAGCGGCACACCTAAGGAAGAACAAGGTGTTTGTCTACCCGTACCTGGACGATTGGTTGATCAAGGCCTCCTCCTTCTTGGAAGCTCAAGCACACTTCCGGAAGACGTGCGTTCTCTTGAACAAGCTGGGGTTGCACATCAACATGTCCAAGTCTGTCCCGACCCCGGTCCAGTGCATTCAGTACTTGGGAGCCACCATCGATACGCTGTCAGCAAGCGTGTCTCCTTCGGAGGAGCGACGGCGATCGATCCTTTGGAAGGCTCAGGCTCTTATGACCGCTCCATCTACAACCGTGAGGACGGTGTCTTCTCTACTGGGGTCGATGGCCTCTTGTATCTTCCTCACTCCTCATGCACGGCTACACATGAGACCTCTGCAGGAGTGCTTGGAGGACCAGTGGGACCAAAGGAAAGGATCTTGGGACGACAAGATAAGACTGTCTCTGCATGCTCTTCAGTCTCTGAAGTGGTGGTGTTCAGCGGAGAATCTCCTCAGAGGGGTTCCCTTCCACAAGGACATTCCCACTCAAGACTATCGTGACGGATGCTCCTCTCCACGGCTGGGGAGCGCATTCGGGAGACTTACAGATTCAAGGAACGTGGTCTCCGATGGAGTCCACATATCACATCAATTTCCTGGAACTCAGAGCTGTTCACTTGGCACTGAAGGCCTTTCATCCGTCCTTCCAGACCAACCCTCTGCTTGTACAGACGGACAATACGACCACGATGTATTACCTCAACAAGCAGGGGGGCTCGAGATCGCGCACCCTGTCTCAGGAGGCGCAGACGATCTGGCACTGGCTTCTGGCCAGAGGATTGACGATAACGGCTACCCATCTACCAGGTGTGCAGAATGTTCAGGCAGACGCACTGAGCAGACTGATTCAGGAAAACCACGAATGGGTCATAAACAATGAAGTACTAGGAGAAGTCTTCGAAAGGTGGGGGACTCCAGACGTAGATCTGTTCGCCAGCGCCGAAAATAGAAAATGCCGAGACTTCGCCTCTAGGTACTACCAGCAAGGGGCGCTGGGGAATGCGCTATGGATCAACTTGTCGAACAGCTTTCTCTACGCTTTTCCACCCATTCCCCTGATTCCAGCGGTGCTCATCAAGCTGTCCCAGTCCAGGGCACGGATGATCCTGATTGCCCCGGAATGGCCCAGGCAGTGGTGGTTCACGGACCTGCTTCACCGATCTCTCCTTCCGCACATATGGCTGCCGTGCAGGCCGGACCTTCTCACGAATTTAGGGGGGCAGATGTTGCACCCCAACCTCTCGTCTTTGAGTTTGGCGACATGGCTCCTGAGATAGTGCAATATGGCCATTTAAATCTGCCCGAAGATTGCATGGACATACTGAAGGAGTCTAAGCGACCTTCCACTCGGACATCCTATGCTTACAAGTGGAAGAGGTTTTGTATCTGGTGTGAGTCCAAGAACTATGACCCGACGATGTGCAAGGAAGATGTCATCCTTCCTTACCTTCTACATTTGGCGCGGTCTGGCCTTAATGTTCATTCCATTAAGGTTCATCTCGCTGCATTGACTGCCTACAGGAAATGCCCTTCACAGACTTCCTTCTTCCAGATCTCTGTGATCAAAGATTTTTTGGAAGGCTTGAAGAAAGTGTTCCCTCCTGTCAGGCTTCCTTCGCCTTCATGGGAATTGAATGTGGTGCTGTCCAGATTGATGAAGGAGCCTTTTGAACCTATTCATAAGGCTTCGTTGCAGCACCTGTCCTGGAAGGCGGCGTTCCTCGTGGCTATTACATCGGCCCGCAGGGTGAGTGAAATTCAGGCGTTGTGTTGCCAAGAACCTTATACTGTATTTCATGCTGCTAAGGTTGTTATGCGTACTCACCCTAAATTTCTTCCCAAGGTTATTTCTGATTTTCATGTCAACCAGACTATAACTTTGCCTACGTTTTTTCAGAATCCTTCATCTCCAGCGGAAAGGTCCTTACATTCCCTGGATGTTAGGAGGGTGTTGAAATTTTATCTGGATAAGACCAAAGATATTCGTAGGTCAGACCAATTGTTCATCAATTATGGATCAGTCAGGACGAGTCTTGCTACCTCTAAACAGTCTATCTCTAGGTGGATTGTGTCCTGCATACAACTGTGTTACCAGAAAGCTAATAAGACCTTAGGGGGTAAACCTAAGGCTCATTCCACCAGGGGCAAAGCTGCCACGACGGCTTTGCTCCGTAATGTTCCTATTGCAGAAATCTGCAAGGCCGCCACTTGGAAGTCGGTCCATACCTTTGCTAAGCATTACTGTCTGGACACGGATGCCAGGGCAGACGCTCAGGTTGGGCAGGCTTCGCTGCGAAATCTGTTCGCACAATAGTGGTGTTATTTCTCGTTTCTCCACCGCCGCTTTGGTGTGGGGATGGGCTTGCCATTTTATTCACTAGATTATGACTATACACAGAGATCCCCTACTACAGAAGGAGTAGTTTCTGTCCTGTAACTCCAGTTCTGTAGTAGGGGTATCTCTGTTATAGTCATAAGCGCCCGCCCTCCTCCCCGGTGGAGAGAGATGTTCATGTAAGGAATGCTACAGGTCTGGCGTGTTACGCCTTCAAAAAGAACTGAAAGTAAAAGGGACCTGCAGTGCATTCTGGGATACTTTGAAGTTCTGGAAAGTTCTCTTAAAGGCACAGTATCCTGTTTTGAGCCATATAATGGCAGCCTATGGGGCTTGCCTGTCCATGTCTTCCTCTCTATCATTCCAGAGGGTTTTTGCTGCTGAGGCAAGGGAAATCTGGACAGACTTTGCTGTTTGTGGATTTTTGTTGGAATTTTTAGTTGAAGTACTGGACAGTGTGGCCTGGTTATAGGCTGCATTATCGGTCTTTAAATTCTCTCTTAAGTGTCTGTGCAATTCTGCATTTTTTCGACACTTTATGAGATTAATTATGATTGCTCCGGGGTCCACGCACATGGGTGGGACTATTCACTAGATTATGACTATAACAGAGATACCCCTACTACAGAACTGTATTTACAGGACAGAAACTACTCCTTATGCAGCACAATATCCTTGGTGCAACAACGTCAACTGTTGCATGGCTAAACACTTATAAGGTCCAATAGGCGAGACTTATTGGCTATGCCAATTCTTGTTCATACTGAGGATGAGAGCAAAAATGGGGGGCCCCATACGGACACATCTCAGCACCTGGTTTTAAGAACTGCCGGTTTTCAGCACCTACAGAACCCGTCCAACTGAAAGCCCTAGTGTCAGTTCAAGTAATTTACATTAAGTTCCTATCCTAATGATAGGAATTGAAACACAAGAGTTACACTTTCCCATTCAGAAAAGCTTGTCAATATTAAGCTGGGAGACAGCACTTATTCAGAGAAGCTCATGGGAGAGAAACTTACTGCAATTTCTCAACCACGGCCTCGGAACCACCCCAGAAAATCCGGTTTGGTTACTCCAGACAGGAGGGACCTTGGCCAGACAAAGGGCGTAGGGATTGAAGTGTGATAGTTCACAGGATTTTGTTGTGCCTTCATGAGTCTGGTTGTGGAAAAGCTTACGGTAACAGGCATCGCATGGAGGGTAAAGCATGGAATCTCACGAGAGTGAGGAGTGCGGAGATTCTCTCGTTTCGATTGTGGGTTTAAAGGACATGGTCTGTCAAGAGCACGAGGAGTGCTAGAGTTGTGGAAGTACATCATTAGTTGACCCAGTGATTGGAATGGAAAAAATATAGGTAACCTGGCCTTGAATACCTCATTGCTTCTGAAAAGTGGCAGAACTCTCGAAATGAAAGTATTGCACCTGTCAAGAAGTACTGGTACTCTGGTTCTGAAAATAAAGAAGTGCAGGTTCTCAGTACCCAATAGTACTTACGCATTTAAATCCCTAGGTAAACCCAATGACGCTGGCAACGTGCTTTTAAGAACAGAAAAGGGTATGCAAACTATTAAGTAAGTGAAGAAAATAAAATATGACAAAAAAGTCTGGGGGAACGGAGAAGTATAGAATAGAATGAAAAATGCAAAGGAGGCAAGCCCAAGGAAGTGAATTTATGAGTAAGAATAGCTTTAAAGAACAGTAAAAGAGGAAGGAAATCACAACGTGCAATGTTATAGGCCATTGCCTAGTGCGTTGACAATGGCATGGGGGCGCGAGGGGGTGCACTAAAGTAAACAACGCCAGACTTGCAGAAAAAGCAGCATATTGAAAATATTAAGACGGGGAGAATCTATAGACCGTGGGGACAGAGTGCACTGTCCGGTCGGTGCCAAATAGGAGGTAATTGCTTTTAAGTGGACGCAAAATTAAAGGCTGATTAAAGGCGATGCGCACCTATCTATCGGGCTAGTAGAGTGCAAGTACTCGCAGTAAGAAAGCCGGTCAATCACTGCCCCCTAGTGGCCACATGTAAAGCATACTCCTGCATACTTCCGAGAGCATCGCCTCGGAAATAGGATTAGACAAATTTTGCAGTTCTCATTATAACTGAATTAATTGATTTTGTAGTTTAAAAAAGTGCAATTTGGATCACTCACTTTAGAAGACGTCAAAGAATTAGTCCACTAGAAAGATGAATGTACTCTACCCACAACATTAAGAAGCACAAAATGTGCAGTCAAAATCTGCAGGCGAGCGAGATCTTATTCAGAAGAAGGGAGAGAGGGGTTAGTGCCGCCACCGAAGCAAGGACAGAGGGGCGATGAGAGGTGAGCGGCAGTGGTGGCGTTTGCCACACTACTACTACTAATAAAAACATAAATTAACGCTGGTCTGTGGGTCACTTCCTCACACCTCTGCTGCTCCCAAGAGCCAATGAGACTGGTCAGTCTAGCGATCACTGCTGAATCCACAGCGAGGCATTAACAGTCTGAAGTGGGGGCAGCCAAACAAGGGGGGTCGGAGGACACTCCCTGTGCTAGCCGACCTCTTGGACAGAGGAGTGTGGGGGTGAGGGTCTACGATGACGTCATGCCGTCTTAGTGGGGAAACCATGGCTGTGGGGCGCTTCAATACTGAAGCCTTGCTGTACGGACAGCGACCTCTACAGCTTTGCAAGTCTTCTCTTTAAGGCCAGATGGAGACCCAACACTGTGGCCTTGTCCCCTCGCTAAAGCGCTGTGAAGATCTATCACACAAGCACTAGGACCCGATAACAACAGGTTAAAGGCCAAGTGCGGCGCATCGTCCCGGAATGGATTATCTAGCTGGACCTCACTCCAGTCACATCGGGAAAGAACCATGCAGCCAAGCAGCCAACTAGCATGAGGCGTTATCAGCTGAAACGTGCTCGGAACCGCCGCACGGACAATCTAGGGCACGCTGGCTTGAGTTAGTTAAGGTGGGCCAGCGCCCTCACCCAACACCATGACAGTGTCCCTCGCGTACCTCCCAATCCACCCGCCGACACCAACACGGATCAAGAACAGAAACTGTCCCACAGAGAATCTGTGCTAGAAAGAGTCACAGCTACAGAATATAACCTGCGCAAAGCGCCACGAAGCCCGATAACTGGCGAACGCTGGGCTATACAAATATACCCGATAAGATATCAAGGCTCCGGAAGCGTTTGTATTTACCTCCGGTTCCCGATATGCCACAGGGTGAAGTGGAGCGCCGTGAGGAGTCGGGCCGGACCACAGACACCGGGATGTTTTAGAGGCACACACGTCTAGGCGGCCCTGGGCTGAGGACAACTAGACTGGAACACACCTCGGCGCCCCGATAACAATCCCATGCGGTACTCACGTGGATACCTCATGACGCTGAAAGCCAGTTCCTGCTTGTGCAATACCACATGGGAAGTGGCAAACAGTGCATCCCGGGTCTGCCAGGTGTGTAATTTCCGTTTTCAGCCTACGCTTAACTATTTGCCTCCTCACCCCGCGGCCTTTTCACTGGTTCACGCCGGTTTGATTAATGCTAGGTCATTAGTCAAACATGCTGCAGACATTTTTGAGCTGCTGAGTGAAAATCAGCTGGATTTACTATTTATAACGGAAACCTGGCTCAATGAAACCTGCGCCCCCTCTGTTGAACTGGCCATTCCACGCGGTTTTAAAATTGTTAGATCTGATCGCCCTCTAGGCAGAGGTGGTGGGATTGCGGTTGTCTTTAGAGAACAGTGGACCTTTTCTTACGACTCCCAACAACAATTGCCTGAAGCCGAGATGCTCCACTTCTCCCTAATTTTCAACGCCCATTCTTCCATAGGTGGCACGCTGGTTTACCGCCCTCCAGGCCACGTTGGTAACTTTGTGCAGGTCTTAGAAGAGTTAATAGTACCTCGGATTTTACGTCATTCCCGGTATCTTCTTCTAGGGGACTTTAATATTCATGTTGATAGTTCGGACCTACCAGAGGCGGCTCGCCTTGCAGAAGCTCTCTCTATGGCCCAGCTAAGACAATGGGTAGCTGCTCCAACCCATCTAGGAGGTCATATTCTGGATCTGGTATGCTCTAATTTTGATATCACTATGGCCCATCCTGAGCCAGTAATCTGGTCGGACCATAAGCTTATCAGATTCTCTTGGCCTCTGCTGACTGCTGCTGTGATCCATCCCCAAACTGCCCATACACAGAAGATTAATCTAAACACCCTTTCTGAGGGTCTTGCTGCTTCTCGCCCTTCGCTACCTCCTGATATCGAGGCCGCAGCCAGCGCATTTAATTCATGGGTGGAATGCGCGACCGTTGCATCAATCAATAGCAGCCGGGTCTGCAGACTCCGTTCTACCCCCTCCAAACCCTGGTTTTCTCATGCCCTCCGCGACCTCAAATCAGGCTGTAAAAAGCTAGAGAGGCTGTGGAGACAAGCCTATCTTCCCGAGGCAAAAAAGGATCTGCGGGCTGCACAAAAAAAGTATTATGCAGCCATCAGATCGGCCAAATGCAGCTATTATGCAGGACGTATTAATAAAGCGAACAACAATAGTAAGGAAATCTTTACGATTGTAAAAAGTTTTGTATCTCCCTGTGCATCACAACCTCTGTTACCTGCTTCGAAGGAATGGTGTGAAGAACTATCTGAGTTTTTTATTGAAAAAATTGTTAAAATTCAGGAGGATCTGCAAAATGTTTGTAATGGCCCCACATCGTCTCTAACTACTCTGCTTCCCTCAATGCCTCCACGCACTGAGCAACTGGCTACATTCACCCCCCAACTAAAATCTGATATTATTTCTATTGTTGCTGCTCTAAAATCAGGATCTCCTTCTGACCCCTGCCCGGCTAGAGTATTTGCGGGTTTAGCGGAAACACTGGGAAATGAGGTTACCCAGCTCATCAACCTTTCGCTTCTTACGGCTACTGTCCCCGCTTGCTGGAAGCAAGCAAAATTGCTCCCATTGCTAAAAAAAAATGGATTAGATCCAGCTACGCCGTCTAATTTCCGGCCTATATCTCTGCTCCCAGCTCTTGCAAAAATCTGTGAAAAGACTGTCTTCAAGCAGCTGGATAAATTTGTTGAATCAACAGAGGCCCTACATCCAGCTCAGTCTGGCTTTCGGGCCTCCTATAGTACCGAGACGGCCTTGGTCGAAATCTCGGAAGCTATTCGGGAGTGTCTTGACGAAGGTGGCAGAGCGGCTCTGATTTTACTAGACCTCTCTGCTGCCTTCGATACGGTGCCTCACTCCCTACTACTCGCCAGACTAGCCGATATTGGTGTTATTGGCCCTGCATTTGACTGGCTGACTTCATTTTTAAATAACCGCACTCAACAAATTTGGCTGCCTCCATTTGCCTCCACCCCTAAACTACTTTCTACAGGTGTTCCCCAGGGGTCCATTTTAAGCCCTTTACTTTTTAATATTTACCTTACCCCTTTGATTTACCTTGCTGAACAGTTAGGGGCTAAAATTATGGCGTACGCCGACGACACACAGCTTTTGTTTACCTGGTCTAAAGATAATTTAGATACGTCGGCTGCCCAACTCTGTTTGTCCTCTGTTTTTCAATGGTTAGCACACGCATAGCTAAAATGCAATGAAAGTAAATCCGAGATCCTGCTGTACGGATCTTTTCCTGAGGACTTTAGTGAGCGTCTCTGGCCTGCTGACCTCCCCCCTCCAAAAGCCACATCTGGCCCAGTGAAAAACTTAGGAGTCTGGTTCGGTAAGAACCTTAAGTTTGAGGACCACATAAAGAAACTTACGGGGGTTTGTTTTGCTACCCTAAAAACTTTACGTAGGTTCTTTCCCTTCCTACCGAAAGAAGCTAAAGAGACTGTCATTCGTGCCTTAGTTCTCTCTAGGTTGGATTACTCGAATGGACTGTTCTGCGGATTGCCGGCATACCTGATTCACCGCCTTCAGGTCATTCAGAACGCCGCCGCCAGACTTTTGTATAATGCTCCTAGGCGTTCCAGTGCCCGTCCCCTGCTATGTGCTCTCCACTGGCTTCCGGTTGCCCACAGGATTTTGTTTAAAATTCTAGTGCTGGCCTACCGAGCTATTCATCAAACTGGCCCTGTCTATTTGAGGAAAAGGTTCTGTTTGTATGTCCCTAATCGCCCTCTGCGATCGGCCAACTTGTGCCAGATGTCCGTTCCCAAATTTGAATATTGCAGACTTGGCGGCCAATCAATCTCAGTAAGAGCAGCAAAATCCTGGAACGCCCTTCCCCTCCACTTAAAAACTGCATCGTCTCTCAGTGCTTTTAAGAAAGGACTAAAAACTCACCTTTTTAATATTAAAGTCTAAATTTTTTCTTTTTCTATTTCTGTTTCTAGATATTTGTCCTCTCCCATACTGCTCTGCCTTCATCGCGCCAGGATACTATTTTTTTAGTAATAGAGCGCGCTATAAAAGCCTTTAATAATAATAATAATAATAATAATAATAATAATAATAATAATAATATTAATGTAAATAAACAAGGTTCCCGAATTACAAACTTACCTATGACCCTCTGCTGCTGATCTTAAATATTTAATCCCTTCTGTTTTGCTTGAGAGAGAGAGAGAGCTGGAGAGACAGAAAGAGAGAAAGCGAGAGGAGAGAGAGAACCCGGGAGTGGTGCGTGCACGCGCACAGTCTGCTCTCTTTGAAAGCACATACTCGTGATTGTGGCGCGCCCCTGCTCGCTCCCACAAGGTGGATGCCGCCATAAGCACGAGTATGTGCTTCCAAAAAGAGCAGAGGGCCGGCTAAAGGTCTCCTATGCAGCGCATGCGCACTGTGTAGACGAGACCTAACAACCTACAGCGAACCCGGCTGACCCAAATAACTTTCGCCCAGTAGCCAATATTCCATTACTTGCCAAGCTAATTGAAAAATGTGTGCAAATCAGCTGAGCAACCACATCAATAATTTTAATCTGCTGGACAACTGCCAATCTAAATTCAGATCAGGCCACAGTACGTAAACAGCAATCTTGCATATAGTGGATGATGCGCTACTGGCTCTAGATCACAATCAAACATGTCTACTAGTTTTTCTTGACCTGTCTTCTGCATTTGACACGGTAAATCATGAAAAATTGCTAGCCCGGCTTGAAGACAGGATGGGACTATCTAGAAATGTTCTGAAATGGTTTGAATCCTTCCTTCAGAACAGAACACAAAGATTTCTGGTCAACCAGACCCTATCCCCATCATGCCCAACTCGATTAGAGTCCCATAAGGATAAACATTATCCCCATCACTATTCAATCTATATGTTGTAGCCTTTTCAGAAATCCTCAGAGACGCAAACATATCCTATCACATGTACGCAGATGACAGTCAGATCTATATCAAGATATCGTCACTGGAAGAGATCAAGGCAATGAATGAGGCCTTACAAATGTTCTTACAATGGTTAACCAGCAATAATCTGAAATTAAATGCACAAAAAATAGAATTCTTATTGATATCACCGCCGAAGAACCCCACAAATGTGAAGGAATGGATCAAGCTGATCACAGTGCTAAACTGCACCCCTACCCTAGTTGACTCAACCAAATCACTGGGAATCACCCTTGATAAGAACCTAGACATGAAAGCCCACATCAAATCAATGGCTAATAGTCCCCGATTTCACCTGAACTTTATTAGAAAAGTGAAACCACTCATTACTATGGCGGACCTCAAATTGGCAGTTCAGTTCCTGGTTATCTCAAGGATTGAATATGGATGTACAACACTAACAGGTCTATAAAAAATCTCCACAGCACCACTAAAAGCTTGTCTCAATGCAGCCGCAAGACTCATTACAGGTTCTAGAAAATACGACCATATCCCCCCCACATCTGAAAGCACTAAACTGGCTACCATACGAAGCCAGAATTCAACTTAAACTGGCTTGTATTACCCACAAATCGCTCCACTACAAAACACAAATGTACGTAGCCCCAGAAAATTGAGCTTTCAGGGGAAAAAAGGCAGAGTGCCAGAGAGCTGTTGCTGAAACCGCCCATGTTTCGGAAGAGGAAAACGTATGACAGAGCATTCTCTGGAGCAGCACCCAGAATCTGGAGTTCGTTCCCTCCAAACATTAGAAAAATTCAAAATTTGGCAACATTCAAGAGGGAAGCAAAGATCTTCCTAATGAGCAAGTTCCTTCCCTAGACATGACTGGTCATCATCTGCACCGTGGTTAATAACCAGAAGTCGCATAGCCCTGTCTTGTATGGATACATCCTGCACAAAATGACCACAAAGACATTTACGAATGTAAAGATAAAATTACTAGTTAGCTGCGAAAACCTCTTTAACTGTTCAGTACCACAATTAATGGATTGTTGTAGTACTGATGTAAAACATTCAAAAGGTACACATCGAACTATGTTGTATGATACCACTGCGTACACCTTTGTATTCTGAATCGTTCTTAAACTTGCTTTGTTGAAACTGGTAAGAAAGACATGCACCTGATTTATATATATATATCTATCACTGCTCCCGACAACACCAGCCTGCCGCACTCTCAAGCGGGTGCCTGCTTGACGGGGGTGTACCCGTCCTACATATTCTGCTCCCAACATCCTATAGGACTCGGCCTGTTACAGATCAGCAGCACTCACGGGGGTGGGTTTTCAAAGACTTTTTTACAAAAACCCTTTGCACATTTGATGTGCAAAGGGTTTTTGTAATAAAATCTTTGAAAACCCACCCCTGTGAGTGCTGCTGATCTGTAACAGGCCGAGTCCTGTAGGATGTTGGGAGCAGAATATATATAGTGGGAGGCGGTGATGTTAAGTCCGCCCTTTGTGTTTAATATTTAAATCCAATGGTGGTAATGTGACCTTACCATGTGACCAAGACTGTGGAGACAGTCGAAACGCGTAATGGCGGACGGGCTCAGCAACATGCATAAATAAAGCACTTGGTTGTTTGGCACCAAACCTGAGTTCAACTCTTCGTTCTTTTGAAAGACAATTTAAATACTAATAGGCGGCGCAGCTTGCGCCAAGACGAGCATTGTTTCATATATATAAATATATTACTGCTGCTATTCCAGTGTAATCTAAACTGTACCTATTGTAAATGTGAAGCGCTCTGATAACCTTGGGTCACGTTCACGCTATATAAAACTCTATAAATAAATAGGAGAGGAATTTTCTTTAAATGTGTTCACTATTTTTGAAGTGCCCCTCCTCTGGGACGAAAAGGGCTTCTTCTGACCCACCTAAAGTGTCTGTTATTTATTTGCCACAAAAAGACTACAAATAGGAAATGGACTGGTGCGCTAAACTTGAGGAACCAGTGTATGGTGGCAAAGGATACCCCACAAGAAGATCTGGGGTAAATGCTGGACATACTATGGACTAGAGTAATTGATGCATAATCATGTAGTGTTTGGCTTACTGTATTGCTATTCTTGACTGATTGCTTTGTTTGGTTCTCTCTACTTGATCTTTTAGGCAAAAACAGTAAAACTTTGATTCTTAAAAAAAAACCGACATTTTGTCAGGAAATTGCACACAAAAAAGAGGTCTGGAAAAAAAATAAAGGCACTCGCCTCAGGAGAAAGCTGGGCAGCCTTGTGGTGGAGGATGGAAGAAAGAAACAAACATCAGAATCCATTGCAACTGCACCTCCTCTTCATAATGCTCAAAGAGTGAGCTCTAAAGCGGGGGGGGGGGGGGGAGAAGGAACAACATCCTCCCCATCATTTCTTGGGTCAATCCTGCCATTCCAGAAACTTGTGTTTGGTGTCATGTGTCAATTTCGAAGAATGGTGCTGTGCAAACATATTTTCTATTGAATTCTAATTCATCTGCAAGTACGACAGCACCGAAGATTGAAATACCAACTGCTGTTTAAAGTCTTCCCACAATGTTCAACGCCTAAATCTTCATGTTGAAGAAATCGCCATCTAAGCATACAACCTCAAAGTACCCTATGTTTGCAGAGCATTTTTTAAGGCATCATTTGACCCTGAAAGGGTCATCATCGAGGAATTGAACTTCAAGAAGTTGTGGCATTTTAAGGCACTTGACTTTGGGATACTCTAAGTCAGTCCATTTAGTGTCATAATTGGCATGACATTCTCCATGTAGAGGTTTTTATATTCTCCTTCTATAGCACTGTCACTATTGCCAGCTAGTCCTCTTGGTAAATGGATTCCTTGTGATTATCCACTTCAGTTTCCATTGCAGCCTCTCTTTCCTCCTCCTACGCTATTTATGGTTCAGTGACCTACCTCGATGGCTCAGTTTGGATAGTTAAAAGATCGAGGCTGCTCATTTGTGGCCCTGTGGCTGCTGACTTTAAAAAAAAATCTTTTTATTGAACTTTTACTATTTTTATAATTTTTGCTTACGAGTTGCCGTGCATTCAGATATATTGTCTGTACAAGCTTGTTCAGACAAGTACTGATGCAAGGTACAGTCACTGTTGCGCTAGTGGTGCTTGCATTCCTTGGATAAGTCAGTTTCTGCATCAGTTTCACATTGCATTGAAAGAGCTGTAAAGGGTCTGTGTTCAGTCTGATCTCAAATGTAAGTGCAGAATTATAGAGCACAGGTTCAGATAAGCAAGTGAGGTCTTGCCAGTTGCAGGTTTTGAGTGCAACGAATGGTGCGTGTTGGTTCGTGGCATAGTAAATTCTGTATGGTCTACGGAGGGGGAAAGTGTTTTCTTTGGGTAGGTAATCGAATGTGGAGACCAGTTCATCCCATTCTAACAGTGGGCACTTCCTGAGCCCTCTAGCTTCCTCATGTATAAGGGCTGAACTTTCAGACTCAGCCCATGAAAGAACTGAACTGCTCCATTTGACTGCTAATTGGAGGGGGGTGGTTTGGAGGGGGTGATTAGGTGTGGAAAGCACAGGCTTTCTAGCAGGGAGTAATACAGAGTGTTGTCAACAGCAGGGCTAATTATAAGAAGAAAGCCAAGGCTTTGCATTTTTTTTTAGAGCGTTTCAATATCCCCATCATGCATTCTTCCCAACTGTGTACGTTAAGACCAGACAGTTGGGTCAACTGCGCCCTTACTGTTGCTGCCCAGAAGTGAGCCAGTGCTGGGCATTCCCATGACACGTGTCGCATATCTGAATGTGAGCACCGGCATCTTGAAGAACTCCTTGATCTTTGCGGGGCTAAAATATGCTTTTCGCAATATGTAAAATGTAATGAGCTTTTGTCAACAGCCTTTAAACCGCTAGTGCAACAGCTATTCTTGGAAGGTATGATGAGTGTTTTGGGGGACATTTACCAGCTTTGCAGAGGACCACTTGAAAGAATGCAGGCAAGACTTTAAAGCGGCTATACAGGAAGAATCGCTAGTATTTTACTAGGTAATTAGTGCCTCAATCGACTCAGTGAATCTAGCAATCTCAAAATTCTGCCATGAAATTTCCATGAGAGATTCTTCTGGGCTACATCTAACACCACTGAAGCCTGACTAGCCTGAAAATTATGTATCGTCACTTCACGGATTATGTTCTCTTTGGTTCTTACACAATGAGTATATGCAGAGGATGAAGAAAGAGAGTAAGATGCTCTAGGCTTTGAGCCTGGAAGAGAGGAAGATGTTCTTCCAATCTCATTACAAGCACTGCAACAGCTGTTACCATTCAAGACCGAGGGTTCAGTCCCCATATCATACTTAATCAGCTACTATTTCAAGTGCAGCAGGAGCCTTGTTATCAGAGAAACCTGCAAGCGGTGGAGGACAGCATTCAATACAAATATTATTTTTCCATTGGGAAGATCCATTTTCACACACAACATTATCTAACTCCTTTACTGTCTATATGTGCCACTCTGATGGGACCGAGTGTGTCAAACCTTCTCTAATAGTGACATAAGATCATAACAGAAAAATGAATCCTCCACACTATATAAAAAGTATACACTCCCAGTTCAAATTACCTCCCCACCATCTATCCACCAAAGCCAGCATCAAAGATGAGCTGCATTTATTGCACAGAGAAGTTTCAATATTA
Organism: Lissotriton vulgaris; assembly: GCF_964263255.1. Taxonomy (NCBI): domain Eukaryota; kingdom Metazoa; phylum Chordata; class Amphibia; order Caudata; family Salamandridae; genus Lissotriton; species Lissotriton vulgaris. Next base: position 608,983,438 of record NC_141700.1, read on the forward strand.
TTGCAGAAACGTGCGGTAAAGACTGACCCCCCCTCCATCTCAGTGAGGAGAGGACATCAATTCAGGATATTTTTTTGGTTTGGAAAAACCCCAAAGGAGAATTCATGCCAACTTTAAATCTCTTGCTGGCTTATATGTGGACCAAGAAACAGAAATCTGGAGTGTTTTCTCTGCCATCAAATATTCCTCCAAATTATCATTAACATTACTATAAGATGTGTGCAGGAGATCCACAAGATGCCTTCTTTCACATCCCTGTGTAAAGCCACAGGAAATTCCTGAGATTCACAATGGATGACTCACATCACCAATGCTAAGTTCTACCCTTCGGTCTGAAGTTGGCTCCTCTAACTTTTTTAAAATGCATGATTGTGGTGGCAGTTTATCATCCTCGATGGTATCTTCATCTACCTATATCCACACGACAGGTTGCTAAAAACTCACACAGCGGATATAGTTCTTAAGGATCTCCAAATGACCATTGATCAACTTCATCCTTTATGCCTAGACGTTCATTTCCTGAAATCAGTATTATCACTGCACTAAATCTCAGTTGCTTAAAAGCCACCTTGAATAAGGAGATTTGTATCCTTTGAAGGAGAGAATTCATTACGTTCGAGGCATGTGGGCTGCTGAATTCATATCTGTGCATAGATCGCCGCCTAGTGTTGGGTCCGGATGATTGCACATTGTTGTCCTGGAAGAGTCTTCGAAGTATCACGAGATAGATGGCTCCTCCCCTGGACTACAGTGCGCATGGGCATCAACTCCATCCTCAGATTGTTTTTTTCCGCCATTGGGTTCGGATGTCTTTGAATTCCCTCTTGTCGGAATCGATACAAAACTTTCTTAAGACCAAAAGGTCTTTAGTCTAATACGTCGGTATAGTCTTGCGTTCGGTCTTAGTTCTTCCAGCTCGGTTCCGAGCCGGATTCTCTACACCCGCGTGCTCTCGGCGCGGAAGGCCCAGTCGACGCTCCAGACCTATCGACCGTCCATCATGGACCGAAGTCCATTCAAGAGATGTCCCGTCTGCAACTCGAAGTATCCCCACATCGACGTCCACCCGGTGTGCAACAAGTGTCTGTCGCCGTACCACGATGAAGCCAAGTGTATGGCTTGTTCACGCTTCAGGCCCAAGAAGACGCTTAAACTTCGATGAGCTGCGCGCCAGGAGGCCCAGTAGGCTGCACCGGCGCCTGTGGACATCTTCGATGCAGGGGATGTCGAGGACGAATCTATCCAGGACATTACTGAGTCGAACCCCGCGTCGGACGTCGACTACGACGCGGATGCAGAGATTTTCGAGGCCGATGAAGTCGTCGACGAGGTAGGAGACGACGACGGGGCCCTCGGGCCATGGAGGATAGCTCGGACGAAGAGCTTCCTCAAACTGACTCTGGGGCCATGCCAGTTCATAAGGCTCAGTTCGAGGGATCGCCTTCAGGAAGACTGTCGACACCGGCAAGGGCCTCGGCGACCCAAAGAAGACTATCGGGGGGTCTCACCACACTGCCGGGGATTGCTGCAGGGGGGGTCTCACCACACTGCCGGGGATTGCTGCTGTCCATCGCGGAGGTCCAGAGGCACGGGACCCGCGGTATTTACTACCGCTGTGAGCGCCGCAGGAGCGGCTGAAAAACTACATTTCCCAGCGTCCCCTGCTTCTTCCCGGGGACGCCGGGTGCAGCGTCAGGCCACAGCGCACGGAGGCGCATAAGAGAAGGGGGACTCCTGCTGAGGAGCGGGGGGTCTCACCACACTGCCGGGGATTGCTGCTGTCCATCGCGGAGGTCCAGAGGCACGGGACCCGCGGTATTTACTACCGCTGTGAGCGCCGCAGGAGCGGCTGAAAAACTACATTTCCCAGCGTCCCCTGCTTCTTCCCGGGGACGCCGGGTGCAGCGTCAGGCCACAGCGCACGGAGGCGCATAAGAGAAGGGGACACCTCCCGCGTCGCGGGACCGCGCGCGGGTCGGCGCCCGGGGCTAAGCCCGGGCAAAGGGCGGGCCCTCTGTGGCCCTCAGAGGCCAGAGGAGGACGGGCCGGGCCACCCCAGTCGGTGTCATGAACAGAGGAGGTACTGAGTCGTTTCATTTGTAATCTGTACTGTCTTTGACCCTGTTGCTGTTGTCTCCGGGGTTCTGCTCCCAATCTAACATGTCCATCTGGGAAGAGCTAAATGCCATGTGTGGCACTAAGTATGTCCCAGATGCTCTAACTCCCCCTATAGCGGGCAGAGACACTGGTCAAATAATCTGTACGCCCCTGGACATACCTTTATCCCCCGAAACATTCCTCTCTCAAGCGAATACCGACCAAATGTGCTGTAGTCCCTTATTATTATCCCCCCCCAACCCAACCTCACTTGTATCAGATAAGGCCGGGACTCAAACTAATGATTATGCACCCCCCTTTCAATCAACCCTACTAGCCAAAATCGATCAATTGCTAAACGCTGCTTTATCACCGTTGGTCGCGAAAATTAATGAGTTGGGGGACAGGCTGATCAGGATTGAAAAAATTGTAACAAGGTCCAATCCACCAACTGAAAATACTATTACACCTACATGCTCCACTGTCACTAACACCCATGGAAAGCCGATGAACACTGCTCCCAGGAAAGCTCAAACTTCTGATTCCCACATGTCAACATGCATTCCAAGTGGCCGCAACGCTTCATTTAATCCCGGTAATACCCTTCACAGAGTTCGTGAAAGAAGGCATCGAATTGATCTACCCCCCGAAGCCGCCCCGTATGTCACCATTCTCTCTGGGGTCCCTGCACTCAGTCCAGGCAAACGTGAATCACAGCAGGACCTACTGAATAAAGCCATCTTCTGGCTCAAAAACAATAGACCGTTACCACCTGACTTAGATGGCGGGATCCTGAGGGTCAGGAGGGTGGAGTGGCTAGGTTTGCTGCCCAAGGACATTCCGGGGGACCTGATTCTAATTAAATTTAAATACAGGAACATCGCCACCTTTTTACGATCTACCCAGCCCACAGTTGGAGACGGTCCCATCTGTATCTGGGACCTGCATGACTTTTATCCTGGCCCCCGAGCACCAAATTATAATATCAGATGAAAAAGTGGGACTTTGTGTATTTTGGGTTATTATTTTGAACAGTCGATTAGTTAAAACATTTTAGTTTGTTTTAAATAGTAGCTTCCCTTTAATTTTATAACGAACTGCTGAGTTATTTTTGTATGTATGTAATTTTCTCTGTTGCTTTTATGGTTTTAATTTAACCGAATAAAGCTTATCTGAATACTGACTATCGGCGACCCAAAGAAAGCTCTTGGTGACCCGAAGAAACGGCTGGATGACCCGAAGGCTCTCGCTCCTCCGCGTCAGCGGGACAAGGCCAAGGGCAGCACACCCCGAGAGTAGACTCCGGGTGAGGCCTCGAGGGAGTCCGTTGAACCGGCGCGCCCATCCGCCGCGTTCACCAAGAAGGTGACCGGGTCCCTGCAGCGCATCAGGGACGGGACCGCGTCGGTCGGTCCGAAGGATCCTCCGCCTACGAAACCGGTGGAGAAACCACCTAAGGCGTCCATGCCCATCCATTTCACGTTGCCGCCGAAGACGGCGCCAAAGGCTTTCGCTCCTAAGGCGGTCACCAGCGTGCCCGAGAAGGTCTCCTCGGCGCCGAAGTCGTCAGCGGTGGTCCCCGGCCCACATCCTCGACGACCTTCAGTGGATGAGCATCAGGAACACTTCATCGATGCCGAAACGGGCAGGCTTTCCCTCCACAAGCGCAAAATTGCCCCGGAACGTCCAATGGAGTCTTACAGGATTCCTCTGAAGAAAAAGAAGGACTCTGCTTCCACTCCTGTCTTGGTGGAACCACTTTCTCCACAGCCTCATAATGTTTCACCCACTTATTCTGATGTGGATGCTGGAGAGGGGGATGATGAGGATGAGTACAGTTATCCCGTGTATACAGACCCTGAGGATACCACCGAACCCTGGGCTGCTGGTGGTGACCCAGGTGATCCTCAATCCGGTCAAGACCCTCAACTATTTTCTGCCAAAACGTCCCCTACTGAAGACTCTGCAGCTTTCAATGCCCTCATTGAGCGGGCAGCTAACCATCACAACGTCCAGCTCCATGCTGACCCTGTGGATGTCGACTTCCTCTTTGATACCTTCTCAGTCTCAGAAAAAACTGTTAAGACTCTGCCTATGCTGAAAGGTGTCTTAAAACATGCTGGAGAGATCTTTAAAGAACCTACCAGGGCGAGGGTGATAAACCCTAGGATCGAGAAAAAATACAAGTCAGCGCCTACTGATCCTACCTACATCAAAGGACAGTTGCCTCTGGACTCCCCTGTCGTCTCCAATGCCCGGAAAAGGGCTAATTCTCAGACCACGGGTGATGCTCCTCCCCCAGACAAAGAATCCAAGGTCTTTGAGGCATCGGAGAAGAGGGTAGCAGCACAGGCAGCCAACATCTGGCGCATTTCTAACATACAGGCGCTTCTGGCGAGATATGACAGGGCACACTACGACACACTGGAGACCCTGTTGCAGCACCTGCCTGATGAATACAAGGAGGCGGCAGAGATGCTGATTCAGGAAGGGAAGCTGATCTCTAACGCTTCAATTAAGTGCGCTCTGGACGCGGCTGATACCGCTGCCAGGGCTATAAACACTAGCGTTATGCTACGGCGACATGCCTGGCTGAGAATCTCTGGATTTAAGCCAGAAATCTAAACAACCACCCTTAACCAAACAGTCAACCCAGATCACCTGTTTGGCCCGGAGGTTGACACCACCCTAGAAAAAATAAAAAAGGACACGGAGACTGCAAAATCCATGGGTGCCTTACAGTCCCAGCAGTTTCGGGGTGGGTCTTTTCGTCGCTCAAGCACTAGAGGCGTTTCCAGAGGCCAGCTCTCCCAGTCCACGCAGTACTACAAGGGCAACACTCAGTCCACATACACCAACAAGAGTCGAGGAGGATATCGTGGTAACAGCGCAAAGGGCAGAGGTCGTGGAAACAACAGCTCCAGATCCTCTGCCACCAGCAAACAGTGACGCCTTGTCACTGCCCCCCGACCACACCGGTCGGGGGGAGACTCCAGCAGTTCCTGCCGGTCTGGAAGTCCATCACCACAGACAGGTGGGTCAGGAAACTTATTCAATACGGTTATTGTCTGGAGTTGACGTCCACTCCACCCAACATGCCCCCAAGAAACCGTCCTATGTCGGCCGAGCATTTGCACTTATTGCAGCAGGAAGTTACCGTTATGCTGCAAAAAGGAGCAATAGAGCTCATGCCTCTGTGAGAAAGAGGCACAGGGGTTTACTCCCTGTACTTCTTAATCCCAAAGAAGGACGGGTCCCTCAGGCCCATCCTGGACCTCAGGCCACTCAACCAGTACATCCTGTCGGAGCACTTCCATATGCTGACCCTGCAGCAAGTGCTCCCGTTGCTCAGTCAGGGGTATTTTCTCGCAACTTTAGACCTAAAGGATGCGTACTTTCACATTCCACTGCACCCTTCACACAGGAAGTACCTCCGGTTCACCATACAAAACCAGCACTACCAGTTCAAGGTTTTGCCTTTCGGTGTCACCACGGCTCCCAGGGTGTTCACAAAGTGCCTGGCGACAGTGGCGGCGCACCTCAGGAGATGAAACACCCACGTCTACCCTTATCTGGACGACTGGCTCATCCAGGCAAAGTCAGCCCAGCAGTGTGCCGCCCACATGTCCCATACCATTCACCTCCTGCACGATCACTGAATTACCCAAAATCCCACCTCCAGCCCGCCCACATACGGCAGTATCTGGGTGCGACGATAAACACTCTGGCGGCCACAGCACAGCCGAATTCAGTGAGAGTCAGCAGCATTCAATCGCTGATACAAAAATTCAGACCTCAACACTCGCTTCCAGCAAGAGTGTTCATGCAGTTGATAGGCATGATGGCCTCCTGCAACTCCATAGTCCCGCACGCGAGACTACATATGCGCCCGCTTCAGGAGTGCTTAGCACGTCAGTGGACTCAGGCTCACGGGCAGTTGAAAGACCTAGTGTTGGTGAGCGGTCGGGCATACAACTCTCTGCATTGGTGGAATCCACGAAACCTTTGCAAGGGCCGACCGTTCCAAGAGCCTGTGCCACAGATCATCCTGACCACGGACGCCTCTCTCCAGGAATGGGGAGCTCATGTACTCCATTACACTGTGCAGGGACTATGGACGCAACCGCAACGAAAGATGCACATCAATGTTCTCGAACTGATGGCGATCTTCATGGCACTCAAAGCCTTCAAAGTACATCTGTGCAACAAGGTCGTGTTGATCCGGACGGACAACATGACAGCCATGTACTACATTCAAAAGCAGGGAGGAACACACTCTCCGCAGCTGTCTCATCTGGCTCAGAGCATGTGGAAGTGGGCCATTCAGAGGAACATCTTCCTCATGGCAGAACACCTCCCGGGCAAGGACAATCAGATGGCGGACCTGCTCAGCAGGCACAGCCACCAAATGCACGAGTGGGAGATACATCCATCAGTACTCCAACCGTACTTCCAAAGGTGGGGTCATCCAGAGATAGACCTGTTCGCCACAAGGGAGAACGCAAAATGCCAAAGCTTCGCCGCCAAGTTCCCACACCCACAGTCGCAGGGCAATGCGATATGGATGAACTGGTCAGGCAAATTTGCGTACGCTTTTCCCCCAGCACCTCTGATACCGCTGGTGGCACGCAAGCTCAGGCAGCACTCGATGACTCTCATCCTGGTTGCTCCAACGTGGGCTCGCCAACCATGGTACACCACGTTTCTAGAACTGTCCGTGGTACCGCATCAGAGGCTACGCCTCCCACCCAGCCTTCTGACGCAGAGCCATGGCGACATTCAGCATCCAGATCCGCGACAGCTCAACCTGGCGATCTGGCTCCTGAGGTCTTAGAGTTTGGCTACCTGCACTTGCCTTCTGACTGTATGGACATCATTCGGGAGGCAAAGCCCACCACCAGAGCATGCAATGCGGCGAAATGGAAGCGGTTTGTCATTTATTGTGCAGACCACAACATTAACCCGCTAGATGCATCCATTCAAAATATCATTTGTTACGATTTCCATCTGTACAAATGTAATCTGGCCTATGCTTCCTTTCGCATACATCTGTCTGCAATGGCCGCTTATCTCCAGAACAGGCAGCACCTCTCACTTTTCAGAGTTCCTGCCATTAAGGCCTTTCTAGAAGGACTCAAACGAGTCATTCCTCCGGACTCCACCAGCTCCGGAGTGGAACCTCAATGTGGTCCTAACCCGGCTGATGGGTCCTCCCTTTGAACCACTGCATTCCTGCGAGATTCAATTCTTGACGTTGGAAGTGGCTTTCCTCATAGCGATTACGTCGCTGCGGCGAGTTAGTGAACTACAAGCACTAACTATCCAAGAGCCATTTATTCAGATTCATTCTAACAGGGTAGTGCTTCGCACTAACCCTAAATTCCTTCCTAAAGTTGTGTCTCAATTCCATATTAACCAGACTATTGAATTGCCGGTTTTCTTCCAAAATCCTGAGTCATTGGCGGAGAGAATGCTCCACACCCTTGACGTCAAAAGGGCCCTGATGTATTACATCGATAGGACCAAGGATTTTAGGAAAACTAAACAACTCTTTGTTGCCTTTGCACCACACCACAAAGGTAACCCCATTTCCAAGGCTGGTATTGCTACGTGGATCGTTAAATGTATCCAGAACTGCTATCTGAAAGCCAAGCGTACTCTCACCATTCCACCAGAAAGTTGGGGGCCTCCATGGCATTCCTTGGAAATATTCCTTTGGAAGACATATGTAGAGCAGCCACATGGTCTACCACACACACATTTACAAAGCATTATTGTGTTGATGTGCACTCCAAACAGCAGGCAGCTGTAGGGCAGGCTGTTCTAAAAACACTTTTCCAAACTGCTGCAGCTGGCACGGGCGGCCGCCATTAATGGAGGGACTGCTATGTATTCCACGCACAGATATGAATTCAGCAGCCCACATGCCTCGAACCGAATATGCTACTTGCCAGTATGCATCTGTTCTTGGCATGTAGGGCTGCTGACATTCATATCGCCCGCCCTCCTCCCCGGCGCCTGTAGCAGCTGCAGAATTCACACATACTTCTAGCATGGTCATCATTCACTTAGTTTCACTCCATCTTGGCCACAATGGCTAAAAACAATCTGAGGATGGAGTCGATGCCCATGCGCACTGTAGTCCAGGGGAGGAGCCACCTATCTCGTGATACTTCGAAGACTCTTCCAGGACAACAATGTGCAATCATCCGGACCCAACACTAGGCGGCGATCTATGCACAGATATGAATGTCAGCAGCCCTACATGCCAAGAACAGATGCATACTGGTAGGTAGCATATTCGATTTCTCAGAAATGTCAGCAATTTCTCAACTCTCCTTCTCTGCCAGCTCTTCAGATAATTTCCTTTCTTCGATCCATAACCTCATGCATCTTGAGTTATGCATGAGACCACTGGAGTAATATTTAGAAATCCATTATCTCAAAAGAGGGACAACTGGGACGACTAACTTCTATTTCTATCAAGGAGGAATCCCTTTCATAGCAGTACCACTCACTGACTACCCTGTCCTGAATCCTGTTGTTGGGCGCTGCGGAGAACAGGAGTTCCTTTGGCTTGCTGTGACCGGGGCTTTGCTGGGACGCCACAAGCGCTGCACTCGAGTTCCCAGAGTGCAGCTGGACGCTGATTGCCGTCTCACCGCTGCGGGACTGCGAGGCTTGGAAACAGCTGTAGCCTCTTCCCGCAGCGGCCACGCCCCCTCATCCACCGAGCCCTTAACTTTTCGCGGCACCCACTTCGCGGGTGCCACTCACTGACTACCCTGTCCTGAATCCTGTTGTTGGGCGCTGCGGAGAACAGGAGTTCCTTTGGCTTGCTGTGACCGGGGCTTTGCTGGGACGCCACAAGCGCTGCACTCGAGTTCCCAGAGTGCAGCTGGACGCTGATTGCCGTCTCACCGCTGCGGGACTGCGAGGCTTGGAAACAGCTGTAGCCTCTTCCCGCAGCGGCCACGCCCCCTCATCCACTGAGCCCTTAACTTTTCGCGGCGCACCTACTACCCTGTCCTGAATCCTGTTGTTGGGCGCTGCGGAGAACAGGAGTTCCTTTGGCTTGCTGTGACCGGGGCTTTGCTGGGACGCCACAAGCGCTGCACTCGACTTCCCAGAGTGCAGCTGGACGCTGATTGCCGTCTCACCGCTGCGGGACTGCGAGGCTTGGAAACAGCTGTAGCATCTTCCCGCAGCGACCACGCCCCCATGATTGCTGAGGGCTATAAGACCAATCAGGACGATGCCCGGACTAAGGGCGGACAGTCTTAGACAGTCCGAGACAGGCTGTGACTGGACTGGGCACGTTATACTGCCCCTGCGGAATACGATTTGCTGCAGTAAGACTATTTGTTCTTGATTATATTTTCATCTTGGTTTCACTTGTAGAGTAATTCCTGTGCTCTTTTATATTACTAAACGCTCTTACACGAGTAAATTTTAGCATTTCTATTAACACAACTGAGGATGCCAAAAAAGATTCCAGTTGCTGGGGGAAATACTATGGATAATTACATGGTACATGTAGTATCAAAGATCAACAATGAAAGGAGACAATCATTAGGTTTCAGCCAATCCCCCAATCTCTCCCCCCTGAGCCCACCTCCAAATTCACGGTGGGTAGACATACCATCTCAGGATGTGGGAAATGAAATCCCAGATACAGACATACATGATAGTGGGACACTAAATCAGAGCTTTCTCATAGAATCTGACCTTGACCTAGCCCAGGATAATGACACCGAATCCCAGGCAGACGATACAGAACAAGATCTCCTTGTGCAGGAGGGTGCACAGGTAAACATCGAAGATGTAGACCCCCCCTGTTCATGCCCCAGTTACACGGGCGTTTAGAAAGTGCAGAAAACCACAAATGCACCGGGGTGGATCTCATTCTGGGAGGAAGAGGGCTGTGTCGCCACCAAAAATTAAGGATAAAAATAGGGGGAAAGGAGATGAAGCTGTGAAGCAAAATGTGGATGAAGAGTTCCTATCCAGGATAGCTGACATGATTCACTTTAAATTTAAAGCACTCATTAAACCAGTAGTGGCTAAATTAGATAAGCTGTCTGCTGATGTAAAGAAATTAGGCACGGATCAGAAAAAGATAGTGGAAGAGGTGACAAATATATCAACTATAGTCACAAATTTAGCTGCTTCTACAAAAGAGCTAATCGCGTTGGGAACGGAGGGAGTCATAAATAATATACATGCCAACCCCACTGAACAGACCCCAGTAGCAGCGCTTAATCACTGATAAGAGAGGTTCAGCCCCCAAACCCTCCAGTATCGACCATACTAGGTACAGAAGAAGATACATCACATTTCATAGAAGATGCATTACCCCTAGTGCTGGTACTGGCAAATGTCTCCCCATTAGCAACAGGTCAACTAGAATCCCCCACAGCATTGACAAGTAAGGCCCTGCACTGGCTGTCTGGTAATATGCAGTTGGCCCCCTGGGGGAAACAACAGCTAGCAGGAGACATTAAATCAGCCAGAAGGGTATCCTGGATAAAATCCCAAAAAATTTAAAGGTGACTGTATAGTTTTAAACTTTACAAACTCCACTGTATTACCAAATATTCTATCAAACATTCTCCCGCCGCAGCGTAGGAGAGGTACCATTGTTCCACTCACTTTAGAATTTTTTGGTAAAAAACAGCGTAGTATGACATACCCCAAGCTAACTTATACCCGCACTAGGCCACTATGGCCAGGAACAACAAATGGCTGGGGCCACGGTGCCCTAACTAACAACTGGGGGTATAATTTAGACAGATGGGATTGTCCACAACAGATACACCAACAAGAACATCAATACCCTAGCCATTTTAACAACCGGTTTAATATCCCCATTTCTAACAGGTTTGACGTCTTCTATGATCAGGGAGGGTTGGAAGAGGTTGAATGACTACTTGATACATCACTTAACCCTGCCCATAATGTTCGTTCGCAACGAGATGCAGGACTAGTAAAAGATGTCCAAGTACCTGTATTGCAAGGTCCTAATGTTGTGATGATGGGTTCTATGGCCCAGACAAACGGACCAATAAGTTTATATAATGTAACAAATCCCGCCCCTATCCTAGTTCCTACTAGATATAATTCTGCAGAAGCACGGGCAAGCTGTAGTATAGGTCTAATGCCCCCTATCCCAGGTGAACACGAAAATGTTGATATAACTCAATGTCCACCACAAATATGTAATGAAAGTCTAATATCTTGGAACATAGCCGGGCTCCATGACAAAATTCAGTGATAATGGTTGGCTATCTTTTGTTAAGGAACATGCGGTAATATGTCTCCAAGAAACATGGTTGGTGGAAAAAAATGTACACATTGAGGGTTATCAAAGCTTTTTTATTCCAGCAGTTCCCTCAGCTAGTGGTAGAGCAAAAGGGGTTTGGCAATTTATGTTAATTTGACTCTTATATGCTATAAAGTCGAACATTACTCTGGTAATAGAAATATCCAGGCTTTAGAGCTAAAGAGGGGCAAAACAAAGCTTATACTGATTAACTTTTATAATGCAGTGAATCAGTCCGGCGACTGTAACATACAGCTTTTATGTGAATTCTTAAGGGAAAATGTTGGATCTTTGCCTCGCCAAAAAATAATAGCAGGTGATTTTAACACACATCCATGTGGGAATCCTGGTGAGACTACTGTTGGCCAACTGGGTTGTAATAGCCTGGAAGGATTTCATTTTGATCATTCGCCGCGTGGAACAGAACTAAATGCGCTAATGAATGAAAATAACCTTATTACAGCAATGTCCACAGTTTCGGATCGAACTCTCTTCCCTATTCCCACATTTAAAGGCCATGCAACAGGATCATATATAGACCATATTTTATTATCGGCAGACCTTGTTAACGTTGTTCAGGACTACTGCATTCAATTGAGCATTTACAGCGACCATAACCCTATATGCATTAAAATGGGTGGGAAAACATTTGAAAAACGAAATCCACGTGTGGATCGTGGCTCCACTAAATGTATAAACGGAAAGCGTCGCTTAAAATGGTCAATGGTGGATTGTGAAAACTTGTACACCTCTATTAATAATATGTGTAGCCCTGAATTTTCAGTATGTATATCTCCGGTATCAGCACCACAACAAATCTTAGCATCTTTTAAGGAGGTTGCCAAAAAAGTAGAGTCACTGTTAACGGTACCAGTCAAAGGGAAAGTAAACCTAAATAATAACCCAAAGTGGTTTGATAAAGATTGTTCCAAGGCTAGTCGTGAGCTCAAGAAAGCACTAAAAATAAAACCTAGAGATCCGATACTTATTAAGGATATGCGGTCCAGGTATAAGAAGTCCCTCGCAAACTGCAAGAGAGTGGTAAAAAAAGCGTTTGGGAGACCTTGCTAGATCCTGAAACACTGAAAAACAGCTCGAAGTTTTGGGACATCATAAACAAACCTTTATTTGATCAATCTTGTAATTCCACTGTGGGTACTAATATCCCAGAGGAAGAATGGGTCAACCATTTTAGTTCTATTTTTAAAAACAATGAGTCGCAGGCAGAACACATTCTAGTTGACTTTAAAGAAAATGTGTTGCTCTTCTCAATTGATGAGGTTGTAAAGGGAATCGAGGGGCTGACAAACAACAAGGCCCCAGGACCGGATGGTCTTCCACCAGATCTTTTTAAATCCTGTATAACACTTTGGGCACCAGTTCTCACAGCCGTACTTAACGCGTCTGTGACTTGCGAAAGCCCAAAGTCATGGGGGGTATCAACCATCGTGCCCGTGTTCAAAAAAGGAGACCGTAATAGCCCCCTCTGCTATAGGCCAATATCGTTAATTAATTCTGTTGCCAAAGTAGTGGGGGGAGTAATTTTAAATAGACTGGTCACATGGTCAGAGGAAAATAATATAATATCCCCAATCCAATATGGATTTAGGCCTGGACACTCTACGATTTCCCAATGCTTAAATTTATATCTAATCATAGGGAAGTATACCAAGGCCCGACAAGGAACAATTCACATGGCGTTCATGGATCTTTTTTCGGCTTTCGATTGTGTGAGCCGAGGGAAGCTCTGGGACGCCATGGTGAAAATGGGTGTGGATCAGAATTTAATTAACCTGCTAGAAGATATGCATTCCGATACGAAAGCGAATGTTAGATACACACAAGATCTAAATGTGACAAAAGATTTTGGAGTGTACCGGGGAGTTCGCCAAGGATGTATTTTAGCCCCGTTCCTTTTTAATTTATATATAAATGAATTGGAGGAGCACCTTTTAAGTACTAATACAGATTATCCGTACATTGGCCGTAAGGGACTGCCGGTTCTGCTTTATGCGGATGACGCAGTCTTTTTATCTAGAACCGCCAATGATCTTCAAACCTTACTAGATTCCTTCTTCACCTTTATGAAATCCAGAGACCTAAGCATAAATAACTCTAAATCCTTCGTAATGAAGGTAGGCCAGGGAAATAAAAAGCAAAATCGCCTAAATGTTAATGGAGTACAAATCCCTGTAACAAATACATTCTCCTACCTTGGAGTCCTGTTCGACCGTCAACTGAACTGGGGACCCGTAATACAAAAAAAGAAGGGAGAGGTAATCAGGGCTAATGCGGCTAGATTTGATTTCTCAAGAAAAATGGGATATAGTCCAGTTGCTGCATGACTCCAACTTTACCAGACCAAAAGTGTTACTATGGCATGCTATGGTAGTGAGATATGGGGATACGTCCCTCTGGGAGCCCTAGAGATAGTTGAAAACAACTTTTTAAAGCAGCTACTAAGGGTGCCCAGGGGAACGGCAAATTTTTCTGTGCATGAAGAATTGGGTATTCCTTTTTTATGCGATAAAATGGCAGTAAATCCCCTAATATGTTGGTTAAATTGCTGGCTAAATGATAATATACCACTTCACAGCTTATACTGAGAGAAGCACTTACTTGGGAAAATAGGCTGAAGGTTCCTTGGATAAAGTATCTGAGTAATTGTTTTACCGATTTAGGTCGACCGGAACTTTTTTTATTCCCTGAATCTATTACCAAACTAGATGTCATCACGGTTAAGAAGGCTTTTATTTCTTCCAGATACCAAGATAGGGAGACATGTGAATTAAGAAAAGACAGTGTACGAAATCATGTATTAATAAAAACTACCCTGCTCATGGTACCGTACCTAACATGGCCAATGTCTAGTTATGATCGCTTTTTATTGACAAGGTTCAGGTTCAATCTATTTCACTTACTTTTGGCTGTACCCAAAGGATCTAATCGTGGACAAGTGTTGCCGGCTTGCGGTTGCGACTATAAGTCCCCGCAAGACCTGGCACACTTCTTGTTTTTCTGTCCCTTTTACGATATACCGAGGAAGTTATACCTAAAACCTTGCCTAAAAAAAATGAACTTTTCTCAATTTAGACCAGCACTTTATTACCTTCAGCTGCTAAGAAGTGATTGTACCCTGTATGTATGTAGTTTTTTAAAACAGGCAATGAATTTTAGAAATAGTATGGAAGGATAATAGTATTGTTAATTCAAATGATATTTTCTTTAAGATTTTTGAATGTTCTTATTTATTAACTTGAATGTCTAATGTGCTTGCAACTTTTGTGAGTATTTTTGTCTTGTTAAAGTCACTTTTTTAACTGGCTCTTTTTTTAATGATATGCGCTAATATATGTAAAATGTAAAATGCTTTTATGGTTGTCAATAGAAACAACCGAATAAAGTTTCTTGACTTGACATAGCAGTGCACAAGACCCAGTCTTCTGAAAGGAGTCCTGTTTCATCAGGATCTTTTGTTGCAGAGTATTATGATAGATTCTTCCTTGGTAGGTTGGGGCACCACCTGCTGAACTTATTACTGTATGATTTCTGGTCTGATAGAGAAGCTTATTCCACATTAGTGTGCTAGAACTGAAGAGAGTCCATCAAGTTCTCAAAGCTTTCCTACCTTCTCTGATAGTGGAAAAGATCTTGATTCCGACTAAGATTAGGACAACCGTGCACATTCACAACATACAAAGAGGTACCAGATGCAGTTCACTATCACTGCAAAGAATTACATTTTTCTTTTAGTAAGAAACCTGTTAATTCAGGCTGTTCATCCGCTGGGCCTTAAACTCTGAAGCACATTTTTACAGATTTCGTTTTGTAGAAATCAACAAATGGGTTCTCAACGACAATGTGCTAGAAGGCATTATCACAGACTGGAGTTTTCCTCAAATAGATTTGTGTGCAGAATCACAAAATACAACCTTCCAAAACATTTTGTTCTGAATGTTGAAACTGGAGTCAGTGTGCAGTATACTTTCGGTAGGCTGGTCAGACATTTTTCTCTACGGTTTTCTGATCCTATCTGTCCTGCTTACATTCAAAAACTCAAATTAAATCATGATTCTAATCTTGCTTGAATAGCCAAGTAAATGGTGGTTTCCAGAACTTATTCACCTGTTTTTTTTAAATCATACAGAAGGCTGCTGTACAAAGAGTTTGCTAACCAAAATGCAGAGTCCGTTACACATCCCAACCTGATGCTCTTGAATTTGGTAGTGTGGCTTTTGAAACCATACCGTATGTACACTTAAAGTTACGCCAGAATATCTGGCCTTAATGAAAGAGGCTAAAAGGATGTCCACAATGCTTTCTGTGCCTTAATGGAAGAGATTCTATGTATAATGTGTATGCCCTCACAATAGGGTAGTCCTAATCGCATACCCTTCCCTTTCTTTTGAAAGTTGTGTCTAATAATCATGTTAATTGGTATCCTTACCAGTTTTTTCTGGTAAGCCATCCAGTCCATCAACAAGGTTCTTTCATTCCTTAAATGTAGGAAGAGTCTTAAAATGTTTCTTAGAGAGAACTAAAGATAGAAGGGAATCTATTCAACTCTTTCTCAAACTGTGGGCTTATCCTTATTGGTTTGTAAATATCAAAACCATTCTTTTCTAGGTGCATTGTTTCCTTTTCTCCTTTTATCTTGATAATAAACATATATCTGGCACACCTAAAGCACATTCCACGTGAGGAAAAGCAGCTTCTACAGCCTGGCTGAAAAATGGTCCTATATTAGATCTATGTAGAAAATCTGTCCAAACATCCCCCGGACAACACTATCTTGACAAAGATTATGGAGCAGATGCTGGGCTTTGTGTAGCTGCTCTAATTAATCTCTTTGCATTAGACCCTGTTGGTTACTAACAAGTTTTGAATTTCTATTTAAGTTGTTAGAAACCTACCTCCTAGTTGGTTTCTTTTATTTTGGCTGTAGAATGCACATTTTGTTACTGTTAGTAACATTAGCATCTTTCCTCAAAAAGAACAGAGACTGGGAAGCAACTGCCCGTACAAATCATGCTAAGAGGTGGACGCTGCTAGTTTCTTAAAGAATGAGTGCATTTTTCTCTCGTAGTCGGGCAGCCTACCAGGCTACCTTTTTACCTTTTGATACTTCTTTTGCTCACATTAGTCTAGACAGCACATTTGTTTCGTACTGTAATGCTGGTTTACTAGTTATTAATTTGAAAGGAAAGAATTAGGAAAACAAATACCTTGTTAAGGCTAAGGAGGTTATGACTCTATTTGAGAAAATACAGCTTATTGGCTACTCCATATTAATAAGTTGATTTTGGGTTATGAAGTGTTCCGAGGTGAGTGCTGTAGCGTGGGAATATTCTGCCTTTTTACATTGCAGAACTAGGACTACAAGCAACATTCCCTTCTTCCTGTCTCATTCATTCCTCTCAGGAGTAATGTGGGGGGTGGAAACAACAGTAGCACGGTTTACTTTTCTTCCTTTTACTGCCTCTTTTGTTGTGTGGTGTTGGAGGTCAGGTTTGTGTCTTCGGACAGGAATGTGAAGGTCTTACAATAGTTTGATGTCGCCTCTTTGGTGGCCGAGGGGTGGGTTCAGAGGCTAGTGTGGAATGGACTGGACTCATTACTCCACAAGGGATGTCTATAAAAAGGTTATAGGAAACACCACAGTTGGTAACTTACTGTTTTGTAGTTCCAGGTCTGTAAAGAATCGGTATAATGATGACACTCCACTACCCACACCATCTTATAAATATAACGACTGGGCAGATGACCGGCGGCATCTAGGGAGTACACCGCGATTGTCCAGAGGAAAAGGTAATGATTAAAAGTGGAGTTCGAAAATACCAGTCATGATGGAGGCTTAGGTGGTGGTTCATGTTTGTGTTAATCGTGCTGCTTTATGCGAGAGGTGTGACTGGTCAATACAAGGCATATTTAATTTTCTTGATGTTTTGTAT
The DNA here is from genome assembly GCF_964263255.1 of Lissotriton vulgaris. NCBI lineage: Eukaryota > Metazoa > Chordata > Amphibia > Caudata > Salamandridae > Lissotriton > Lissotriton vulgaris. The sequence goes on from NC_141700.1 coordinate 609,000,808, forward strand.
TTACGTTAGAACTATAATTTACGAATGTTTGTTGTGCTGCAAAGAGCCTTTTGAAGGCAGATGGTGCTGTTTTAGAGTGTCTGGCTCCTGATGAGTGTGTTTCTGTGTGTACTTGTCCTTCTGCCCCCTGATGAAGTATGTTTCAGCTATGGTATTCATTGATTATTCCTCTTTCTCATAGGCAAACGAGAGAATGGAGAAGATGGAATTACTTTTGAAAATGAGGATGAACGTCAGCAATGGGAGGATGACCAGAGGGTAATCTTTTGGGCATTAATCCTGAACGCTTTTATAAATGCTTAAACCTTTCAAATTATCTTCTCATACTATCAATAGGAGAGGAAAACATAAAGCAATAGGTAACATAAAGCAATAGGTGGCTTTTGTTTCAGAGGGGAAAACTGTCCTACTCCTGACTCAAACTGTCTGAACTACTTGGCTGAGGGCAGATATATTTACACTCTGGATATGTTCACATCGTTAAAAATGTTTGGATGCAGGATGTAGTGAGCAAACTACCAACAGCATTTAGTAAGACACAAGGCATTGCTGATCTCCAAAATTGTTCATATAAAATGCCAGAGAAATAACTCTGATTCATGTGAGGTGCTTTTCTGTGTAAATTAAAATCAGTGTGCTTCAGTGTCCGAGCAGATGGAGATCTCTATATCATTTGCATTATTCTGGAACTTCCATTGAAATACATTTTGACCGACCCCTAAACATTGCAGGCACAAGTCTAGGACGTATTTGCTGAACCTATGTTTCAGTTCAGCTGGTCCCCCTAATCTACGCCCTGCTTTTCAAAGAACATTTTATGTGTTCTTTGTAAAGCATTTTGCTGCCCCTCTGTACCTGTAACAACTAGTAAGTAACTATACCAAGTTTGGCTGTTAAGCATTAAATATATTTAGGGCATTTACTTTTTTAGCATTTCCGTCTGTATTTATCCATATTTTTTGGCCATCTTGTTGGTATTTTCCATATTTATTTTGTGTTTTGAGAATAAATGAAGTTGTAAAACTGTATTTTCTGCATTTATTTAACTGATAAACTTGCAGTCCTACTTTTGTACCTGTCACCCTTTAGCTCAATAAGCAACCAAATATATTAAAACACTACACCCACAGGTAAATATTACTATTATATACAAATATTTATTAACTCATGCCTGTATTTCAGGAAATATAATGCAGGATTTTTTTCTCTCTTCATGATGTCTATCTGCTTAACTGTTGGCGTAGGATTAATGAAGGACAGCATGGAGAGTCACTCGCAAGAAGCACCATTTTCTGTATTTTTCCACTTCTAAAAATAAATACAGACAGGAAACACATTGTTTTCTGTCTATATTTACATGTAAAAATAAGTAAAAACAGAAAACTGGGAACCTTAGTTATATTGTGAGCCATTGAGGTGTTTTCTTAATTGATATGGCAATAATCCTGTAAGCTTTGATAAATGCATTTTAAACACCTTCACAGAACGCTCCATCGCATAGTATAAATCAAAGCTTACAGAGAAGCGGAGCGGCCTGGCATTTGATTGAACCGGAGGCACTTTGTGTTGGTTGCCTTTAGTGTGGGCATCAGACATTGATTTCACCACTGGAGACTTGACCTCTCAATTGGGACTAAATGCCTGCTGCGTCTTGGTGATTAAATTGGACAAATATTGCTTGTTTTTATAGATTCAGCTGAGGGTTTTGTAAATGTACACTGCTACTGTCTGAAATATGCAAAACATAAAAGACATTTAAAAAAAAAGCTCTTCTCTCTCTGACTGCTGCCCATAGTATTTTCAGAAGTTAATTAATCTTGCGGTAGCCCTTTACAATCTGACAACAACTGGACAAAGTCAGTTTTTTCAAACCTACAAAAACATATTTTCAGGTAAATTCTCATAACACTAGTTGGAAAATTAGCATGCGCAGGGGTTCAAAAACGTATACTCCATACCTCTTCATTGAAGAAACTGTAGAGAAGTCTCTTTTAATATATGACTTTGAACAAAGTTCGATGTGCTGAGCTTAGTACTCAAGCCATATTAGGTCAGCTAGAAAGCCAGTCAGAAGAGTAGCTGTATGTAGTAGTGTTGGACTGTTCAGAGTCTTTTGACACGGTGGAGCTTCCCTTCTTATTTCACGGACTGTTCTCATTGGCCACTCTGGAGCAACACACTCAAGTGGTTTGAGACATTTTTCGAATTCCACTTATAATGATTATCTTTAGGACCCGTGGTGTCCCCATGACTACTTGCTGTCGCTTTATTATGACATTTACACTACGTCATATTGTTTTTCCAGTCATTACTGTTGCACACTTCAAAACCTTCATGTATGTCTGGCCTGTAATTTACTGTATTCAGTAGCTGGTAATTATCTGATGGGTCTAGTGGCAGTTTATTTCACAATGTACTATTTTCATGCATACTAAGGCAGGCAGGCAGGCGAGTGTATAGCCCACCTGTGTTCATCCTTCTCATAATATTTGCACTGTGTTGCCAGTGCTCTGGGGCCTCCCTTTTGTTACCTTCTAATTCCTTTTTAACCAGGGCAACAGATAGACCATTTCCCCTTCGCTCACCTGGCCCCCTCACCTACTTGCTTGGCTGGGTGTTATTGCTGTTCTGGTAGTTTGCACCCCATCTCACAACTCGCCAGTATCTTGTTCTGTAGCATTGTTATTGGACACCTGAGCCCATTACTGAGCTGAGCTTCTATTTTTGCAAAGCGGAGTGGACCCCCCTGTGACATCTGTGTCATTTCTGTGGGTCTCCTCCCTAACTGCAAGGCTAAGTCTAAAAATCAGTTGAACACCTTATGCTTTAGGCATGGAAAGAGGCACAACTAGGATCCGTTAGCACATGGAAATGTGTTCTCCCCATGGTCTTTGCTAGGCAGTCATTAATCTCCTTCCGTTAGTGTTGAAACCAAGGACATTCCCACACCATATTTAAGAACCCAGCTTCCATGTGTGTGCACCTGGCACAGTTAGAGGTGAACAATGTATAGATTTTATTGATCCTTTTCAAAGGCAAGTAGGCTCTATGAAAGTCCTTTCTAAAATCTCCATGGGCATTTCCATAGCCCAGGACCTTCTCCCAATCTTCATTGTTCAATTCCCTTCCCAAAATGGTATTTTTAAGACTTTAATTAGTTTCAAGCTTCAGTCATAGAGATGTGTCTTATACAACCATATCAGGTCTGAGGTTCGGCATTGGTGGTCCCCCACATTTTGCAAACACATCATGCAGAAGAAACTGTCTCCCTGGGAGTCCATCTCCCTCTTTAAGTTCGGTCTGAGTTCTTCCTGTGCTTGAGCGATAGGATTTTTGCACAAACGAAATCTTAGTTACTTGACATGGCACAATCACAGGCATTTTGTATAATAATCATATTTTGAAATGCCGCAAGACTATGCCAGCATAAATTTCATCCATGCCTAATTTACATGTTTAGATCTAGCCTATCCCATTCCGCAAGGAATGGATAGGGTCGAATTTTAGTGTGCAAAATAAGTTCTCAAACCATTGGCAGATTTAAGACAGTTCACGGGGGTCACGTGTACACAAGCACGCGCATTTCCCCACATCAAAGCCATCAGCCTCCCTCCCACAGGCTTCCCCTGCGTGCGCAGTGCGCGCTGGCCGTGAGCTATATCAAAGGGTTCGGCTCCCCGCCCCCTGCTTGCCGTGTCTTTATTTAGACTACATACATATACACACAAACATGTTTGTGAAAATATGTTCTTTTTTTATAAACCACCAGAGACCCATGTTTCTGAGTGTAATCCGCCGTTTTAGTGGTTGACCACAACCATCACAACCTCTACGTAATCTCTACACATTGTGTTTATTTTCTGTAATTTTTCTCCGTCTTCTTAAAGGGAGCATCTCTTCCACTTAATAATTATGCCCTGACGGGCGTGCAAAAGGATCAGTCAAAAAGAATCCTTCCTTCTCACCAAACCGTAGCCGCTACTTCCTGTTATGCTTTAAATGCCTCGATCACATGGCTGCAGCTTGCGCCAGAACAAATGCCAACTAGTGCATCGCTTTCAGAGCTGCATCACTTCCTGTGAGCACATGGCTCTGGAGAAATAACCTGCAGCATTCAAGTTGCCAAGCGGTTCAAGGCAGAGTGCGCAGGCTCAAATACACTCGCACAACAAGCAGTGGGAAATGTGCCGTAGTTACACGAGTATCTCCAGCTCGCACCACTCCAGTCCCCGCCCTTACTGTCCAACCCCCCCCTCCCTGCCATTTCTCCATGCGCATGGGGGGCGCCCCCTGGATTCGATTGAATCTTCTGCTATGTAGCCACAGCGAAGCTACCTGCGAGCAGAGTCAAAACCGACCCCTGCTTGGGACGTTTGACTGCTAATTGGACAGTCCCTGCTATGTGTAACACATTAACACCAAACAATGCGGTCTTTGTGACAGTGCGATCCTTTCAGGGGTAAATGCATCTTACCCGTAGTTTCTTTCCTGGGGGGGGGGATCCTATCCAAAAAGTTAATGTGATTTAATGAACGTTTTTTAACCTACGTGTTTACTGTTAGAGGTATAAAAGGAGCACACAAACACACTTTTTCAGATAGATGCATACTATAAGAACCCTGTACATGTAAAGGGGGCTCCCCGTCTGGGAGAAGGTTATGTGGCACAACCAACAGAAAATAACAAAGCCACTTTAGAAAGAAAAACTAAAATAGAATTCTTCGCTTTTAGAAAGTGTATTGTCAATTATTCACAATACATTGATTAACGACTTCGAGGAATTTCATACAATTGTCACAAAATGATTGTGCCCCGATAGGAAAGGGAGGAAAGGTGAGAGGGAGTGTTTGAGGGAAGGGTTGGTGAGGAATGAATAAACACAGTTGTGGGTGATGAGTACACACAATATAGGCAGGATCAAAAGCAATTACAACAGCAAAAGCCAAATAATTAATAAAGGCATAGTACAATAAATAATTTTTCAGCAAAACTTTCGACGGACACGGAGTCACTCCTGGACTGTAAAGGACAAGTGCCGGAAGTTGAGTGGAAGACACCGTCGACGTTTCGACCCCTATGAGTAGGCTCAGTTCAGTCCTTAAGTGGGGTCTTCATCAGGACTAAGAGGGTGGGGGGGGGGTTGTTGTGGGGCAGTCCCTGCAATTCTCAAGCATGAGGTTGAAAAGGGAGTTGCATTACCAAGCACTCTATGCATACATGTTTGGAGTAAGGGGACATTAATGTCAGTCTGAATTTGGTCAAAAGATGAGCAATACATAAACTCAGGGCTAACAAACACACATGGGTGACATTACAGATGTGTTCATATGATGAAAAACAGGGGGTACGCTCATTGGATGCAGTTAATGGTATACGCCCTGCAACTCCCAAGCATGGGGTTGAAAAAGGGAGATTCATTAACACGCGGTCATCACATGCACATGTTGAATAATCCAGAATTATGAAGAAGTGGGAACAATAATATAAAAGTTGTAAACAGATCAGAAATAGTCAATAAAGATTAACCCAGAGCTGCCAGCTGAGCTAGACTGCTATCTTGTTCATTCAGACCATGTTTAATAGAATCTAAGAGAGACATCCATTTGGATTCACGAGTGTTAAGCACCAAAGGTAGATTCCCTCCTCTTCTTCCCAAAGTGACCTTTTCGATTACAAACCATCTTAGATCAGAGACAGCATGTCCTTTCTTTTGCCAGTGGTCAACTAAAGGGGCACCAACCACATTACAGTGTAACCTGCTGGAGTGGGAAGAGATGCGTGACTTAATCTTCTGTTGTGTTTGGCCCACGTACACTTGTCTGCAGGGGCATTGAATGATGTAGATGACGCAACTCGAGTTACAGTTGGTGTGATGTTTTAATTTGTAGGACCGCTCACCATAGTCAAAGATCTTTAACTGAATGGTGGTTTCACATGCGGTACAATTACCACATCTGTGGTGTCCTAGTATCGGTGGAAGATTCCAGAGGCTTGTGAGAGTAGGTTGAGTTACTGGTTCTAGGTATGAGTGTACCACCATGTCCCTGAGGTTTTTAGCTCTCTTGAAAGAGTGAAGGGGGGGCTGGGTCTGCATGACCTCATCTGATACAATCGACCAATTTTTGTTGATAATGCGTTTGATTTAATTGCTCCGTGTGGAGAAAGTTGTTACACAAATGATCCGATCTGCCTGTGACTGGTCATTCTTGTCTGGTTTTAGTAGAGACTCCCGTGGATTGTACCAGGCCCTTTTCCTAGCCCGTCTGACCATACGGGATGGGTATCCACGTGAGATGAGGCGTTTGCTTAGGATTTCAGATTCTTTTTGGTAGTTCTCACGTGTGGAACAGTTTCTTCTTATCCTGAGGAATTGGCCAATAGGGAGGTTATCTTTAAGGCCTCGAGGGTGGTGACTCCCATATTGTAACAAGGAGTTACGTTCCGTGGGTTTCCTAAATAAGGTAGTCAAAAGGTGATCTTGCTCCACATAAATGGAAATATCCAGGAAAGGAATTTGGACATTGCTGCCTCTCTTTTACTCCTCTGTAGCTCATGGTGAGATTTACTCTCCCGGCGACTGACTTGTGACCCACCACAGCCCATCGCTGCTCCTCATCGCGAGCCAAATCGGCCACGAGTCCATGGTAATTCCTTTAATATTCCTACCTCCATCATAGTCCGAATGAAATGACTATGCTGTACCCTTTTCCAAATCATCTAATTTATAGGTCTACTATTTGTTTCAAACAGGACTGCCCCACAACAACCCCCCCCACCCTCTTAGTCCTGATGAAGACCCCACTTAAGGACTGAACTGAGCCTACTCATAGGGGTCGAAACGTCGACGGTGTCTTCCACTCAACTTCCGGCACTTGTCCTTTACAGTCCAGGAGTGACTCAGTGTCCGTCGAAAGTTTTGCTGAAAAATTATTTATTGTACTATGCCTTTATTAATTATTTGGCTTTTGCTGTTGTAATTGCTTTTGATCCTGCCTATATTGTGTGTACTCATCACCCACAACTGTGTTTATTCATTCCTCACCAACCCTTCCCTCAAACACTCCCTCTCACCTTTCCTCCCTTTCCTATCGGGGCACAATAATTTTGTGACAATTGTATGAAATTCCTCGAAGTCGTTAATCAATGTATTGTGAATAATTGACAATACACTTTTTCTAAAAGCGAAGAATTCTATTTTAGTTTTTCTTTCTAAAGTGGCTTTGTTATTTTTTGTTGGTTGTGCCACATAACCTTCTCCCAGACGGGGACCCCCCTTTACATGTACTACTTACCGCCCAGGTCCCCGTGACTGCTTGGGTATAACCCTCCTTCTTGTAATGTACTATAAGAACCCTGTCTGCAGTAACCGATACCCCGCAGCGTTTGCACACCCTGCAACCGTCATAGTGGTTTCTTCAAATATCGGAAACAAAAAAGTAGCCTTGCCTCTCTCGGACCCGAGCGCAGCACCGGGAAGGGCTACCTTTTAAACACTTTAATCATGCATGACTAGACCAGTAATATATTAAAACGGGCAGTGGTCGTGATTTCGTTTCTACTGGGAGTTTAAAAGGGATTAAAACAAAAAAACACCATGAATTAAAATAGCACTTATGTACTTTAGTTTTTCTCAATCTATTCCAAAAGATGTTATCCTAATATAGGTTTCAAGTGTATCCAGAGCCTAAAAAATTACATTTTAAACGATTTCAGATTTGTAATAATAGACTACAGTGTTTGGGCAAGAGACATTTAAAATGGTCTCTGTACTAAATTGTTGTCCGTGACAGTACTGTCACGGTTGGATTGATTGGTGAACTGCTTGTTGAAAATTACACAGCGCGTCAATGGGCGCGCCGAGGCCTGAATCTCCGGGGACTGCAGTCTCCTTTGCTCTCAACAGGCAAACACAGCACGCTTCCTAAAACCGGAAGAGAAGAAAAACATGCCCTGCTTTGAGCTAGTGGCAAGCTGCTTTTCGATCTCGTCTGCTTCACAAATATGAGGGCGATTTATTCCTATGTTTCGCTTGCTTGTTCAGTTACAGGCCAGTGATTTGTTTTCTGAAAAAAGCCCCAGTTTGTAATTATGCGTCCATACGATATTTATTCAAAGATTCGGGGTTGGAGTTAGTTTGCGGGTTTTAAGGTCTCGTCATTTTCCTATTTAACTTGCATTTCTCTCCTGAAAAAATGGTCGATCTGTGCTTGTAGATGTTGCTTGTGCTGTCGTGAATTGTCGGATTGTGGTCACATGTATAGTATTTAATACACCCTGTTCCAAGCGTTCCAAGGAGCAGCGCACCGTCTTACTGGGCGCATTTTTATTGTAGCCGGGACATCCCCAACACAAGTCGCTGTATGCGGAACGATGTGTGGTGTCCGGTTGAGACTAGGTTGCAGATACCAAGGGGTGCTGTGAACGGGCTCGCCAGAACGCGCAGCCACATTTTGTTGTCCATACTTGCATTAGACACCTTTAAAACACAAGGAATTACAGACATTTCCTACGTTTTTTGCCTGCTGGGGATGGGACACTGGCGGATCAGGAGCTATACCCGTATGCTTGTCCGCTCACCCGGCTGCCTGCCTCAGCCACGGCACTGTATAGACAGCTTCTCGCTGCTCCGGTACTTTAAAGGCGCACCAACAACACCACCTAGAGCATCTCCGGAACTATTGTCGGCCACAGAGTACCTGAATTTCTAAGCAAGGTACAACATTTTTAATAGGCGCGTGTAGCAGTCGCTGGTTTGTATTCTGGGAGCGTGAGTACCAGTACATTTGAGACATGTACAGGCACTAGGTCGAGAGCTGTTGTCTTTGGAACTGGGCAATCAGGCTCCACTCCTGTCATTGGGTCGACATCCTGTGATTCTGGGCACACCACTGTGACCTAACCTCTCCGGGCATACAAAACAATCTGTAACGTGTGATTTTCATGTAAAGCCTAGCACCGCTCTTTTTGGCAGGTACAGATGATATCTGTTCTCAGTGTAGTGGGATTTGTGGGCGGCGGTGTGAGTGGAGTTAGGGACACTAATCGGGCATCTCAGGAGATGTACTCTTTACCATATTTCTTTACCGCATCCCTAACTTCTCAGCTGCGCCCAGCACGCAATCATACACAGCCTGCCCCACAGACATGGACATTTGCACACTCGGCACAATCAAACAACACTACATAGTATAAACCCCCAGTCACATACCTTAGCCCCATTTTTATATGCGTATAAAACACGTGCACATCTTTACCCTCCATCACATGTAAAAGACAAGTGAAAAACACTTCTTACTCAGTTCATGTAGAAACACACACAGCTACATCCACATGCAGCACTACGAATCTGCGAGGAACCGTATACAGGCATCAGGTACAATAATACAATGACATGACACAGAGGCTCTCAAGGGAATACACAGAAACATGAAATTTAGTTCACGCAAACCAGTACATTTATTGCAGCCATAGCAAGTATCTTTAATTTCCAGGAGGTTCGTAATGTTCATGTTTGTAATCGTACTCCTTGCTCTACTGAAAATACTTGACGGCAGAGAGCAAAACAAACTGGACTCCAGGAATTTTACAATTTCTAAAGTGGACTTCATTTACTTATTTATTTAATGCGCTTTTATATAGCGCAAACATTACCCGAAGGTGTCCTTCCCCTCCCTTGTTCCTCCCCTCCTTCCGGGTGTACCATGCAGTCCTTCCGCGGCTCACTTCTTTCCCCACATTTCTACCTGGGCCGCTTCTAATCCTGTGACCACCCTCTCCACTTCGCTGTCTCCTACTCCACGTGGCCTGTCTCTTTTCACTCGTTCTCTGACTGCCTTTGTCCCAGTGCCTCCTGATGCACACCACCACACACGTCACTCTCTTGACCTCTCTGCGCAGTCTCTCGTGTTCCTTCTCTCCTTCCGCTACGCTACTCCCCCTCACTATACCATTCCATTGCACCTACTCCTCTACCCCCGCACCCCCAATCTCTGGCTACGCCTCACTTCTTCCACATCATTACTTCCCAGCCCTCCCTTTGCTCCCTCTCACCACCTTTGAAGCATCTTCAGGTGCACTCTTTTCATGCCCTGTCCTCCCTCTCCTCGTGTACTCTCTACAGCAGCACTCTCTTTTATAATGTTCTCGCATCCACTTTCTTCACATCACTTCTCTTTGCCTCCCATTTCTTACAATATTCCACCCTAGAGTCCTCACCCGTCACTCTTTCTTTCCTACACTTCTTACGCATCAACATTTCATTCTTGTCTCTCTTCCCTCTGCTTCTCCTTTCTCTTCTCCCCTCCACTATTCCCTCAGAAGCTTTTTCCCTCCTCCGTCCTATGCTCGCTCCCTCACACTTCTCCCGCCCTCCATGCCCTTCACTTCTCCAGCCTCCGTCCCATCCTCTCATCCTTATCTCATTGCTTTCGTCCCCTCCGCCATCGTCTCTTCTGTATCTCGTTATCTTCTCCACTCTCGCCTTATTTTCTTTATTTTCTCTCCCTATGCGTATCCGTCCTCCTCTCCTTCTGTTCTCCCCACCCCTCTTTCTCATCTTCCGATGTTCTTTCCTCGCCTTGCAGCGTTCTACTTCCCCTCTTCCTGCGTAAACCCCTTCTCTTATCCACATCTGTTTTATTCTCTCCCTGCTCGTCATTTCTAGCATGTTTCCGTCCCCACCCCCATATGTCCACCTCCTCTCCCCCTCTCCATCCGCCCGTCTCATCTCTTTCTGACCTCACCTCCACCTCGCACCTTATTTTCTTCAGGACAGTCTGGATGCTTCACAGCTCCTCTGGCCTCCCTGCCCCCTCCCCCCTGATCTTTCTTGCTCCTCTCCTCTCCAGCCTCCTTTTCCTCTATAGTCTCTTTCCACTCCCATCTCTTTTGAGTCTCTCTCTTCCACCTACATCCTCGCCCTTATCTCATCCACCCTCTTCTCACCACCTTCCATCCTTTTCTCCTGGTCCTTCTATCCAACTATTTATCCTCTCACCCCCATCTCTTTTCTGCCCTCTCCCCATGCTTCTCCATTTCTACTATTTTCTTTTCTCTCTCCTTCCCCCGCTTCTGCTCTTTCTGTACTCTCCCCTCGTGATCCTGCCTCATCTTATCACCTCCCTCCATCTTCCACTTTTTCCATTGATGTTCACTCATCTCCCCGCACCCTTCTCTCATCTTTAGATCCCATGCCATCTCCCACTCTCCTTCCCCCTATCTAGTCTTGTGTTTCCTAGAACTCGCGGGTATTCAGAGGGTAGGAGGCTTCTGAGTTTCTAAAAGCACTTTGCACTTCAGGAGGTCTAGCCCACACAAGAACAGTCATCCCCCTTGAAAATCCTCCTTCATGTGCTGAATCGCGATTCTCCAGTTGAGGCGTGTGTGCTCTCTAGGGCCCAAGCATGATTAATTGTTGGCAAACTGGCCTGACCCCTACCTAGGCTAGTGACCTCTCTGTGACAAAGAGCCATGCCTTGTGGACTACCAGATCCTGTACACCTGTGCTTGCATACATTCAGTTCATAGTGGGCACTTCACACACACACACACACACACACACACACACACACACACACACACACACACGCTGCACCCACACACACACTGCCCACACTGCACCCTCACACACTGCACCCTCACACACACTGCACCCTCACACACACTGCACCCTCACACACACTGCACCCTCACACACACTGCACCCTCACACACATTGCACCCTCACACACATGCACACACTGCACCCTCACACACACTGCACCCTCACACACACTGCACCCTCACACTGCACCCTCACACTGCACCCTCACACTGCACCCTCACACTGCACCCTCACACATTGCACTCACACACACTGCACTCACACACACTGCACTCACACACACTGCACTCACACACACTGCACTCACACACACTGCACTCACACACACTGCACTCACACACTCTGCACCCTCACACACTGCACCCTCACACACTGCACCCTCACACACACTGCACCCTCACACACACTGCACACACTGCACCCTCACACACTGCACCCTCACACACTGCACCCTCACACACTGCCCACACTACACCCTCACGCACACTTCACACACTGCACCCTCACACACACTGCACACTGCACCCTCACACACACTGCACACTGCACCCTCACACACACTGCGCACATTGCACCCTCACACACTGCACCCTCACACACTGCACCCTCACACACTGCACCCTCACACACTGCACCCTCACACACACTGCACCCTCACACACACTGAACCCTCACACACTCTGCACACCCTCACACTCTGCACACCCTCACACTGCGCACCCTCACACTCTGCGCACCCTCACACTCTGCGCACCCTCACACTCTGCACACCCTCACAGACTGCACACCCTCACAGACTGCGCACCCTCACAGACTGCACACCCTCACAGACTGCGCACCCTCACAGACTGCGCACCCTCACAGACTGCGCACCCTCACAGACTGCGCACCCTCACAGACTGCGCACCCTCACAGACTGCGCACCCTCACAGACTGCGCACCCTCACAGACTGCGCACCCTCACAGACTGCGCACCCTCACAGACTGCGCACCCTCGCACTCTGCACACCCTCACACTCTGCACACCCTCACACTCTGCACACCCTCACACTCTGCACACCCTCACACTCTGCACACCCTCACACTCTGCACACCCTCACACTCTGCACACCCTCACACTCTGCACACCCTCACACTCTGCACTGGAACATACACTCCAAATACCACTCAGTGCCACATATTAACACTGCACTCAATGCAACATACACTCCAAATACCACTCAGTGCCACATATTAACACTGCACTCAATGCAACATACACTCCAAATACCACTCAGTGCCACATATTAACACTGCACTCAATGCAACATACACTCCAAATACCACTCAGTGCCACATATTAACACTGCACTCAATGCAACATACGCTCCAAATACCACTCAGTGCCACATAATTACACTCCACATAATTACACTGCACTCAATGCAACATACGCTCCAAATACCACTCAGTGCCACATAATTACACGCCACATAATTACACAGCACTCAATGCAACATACACTCCAAATACCACTCAGTACCACATAATTACATGCCACAAAATAACACTCTACTGAATACAACATACACTCCCAATATTACCACTCAGTGCCATATAATTACACACCTCATACTTGCACTCTACTCAATGCAACATGGATACACTTTATCTATCTATGGCCCTCACTCTATCTGTCTATCTATCGCACTCACTCTATCGCATCACCATAGCATCACTCAGCACCACCACAGCATCACTCAGGGGCACCACAACATCACTATGCGCTACCACAGCATCACTGTACGCCACAGCATCCCTCGTCGCCACCACAACATCACTCAGCGCTACCACAGCATCAATCTGTGCAACCATTCAACAACTGGTTCAAATATGTTCTCTCTGTTTCTAGCTTTATTACAAATGTCACAAAAAGATGTAAATATTTCACTTCTGTTCTTGGTTTTTCGTCACAATAAAATACAATGAACATAATCTTCACGAAAGTTATTTACAAAAGCTATTGCCATTATAAATTACAGTAACTTTTAGTTAAGTATTAATTATTAAAAAAAATAAAAGCCATTTTTATTTGTAATATCAATACATCTAAGTCACATAAATACAACACATTGCATTACAAATGCTATAGGTGTCATATTTGCGAAAGTTAAAACTATTGGCATTGTAAATGACAAAGCTATTAATTTCGCTATTTTCAAAACCAACAAATAAATACAAAATTTGTCATTTACAATACCAATAGCTCAAACTTTCCTAATGCGAGATCTATTGCATTGCAAATGCTTGTTTCTATAATTTCAGTGCCAACCAAAGCATTCTGGGGCATTTATTGTCTGTAGCCCCTCATCCCATTAGTAAGCTAGCCAGAGCACCCTCCCCCACCTTGTCCTTTGAGATCCCAGTTTTGTCCCGGTTGCTCTGCCCAACTACTGCACCGCTCATTGGAGTTGAGATGCTAGGAAATAGAGTTCAAAATCTAGTGCCCTACACCTGGTCCCTCAGCAGAGAATCTTGGTTCTTGAAAAAAGTCCTTAAGATCTATAATGACAGGCTACCAATGGAGTACAGTAGCCTTAAAGCATCACCATTTTTGACCGTACGATCTTGCTCATGACAGTCATGGGTAATGCTTTCCAGCAATACAAGTAATCCTTCAAAATCTGCAGTGATGCTACCGGATTCTCATCCATGAGGCCTTCCTCTTAGTGATAAATGCGCACTCCCAGGTACGTAAATGTGAAAAGTTCCTATGAGATATCCTTATCTGACATTTGTGGATGTCCGCTCCTTGTCTCTGACATAATTGGAAATACTCATGCCTTTGTCTAGTTGACCCTTCAGTCTTACTTCTGACCAAATTGTTTGAGGAAAGCACTCACAGGTCCCTGCCCATCACCGCGGTCCCAAATTAATGGCCATAAATCATCTGCACAGAGCGAGACATGCATTTCTTCCTTAGCCGTGTGCCACTTTGCATGCCCTCAGACCTCGTCAAATAAGGAAAAGACTACATTCCCAGTGGGATCAGCAGAGGCCCTAGGGGACAATGGGTATCCCGGTTTCATGCCTCCGAAGACGTTGACTGAGGTAGACATTATTTTACCTGTCCATACCCCAGCAGTGTAGTGATATTCACTTCAATATTTCCCCATCAAATTCCATGAGTGCTACAAACAGGCTCCGTGTTGATTGACATGATCCTTGCATCCGGATTTTCCATCTTAGCTTCCTTGAGCAGCTATAGGAAGCGCTGAAGATTTAATTACGTGTTGCATTTCGGAATAAATCCATTCTGATCAGAATGAACAAGGGTGGTCTGGATTTGGTGGATTCTTTTTGCAAGGATTTTATTCAAAATCTTGTAGTCTGATTTTAGCATGATTTCAGAGGCCCTACCTGAGGGTTCAGTGGGGCTCCGGTAAAGAGATTAAAAGCACCTCCTTAGTGTTTTGCCATAATTCTAGCGAGGAAGATTACATCGTCACTTTTGGAGGTGCCAAAGAGTTTGAGAACACAGCATAGCACTCAGTGGTCGAAGTGGGGAATAAAAAGTAGGGGAACTGTGGGTGGAGAATCAGGGGGTGGGAATAACCGAAGATTGGATCAGTGGGCGGAGTCAGGGGTGTGGCTAGAAATCGCAAAACATACCAATTTTTAGTAAGTTTAGCATTTCACTGACCAGTTACAGCTTACAACGTTATTTAATTCAAACAATGGATAAACATGTTTATTTGAGGTTTAATTCAGGAAAAAGCAAATACTCATAGGGAATACAGGTTTATGTGAAGCGTGCGAAATATAAGCAGGAACAATGGCATGGGGGCAAATTCAGGATGGTGAGTGTAAAAATTCAGGTCAAGAGGTCAAAATTCAGGACAAAAATTCAGGACAGGAGGTCAAAATTCAGCACACAAATTCGGGGCAACAGATATGCTTTGCAGACACATCAGTGAATGTCATGCAATAGTATATAAATAAATAGGCAAGGAACATAAGTACAAGTCACTTCTACCCCGTCACTGCTCCTTAACTGTCATTTTCCCTGCCCGGTCACCTCTCCTGTCCCGTCACCTCTCCTGTCCCGTCACCTCTCCTGTCCCGTCACCTCTCCTGTCCCGTCACCTCTCCTGTCCCGTCACCTCCCCTGTCCCGTCACCTCTCCTGTCCCGTCACCTCCCCTGTCCCGTCACCTCTCCTGTCCCCTCACCTCCCCTGTCCCGTCACCTCCCCTGTCCCGTCACCTCCCCTGTCCCGTCACCTCCCCTGTCCCGTCACCTCCCCTGTCCCGTCACCTCTCCTGTCCCGTCACCTCTCCTGTCCCGTCACCTCTCCTGTCCCGTCACCTCTCCTGTCCCGTCACCTCTCCTGCCCCGTCACCTCTCCTGCCCCGTCACCTCTCCTGCCCCGTCACCTCTCCTGCCCCGTCACCTTTCCTGCCCCGTCACTTTTCCTGCCTTCCAGTTCGCCAGAGGGAAAGATCACGCTCTCCAGTTCGCCAGAGGGAAAGATCACGCTCCCCAGTTCGCCAGAGGGAAAGATCACGCTCCCCAGTTCGCCAGAGGGAAAGATCACGCTCCCCAGTTCGCCAGAGGGTAAGATCACGCTCCCCAGTTCGCCAGAGGGAAAAATCACGCTCCCCAGTTCGCCAGAGGGAAAGATCACGCTCCCCAGTTCGCCAGAGGGAAAGATCACGCTCCCCAGTTCGCCAGAGGGAAAGATCACGCTCCCCAGTTCGCCAGAGGGAAAGATCACGCTCTCCAGTTCGCCAGAGGGAAAGATCACGCTCCAGGGCGCGAACCAGCAGGTGTAGATCACGATCAAGAAGCACAAGGAGAGAGCGAAGAACTCCTTCTACGTCTTCTTCCTCGACCCGCTCTCACAGAGACTACTCTCCTACCCTAACGGACTCCTTCAACGAGGGTATCTCCAATTGATGATATCTTCACTTTTCAGGACATACTTGGTAGGGGAGCTATTAAGCTGGGAGTTATCTTAAAAGCTCTGCAGATCAAGACCTCAGTAATTTTTGAAACACTACAGCAAAGGTCTGCACCCAAACCTCTTCTTCCTTTGGTGCCGGGGATTATAGAGCCAGTTATGGACGTCTTCTTAACCCCAGCGACGGCCAAGGCGGCTCCAGCAAGTATCCTTAAAAAGTACAAATCTCCAGAGGACAACCCGCTATTCCTCAGAGCTGATCCTCCCCGGACTCCGTGATTATCGCGGCGGCGAAGAAGTCCAATGCAGTCGCCTCATCCTCCACTGTGCCTCCGGATAAGGACAGTAAGATGCAAGACTCGTGGGGAAGGCGGGTCTGCAATACATCAGCGGCTTTTCTCAAAGTTGCCAATGCGGAAGCCCTCTTGGGGCATTATGACCGATCCCTGTGGGATTCTCTGCAGCGTTTTGTGGAGAAACTCCCAGCAGAGGATCGTAAGGACTTTGAAGAAATCCTCCTGGAAGGCAGTCAACTCTCCAACAAGGTGATAAGCGCCGCAGCGGATGGGGCTACCCTAGCAGCTCATGGGTATGTTCATGGGATAACGGCAAGGAGGTCATCATGGTTGCGCCTAACGGCTTTGAAACCAGAAGCCCAAGCGCGCATATTGAACTTGCCTTTTTCTGGTGCTTCGTTGTTTGGCACAAGTGCGGACGGAGAGATGCAGCGCATGAAGGCAGAGCTGGAAACTCTCAAGGCGGTGGGTCTTGAGAAGAAGAAGTTCCTCTACCACTTCATCGTGAAGAACCCAGTCTTCCAGTTCAAGAGGAAATTTGGCACCTTCAACAAGGGCTCTACAAAGCAGCGGTTCAAACCCCGAACTGGCTGAAGAGCCACGATCAGCAGGGGCAGCAAAAGTCCCAGTACAAAGGAAAGGGTAATTACAAGGGAGGAAGTAATCAACGACAAGGCAACAACACCGGCAAGACTCAATCCATGCAATGAGTCGTTTCTTCCCCCAGCGCCGTGGACCACTCCAGTGGGGGGAAGCCTGGCAAATCATTTGAAAGAGTGGCAAAGCATCACAAAAGACAGATGGGTGTTGTCTACGCTTCAGAATGGGTACTGTCTTCGTTTCAATCATCTGCCTCCACCGGTTCCCCCGATGTCAACATCAAATCATCAGCTGCACCTACTGCAAAGAGAAGTCGCCACTCTACTTGAAAAGTCAGCTATCGAGGGAGTGCCGGTCTCTCAGAGGGAAAAAGGGGTGTACTCCCGTTATTTTCTGGTCAAGAAAAAAGGACAGAAGGCAGAATACAGACCCATTCTGGACTTGCGAACACTAAATCTGCACATCAAAAAGGAAGGATTTTGCATGTTGGCGCTTCACCAAATATATCCACATCTCCGGAAGGGAGATTGGATGTGTTCGCTGGACCTGCAAGATGCTTATTTTCATGTTCCAATACACCCCAGTCACAGAAGATTTCTTCGGTTCAGGGTGGGGCCCTCCCATTATCAGTTCAAAGTCCTACCGTTTGGGTTGAAGTCGGCCCCTCGGGTGTTCACGAAGTGTGTTGCAGTGGTGGCAGCTGCTCTACGCCGCAGAGGGGTCTTCGTGTACCCATACTTGGAAGATTGGCTGGTGAAAGGTCCTTCCCCAGTCAACGTAAGAAATCAGTTCCAGACTTGTATACAGCTCTGCCAGAGACTAGGGCTACATGTCAACTTCGGAAAGTCAGTCATTCAGCCCACCCAGAGGATCCACTTCCTTGGAGCTCTGCTAGACTCCGAAGCAGGAAAAGTGTTTCCTTCGGAGGAGAGAAAATCATCAATCACCCAGAAATGTCAACTGATTCTTCGCGGCAAGGCTCAGAAAGTGCGCAGGATTGCCTCCCTGCTAGGGTTGATGGCGTCTTGCATCTTCCTGGTCCCGGTATGCCAGACTTCGAATGCGTCCTCTTCAGCAGGATCTGGAGGACAAGTGGGATCAACAGTCAGCTCGCTGGGACGATCACATCACCATCTCAGACGCAGCTTGAGCTTCTATTCCGTGGTGGACAAAAGCTCAGAATATGCAGGTGGGAGTCCTGTTCCACCAACCTCCCCCTGTGCAGATACTGATCACGGACGCTTCCCTTCTGGGCTGGGGAGCGCACATGGGCCCACTGCAGGTGCAAGGTCAGTGGTCACACAAAGAAAGCACTTACCATATCAACATTCTGGAGCTGAGAGCAGTCCACCTAGCTCTCAAAGCGTTGCTCCCCTCAATCCAAGAGGCATCCGTGCTAGTACAGACTGACAACACCACCACGATGTACTACTTGAACAAGCAGGGGGGAACGCGCTCCCGGACGTTGTCGTTGGAAGCGCAGAGGATCTGGCATTGGCTTCTGGCTCGCCGGCTGTCTATCACGGCGGTTCACCTTCCAGGAGAGCAAAACATGAGGGCAGACGCTCTAAGCCGTCATTTCGACGACAAGGAAGACTGGGTTCTTCACGACGAAGTGGTAGAGGAACTTTTTCAATCCTGGGGTCGTCCCACCATAGACCTGTTCGCGGACGACCAAAACGCCAAATGCCAAAGCTTCGCCTTCAGGTTCCACCGGCCAGGCTCGAGAGGGAATGCTCTTTGGAATGACTGGTCAAGCGAATTTGTGTACGCCGTTCCACCTCTCCTGTTGATTCCGAAGGTGGTGAGCAAGCTAACACACTTGTGCACAACAATGATTCTGATTGCTCCCGATTGGCCGAGGCAGTGGTGGTACACGGACCTGCTTCACCTGTCAGTGACTCCTCACAAGAGGCTGCCATGCAGGCCGGACCTGTGGTACAAGATGGACGGGAGGATCTACCATCCCAACCTTCCGTCACTGAGCTTGGCAGCATGGCTCCTGGGGTCATCCAATACGGCCATCTAGGTTTGCCATAGGACTGCATGTTCATTCTGAAAGAGGCAAGGCGTCCTTCCACCAGACATTCGTATGCATGCAAGTGGAAGAAATTCTATATGTGGTGTATACAGAATAGTCATGATCCGATCAAATGTCAAGAAGAAGCAGTTCTTCCTTATTTGTTGTATCTGGCTAAAGCAGGTTTAAAATTTAATTCCATCAAGGTGTACCTAGCGGCCATAACGGCTTATAGGCGGTCACCTTCTCAAACCTCTTTTTTACAGCTAACATCTGTCAAGGACTTCCTGCAAGGGTTCAAAAAAGTATACCCTCCAGTGCGTCCTCCTTCTCCACCCTGGGAGTTGAACCTGGTGCTATCAAAGTTAATGGGTCCTCCTTTTGAACCCATTCACAAAGCTACTTTACAACATCTTTCATGGAAAGCGGCTTTTTTGGTGGCTATCACGTCGGCTCGCAGAGTGAGCGAGATTCAAGCCCTCTGTGCATCAGAACCCTATACGGTGTTCCATTTGAATAGGGTGGTGCTGCGGACGCATCAATTTTTTCTGCCTAAAGTGGTGTCAGATTTTCATGTAAATCAGACCATTTCTCTGCCCACTTTTTTCTCAACCCCTCTACTCCAGCTGAGAGGGCTCTGCATTCTTTAGACCTGAAAAGGGTTTTAAAATTCTATCTTGACAGGTCTTAAGTGATTCGTCATTCTGATCATCTTTTCGTTAACTATGAATTGATCAGGACAGGCCATGCTGCCTCAAAACGTTCCATTTCCAGATGGATCGTTTCATGTATTAAACTTGCTTACCAGCTAGCGCAAAAGCCCCTGGGGTTTTCTCCCAAGGTGCAATCCATCAGGGGAAGAGCCGCGACTGCGGCTTTTCTCAATAATGTGCCCATGTCTGAGATCTGTAAGGCGGCGACCTGGCGGTCCGTCCATACATTTACCACACATTATTGTCTTGATTCTGACACGAGAGGAGATACCCAAGTAGGCCAAGCCTCCTTTCGGAATCTGTTTAACAGCCAGTCTGGGCTGTGATTTTGGGTCTTTTAAGGTAGAAGATGTACTTATCATTTACCTGCAGGTGGTTGTTGGGCTTGCTATTCTATTCAGTGCTTATGACTATTGATAAGGATCCCCTGGAAGAGAAGGATAAGTTACTTACCTGTAATCCTAGTTCTCTTCCAGGGGTATCCTCATCAAAGTCATAAGCAACCCACCCGCCTCCCCAGGTAAATGAGAGCTGTATGTTTTTATATTTGTATTTAGCCCTGACATCAGGGTTATGCAAAGAACAACTGACCTAACTGTCACCCCTGAGGCATGATGGGAAGCCTGGGGTCAGGTCTGCCTTAAAGGCACAGTGCCAGTTTTTTGTTGAAAATGCTTTCATTTTCTATGTTATTGCTTTTCAATGCAGCCTGAGGCTAACAATGTCTTTTTATGAGCAATTTTCAAGAGTTATGAGTGGTTTTACCAATTAAAACACAAAATTCAAAGGATATTTGATTTAATGTGTTCTTTGTTTCCTTTATAATTGCAGTACATGTACAAGGTTTTACATTGTGTTAGCCTCTGTTTGGGGCTGCATTGGTATGAGAAAAATAATATATGTACGTACATATATGTGGAGCTAGAATATGTGTTTTTACATATATATTTTTATATTGTTTCCGGGGTCCCGCACATGGGCGGGAATATTCAGTGCTTATGACTTTGATGAGGATACCCCTGGAAGAGAACTAGGATTACAGGTAAGTAACTTATCCTTTTGCCACAATGTAACTCTTTCCATAGCATGGTAGATGGTTGGTGGTTGTCCAAGGATGTCTATGGGTACCTACTGCGTGGAAATTGTGCGCATATATACATCTGCAAAAGACTTCAGTTATAGATTCTATACCTTTAGAATTACCCTCAGGCGTCAGACTGGATCTGAAGATTTTTCTTTAGCAGTACCCCTGCACATCGGTAGGTGGCGTCGGTCGACTCTGTGTCCGTCCTTGGAGCCGTGGTCGCCAGGATGACGTTGCGGTGTCTACTTGGACGCCGCCCTGCACGCTAACGTCAGTTTTCTTTTTCCACACCAACCTTGCGCAGATCCGGAGATAGCCATCCTTTAGTCAATCTTTGACTAACTTTTTCTCGACTTTTGTCGAATTCTTTTGAGTCTTCCGACTCCTGATGTACGAGGGATGTCCCATTGATGGACCGGATTCAAGCCGTGCGAGGCCTGTAACCTCCTGATGTTGGTTATGGACCCCCACCTCATGTGCCTCTGTTGCGTGAAGCGCGACCACAACCCGAAGTCGTGCTCCAGATGTCGGGCCATGAATCCCAACTCTTTGCGGGAGCAGTCCCGAAAGTTGTTGGAGGCCCGGCAGTCGGCTCCGCGTCGCTCGAGTTCTCGGTCGAAAGGAAGGTCTCGGGACCAGTCGCGGAGACACCACCACAATCCATCATCCAAGTCTTCGAGATCTTCGGGTAAGTCAAAGCACAAGAAGAAGCGGAAGAAGCAACGTCTATCTTCGCCTTTTCTCCGTCGGTTGGCTGACGTGAAGCTGGTTCAGGAGCATCGTCGTTCTCCAGCTCGGTCTTCGGAGCCTGCTCCAGGGACAGCTCCGAGTTTCCCCCCGATTCCAAGTCCTGGAGCGTCCCCTGCCCAGCTTCGAGCTTTCTACGAAGCGCTTCATGGCATCTTTGGGCAGCCTGACTCGGCCGGCGCATTCTGCCTTTTAATGAAGCCCTCACAAACGTCCTTCTTGGCACTTGGTCCATACCCAGCACAGGGGCTCCGGTGGACAGGATGATTGCCTGATGCCACCGGCTGTCCCCAGGTGACCCACTTTTCCTCTCCCAACACCCGACCCTGAAAACCTGGTAGTCCAAGCCTCGTCCTCTAAGTGTGCATTCCCTACTGCTCCCCCAGATAGGGAATCCAAGAAGCTGGACCATCTTGGGAAGAAGATGTTTGCTTCCGCCAACTTTGTCGTTGAATACTGCATGCCTCTTGGGCCGTTATACCCACACAGTGTAGGAAACGGTTGTGCAAGTGCTGCTGCAGTGCCCGGAGGAGGTCCGGGCCATTCTCACCCGTTCAATGGCAGAGGGTAGAGACGCAGCCAAATTCACCATCAGATGTGGGCTAGATACCTGCGACTCACTGGGCGGAATGGTTTCCACGTCAGTAGCCCTGAGGCGCCACTCCTCGATGAGGATGTCAGGTTTCTCTGGGGATGTCCAATACACCTTACTGGACATGCCCTTTGATGGCCGTCACCTTTTCGGTGACAAGGCAGACTTGACGCTCGAGGGCTTCAAGGACTCCAGGGCTATGGCCAGATCCTTGGGCCTCGCGGCTATCTCTGACCCCACACAGTCTGCTTTTTTGCCCCTTTCGTGGCTATGGAAGGGGTGCCCGCCATGTTCGACCCAATCTAGCCACCAGTTCACGCAAGCTGCCCAGCCTGTGCGTGGCCGTGGGACCCAGCAACACGGGTCTGGGGGCTAGCGGGTGGGCCAGTCCACCCATACCCCCGCAGCAGTCTCCAAACCCTCCTAGTGAGACCTTTCAGGGCCACCAGAGGCCAGTGGGCGGCAGGATTCGCCATCACCTCCCCCACTGGCACACCATCACGTCAGACAGGTGGGTTTTTCCTGATTGAAGGGGCTACTTCCTCCCCTTCGAGACTGCCCCTCCCTACATGCCACCATCCTTCCATCGCATGTTGGAGGATCATTTGACCCTTCTCTGCCAGGAAGTTGCAGCTCTCTTGGCCAAGGGAGCTATCAAAAGGGTCCCTGTGCCAGAAGTAGGTTGTGGTTGCTACTCCCATTACTTTCTGGTACCCAAGAAGGACAAAGGCCTGCGTCGTATCTTAGACCTCAGGACCATTAACCGCTTCTTGCGGAAGGAGAAGTTGAAGATGCTCATGTTGGCTCAGGTCCTGTCTGTCCTTGACCCCAGGGACTGGATGGTAGCGTAAGACTTGCATGGCGCTTATTTCCAAATCCCCATCCAGCCAGCCCACAGGCGTTCCCTTTGGTTCACGGTGGACCAAAGGCACTTTCGGTTCACCGTTCTCCCTTTTGGCCTTACCAGTGCTCTTCGGGTGTTTGTGAAAGTGATGGTGGTGGTCGCAACTCATCTGCACAGATCAGGGGTTCCAGTCTTCCCCTATCTCGACAACTGGCTGTTGAAGGCGAGCTCACCCCTGGCTGTCGTCTCCCACCTCCAGACTGTGGCGGACCTCCTGCATTCGCTGGGGTTCACAATCAACGTGCCGAAGTCGCACCTGACTCCGTCAGAAGCTCCTCTTCATCTTGGTGTTTCTGAAAACGGCGCAGTTTCGTATTTATCCCCCCGAACAGCGAGTCTGGTATATTCTGGCTATGATACTGTTTTGTGCTCTCTCCCGGATTTCAGTTTGAATGACCCTGAGGCTGCTGGACCGCATGGATCCTGCATCCTGCTGGTGGATCATGTCAGGTGGCATATGCAGGCTCTGCAGTGAGACCTGAAGTTCCATTGGGCACAGCATCTGGGGAATCTTTCATTCGTTGTCCAGATCTTGGAGGGTACTGCAAGTCAATTGCAGCAGTGGTTAACGAACCAAGATTGGGTCAGCAGCAGATCCCTCTCCTTTCCCCAACCAGCACTAACCGTGGTGACCAATGCGCCACTCCTGGGATGGGGAGGCCACATGGGAGTGGCGGAGATCAGAGGACTCTGGTCTCCGGTGGAGTCTGGCCTCCACATCAACCTTCTGGAGCTTCTGGGCCATTCGTCTGGCACTGAAGGCATTCCTTCCCTCTATCAAAGGAAGTGTAGTGCAGGTGTTCACAGACAGCACCACTGCCATGTGGTACTGCAACAAACAGGACAGGGTGGGGTCATGGACCCTATGTCAAGAAACACTACGCCTTTGGACGTGGCTGGAACATCAGGGCATGTTTCTGGTGGTTCAACACCTGGTAGGTTCTCTGAACGCCAGGGTGGGTGACCTCAGCCGTTGGTTCATGATGGATCACGAATGGCGTCTTCACTCTGAGGTGGTCCAATGTCTTTCAGAAGTCTGGAGAGCCTAGTTTAGATCTGTTCGCCACGAAGAGAACACGCACTGCCAGCAGTTCTGCGCACTGAAATTTCCAAGACAGCACTCGCTCGGCGGCGCTTTTCATCGCAAGTGGAGTTGCGGCCTCCTGTATGACTTTCCGCATGTACCACTTCTGCCCTGAGTGCTAAAGTAGATCAAGCGCGACCGGGCCCAAGTCATTTTTGTGGTATCGGACTGGGCATGAAGAGTTTGGAACCCCGAGCTCTTGAGCATGGCCATCGATCCTCCGATCAAACTGCCTCTTCTGGAGAATCTTCTGTTGCAGCAGCAGGGGATGGTCCTCCACCTGAATTTGTCCAGCATCCGTTTCTTGCATGGAGATTGAGCGGCGGCAGTTGACAGCTTTTGACCTTCTGCCCAAAGTCTGTAATGTCCTCTTGGCAGCCAGACTTCCTTCCACCAAGTCTCTATATGCCGGTAGATGGAACAAGTTTGTGGTATGGTGCACAGCAAAGGCTGTGGATTCCCTTTCTGCCCACCTTTCGGAGGTACTCTTGTTCATCCTCTCTCTAGCCCAGCAGGGTTCACCCCTGGGCACTCTAAAAGGCTACCTTTCAACCATTTCTGCCTTTCTTTCTTAGTCTTCCTGATCAGCCTTCTCTTTTCAATTCCTCCGTTGTAAATAGATTTCTGAACGGCATTACTCACCTCTTTTCTCCTTCTCCTTTCGTAATGCCTCAGTGGGACTTGTAACTTGTCTTGACATTCCCTATGTGTGGTCCGTTTGAGCCTCTACATAACTGCCCTATCAGGCTCCTTACTCTGACGACGGCCTTCCTTGTCTCCATCACCTCTGCTCACAGAGTGAGTGAGCATCAAGCTCTGTCCTAAAACCTTCTATTCTTGCTGTTCATCCAGACTAAGTAGTCCTTCGCACACAGGCCTCTTTTTTTCCCAAGGTGGTTATCTCGTTTCACATAGGACAGACCATCACTCTGCCCACCTTTTTCCTGCGTCCACATCCTTCCAAGGAGGAGGAGAGACTCCACTGTCTGCACCCAAAACGTGCACGGTTTTTCTATCTAGTCCGCACAAAAGATGTCTGGGTGGACAATCAACTCTTCGTTGGCTACTTGGCCCCAAGAAAGGTCGGGCTGTGCAAAAACATACCATCTCTTGATGGGTTGTCCTAAAATCTGCTTCTCCTTAGCAAAGAAGAAAGCCCCAATGGGAATGCGTGACCACTTCACCAGAGCAACAGCAGCTACTACTGCCTTGGGGCTTGGAGTCCCACTCCTTGACATCTGTCAGGCAGCCACATCAGCATCCCTGCACACGTTCATCAAGCATTATTGCCTGGACATTTGCCATGTGGTGGGTGAAGAAAACACTGTGTGGAGATGGCGCTCACTCTTTACGGATACGTACCGGCAAAGTATATCCAGGTGTGGTGCTTCAAGGGAGGGGGAACCCTTTCAATGCGACCAATAAGGATCTGTCATAATATCAACACGCTGCCCGAGCATACAAAAAAGACAGTAAATCGGCTTATTGCAATCATATCACGGCACATAATTCCAAAACCATTTTCTTGGTCTTTATTTTCTTCTTTTTAGGTGTCCAGACAACATGTGTTTCGTCATCTGGGCCGGTAACCCATGACTTCCTCAGGGCTGTCTTGCTATGTCAGATCACTCTGAACCTTTGTGCCCGTTGTACTTTTGTCCTGGCCAGTAGAGTAGTAGAATTCAAAATCCAAATCCTGTACAAGGAGTAGAATCTGTCACAGTGTGCTTGTATGGAACCACCATTTTCAAAACCTCATATAAGTGCAGAAAGCAGCTCACCTACAACAATTTTCAAATGCTGCCAAGTAATTGTGTCCTCAACTTATGAAGAAGCCCCAAATATGGTAGATCACCCAAAATCATCGCTCACCGTGTGTTCATTAACTGCTTGCAATCTGACTGACGCCGATCCGCGTCTCGTCAGCTGTTTTAAAACACGAAAAGGGCAAACAATATTGCCCTTTTAAGCAGGCGCCTTTCCGCGTCCTGTCGGCTCAGTATCTCCCGCTTTGTTGTAGGTAATACTACATGGCAGGAGATACTGAGCCGACGGGACGCGGAAAGGCACCCGCTAACAGGGCAATATTGTTTGGACCATACTCCTTGCCCTTTTCGCTTTTTAAAACGGACGACGAGACGCGAGGTTCCATACAAGCACGCATAGCAACTGCAACAATTGAATTATACCAATCCAAACCTCTGTCAATGAGGTAGAAGCGCTAAGCTCTCTTCTCCACCTAGAGGCCACCAAAGCTCAGATTTCTAATACACATTGTGAGTGAGTGAGTGTCCGGACACAGCGTAAGAACTGCTTATCATTATGGTCCCATATATGGCACAATACTCTGAGGCTCATGAGTGGAGTCATCTAGGATGGAAGGATGCTATGTGTCAGGGTGCTGCTATGACAGAAACCTCATGTCTCTGGATGCATTTTGTGTAACACCTTAATAAAGACACAAAGGGCTACAACGCCCATGAGGTTTGCCAAGGTAGCAGCCGTCTTGAATTGCAGAGTATAAGTTCCTTGTGCTCTGTAGAGTTCTCGCTAGGGAATCATGATGCATAGTTGCTTCAGCTAGGACTTGTTTTTTTTTTTTGGAAACCCATTATCTGTTCTTCTCGGAGGTCAACACAGACTTCTGGAACCTGAGAAGTGTCTTACAATAATCTTGCACTTGTGTCTGACAAGGTGTTTTCTGTAGAGACTATATACACTCTAAAGCACTTGTTTGTTTAACAATGAGTCATCCGTAGGGACTGTAAACTGTTAGCACTCGTTTGTTTCACAAGAGTTATCTACTTGTCACTTAAACGCAAACTAAGCATGAAAAGTTATTTCCTAATTTTGAAGATCACTCTTCTTGGTAAACAAGCTTATTGTGTTCCTGAAGTTTATTCAGTTAATATATCAAGTGTATAACTGTGCACCTACTGCAATGGTCTTCAAACTTTTTGATGCCAGGACCCCCCCATCAAAATATTTTAGGCATAAGGACCCACTCTTGACAAAAACATCTAGAACTTAGTATTCCTTATCATTGACAACCATAAATGTTCTCCAGAGAAACGGTCAATCTGTGGTTGCACCTCATTAGTGCCAGTTTAACACCCAAATATAGCAATAACAACAAAAAGGTAATCGGTACAGCTTTACAAAGGGCCTTCTACAGAGTGACAACACCTGTTGCTGCTTTTTAGTAACTTTTGAAACTTTGGAGTAAGTAATTTTTCTGTTAAAATTAGCAGATTAAGTGGCAGATGATGTATTATGTGGAAAATGCGCAAATCTATAATGATGCTAAAATCGATATGGCCCCACAACCACATAATTCCAGTGGACCTTGGTATAATAGCTGTAATGCATGGGCTGCAACTTTATTGCACGGCATTCGAGGAAAACCATACTATATTTCACGGGATGCTGATAGCTTGGCATTTACAGCTGCATGTAACTGAAGGTAGCTGAACTTCATTCATCATAATTAAAACATACGCATGTTTTTTAGGTCTCTCACTGTTAGGTAGCTGCATATATAATATCGGGCTGCTTTAGTGAATAAAAAATACATGCGCTATAATAAATAATAAAACCTCCATGCAAAAGTCTGTGTGAAATCAGAGAGCCGCAGAATTAAATTGTGGTTTGGAGGATAGTGACTTGTGTATTTTTAGTGCTATGAAGCAACTGCCTGTGACAGAAAGCACTGTGAATATGTAAGGTTTTATTTTATACTTGCATTACACACAGTATAAGATAGACCACTACAAAATGAGCAAAGTGTTTTATGATAAAATGGTGCTTCCAAAATGTAAAGGCTGCTTCATGTTTATGGTGCTCTGGTTGCGCAAAGTGCAGACTCAAATCTACGAGGAGATATGGTGTAAAGCAACGCAGTGCAAGGTCGATGCGTTGCTTACACTGTGTAAGGGGGGGGGGGGGCGTTCCATGGGTTTTGACACATTCCCAGATTTTCAACGAATCTGTAAACCTGAGGATGCGTCTAAACTGTACGCTGCCCCAGGGGATGCGTAATAAGTAGAAATATCTTTATTTCTCCTCAATTGTTTTCATAAGCCTCCATGAGTTGTTTATGTGCAGGAAGGATTTGGATTTGGATTTGGATGAGGATTTGTAGAGCGCATAGCTACCCTTGGGCATCCCAATAATGCAGACACCCTTGCACCATGGTGCAAGGGTGTCTGCGTTGGTGCTAGGCACCAAATTGTGTGTAAGCAGAAAGGACAGGAGTGCATGGTACTTATAAATACATTCTATTCCTGCTCTTTCAATTTGGAGTAGGGCAATGCAGCAAAAAATACTTGCGGAGCTGCCCTACATCATTTCATTGTAAATGAGGCCCATAGATTTGAATAATATTCAGACCCTATGTAATGCAATTTTTTTACAGAACTGTCGCTTCAACACATTCTCAGGGATAGTAAGCGCTATGTAAATACGACAATGACTTAATCTCCCCGTGCCCAACAAATAAAAAAATGATGAATGTGTCCTTATGTAATGCAATTGGTGCTATGTAAAGCGCTCTGATACCCGATTCCGGTCAAGTTCGCGCTATATAAAACTATGTAAAATAAATAAAAATTAAAAGCAAGCACTTCCCAACTCCGTTAACTCTGTGCACTACCACTCAAAAATGTTAAGTGATTTGATCAATTGAATGCAACTGCACTCTCCTGAGAAATCAAAGCCAAGCAGACATCTGGAAACACCTTTCTGACAGTGTGCTGCTGGCCTGAAAGAAATGCATATGTTCACAACGAGTTAATCTGCAAACCCTTTACATTTGCAGATTAACTCATTGCACACATTTGCATTTCTTTCACAGGCCAGCAACACACTGGTAGAAAGGTGTCTTTAGCTGACTACGATTCCCCAGCAGAGGAGATTCCCAAAATTAACCGTCGGGGATGTTTTCTTTTATCAAATGAAGAGCGCGACCCCCTTCCCATGCTTCCACGGCCCCCCTTGGGGTCGCGCCCCACAGATTGAAGACCACTGACCTACTGTATAAATATACAAAACTTTGGAGTTAGCTGTGGGTTTCACTCTTCTCTGATCCAGATTTCCAGGTTAGTTTGCGCTGACAGGTGTCCCCGCTAATTGTTCTGCTCTTTGCTTCTAAAAATACAAGTGCACTAGCTCCTCATCATCATCACCAGCAGCTATTTTGGCCAGCCCTCGATTCAGCGTCACACAAATGTCAGTTGTTTCTGAGAGATCTGTAGGACTTTTCTGGCCCTGAGGAAGCATCTTTAGCTACAACCATGGCAGAGAAGGAGACGGGAACCTTCTTCAGCACCTTCTCAGTCTGTGACCAAGGACAGGTCTGTTCAGGTGACCTGCACTTCAGAGCATTTATCAAATCTCACTGCTCTTAAGGTTGCAAAATTTGTAAGACACTTCCTTTCAAGACTTTGAAGAACAGCGAAAAAAAGCTTAGGAGTAACTTTACCTTGTGACTGAGAAAGACTTCTTCGAAGAAAAACAACCTGCAAACACCCGGACCCAACACTAGATGGCAGGAGTAAGCAAATCTTGTGAATCTACAGCTCTACATGGCAAGAACAGTTGCTTATTGGGGAAGTAACATAATCCTTTTTACACTGGAAGGGGGTTTCGCCATCCAGGAATGATTGCATGAAAAGGGTTCCACCAAGCACCTCCACAAAGGTGGGGCAAAAGAGGAAGCATGTGAAAGCTCCAGAAGTGGACATCTCACCGCTCAGTATCCATTTTGTGCATTTAGTTTTCTAATGAAATGCCTTACAAAGGTTTCCTTAAAAAATGCATTAAAAACAGCATCTGAAGTGCAAACATACAAGAAAGCATGACAAAAACTGTTTCGCTTCTAAGGCCTTGACGAGATTCCCACATTCCTGCCTAAATCACCATTGATGGGGAGCCTCCCATCATTGACTAAGAAGTTGCCGATGTTTACACCATTGTTGAAAACATGGTCATTGGCAAAGACTCTGCCTCACCATTAATGACCATGTGCCAATGTCCACCACGTTATAGAGCAAGAAGACCACGGCACCAACCGTGTTGATAAAGATTACCACCCTGATGACGAAACAACCACTGCCTAGAGTAATAGCAACAGTACCATCTATGGCCCAACTATCACAGTCAATGTCATCCTTTTGCCATCATTGAGAGCCCCAATTTGTGCCTGGAGAAATATATATGGCACCTGCCGCCACAACAGCGTACCTTACTGACCATTTCAAACTAGACTCCATCACAGCTGCAGCAACCCAGAAGTGATCCAAGAACCCAATTACACCTAGTTCTGCTCCCCCTGAAAGGTAAGGAAGACAGACCTAAAATCTGGGCTGTACGGTCTAGTTAATGTCCATAACTTCAATAAGATAAGCAAATGGACTCGCCATCTTTAGGTGGTTCCGCCATCAGGTGCGCCATGATGTATCACTACTGCTCAACATGATCCTATAGGATCGGCAAGATGAGACAAAAGTTTTGGAGACGGAAGGAGTCCACACTTCTGCAGTCATCATCAGTGCTGCTGTGGGCATCTCAAATACAAGCTTTTGGCAGTTGGCTGGAACTGAGGTGGTTTGGAACCCGTGCTGGCTCAAATGCACCTCCTTCCATACAGAGATACACGCCAAGGTCATTGACTTGCCCTTGGATGGGCAAACACTGTTTTGAAAGTATGTGGCTAACTCTTTGTAGGGGATCAAGACTAACAGTCAAGTCAAGTCAAATAACTTTATTCGGTTGTTTAAAATAACAACCATAAAAGCATTACACACAAAACATATATTGACTCATACTTACATAAAAGAAAAGTTAAAAACAGCTTAGAGTAGGTGGATTACAAAAAGTTACAGGCAGAATATACACTCAAAATGTTAAAAGAGACTGTTCTAAAAATATAAAAAGGTTAGTATTTTACTGGAAATATATCTATTACCAGCACTATTATCCTTCCATACTTTTCCTAAATTTGAGTGCTAATTTAAAAAAAACTGCATACAAATAAGGTACAATCACAGCTTAGCATCTGAAGATAATAAAGTGCTGGTCTAAATTGAGGGAAATTCAATTTTTTAAGACAGGGTTTGAGATATAATCTCCGTGGTATAATATAAAAGGGACAAAAAAATAAAAAGTGTGCCAGGTCTTGCGGAGACTTTTCGTCGCAATCGCAAGCCGGCACCACTTGACCACGGTAGGATCCCTTAGGCACAGCCAGAAGTAAGTGAAATAAATCCAGCCGGAACCTTGTCAACAAAAAACGATCATAGCTTGACATCTGCCACGACAAATACGGTTCCATGAGCAAAGTTGTTTTTAATAGCACATGATTTCGTACACTTCCTTTCTTTATTTCACTGGCCTCCCTGGCTAAATACCTGGAGGAGATGAAAGCCTTCTTTACAAGGATGACATCCAGTTTCGTAATGGATTTTGGAGTCAAAAAGAGTTCCGGGCGCCCCATTTCATTAAAGCAGTTGCTTAAATACTTTATCCAAGGGACCTTAAGCCTATTTTCCCATGTTAGCGCATCCCTCAATATGAGCTGAGTAAGAGGTACATCATTGTTTAACCAGCAGTTTAGCCAACATACTAGAGGGTTTACTGCTATTTTATCACATAAAAATGGCATACCCAGCTCTTCGTGTACGGAAAAATTTGCTGTTCCCCTAGGAACCCTCAGTATCTGTTTAAGAAAATTCTTTTCTACTATCTCTAGGGCTCCTAATGGGGCATATCCCCATATCTCACTGCCATAGCATGCAGTAGCAACACTCTTGGCCTGGTAAAGTTGGAGTAATGCAGCCACTGGACTGTTGCCCATTTTTCTTGCAAAATCGAGTATTGCTGCATTTGGAAATGGAAATGGAAATGGAAATGGAAAAAGGAACTTAATAAAGCGCACTGTGGCCGAGTGGCTTCCTGGCGCTAAGGGGGGGGGGGACGGGTTCTGCACTGCAATCGGAGGGACTAACCGGGGAAGGCCTGAAGAAAAAGAAAGGTTTTTAATGCCTTTCGAAAAGCTGGGTAAGTGGGGATCGAACGGATAGATAATGGAAGACTATTCCAATACTGGGGAGCCAGAACCGAGAAACGGGTGCCACCGATACGGGCTTTACGGTAGCGGGGAACTTGAAGAAGGAGTTGAGAAGATGACCGAAGAGTGCGAGAGGGAGTATAGGGAGTGATCAAAGAAACGATAAAGAGAGGGGCGGAATGGGTGAAGGCTAAAAAGGCTAGGCAGGCTAATTTAAATGAAGAGCGAAAGCGTACAGGAAGCCAGTGAAGGGACTTCAGGACGGGCGTGACGTGGGAGAATTTGGGGAGGTGAAAAATGAGCCGGGCGGCCTGGTTTTGGATGGCCTGAAGTTACCTCTCCCTTTTTTTCTGTACTACGGTTCCCCAGTTCAGTTGATGGTCGAACAGGACTCCGAGATAGGAGAATGTTTTTGTTACTGGGATTATTACCCCATTGACATTTAGGCAGTTTGACTTTCTATTACCTTGGCCAACCTTCATTACGAAAGATTTAGAGTTGTTTATGCTCAAATCTCGAGATTTCATGAATGTAAAGAAGGAATTTAATAGTGTTTGAAGACCGATGGCAGTTCTGGACAAAAGGACTGCGTCGTCCGCATAAAGCAGAACCGGCAGTCCCTTTCGTCCAATGTAAGGGTAGTCTACTCCTGTACTTAAAAGGTGCTCTTCCAAATCGTTTATATATAAATTAAAAAGGAACGGGGCTAAGATGCACCCTTGTTGGACGCCCCGGTACACTCCAAAGTCTCTTGTCACATTTAAATCTTGTGTGTACCTGACGTTTGCTCTCGTATCAGAATGCATGTCTGCTAACAAGTTAATTAAATTCTGCTCTACGCCCATTTTCACCATGGCGTTCCAGAGCTCACTACAGCTTACACAGTCGAAAGCCTACGATAGATCCATGAACGCCATGTGAATTGTACCTTGACGGGCCATGGTGTACTTCCCTATAATTAGGTACAAGTTTAGACACTGGGTAATCGTAGAGTGGCCGGGTCTAAATGCATATTGAATTGGGGATATTACTTTATTTTCGTCAGCTCATGCGACTAATCTATTTAAAATTACTCCCCCCACTACTTTGACAACAGAATTAATTAGTGATATTGGTCTGTAGCAGAGGGGGCTATTACGGTCTCCTTTCTTGAACACGGGTACGATAGTGGATACCCCCCACTACTTTGGGCAGCCAGAAGACACGGCCGCGTTAAGTACGGCGGTGAGGACTGGTGCCCATAGCGATATGCAGGATTTAAAAACTTCCGGCGGAAGACCATCCGGTCCTGGGGCCTTGTTACTTGGCAGCCCTTCAATTCCCTTTTCAACCTCATTTATTGTGAACAGCAGAGAATTCTCCTTAGATTTAACCAAAATATTTTCTGCCTGAAACTCATTGCTTTTAAAAATGGAACAAAAATGGTTTACCCACTCTTCCTCTGGGATATTTGTACCCACGGTAGAATTACTTGAACAATCAAACAGGGGTTTATTTATGACTTCCCAAAACTTAGCACTATTTCTCAATGTTTCGGGATCTAAAAGGGTCTCCCAAACACTTTTCTTTACCTCTCTCTTGCGGGTAGCAAGGGATTTTTTGTACCTAGCACGCATGCCCTTAATGTGGACCGGATCTCTGAGTTTGGTTTTCAATGCCGTCTTAAGCTCACGGCTGGCCTTGGAACAGGCGTTGTCAAACCATTTTGGGTTACTGCTAGCATTCCCTTTAGCTGGCACTGTTAACATCGACCCTACTGTTGAGGCAACACCCTCAAAGGCTGCCAGAATTTGTTGCGATGATGATACAGGGGATGTACATATTGAAAGTTTAGAACTGCACAAGTTATTAATAGAAGTATACAGATTTTCATAGTTCACCATTGACCATTTTAAACAACGCTTACCGTTTATACACTTTGTGGACCCACGATCCACTCGTGGCTTTCGCTACTCAAAGATTCCCCCACCCATTTTGATACATAAAGGGTTATGATCACTATAAATGCTCATTTGGATGTGGAAGTCCAGAACAGTGTTGGCAAGGTCAGCAGACAATAAAATGTGGTCTATGTATGATCCGGTTACATGGCC
Source organism: Lissotriton vulgaris (assembly GCF_964263255.1). Lineage (NCBI taxonomy): Eukaryota > Metazoa > Chordata > Amphibia > Caudata > Salamandridae > Lissotriton > Lissotriton vulgaris. Next base: position 609,035,549 of record NC_141700.1, read on the forward strand.
TTTGAGCGTAGGGATGGGAAAAAGAGTTTGGTCCGCCACCGTAGACATTGCTGAAATTAGATTATTTTCATTCATTAGCGTGTTTAGTTCTGTTCCACGCCGCGAGTGATCAAAGTGGAAGCCCTCCAGGTTGTTACATCCCAGTCGGTCGATAGCTTTCTCTCCGGGGTTTCCGCACGGGTGTGTATTAAAATCACCTGCGATCAGCATTTGGCGGGGCAAATTCTCAGCATTATCTCTCAGGAAATCGCACAAAGATTGTATGTTACAGTCTCCTTTCTGATTCACTGCGTTATAGAAATTAATCAGTGAAAGTAGTTTTACCCCTCTTTAGCTCCAAAACTTGAATATTTCTATTTCCAGAATAATACTCCGCTTTAGAGCATATAAGAGCCAGGTTAACATAGATTGCCAAACCCCCCTTTGCTCTACCGCTAGTTGAAGGTTCTGCTGGTATGAAAAAACTTTGAAACCCCTCAATGTGAAAGTTTTTTTCCACCAGCCATGTTTCCTGGAGACATATTACCGCATATTGTTTATCTAGAGACAACCACCCAATGCGCTAGATTTGTCATAAAGCCCTGCAGTATTCCATGATATTAAACTTTCATTACAGGGTGGTAATGAGAACAAAGTTTTAATATCTGTGTCTATATTTGCCTTTTCAATTGGGATAACATGCGATGGTCCTGTATGACTGTCTACCTGTTCTTCCACGAAATTATATATTATGTCTGTTTGGGTAGAAACAGGGTTATACATACTTAATAAATTATTAGGTCGATTTATCTGAGCTGATGTAACTGTCATCTCGGAGTTAAGACCGTGCAGCGCAAAAGTATTATCCTCATACCCTAATCCTACACCTTGTTGTATACAATTGTTATAATCGGGGAAAGAAAGTATATCGGGTAGTCATTCAACCCCTTCCAGCCCTCCCTGTCCATAGAAGGCGTCAAACCTGTTGAAAGTAGGGATGTTGTACTGGTTATTAAAATGGGTAGGGTATTGATATTCTTGTTGGTGAGTTTGATGTGGCCCTTCCCACCTTTCTAAACTACACCCCCAGTTGTTAACAGAAGCACCTGTGCCCCATCCATATGTTGTTCCGTTCCGTGCTGGCCTAGTGAGGGTATGGGTTGTCTTGGGGTAAGTCATGCTTCGTTGTTTCTTGCCAAAAAAATCTAGAGTGAGAGGAACAATAGTGCCTCTCCTGCGTTGAGGGGGAAGTATATTTGAAAGAATATTAGGTAGTACAGCTGAGTTCGTGAAGTTTAAAACTACACAATCACCATTAAACTTTTTTGGATTTTGCCCTATCCAAGGTACCCTTCTGGCTGACCTAACCTCACCTGCTAGCTGTTGTTTTCCCCAAGGGGCCATCTGCATATTACCCGACAACCAGTGCATGGCCTTACTTGTCAATGATGTGGGGGATTCTAATTGGCCAGTAACCAGAGGGGGAACGTTTGCCAGCACCAACACTAGGGGTGAGGCATCTTCTATAAGTTGTAATGAATCTATGGTTTTGGGAGCGGATCTTCTCTCATCACTAAATGATTATAGTCTGTTGCTGGTGTATGTCCAGGAGGATTGTTCTGTGCTACATTTTCACCTCCCTCTAACCCACTCGTGGTTAGCTCTTTGTTTGTATTAGCTTGATTAGTGACTAAGGTTGATATATTTGTCATCTCATCCGCTATCTTTTTTTGGGCCACGCCTAGTTTCTTTACTTCAGCGGTGAGTTTATCTAATTTAGCCACCACCGGTTTAATAAATGCCTTCAGTTTGCAATCAATCATATCCGCAATCCTGTTTAGTAACTCATCGTCCACTTTTTGTTTATCACTAGCATCCCCATGCCCCCTACTTTTGTCCCTAGTTTTCGCTGGCGATACAGCCCTTTTTCTCCCTGGGCGGGACCCTCCACGATTTGTCTGAGCTTTTCTACACTTTCTAATCGCCCGTGTAACTGGCACAACAACAAGGGGGTCTTCAACTGCCATGTCCGCCTGTGTGTCCACATGTATAGGGGAATCCTGTACTGTATCATCAACCTGAGACTCAGTGTCATGTTCGTGATCTAATTCTTGGTCAGACTCTAATAGTACACTATGGTTAAGAGTCTCACTATCACGTATCTCAGTTTCTGGGGCTTCATTTCCTATATCCTGGGATGGTATATCTACCCACGGGGAATTTGGTGGTGGGCTCAGGGGGTGCAGAATAGGGGATTGGCTTAGTCCTAGTGACTGTCTTCTTTCACTATTGATCTTAGATACAACATGCACCATATAATTATCCATAGTGTTTGCCGCAGCGGCAGGAATCTTTTTTGGCATCCTAAATAGGGCAAGTTATAGCACATACACTATATCATACAAATAAGGTTAAAGACTATGTAAAGAAGAGATGAAATAGTGAACCTCAGTGTGATTACAAACCAAGCACAGAATGTATTACTTTGGCAGGGTAACTTGATATCAGCACGGGCAGTATAACGTGCCCAGTCCAGTCGCGGCCTGTCTCAGACTGTCTAAGACTGTCCGCCCTTTGTCCGGGCTTCGTCCCGCGCTACGTCCCGCGCTACGTCCCGCGCTACGTCCCGCTCACGCGTCCCGCTAACGCGCAATGGGCCCTCCTATTATACAGAGTATGGTCTGAATGGGAGGAGACACGGAAGAGGCGGCAGGTGTGCGTGATGGAAGGGACGCACTGCCTGATGGGCCTCGCAGTCCCGGTCTCCTGCTGGCAGAGTCCTCACGTGCAATCAGGTTATTAGCAGCAAGGGCAGCTCAACTCCAACGGTGAACAGCAGGGCAAAAATCCAAAGTCCTTAGAACCGACTACGAGCGGCACTAACAGTGATACTACATGCTCCATTGATCCCCTCCAATACAGATAAACCCCTTTGACTTCCTTTTGTATGTCAAGAGAATCATATGCATATTGAGGCATCTACAGCCCATATGGTGACAGGACTGTCAGTACTATCCATATGGGCAGGATATGACAAGGATTAGTCCATCAGGAACCAAGGGCTGCAAGAGATCAGAAGGCAAAAAGAGGGATGCATGTTATTTACGCTCCCTAAGATGATAATAAACATGCCTGCCTTTCCCTATGTTGCCCTCCCCACTAATTCCCATACAGACTGTGGAGGGAGAACATCTGCCTTTGCCCGATATTGGCCCAAGATCAACAACAACTGTTTGATACTCCAGAATATGCCGCCCTACAGACTAGAATTCCTTGAGATACCTCTGTCATCCTCGCAGAAAGGACCACAGCCTGCATCTACAGGAACTCCAGCAGACCTCTGCATAAGAGAGCCATCAAGTAGGTGGGGCAAACAAATTGCATGCTTCTACTCAAGATTCTCTCTAGTGCGGAAGAAAATGGGAGAATGGAGGCTAGTCCCAAGAACTCAGCAAGTTCCTAAAGAAATTGTTCTTTTGGATGGTCACCCTCCGAGAGGTCCTTTTGATGTTGCAAGAAAGAGAGTTGCTGACCTCCATGGATCTACAGGATGCCTATTTCTAGTTACCCATACACCGAAATGACAGGAAGTACCTGTGGCTATATATCACAGGGCAATATTACCAGTTCAAGGCTCTCATTTTCGGTCTAAAATACGCGCTCTGAATATTCCCAAAAAGCCTTTCCTCTCTGGGAGCCTTTTTTCAGAAACCAGGTCTTCAAATATTTCCGTACTTGGATGACTGGCTGGTGAAGGCATCTTTGGAGGAGGAAGCAAATGGCTCTACAACAGAGCACATCAATATTTTCCAGCAGCTAGGCATCACACTCAGTGCCCAAAAGTCCTCAATTTTCACAGATCCAGTTTCTTGGCACGATGCTGCTTATGCGACTTGGCAAAGCATTTCCATTGGCAGAGTGAGTGACAAAGCATTGAAATTGACTGCAAATTTCTGAGGGTGAAATTCGGTGTGAGAAGTTGGCCTGATATGTGATGTCCACTATTCTATTTGCACCCTGTATCAGTCCAAACAGCCCTTATGGTAATGGTTGTAAAGTCAACCTTATAGACCAGCTATCCTAGTGGTAGCATGGACAAAGCAGTCTTAGGCTAATACTTCAGAGAGCATGTGAAGCCAATTGTTTTACCAATAATAACCCCTTGAATACCAAATGAAAGGACACCACACAAGGTATATATTAAATATATATGTATTTATTACTAACCCAACCCCTCTGCATTCTTTATAAGGTCAGAGTTCGAGATACAGCACAAGTTACTCAATAAGCATACTATAAGTTGCACAAATACAATTCTGCCCTAGGGGCCTCACGAACGATATACTAAGTAAGTGGTATAAGAACCACTTCAGGAAAAGTGAATAGGCCTAGGGCCTAGGGAATAGCTGGGACTACACTGAGTAATCAAAGGTTAGGAAGCAGGAGTACAGGATGTGTTCGCAGTGTCTAAACACACAAGCGGGTTCTCATAGACTTTCAATGGGAACGTAAAGTTTACAAAGTTGTTGATTTCGGGCACTTCCGGATGGACTACGGGAAAACCCAGTTAAACTAGGACACTTGGATAGTTATTACCCAAGGTAGCACCGGAGTACTCGAGTTACCTCACCCAGGGAAGCCGAGTGCATAGGTGTTCTTTCCTGTCGGGTTTTATCGTCGAATCCTATGGAGAGCTGCACAAAGATGCTGCAGGCGACCAGGAGGAAGATGTCCGGTTGGATCCAAGGGTGGATCGGAGCAGTGAAGAACCTGAAAGCAGAGGGGACAGAGTCTGGGTCACTAGCCAGTGACCAGGAAGGAACTATATGATGTCGAGCTGCGAACAGGTGAAGTGAAGCTTGTCTCTGCAGCCACGTGGACCAGTAGGCGTCGACGACGACCAGGAGCTGGATACGGACTGTCCCACAAAGGATCTCGCTGTTGGCGGAGTCGGCTTCCGGATTGGAGTCAACAAGCCTTGGCAAAGGCAACCCACGCAGGAAGGGGAGATCGGCTTCTGTTCAGACCAGCAAGGTCTGGGGAGCTTCCCCTTTACAGAAAAGCAGGAGCAAGCCCGGAGCAACCAGGCAAGCGGTGTCGTTTCACAAAGATGTCTTCAGGAGGGCCACAAGCCAACGGGCTAGCAACCGCGAAGACGCGTCGAGGAGAAATGCAGGTGCAGGCTCCAAGCGACATCTTGACATGTGGAGGGCTGAGCTTTGGTGCACTTACGGCTCGGGGTTGGGGCTTCTCAGGTCCCAATGCACACCTTTGAGGACGCCTCAGAAGCTGCACAGTTAGCAAAAAGCAGGTACTGCAGGTAGTCCGGTCCCTCCTCTCTTGTGCCCGCCACGGGTCTCAGCTTTGCTGTGGATGTGGGTCGGGGTCAGAGAAGTCTGGAACTCCAGAGGCTGCGTCGCTAAGTCTTCGGGCTCCGGCGGGAGCGTCGACAAAGCAAACCGGCAAGTCACTGAATGTGCCTGTTAGCACAGGGTGGTCACTCCTTGACCACAAGGGAGATTCTTCAGTCTTCTAGTTGCAGTAGAATGTCAAAGGTCCAGAGTTTCGTTTCAGAGTTTCAGTTCAGGATAATCTAAAGTCTCTAGACTCAGCTCCTAGCTTTATACCAATCTAAGGGGCTGGATTACCTGCTAGGTCCCTCCTATGGGTGGAACATGGGAAGGGGGTGGTTACACCCCTTTCCTTTTGTCCAGTTTCACGCCAGAGCTGGGGCTGGGGTGCCCCAGCAACTGGTTTGAACCGGGCTATGCATGGAGCACATTGTTTGCCCCAGGCAGTGTCTCATTTCATTCAACCCACCCTGCCCCAATACACTATAGCCCCAATACACTGCTAGCACCTCCCAAGGCAGGAAACCTATTGTCCAGGCCTTCCCTGACGGAGTTTCGTCCAGTAGCAGGAGGTCAGGCTCGTGTCTGTGGCAGCAGCATCCATTTTGTGATGCTGAGGCTCTGTTTAACTTTAACCGGGTAAAGCTACAACTACATGTCTTCTCCCTCTAGAAGGGTGGAATGCTACCCCCGCCGCCAGGACTGGGGGTGGGGGTAGTATTCCAAAGCCTATGACACCTTACACGACATGTTTTGATAAAGCCAAACCAAAGTTAGCATTAACCCCGAGGATTATAATGCACTTAAGAGTATATGGTATGGCTATATCATAGAACAGCTATAAGGACATGGTTCCGAAAGCTGCAGACAGGCTCAGCTCATGCTAGAGCACCATCTAACATAACACCAAGCACTTTGCCTTCAGGATTGTCAAGGCCTGCCATAGGAGTGACTTATAGGTATATATGTGTCTATATGTAATGGTAGGTATAGGGATACTATACCTAAGCAAGGGGTGATTACACAACCTTGCCCCAGCCGAGTGATCAGCCAGTTGTGTCAATGTGGATGGCCAGCCAGGGGTGGCATAATACATGCTGCAGCCCCTGGTAGGCCTTGGATGCACCGGGTACCTTTGGTACACTATACAGGGGCTCATAAGGTGACCCAATATCCAATTGGAGATGTACCTAAAGTACATGGAGTCCATTTTACAGTGAGAGCAGATAGCCTGGGACCCTGATTAGCAGGATCCCAGGCCAACTAAGTAAAAAAACCAGCTAAACACTAGGAAAAAAGTTGGGGTAACCATATAGTCCGATATCCACCTTCCTACATTCGGTCCCTATCAGACTTCTTAAGTCACTAACACACCTCATGGCACCTTGCATAGTTGCCCCAGTATTTTAACGTTCATTGATTCCCATGCTTTGTATCATTCCCCCGTCGTCGGAATGGGAGCCTCGGTAAACAAAAAATACCATATCAGTAGGTACAAAAGAGAGAGAAAGGCCTAGGCCTCGTCCCAATTTGTAGCATATCCACCTCTTTTTGTAAAAGAGACCAAAAAACTGCAACAACCAATCAGAGTAGCCTCACCCCTTAGAACCTTTGTGAGAGAGCCTCAGAGCCTAAGATTTTCTACTGCACGTTGTGTTAAGGGAGTCTCCTCTAAGCTCTGCTCAGTTTTCTTTCTACAACTTGAATTTCAACTTTTTTCTTCAAAAGGTCGGATAAAGAAAAGAAGGCCTTGTTCAAGGCTTGTGCTACCTGCTCAAAAAAGAGGCTTTATGTGGAAGACGAGCATAAAGATTGTATTTACTGCTTGTACCCAGACCACAAAGCCACTGATTGCAAGATCTGCAGGACCTTCTCCACTAAAACATTGAGGGATTGAGAAGGAAGACTTCTGACCTGGCTGAAGAAGATGGAGTCTAGGAAGGTGGTGGTTTTCAACGACATCGAGGATTCCTCTTCAGCTTCCTCGTCAAGAAGATCTAAAAAGAGGGGTAAGTCTTCCCCTTCAACATCTGATGAACCACTTCCTAAGGCCTCTCAAAAGACCTCTGGTAGGTCTAGTCCCCGAACATCTCCTCACCGAGGTGCAGTGGAGAAAGAGGGATCGGCAGCTGAGGTGGTTTCTACTCAGAAGGGGTCTCAAGGGCCTTCTGTTCTCTCTCCACGACCTGGGAAGACAAAAGGTTTCAAAAAGCCTGCTTCCCTGCCTCAGGAATCGAAATCTGAGCAGAAGACCCGCTTGTCGATGGTGGCATCCTCGGGTACGTCGACGACGGCTAGAATCCATCAAACGCCCATTTCTGCCTCGTCGACAGGACCGTCGACGACGACTTAGTCTACGGCCGAAGTTTCATTCTTTTCGTCGTCCACGAGATTGGTATCCTCAACGTCGACGATGATGACACCGACAGTGGTGTAGACGACGACGATGGCAATGACGGCGTCTTCTTTGATATTGGCGATGCCGTCGACTATTTCTCCGTCGACGATGACTCTATCTCCGACGACGATGTTCTCGTCGACGACGACTCCATCACCAGTGACGTCGTTAGAGGAGGACTATTCTGAGGATGATGATGATGATGGTCCATATGGGGATGCTTACAGCCCATCTCAACTCCAGGTAAAATACCAGTACTCAGACTCAGATGACTATTACGAACAACAGCAAAAGCCTCCTCCTAGAGAGCAAATACAGGCGCAATCTCAGCAGTGTATGGTCTCTATGCCCTCTTCTTTGATAAATGACCTGCAAATTATGGTAATGGATTATAGGAGAAGATTTCCTTCCCAATCCTCCGAAGCCATACAGCCACCTTCCTCAACCACCGCCACCTTCTTCATCAGTTGCTGCGGTTCAACAAAGGGAACAAGAACCTGCGGAAGAGAGACATACTATCACCACAGGTCAGGTGTATGGTGATAATGACCTCAATTCCTCTGATGATGGACAGGATGTATCAGAGGTCCCGGATCCAAATAGATAGTGGGACAAATGCATTATTTTCGATCCCCCCCCTCTCCTTTACCGGATCCGATAGATTTCCCTCCAGCAGACATTGGAGGTTTCCATAACCTCATGGAAAGAGCTTCTAAAAGGCGTGGCCTTCCGGTACCAATGGCTCAATCGGACTGCTTCCTCTATGATTTCAAAGAACCATTCAGGAAATCCATCCGCTCTATTCCCATCATAGAGCATGTGTGGTCTGAGGCTGTGAAAGTCATGCAGTCTCCAGCTACTGTTATTCCTGTTCTACCATGGCTGGAGAAGAAGTACAAGGCCCCTGATGGTAGTCCCGCTTGCTTGGTTGGCCAACTGAGGCCGGACTCTGTGATCTCCCAGGCGGCACAAAGAAAATCGAAGAATCCATCGGCCCCTCTGTCTTCTCCACCGGATAAGGAGGGTAGATGCCTTGACAATATGGGTAAAATATTCTCTTCAATGTCAAGTCTCCTGGTTCGTGCCTCCAATGCACTTGCAATTTTGGGATGATATGATTGCCAAATGTGGTGCGATATGTCTCCGTTTGTGGATCAGCTACCGGAGAGCGCTAAAGCGGATGCAAGGAAGATTTTAGAGGAAGGGGAGTGATCTTCCTCAGAAATAATGGACTGCTCCATGGACATCGCCACAACTGTTTTTCGTGCCTTGGCAGGTTCGGCTGTCCTAAGAAGACAAGGTTGGCTTCGGGCTACCTGGTTTTGTCCTGAGGTGCAGAATAAAATTCTAGATTTGCCCTTTGATGGGGATATGCTTTTTGGAAAGCATATAGATGACGCCTTACAAAATATCAAAAAGGACACTGAGACAGCCAAGTCCTTATGTACTCTGCAATATCGTAAGGTACCTGTCGGAGGGGCAAAAGGCAAGAATTTTTCCAGCTACGGAGGAGGATACCAACAGCGCTACTCCTCATATTCTCAATCACAAAACTACAAGCCACAATACTCTCAGAGACCGGGCCAATGTGCATCTTTCTCTCGCCAGCCAGCCAGGGTCGCCAGGGGAGAGATTCATCCAAATGGCAATAGCGGCCACTTGGCTTTGTCTACTGTTCCTCCCCCTCCGGTAACATCAGTGGGGGGCAGGATTTCTCATTGTCTACGCAGCTGCAGGATCATAATATCAGATCGTGGGTCCTAAATATCATTCGGTTTGGTCACACGTTGGAATTTTCAGCAACTCCCACCTTTAAGAGCTCCCCTTGCCACAGAGTCAAAACATCAACGACTTCTACGTCTCGAAGCCCATCAACTATTCATCAAGGGGGTGATAGAACCTGTACCTCAGTCTCAGAGAGGACAAGGATTCTATTCCAGGTTTTTCCTAGTTCGCAGGACGGAGGAAAAGTGGCGTCCAATATTAGACCTAAGGGAGCTCAAAACCTATCTCATTAAGCTGTCATTCAGAATGATATAAATACTACCGAAAAGGGGGCCAAAGGGAAATATATTTATAGACCAACCAAATTTAAATCCCTTTATGCCTATCAATCACAACTACAATGAAATATGGTGGTCTCACGATATACATATCAGAAGCATAGTCTATATACTGCTGTGTCCACTGTCTATCTCTTGTCAGAACAGTGAGATAAAATGCAAGTAACAAGGCACTCTAATGCAGATGACTATGATCAAAAGAAGTGAACAAAAGGGGTAAATAATATCCACTCTAGGATATATTGGTATCCCATCATTGCACATAGATGCGTGCCCAGTGACATCATCTGGGTTTTACCAAACAACTATGTCTAGTTCTCCCTTCAGCATTAGGGAGAAACAAGGACAATCGTTGTATCCTCTTGTGGATGCTCACAAGAAAAAAGTGCAAAGCAAGAACAACCTTTTCTTCCAAAATAACTGTGAAGACGCAGTGCATGTAGTGAAAATTGTGAAATAAAATAGGATAAACCCCTAAGGTATCTAATGCACCTACTTTCTTAGTACTTGTTCAGCGGAGTTTTCCAAATTAAAATCAAAAGTACAAGTGAAAGGCAGTTATGATTTAATCACTGTCCATGTGGTCTACATGTGTCAGCCTTTGGGACAACGCTTCCTTGGCTTTCGTCAGGACCTCTAAGGATATCATGTCACTGCAACATTGAATATCGGATACATACATACTTCATATCCTGTTTCGAACCCTAGGAACCAGTGTGATGGAAATCACTCCTTGTTCCGATCTAGACCTCACCTCTCTCGGATCCCTCTCGAGTGTATATATTGAGGCCCCGCTCTCTCTGTCGGTACCTCGGCGCGAAGACTCTCGCTGGGTGGAGAATGATATCTCTTTAGGATATTTGACGTCTTCTTAAACCAGGGGACTACATGGCAACTCTGGATCTGGAGGACGCATATTTCCATGTACTGATCCATCCAGCTCACAGACGATTCTTACGCTTCACAGTAGCCAAGAGCCACTTTCAATTCAAAGTCCTTCCTTTCGGGCTCAGAGCCGCCCCACGGATATTCACAAAGGTTTTAGCTCCACTGGCGGCGTTTCTCAGAAAGCAATCTCTAGAGGCTTTTCCCTACCTAGACTATTGGTTAGTGAAGGCTCCATCCTTTCAAAGAGCTTCCACAGCAGTCGACAGCTGTATTTGACTTTTCAAACAGCTAGGTCTACGACTCAACAGGGGCAAATCTGTTTTTCAACTAGCCAAGTCAGCCAGGTTCTTAGGTTCCATTCTCGATACAAGTTGCTGCAAGGCTTTCCCTTCAGAAGAAAGACAGAAAAGACTTATTCTTTCGGCTTGTCTCCTGCAAAAGAAACGGTCTCTATCAGTCCGTCTGTACAAGTCACTCCTAGGATCCATTTCATCTTGCATACCCTTAATTCCGCACTGCAGACTTCGAATGCGTCCGCTGCAGGAGCAGCTAGACAATGGTGCCAGGCAGAAGGCACATTCGACGACAAGATATCAGTGACACCATTAATGAGGACGCGGCCAACTGGTGGACGGTGAAAGACAATATCTCAAAAGGTCTCACCTTCAAGATGGCTCCATCTCCCATGGTTATAACCACGGATGCCTCTCTTTAAGGCTGGGGAGCAGTTTTGCAGGATCTTCAAGTGAGCGGTCATTGGACGCCCGAGCAGCACACTTCCCACATCAATCTTCTGGAACTCAAGGCCATTCAATTAGCTTTACAAGCTTTCCTTCCAAGAATTCGGAATTCCACGGTGCTGGTCTGTACAGACATTACGACGGCCATGCACTATACAAACAAGCAAGGTGGAACAAGATCTCGACTTCTTTGAAGGGAAGCCCAAAGAATATGGAACTGGGCAATTCTCCACCGGGTTTCTCTTTCAGCATAACACCTCCCAGGTACGCTCAACACGACAGCAGACGCATTGAGTCGTCTAAAATCAATCTGTCACGAGTGGGAGATGGATCCAAACACTCTTGACAAGGTCTTCGACTGTTGGGGCACTCCGACCATAGACCTGTTTGGGAGTCCAGAAAACAGAAAATGCCAATCCTACGCAAGCAGGGATCTTCATCACAATTCTCTGGGTGCTCTTTCAATAGCCTGGTCAGGCGCATTTGTTTACGCCTTTCCTTCAATACCCCTGATTCCGAGGCTTATCAGGAAACTCAAAGCGGAACCGTGCAGAATGATTTTGATCGCACCAGCGTGGCCCGCCAGTTCTGGTTCACGGAAGATCAGCCAATTCACCTACTGCCCATCTAGTCTCTATTGACAATGTCTCAGGGCCAAGTGCTGCATCCAGACCCGAGCTTACTCCAATTGACAGCGTGGCTCCTGAGCACCGAGAATTCCAGGATTTGAATATCACTCAGGAGTGTAAGGACATACTGTCTCAATCCCGGGCTCCAAGTAAAAATAAGACTTATCATGCTAAATGGAAACGATTCTACATATGGTGCCAACGAGAGAATCTCCATCCGTACACTTCTGCTCCTCACCAGGTTTTACCTTACATTCTTTCTTTGGCTAAGTCAGGCCTGGCGCATTCCTCCATTAAAGTGCATCTGGCAGCTATCTCTAGATTCAGACGAACAGCTTCAGGTCCATCTCTATGGTCTGCAAGGATTATCAAACAATTCCTAAAGGGTATCTTCAGAGTTTTTCCTCCAGTCTGGCCTCCACCTCCAATTTGGCAACTCAATTTGGTTTTGGCTCCTCTCGCGAGACCCCCATTTGAGCCTATTCACAGAGCTGATCTTAAGTTCCTTTCATGGAAGGTGGCTCTTCTCTTAGCCCTAACGTCGGCTAGACGGATAGGTGAGCTCCAAGCGCTTACTATTATGGAACCATTTTTACAGTTCAAGAAGGACACTCTAATCCTGATAACAAATCCAAAATTCATTCCGAAGGTTCCTTTGGATTTCCATTTGAACAAACTGGTGGTTCTGAAATCTTTTTTCCCTCGACCATCGTCTCCAGCAGAAAGGTCTTGACATTCCTTAGATGTCCAAAGATGTTTAAAATGTTATCTAGAACGAACAAGAAGTTTCAGAAAGTCTTCACAGCTCTTTGTTGCTTACAGTGCACCGCTGAAGTGGTTTCCGCTTTCAAAACAGATCATTTCACAGTGGATTTCCAGTGCAATTTACTTTTGTCACCAGGAAGCGGGCAAGCCTTGTTCGAGCTCATTCAACAAGATCAATCTCATCCTCTGCAGCTCTCTTCGCTGGGGTCTCTATCAGAGACATTTGTAGAGCGGCTACGTGGAATAGTACCCACAATTTCACAAAGCATTACTGCTTGGACTCTTCCACGAGAAGCGAAGCTGCAGTCGGACAAGCAGTCCTGCGAAATCTTTTCCAATGAGAGGTGAATGATTGAATGAATTAGGGATTTATAAAGCGCGAACTAAGCCCATGGGCATCCATGGCCATGGTAGTAGGGAAAGCGTGAGCTTTCCCTGCTATCCCTCCTTCCTGTGATTACACATTTTGTATCAGATAATGTTGCCTATTTGTTATAACAAGATATAGTTGCTTCCTATGAAATTAAGTTTACTAAGATGTGTTGATACTCTTGTAACAAAATGTGCTCTTATTGCTTACTGCTAGCCACTCTGTTACAAAGCATGGGAATCTATGAAAGTTCCAATACTGGGGCAAGAAAACTAGTTACTTACCTGTAACTTTGGTTCCCCAGTATTGGTAACTTTCATAGATTCCCATGCGCCCACCCTCCTCCCCTGGGAAAGTTCAGCCTCTTGCAAATGTGGTTCGGTTACACAACGGCTACCAAAATCTGAGGCTCTGAGGCTCTCTCACAAAAAGAGGTGGATATGCTACAAAATGGGATGAGGCCTAGGCCTTTCTCTCTCTTTTGTACCTACTGCTATGTTATTTTTTGTTTACAGAGGCTCCCATTCCGACGACGGGGGAATGATACAAAGCATGGGAATCTATGAAAGTTACCAATACTGGGGAACCAAAGTTACAATTAAGTAACTTGTTTTATTCCTTTCTGTAGACTTCTCATGAAACAGATTTAGCATGAACTAGAACTGCAGGGCAGTAATGACCAGAGTTGTGGGCTTGCACAGGTGACAGCTTCCGGCTACCTCAAGCAAGCTCTGCTAAGGTGAAGGTTTTCATGGACACCTCAATACAGTACTCCGCTTTCGCCCCTAGGAGGACCGAATTGTCATGATGGAAGGTAGGATAGCTCACAGAAACAATCTACTCTCTGGTTTGACCAGGCAAAATTATTTCACATAAACACCTTCCTTTGATCTGAGGCAATAAATTGTGTTGCAAACCGGAGGAAAGGTGCTCAAAATGGCTTTTTGTGCACCAGTAATAGGTGCCATCATGTGCACATTGCATGCATTTATCTATTCATGGATGCACAAACTGTAAACTGTTGTAAAGAATGTACCCACTAATTTTCGTAGCTTTCGCTTGTGATAATTTGTCGGTTCACAATTCATCCCCAAATTTTGTGAACTTTCAATCAGGGCCTGCGAACATGAACTTGTTTGTACTTTACTGTCCTTAACCATGCTTGTATTTCACTGTTTACTCATATGTAGCTTTTGACTTATTCTTTCTATAAGTTGGTGCTTCCTTGATTATGCAAACTTAAAAAATGGTAGGGAAGCTGCGTTAATCCCTGAGAAGAAATCTATTCGGGAGGGACACCAGTGGAAAAGGGAGAATATCTTGCTAGTGCCAGATCTCTTTCCCAAAACTGTACAATTGTTTCCCCCAATTGGCAATACCTCTAGTGCCCTCTGAAAGTCAATAGTAAATGGTACCCCCGGTAATCTTATTGTGACAGAACATCTGTTGAGTAATTGCATACCTGAGAAGTTACATCAGTACCTGTTAGACCTATGTCTACTTTCTCCTCAAGATTTGGGGAAGAAGGCAGACAACTGGGTCAAGACAAGGGTGAGCAAGACAACTCATGGTGGGGGTAACTAAAAGAAGGGGGGGTCTCTAAGACCCCCAAGGGAAAGATGGTGACCAATCCAAAGACAAAAACAAAGCGTCTTTGCAAGGCCCCCAAAAATCTGTCCAGGAGGGTGGGTTCCGAGTCAATACACAGTCTTAAGGGCAGGTACCAGGGTAAGATCTTGGTTCCCAAAAAGGCTTGGGGCTTTGATTGCAAGGCCAGTGGACACCACAATAAAGACCCTAGCTGTCAAAACAAAAGGAACCCCCATTGCACCTGTAATAAACGCAGTGGTAAGTCTCCAGATGGGATCCAAAGGTAGCTCTGACCATGTCCGAGAGCTCAACGAAGCAACTTTACTCTCCGAGGGTGGGGTGGATGTAGCTGCCCTGGATGTCTGGCCCATTAACCTGGAAAAATACAGACAACCGCCTCATATGAATGGGATTAGAGTTGAAGCACTGAGGGATACAGGTGCAAGTGTCACCATGATAACTAAAAAAACTGGTATCCCCAGGACAATACCTGACTGGTGAGACATTCATAGTCCTCAATGCTGCTGATCAGGCTAAGGTCCATCCCATTGCAATGGTATCCTTAGAATGGGGCCGAGTTACTAGCTAAAAGAAGGTGGTGGTATCCTCTATAATTCCTGTCGAATATCTGCTAGGCAGTGATCTGGAGACCTCAACATGGCAGAGGTCAAGAGAAAGACCCATACAGCTATTCTGAGTATACCTGAATGGGTGTGTGTGGAATCCTAATCACAGTGCAAGACCCAAGATTAAGCACAGGAGTTGGAGCCTGGAAGAATGACCTAACCCTCAAAGAGAAAAGGCAGGAAGACTGGGAAATCCGCTTCAAATCAGCCACAAGCTAAGGTCCCCTCTCCTCAGGGAGAAGACCTGTAATCCCCACAGGGAACTGAACCTCAGGAACTCTGGCCTTACACGACTGAGCTCCTGGGTGCAAGGGGACCCTTGAGTGAAGAGCTGTGTCAGGGGCAGAGGACCTGTCCCACCCTTGAAGGCCTGAGACAGCAAGCTCTTGATCAGGAAACAGGAGACGTCCTTGGTCCCCACAGAACCTATTGGGACGAGGGACTCCTTTACACTGAGGCCATAGAATCCAAACCTGGTACCACTAGGAGTGTTGTAGTTCCTCAGAGTTATAGAGAGTTCTTAATCACTTTGGCTCATGACAGCCCCTTATCTGGGAAAATGGGCCAGGCCAAAACTTAGTCAGTTAGTCACCCACTTCAACTGGCCTGGGATGGCCCAGACAGTGAAGGAGCTTTACAACTCCTGTGCTACCGACTAAGCCAATGGGAAAGCAGGTGACTGCCCAGAGGCCCCCTTAATGCCACTTCCAGTGGTTGGGGTTCAATTTGGAAGGGTAAGGGTTGACATTGGCCTCCTATACCCTCCAATAGCATAAGGCAGTGGTTCCCAATCTGTGCGCCGCGGCACCCCGGTGAGCCGTCAAAACCAGCCAGGGGCGCCGCGCACGAAGCAATTTGTGAATTTGGGAGCCACTGGACCATGAAAGACGTTCACCTCCGAGGACCGTGTTCGTGCGGTCCTCTTTTTATTTCTATGACCGGAAGTTTCAGGTGTTAGAGGCCCCCGGGCTCGATGCAGAACAGGATGAATATTCTGAGGCACAGACAAAAGTACAGAAAATAAAGTGCACCAGGAGAAGCTGGAGCTGCAAGCAAATTTCTCTTTCTTTCACCAACAGAGAGGACTTGCTTTTAAAGACTTTGATTGTTTTTTAGAAAGTGTATAGTTTTTAGACACGTGCAGAAATGCTGGCATCATGTCTGCTGATTATAAAGGCTGATATATCTTTATTGTTGTCAGTTTTGGATGCTGCCATAACATCATGGACTCTCGCTGTATTAGCTGAAATGTTGTTATTGCTTATGATTATGGGAGCATATAATCAATATGTGAATCCAGATGATGCATTTATCACCATGTTTTTTTTAGACTTGATACTTTAATGTTTGCAAGTACTGTAAGATCGCCGATCAGATACTATAACAAGCATTTACAATCCAATGGTTTTGCCTTTGTTAAAGTTTGAGCTTTTGGTATTGCTTTTGACAAATGGTCTTTTCTAACTTCTTTGAATTATGTGTAAAACGTGACTGGGAATAGGAATCGCTTGTACCGAAGCACCTCCGTGGCCCTCTGCAGTATGAACATATTCGGCATTGGATATATTGTATTATATAGTCTGCCGTCATCCCTGAAGATGCTAGGGACATTATAAGTGCCCGCAGTTTATTTTTGGTTCCTGTCTGCATTAGATGTGGCGAGTATCACCGTCCTGGAACTACACTCCTTTTTTCAGGGGGGGGGGGGGGGGGGGGGTGTTGGAATGTCCCCCCCCTCCTCCCCCGGCCTCATCCAACGCCCTCCTTCTCCTTTCCCTGGGGGTAGGAGCGTTCCCGAGACCTCATTTTGTTTGCTTTAGATACTTGCCAAAGTGCCACCATTGCCTACGTTACGTTTCTTCTTGTGCTTGAGTGTCTGCCATTTATTGCAGTATTATACCTCTACTTGTACTTTGTACGCCTTTGTAACTTGAACACGTCACTTTTTCCTCCTGTAATGTACCGTTTGCTACCTCTTGTATTTTGTGTGCTCACAATTGTCACTTTTGCCTCATGTAACTTATCGTTTTCTTTCGTATTTTTTCTCTTGTAATTTTCTCCTCATGTATCATTACTCTTCCTATTGTGACGCGCTCCGACACCTTCGGGTAGCATCCGCGCTATATACCAAAAATATAGCTGAGAATTTTGTCCACTTTTAGCTGCATCAACAGAAGACACACAAGTTCATCTACTTGATTTTAATGCATGGGGCTATAAAAAAAAAGTCCAACAAAAAAATGGGTAACAAAATCAGCCCCTCTTCGGGCATAATGTTAGTTATGTCCAAGCCCACAGAAAGATTCTTACTTATTGTAAAATTATAGCAGTCACAAGCACCCCGGATAGACCGCAATACTTGCCCAGTCCCTGCATTTGACTGCACAAAATACCACATTTGTCGTCATCCTCAGACCAAGACATATTGGCTAAGCATTCCCCTTCCAACTAAAAAGAAATGAGTGCCTCAGTGAAAAATAAGTAACGAGTCTTCAATACTTGAAATGTAGCTGCATTTGGGATCAAACCCACCTCTCTGCAGAAATCCCAATAGGATAAACGCCGTAGGTAGAAAAGAAGGTTTACTTTTGCAAAAACATTCTCTCAAGAAGTGCAGCAATATTACAAATGTGTGCATCACACTTTTCAGGGCAGCTCGGTGTCAAACAAGAGTGATTACCAAGCTTAAAGGGTTGGCAATCATAAAACATGAACAAATAAAACATGAACAGAGTCACACTCACTGCTCCTCATATTTACACTCACTCTACCTCAGAATCACACTCTTCAGAGTCACACTCACTGTCCCTCAGATTTACTCTCATTGCCCCAAAAATTCACATTCACTGCCCATCAGATTCACACTCACCGTCCCTCAGATTTACACTCACTGCTCCTAAGAGTGACACTCACTCCACCTCAGGGTCACACTCACTGCCCATCAAATTCACATTCAGTGCGATTAAGAGTCACACTCACTGGACCTCAGAGTCACACTCACCACCCCTCAGATTCACACTCACTGCTCCCAAGAGTGACACTCACTTCACCTCAGGTTCACACATTAGACAAATGCATGCAAGCAATGCAACCTTTGAGGGTTCACTCATTGCACATTACACTCTCTCCACCTGACCGATGTCTGTACTCACTGCATCTCAGATTCTCATGCACTCCACCTCAGGCATAGCCTTACTCTCGCCACGCCTCAGGTTCACATTCACTACATGCAGGCAGACTGCTTGGCTTCATTGTACCGCTGATTTAAAGCACATCAGGCAGATCACAAGGTCACTTCACCTCTGCATATACATACATTCAGTGCACCTCCGACTCACACTCACTGTACGTCAGACAGACTCATACATTCACTCCATACACAGTTATAGAGTCGTTGCTACTGAGGCAACTTCATGTATCCACTGATATTCAAATTACTGGTTTGGTACTCACTTCCTACCCGTTATGCTGGCTGGCATGTAGGGCATCAATGAATGGTCTCCACTTCTGTCTGTCTTTGACAAGTTTCTGTAGGGTGCCCCAGCCGTGGTTCAGGGTCTTCATTCCGGTGTCCATAGTTCACCTCCAGGTGTTCTTTGTTCTGCCTCTATTCCGCTTGCCTTCTGGGGTCCAGTGGTGAGCTGCTAGTGATGGAGTCTTGCTCCTTCTGATGGTGTGTCCCATTCATCTCCATGGTCTTCTCATTCTTCCTTGAACCTGAAGAGCAATTCCTGCATGGAGGTGTTTCAAGGCCACAAAAAGTAGAAGATTCTTCTCATGTTGCAGACGTGGAAGGCTGACAGTTTGGTGATGTCGCTTTTCATCGTCCGCCAGCATTCTCATCCGTACAAGCGTGTGGACAGAATGCATCTCTGGTAACGCCTCCACTTGGTGTTGGTGCTGTACTGAGATGACCTCCACTCATTGTTCAGCATCCTGAAGGCATTCCCGGCCTTGTTGAGTCTACACCTGTCTGCCCCTCCATCATGTCTGATAGTACAGCCTATGGTAGGTGAACTATTCAGTCATGACTAGGTCCTCTACATCTACCTAGATTAGTGAAGGGGAGTGTAATGGCTTCTGATTTTTTACTGTTTATCTTCAGGCCCGTTTGCTGCATATATATGTTGAGGTGAGATGTCTTTTCCTGCACCTGCTGCTGTGTGTGTGAATTAGCAAGGCTAGGTCGTCCACATGAGTCCTTGAGTGTAGACAATAAGGTTCATGTGATGCCTCTGGCTTGGTCTTCTGTTGTGTGAGGCATCACCCAGGCAGTGACTAGGTTGAAAGGCAACACTTGCATAGCTCATCCCTGTCTCACACTGGTTTTAACTCGAAGCTGTACTCACAATCTCACACCTTGCAGGTAAAATTGTTACAGATGCTCTTGATGAGGAGAACTATCTCCTGCGGTAGGCCATAGGCTCTCAGTATACACCCACAAATGTGCACACACACCTAAAAAGTGCATGCGCAAGCACACACAAAAGTGAAGTAAAACTATACGAAAAGGTTTTCTGGAGATAGACAAACCTATAAATGGATTTCTTAGAAGGCCCTGCCGCTGGAAGGCAGGTAGAGCACCCCAGCATTAGACACACGTCCAACTTCTGTGACTGACTCTGCCTCAGCCTCCGCCCTTCAGTACCCTCGCAGTCTGGTCCCTTAGGAAATCTCCGCATTTGTTTATACTCAATTTGACTCTTTAAAAGCTCAATTTGCCAGTTTATCACTTCTTTTCTGGCCATCTCACCTTCCCAAAAGTAATGAGAATGGGAATAACATCACACTCCTAATCATAGCATGCTTTCATGTGTCTAATGAGGTCATATTTTCATGCCTATTTATGACACGTTCTCATATTTCACATTATATCATGTCTTCCAATGACGCTTGCAGGTTTGCAGTAGTGTGACTAGAACAAATTAGCACAATGACGAACAATATAATGAGATCGTTTCTCTACGACAGGGCTCAAAATGTCAACTGACTAGTCCGAGCAGTGCCCCAGTTCTACTTTTCTCACATTGTTATTGTAAATATATTTATGTAGCGCTTATTATCCCTACCGAAACATTGAAGCGCTTTTTTGGTGAGTAGCACGCTATTCCAGAACACAAGATCAGTAGTTAGTATTATATTTTCCTGGTAGCATTGGCTGTGCTGGGTTTTTCCTCTTGATTTTACAAGTGTTAAATAGAGTTTGGAGTAGGGTAGAATAGAGGGTTGAAAAGGGGAAGTAGGGTTGGAACGATAGGAATGGGGTTTGTAAAGGGGGAGTAGTTGGCTTTTGGTAAGTAGTAGCCCTGTGTGCTTCTCAGTTGGGTGGGATTGCTAAAGGAGGGGTGAAAGTGTGAGAAAGGTGTTTGGGAGTTCATACTACTCAGAAAAGATTTGGGAAGAGAGAGGGGGGGATAGAAGGTTTGTTAAATAGCAAGACCCTCATGTACACTGTATTCTGGTACCTGAAGTTTGACTTTGTACAATATCAATGGAAGAAGACGGGTACCACAGGCGGTTTTATTTACACTGTGACGTTTTCATCATTGCCGTTCAGTGTTGATGATGCTTGTTCACTTACCTCTCGTAAGGTGGGGCGGTGTGCCTACAATCTAGCCCCTACGTCACTCTGCCAAGCAGACCTCACTGATGAAGCGCTAAGAAACCAACACGTTTTTGCAGTGCAAGCTGAACAACAAAAAAACTGGAAAAATATAAAAAGAAACACATCTGCAGTAAGTCACTCACACCTGACGGAGAACAGCTTTAGAGCTCAAATTTTATTGGTTCCTTAATTGGCCTGGTGGCCCCCGGGCCCCACCCAGAGGGAGGCGAGCAGAACATTAGGACAAAGCGTTACCGTTCCCTTGAAGTCCTAAGTGTCTTTGAAAGGACCAGTGATAACTGCACAAGGGAAGTGCAGGGGACGGGGTTTACTGCTGCTCCAGGAATTCCGCAAGTATCTGCGATGCCACAAAAAGCCAGTGTGCGTGGGCCGGGGTGGGTTCCCAGAGCCCCCCTCCTCGCTGCACGCACGGTGAGTGCAGCCTCGCTGCCCCGGCCCGCCAGCAGCCCGGCTCCTCTTCAATAACCCCTCTCACACTCTGCCCAGGACACAGGAGCACAAAATGGCGCCTGGAAACAAGGGGCACTTGTGTTGCCAGCTCACTCTGAGGGCAAGGAACACCCCCGTCACACACGCCGCCTGCCACAGCCTCGCTGCGACGCTCGACTCCACCACAGCACACGGTCACACATGCAACAGTGGCTGTTGTCTGCTGGAGTACAGAGGGGCGAATGTCGCGCGCCAGTGACCCGGGATTTCCTGACTCCAGCACAATCCTCACATGAGGGATCTGGAGGCATTTCTCATCAGGTTGATTTTATGTAGTGTCAGCATAGTAGGTGTCATTCTAAAGGCGAGCCTGCTACTAACATCATCCGGAGGTTCGCCCAACGGGGCAAAACAGGTCTGTGATTGATGATCGCCTGTGTAAGGGGTGAACCCTTCCTTACCAAATAATGCTTCCTTCATGGAAATCCTCAAAAAGAAAAAAATCCACTCCTATGGATTGCAGCAAGAAGAAACTAGGGTCGACTGTGATGTCGGAGCGCTCCTTCTGTAAAGGTGATCGCTGTTGGTCCTTCTTCGAGGCTGTAGCCAATGGATGCGCGGCTCCAGCGATGACGTGGGCGGCTCGAGAACCACTCCTAGCGCGGCGGCACTGAGGGGGCTCGACCGCCTCAGCCAATGGGAGGGCAGCTCCTTCGTTATTGCTCTCCTGTGCCCCGGCGAGGTCCTAAAGTTATTCACGGCCCCGGGCAGCGGCGTCAATCAGGGGGGCCGCCGTAGTAGGAGGCGGCAGAGCGCTCGGGGTGCCATTAGTGCCTTACCAGATTCGGGGGCGTTCCCGAGGGCTTTTGGCTGACGTAGCGTGACGTCGCCAAAAGCCAAAGAATGTCGGGAACGCCCCCGTGTCTGGTCCGGCATTGACGGACAGGCCCCTCATCCAATGGCAAGGCTCCATTTACGGAGCCAGCCAATGAATGACGAGGGCCGAGCCAAAGCACACTACAATTCTCATCAGGTTTTCGCCTGCGCCGAAAAAGATGCGCAGAGCATGGCGAGGCAAAACCTAAAAACGTAGGTATCTGACCTAGGGTTCACACCAGGACTAAGCCAGAGGTCACAAGGCTTTGCAACGGCAACCAGGCTAGTCGGAGAAGACGCTGGGAACAGTGCACCCTTCAGCTAAGCACTGCTTTTCATTCCTGTGCAAAGCGGTGATAAAGAATTACTGAGTTGCTATTTCCTTATGAAAACAGATGTGCTGTGCGATCTATCCTAATAAACTCTGACAATAGACATGCTGTTTACCGTTGCAGCTAAAACTTAGCATAGTGCCTAGAAATAGTTTTAGACTTTTAGGATGTTTGGAACTCACTTAAAAATGTTAGAAATTAGTGTTTTTGCTGACTATTTCATGCTATTGTGAATGCATTCTGTATCGTTACAGTTCATATTTTATGCACTCGACTAGGATTTTAAAATAAACATTTTAACGTACTTCTCATGTTTTTATAGCTATTTTGAGTGTGTTGTTCATTGACCGAAGTGGGTTTGGGGTTCCACTGCTTCCTGCCAATAAAAGTAATGAAGTCCTAGGCACAATTTAAATAAACTCCAAACCACTTTAATGTCTAAATTACACTGGTTTGTAATTCACACTCTGCTACAAGTGCCAGTTACGCCTTATGGGTGCAGAGGTATCGGTCTGGTCTACCGGTGGCCCCCACTCTGTCTCATTTTGAGAGTATTCTCTCTGACAGTATTGCAGGTTTCTTCAGCTTGTCTCCAGTCTTGGTCAAGCTACTCCAATCCCCTTTAATTTGTTCATGGAAAGAGAGAGGTGTTGTTCTTTGTAACCCTTTAAGGACTGTTCAGTGGACCTAAATCAAAACATTGCAGTCACGATTGTGCACTTTCTGGGACTACGCACTCCTGAGACCGGGTTTACATACCACACCCTAAAAAAAAATTGTAACATAGTGGGGAGCCGCGGCCGAGGGCTAATACGTCAACGGAGCCGTGGGTTGAAAAAGTTTGGGAACCACTGGCATAAGGGAATAGATTTATACTGGTGGTGGTGGATAACACCACCAGATACCCTGAAGCAATATCCCTTAGAACTACTACTGCTCTGGCTGTGGCTAGGGCTCTCATTGGTATTTTTACCAGAGTGGGTTTCCCTAAGGAAGTGGTGTAGGACAGAGGTACGATCCGCATGTCTGGCTACGTGAAGCACATGTGGACTGAATGTGGAGTGACTTACAAGTTCACCACCCCATATCACCCACAAACAATGGTTTAGTTGATAGGTTCAACAAAACCATGAAAGGCATGATTATGGGACTCCCTGAAAAACTCAGTAGGAGATAGGATGTCTTACTGCCATGATTGCCTTTTGCCTACAGAGAAGTGCCACAGAAGGAAGTAGGATTTTTCCCCTTCCAACTACATTTTGGTCATCCTGTAAGGGGACTGGTATGTCAAGTAAAAGAAGGCTAGGAGCGCCCTCTCAAAGAGCCTAAGACCGACACAGTGGAGTATGTGCTTGGTCTTCGTTTCAGAATGACTGAATACATGAAAAAAGCATCCAAAAACCTCAAGGCCAGCCAGGAGCTCCAGAAGCTCTGGTAAGAACAAAAGGCTGTGCTGGTGGAGTACCAACCTGGGCAGAAGTTGTGGGTTTTGGAGCCTGTGGCTCCCAGGTCCCTCTAGGACAAGTGAAGTCGACCCTAGCCTAGAAAGAAAAGGGTAGGTCACCTATCTAGTAAATCTTGGCACTAGCAGGATCCCCAAAAGGGTAATCCATGTAAACCGCCTTAAGCCCTATCGTGACAGGGCTGAAGTGACCATGCTGATGGTCACTGATGAGGATCAGGAGGACAAGAGCGAACCTCTCCCCGACCTCCTCTCTCACAACCCTAAAGATGGGTCAGTGGAAGGAGTTGTCTTTTCAGACACCCTCTCTGCC
Organism: Lissotriton vulgaris; assembly: GCF_964263255.1. Lineage (NCBI taxonomy): Eukaryota > Metazoa > Chordata > Amphibia > Caudata > Salamandridae > Lissotriton > Lissotriton vulgaris. The sequence goes on from NC_141700.1 coordinate 609,059,986, forward strand.
CAACTGCAGGCAAGGTCTGTTCCAGTATGATAAGCTCTTCTCTTCAACCATTGGTCAGACCAGCTGGTGTACAGGTTGTCAAAAATTAATTCTACAGGCATTATGACCATGTCAAAGACAGCATTAAAACTGAACTTGTTTTATTCCCTAAACCTCTTACCAAGGGTGGGAAAACAGAGCTGAGGTTTTGTGTGGACTATAGGGGCCTCAATGCATTTACTAGAACAGATGCACACCCAATTCCTAGGGCTGATGAATTTATGGACCGATTAGGTGCAGCCACATTCCTCAGTACTTTTGATTTGACATTGGGGTACTGGCAGATAGGTTTGACCCCCGAGGAAAAGAGAAGACTGTGTTCTCCATCCCAGATAGGCATTATCAGTTCACTGTTATGCCGTTTGGGCTAAAGATTACCACTGCCGCCTTCCAAAGGATTGTGATTAAAGTTCTTACTGAGGTGGAGTCCTATAGTGCAGCAAATCTAGACACTATTTCTGTGTTTTTGCTCCACTTGGCATGATCACCTGATCTACCTGGGTAAGGTCCTTGAGGCTCTGCAAACTTCAGGCCTCACTGTCAAGGCAAGCAAGTGTCAGACAATGCAGGGCTCATTGTATACTTGGGCCACCTGGTAGGTGGAGGCCAAGTTCAACCCTTGCAACCCAAGATCCAGACAAATGTGAACTAGGTAGCTCCAACCACTCAGACTCCGGTCAGGGCGTTCCTTGGCTTCAGTGGGTATTACAGGAGGTTTATGAAGGGGTATGGCTCCATTGTGGCTCCCTCACAGAACTGACCTCCAAGAAAATGCCAAAGAAAGTAAACAGGACCGTGAGCTGTGACGAGGCTTTTGAAACTCTGAAGGACGCAATGTGCTCAGGACCAGTTCTAAAAGCTCCAGATTATTAGAAGGAGTTAGCAGTGCAGACAGATGCCTCTGAACGTGGGATAGGAGCTGTCCTATCCCAAACCAGTGATAATGGCCATGACCAACCTGTTGCTTTCATTAGCCAGATGATACTCCCCATAGAGCAGTGTTGGAGTGACAGTGAGAGGGAAGCCTTTGCTGTAGTTTGGCCCCTGAAGAAGTTGAGGCCATACTTTTTTGAAACACACTTCGTTGTCCAAAGCGACCACAGACCTCTGATGGCTAATGCAAATGAAAGGTGAAAACCCCAGACTGTTGAGATAGCCCATCTCCCTACAGGGTATGGACTTTACAGTGGAACATACACCTAGGGACTGACCATGCCAATGGAGATGGCATTTCCCGGTTCTTCCCCTTAGAAGATAAAGACTCACTTGGGAAAGGTTAGTCGCATCCTCTTATGTTTGTGAGGTTGTTGTGTAGGGTAGTGCCCTTTTCGACTTGGTCACACCCCACTTTTTGCCTGGTATTTGATCTGATTTCCACTGGGAGTGCACAAGATTCCTGCTAACCAGGCTCCCAGTGCCAGATTTCCTGAAACTGTACAATGGTTTCCCCCAATTGGCAATACCTTTAGTACCCTCTGAATATCCCTAGTTAATGGTACCCCTGGTACCTAGGGCTTGAGGTACTAACGAGGGTCGCCTTAGGGAGCGAGCACAAATTGTGCCACCCTGAGGGTCCCCTCATGACGTTCATGAAAACTACCATTGCAGGCTGCGTGTCTCAGTGCAGACAAAAGTGAAAACACAACATGGCATACAGCCTGTGTTCCCTGTCTGCAGACACTGTATGTAGCCATGGCCTTACCACCTTAAGGCAGGGTGCACTGTACTACGTGTGCGGGCATACCTGCACCAGCCAGTATGACCTTGCTGGTCAGTCCATTACTGCCAGCAGAAGTGATCAGGGAAGCCATTCTAAAAGCCTGTGCTGGAAACTGGTGAAAATGAGTTCCCCAGCTACATGATGACTTCACTGAAAATAAGGATGTTTGGTATCAAACATCTTGCCTTACTAAACTCACATTGATGCTAGTGTCAGATTTAGTGATACATGAACACAAAGGGCACCTCAGAGGTGCCCCCTGAAAACCTACCAGCCACTGGTGTGCTGACTTAGTGGTTTTTGCCAGCCTGCCACCAGAGAGGAGTTTCTGACCCCAAGGGTGAGGAAGGGCCTTCGCTCTCTGGGGACCTTAAACTAATCCTGCTCGGGCAGTGGGTATGGTACTCCTCCACCCACAGGATGGCCTGCAGATTAGCATTCTAAAGGCAAGGGGTCTTCAAAGGGTCTACCGCCTTTGCTATGCGAGTCTGGTTTCTCTCCCTGGAGAAGAAGCCAACTCACTTTGTCCAAAGCCATTTGACCCCTGGACTGGTGGGTAAATTAGCTACTCTGAAGGCTCGTCCACCCTCAGGCTAGTGCCACCCCTAAGGTGGGATACTTGAAGTGGATGTGACTTTTCAAAGCTATCCATTTTAGTGATGGCAAAATCAGGAATTCTTGTACAGGGTTATTACCACCATCCTCAAGAAGTGGTCATATAGGGGATGTATTGACCCCAATCGTAGGTAGACTATTGGCTATAAACCGAAACTCCTGAAGCACCGCTGAATTCAGTATTTAGGGGAGCCCCTGGTACCAGAGAATCAGATCCTGATGACCAAAAGAAGAAGGGCAGAAGAGCAGAGAAAGCAAGAACTGCAGAAGAAGCAGCTAACTTGGCACCAGCCCTGTCCTCCTATTCTCCACAAATGAGCCAAAGTCATCTCGATCTGCAAGGCTGCGGATCCTCCAAAGGCTGGGAGGACTGCCAGTACTTCTCCAAAGACCATAAGAACTCCAGTGGTAGAGCGGAGCTGTTTCCCTGCATCTTGCAGGTACCAAAGAGTGAGCTGTAAAGCTCCTAGACCATGAATACCCGACACTGGAAAGCACCACTGCACCTAGCCTGAGCTGAAGTGGACCCTACACGTTTAGTGCACCAAAGAGATCAGAAGTTGGTACATTATGCAATCGTGCAACACCAAGACTGAATTCTCAACAGATGCAGTTGGTGAAGGCATTGAAGGATTTGAGTTTGTAGGATTTGAGTTTGACTTTGACATTTGGAGGTCCATCCGGTAGCTCGGGACCCAGCAGGAGCCCAGTCAAATAACTCTCTCCAGCACACTCAGTCTCAAACAACCAAGATTCTCCAGCGCACCCTGTGAATCCTGCACTGAAGAAAAGATCACACACTAATTTAAGGCATTGCCACCAAGCACTGGCCATAACCGCTACCGGGCATCAAAAGACACACTCAACTCCGTGAACAAATCTGAAGTCTCGCTCCAAAGCAAAGAACAGTGCCACAAACAACACTATGCCTTGGTTGAGGAACAAGTTTACAAAAAGCACCCCCTATTTAGTCAAGAGTGTGATGCCTGACACAGCGCTTCACCGAAAACAAGCCTTGACTGAAGAGCAGTCTTGATGCTGAAACCACCCAACCCCTCCCCTGGGCATGAGGTCGACCTTGATGGTCCTCGACTCCTACTGCTGATATAGCCTCCATGCATGGGCTGAAAGATAGTGAGGCCCCTCACACACTGCAGCAGGGATATACACCAGTGTGCCACTTGCACACACCCAGTGACCGCTTATTATTTTTGTCCAACCTCCACAATACAAAAAACACTTTTGAAGAGGTAGTCTATATAAAGACCTGGGCTTTTCCTATCCCATAACAAAAAAGAAATACACACCCCTATGTCTGCCACATCACCACTCAGGCAGTTTTCACTTTGACCAGGATGCATACATGTCTGCTGATCTGCTGCCCCTATATCACGATTTAGGGAAAGAAGAACATAAGGATGATCTGTTTCAGAACTACAGAGTAGATATCCAGCACAACGAAACACTAGAGCCCTACCCATTGAAGGCATCCTCACCAGATGACTCTGACAGTAAGGACTGCATAGCAAGATAATGTACCTGTTCGGGTAAGAAAGAAGAACATGACTTTCTCATTGAGATGCTCTTGAAATCTGAACTATCCAGTCAAGATCTGCCAATGTTCAAGACCATAGTAAAGAGCTCCACAGAGATTTTAAAGGACTCTGTAACTGCCACAGCTGCCCGATAGCATGTTAAGCCATGTTTGATATTTGTGGCATTTGTAATGTACACCTTTATACCTTTTCCCACAAACGGTGCCAGGGCCAAATTTGCTGATTTTCTTTCCCACACGTTGGGGTGTCCAAAGGTACCAGGGATTCGTGGATCTACAAGAGGAAACTTAAAAAATAGCAAATATATAGCTCAGTCAATACAAGAAAGCATGTTTTTTTTATTTTATTCATGCATGAATAAAAGGTTTGCTGTGCTAAGATCAACATCTATCCAATTTTCACAAAGAAACAAAGTTCTAAAAAAGGAAAACATTGTTTATCCCAGTTTTTGTATTTTTCTAAGTGGTAGTCAATTCAATTCAAAAATCTTTATTCGGATTACAAAAATCCATAAAAGCACAGTTTAAAATACAATTCAACATTTACAATTACAATTACAATAGGTGCAATAGACACTATAAAGTATATTATCAGTACATTTACTAAGTCACACGTTTCTAAAGTGCAAAGGAGGTCAATAGTCATTGATAGTGCAAATAAATCAAGGGCATTCCATACTTCTGCGTACATTAAAAATAACTTTTAAAAAACTGCTTGTGCGAAATATGAGTTCGTCATCCTCTAATTTTAAGAGCATCAAATAGGACTGGTTCAAGGAGAGGGGTCTATGTTTTTTAAAATATGGTGCTAGAAACCATTTAATATATTTCATATAAAACTTACACATGAAGAAGAAATGTAAATCATTTTGTTTGCTGGTTTCGTCACAAGGACACGGAATCTTGTCATCTAAGCTGTGTCCCAGAGGAAAACAAAGTAAAAACTTTATCGTTCCTGCTCTCATTCTGAATAGTAGGGATCTTTCCCAGTAACACATTGGTAATATCAAATACAACGGGAGTTGCTGGGTTAATAAACCATTGTTAATATAGGACACAACAGTTCGTTTCCTCATCTCTTCTGACAGTCATTTTCCCCTGTAAGTGGCATACAGTTCAGTTGGACTTCTTTTTTATCAGTCCTCTTTATATGAGATGGATTTTCAAAGAGGTTGCCCCTATCTATACTAGACAGACTCTCTTGTATACCACGAAGCCATGGGATCTTATTCCATTTGTCACAAGCTAAACATTCCCTCAAAATGTCATGTGTTAGGCTAGCGTATTCATTTGCCCAGATAGCCAACCAAAATAATGCAGGCCTGGCAGCAATAAAATCACTAATATGAGGTGCATTCAGCTCCGAGTGGCAAATAAACCCTGATGATGAAATGGGAGCCCCCAGTAGTTTCCTACAGAGCCGATTCTCTTCTCTTTGTATTAAGGGGTTTTTTACTGACCCCCAAATTTCGGCACCGTAGGTTGCCACTGGAATGCATTGGAGCCTATATATCTTTAGAATTGCTTTAGTTGCTCCGACTTTCCTCGGTCTGGGAAGAGATAAAATTGAGTTTATAGCCTTTGAGAACTTGCCTGTGGCGTGGGTAATATGCCCACTCCACAGGCCGTTCGCAGCAAAGACTATACCTAAATATGGGAAAGTTTTAGTTGAGAGCAACTTATCAGCTCCTATCGTAATGGAATTTAATTGCTTAGCACCCGGCCCACAGGACATAATGAATGATTTTTTAAAGTTTACTTTTAGAACCAAATTCCCCATATACAATGAGAAATCCCTGACTAGTGCACGTAGGGCATTAGGTGTTAATCCCATAAGCACAGCGTCATCCGCGTACAAAAGACACGGTAGTTGGCATCTTTTAATTTTAGGAACATCTGGGGTGATCTTTTTGAGGGAGTTGCTCAGGCCATTTATATAGATAATGAATAACAGGGGTGCTAAAACGCACCCCTGTCTCACACCTCTTTCTACATTAATTGGCCCAGAAACTGTGCCCTCCATGTCAATCCGTACTTGTGCCTTTGTGTCTTTGTGCAAATAGGCGAGGAAATGTACCAGGGGGGGATCCAAGCCGTACAACAGAAGAATCGACCACAATTTTGACCTGTTAACCAGGTCAAATGCGGACGATAAATCCATGAACGCAAGGTAAATGGGTGATGCCTTAGCAATATTATATTTGCTAATTAAAAGATTTAAATTTAGGCATTGTTCGATGGTCCCAACCTTGTGTCTAAAACCCATTTGACAACGGTCAAGTACCCCCATTTCCTCAGCCCAGTCGTTAACTCTATTATAGAGTACCCTGCCCAAGATCTTTAAAGTATTGTCCAGGAGCCAAATAGGCCTATAATTTACGGGATCAGATCTTTCGCCCTTTTTATAAATAGGCACTATTATGCTCGTGGACCAAGTTGCGGGTATTGGGACAAACGGTAGACTGTTAAAAAGGTTAACAAAAATCTTTCCCCAGAGTTCTGGCTTGTATTTAATTATGTCTATTGGGAAGCCATCGGGCCCAGGTGCCTTGTTGCCAAGGCTCTGATTAATGGCCATGGTGACTTCCCCCACAGTAATTTCTAGGGATTCCAATTTTCCTGGGGTGTAATCTTCTAAAACAACTCCAGGGCTGGCATATATTTTGGAAAATGCAGTTCCCATTGCTCACTTGCTTTGGTACAGCTAGTTGGGGTTAATTGCTTACCCATATCCCGCATCTTTTTAACAGCAGGCCAGAAAGTAGTACTGCTCCCTAGCGTAGCAGTAGTTGTTAATGCCTCCCATTGCTCAGCTAGTAGAGCAGCCTTCCTTGAGCCTATAGCTGTTTTATAATTCTGTCTAGCGATCCTCACATCTATTATACTTCTGGGTTTACAATTTAGAGCTCTGCGAAGAGCTTTATTTGCTGCTGAGCAATGGCGGTCAAACCACCTTGGCTCAGGAACAATCAGTTTAATAGGGACACTTAGGAGGGATTTAATAGTGTTGCAGAGTTCAGAGAAATCTTTTACTATTCTGCGATGGTTCCCATCATCCAGAGAGCAGGATTCAAGTAACAAACCATGATTACTTATAATCGTGTCTGTTACTTGGCCACTGTCTACCCCTCGCCATTTTAATCTCAACTTATTAGCTGAGACTGTAATATCCCTTGCTCCCAGGGTTCGAACAAAGGCACTCGGGGGACCTAAGCCAATGTTAACCTCCAGAGCATTATGGTCCCCGAAGGCAGTTTCAAGGACGCCAGCCTTATTAACTCTATCTATTAGGTCAGAGGACATAAAAATATAGTCCACTGTGCTCGAGAATTCTCGTCCTCTGAAGGTTGGGATATAAATAAGTGGCTCCTTTTTATTAACATCCATTATGTCTGTTAGGATGTGTTCATTAAGGAAGCATTCTAATTCTTCACCCCGTTTGTAAGCCCTATCTATTTGTACATTATTCATTTTGGATGTTGTAAACTTGGCATTAAAATCTCCTGCCAATATTGTCCTAGTGCTTACATGGTTATGGGATTTTTCCGCTATTTTAGATAATTCTCCGAAAAGTTCTATGTAATTCTTATTCGGAGTAGAACTAAAATCATTATTATAAAAATTGATAAGATGATATGGAACCCTACGGGTGTACTCAATTATTTGAATGTTTGGATTTTTTGAGGGGATCAATTTTATAGACCCCCCTATGCTTATCTTAAACCCTATCAGTAAACCTCCAATCGGGCGGCCGAAAACAGGCTTTCTGGCATTAATACAATAGCAATGGAAACCCTCTATATGTACCGCTGTTGTCACCCAAGTTTCCTGAAATAATATTATGTCCTCATCAGAAATAACCTTTAGCCATTCAGAATCAGAGACCCTTTGCTGGAGTCCGGTAACATTCCAATTTATGTCCTTAAGTTCCTTATTTTGCACCCTTGGGTATTCACTACCTCCATGTGCCACCAAGTCATGGGGGGTGGCATGTACTTCCTTTTCTTGGGGCACTATTTGACCCAGTGCACTACCCTTGTGCTGATATAGCGTGTATCTCATCTGTTTGTATACTTCCCACCTGAGCCTCATTAGTGATTTTTTCCCTGACACTAACATCTGTTATAGTGTTTTGTGATTCAGTTAGTGATGGGAGTCAGTCTACCATATCCAAACTATTAAATCTGTTAGATGTAGGAAACCCCCAAGTGGTATCCCTTACTAGAGGGCATCTTTGGTAGTTCCTATAATTGTTATTATTGTGCCTATGGTTGTTTCTCCCCCATTCTCCCCAATTGTGTCCTAATTCTCTCTGTCCCACCTGGGTCCACCCTTCATCCGATCCATAATCATAGTCATCATAACATTCTTGTCTGACATTTCCTCTTGGCGGGTAGAAGTATGAAAGGTGCCTTGTCTCGATGCCCTCGTTATATCCCTCACTGACCCAGGAACAAATATAGTCCACTGTGCGAGGGTCATAGAAATTAATAATCACACAATCGCCTTGAACTCTCTTTTTCTCGTGATCTACCCAAGGTACTCTCCGTACTGTCAGGATTTTACTTACATAGTATGATGGTAAGGGCCTATTATTATTCAACCAGTGTGTGACCTTATTGAGTAGGGACCAGGATGGCTCATCTATGTTGTCAGGGGTCTCAGGGACTCCTGTCATCACTACAACGTAGGGACTTGAGCCTGGGGGGAGATTAGCAGCAAATCGTTTTTTCTTCCCTTTATGCCACTCCTTTTCCTTATTTCCCTCATTGGCTTTATCTTTCCCAATAGTAGAATTATCCCCTGCAGTATTTTTGTTATTATCTTGAGATTTTGCTATTGGGGTGTGCACTATTGGTTTTGTTGCCAAGTTCTTAACCGTTGGGACTCCCTTAGATTTAGTCGTGGTGGTAGGGGGTGGCTTAGTTTTAGGCGTTGGCTGGGCAGTTTTTTGCGGGGGAGGGGGAGGGGGTTTTACAAGGGGCCCTTTAATTATGGTACTTAGTTCAATTAGTTGTTTTTCTATTAACCCCAGTCGTGTATCCATGGTAGCTAGATGAGCACTAACAAGTTCTCCAACCTTCGTTATTAATTGACTGTTGGAGGTACAATCTTTACATAACAAGCCTAGGCTAGGCATTTCCCCTACACATGCAGAATCTACAGTTCCTTTCTTACTTCCTTTCTTAAGACTATTCTTTGCTTGGCCCTTCCCCTGCTTTTTCTGAGTCTGGGGATTCCCCCTAGAACTAGATGCAGTTGTAACTGAATTTTGTAGCGGTAGATTCTGTATAGCCCCCTCCCTCAGGCCTCTCAAATTCCTTGAAATAGTAATTGAGTCATCCAAGGTATCACTAGTGACTATGGGTGTATCAGAGGTGGGGTTTACAACAGATCGGTCCAGGTTTATGTTCGTGGTGTCACTAACAATAGAGGTGCTTTCAATATTAGGGGTGACTTGCGATGCCTCTATCATAATGGGATCTAGGCCAATTGCAAGACTTGCTGATGGAATAGACTCAGTTACAATGTCCAATTGTGTATTAAAGTCCTCTATCAGATCTAAATTTGGTGATTTTTTCCAAACTCAGCTGTAATTCTGACAGTGACTGGGTTGCAGATAAATCAACAGTGTTTGGCATGCTATGTATTTCCACTATTGCGCCAGGTTTATTAAGTGTTTCAGAGTCTCAATAGGGTATTTTGGCAGTGGCTAGCAAACCCAATGATGACCTTTTTGCTTCTGCCAACTCTAGAGAAACGCGTCGTTCCAATAAAGATATACCATGGTCTATTGCCTCATTTGCTTTTGTAATAAAATTGTCAATGGGACCAGTAACCTTGGCTCCTCCAGCTGCAGTTTTACTCCGGCTGCCCCTTGTAGACATGATTGCCGTTTTTACACAAGCAGGAGGTATATGTTACAAAAGATAAACAGTTGGTACTTATCCTCACAATTCACAGAATCCAGATGTAAGGGGGGTGGCCCGTCCCGTCCCCGGTCGTCCCCGGACGGCCACAGACGGTCTCGCCCTTGTCCCGGGCTTCTCCCGGTCGCTCCCGCGTGCTCCCGCGCCGCGGGAACGATCTGAGTGATTTGTAGTGTCTGGATTTGGGAGGGGCGTATCCTGCAGGGAGAGCTGCCCAGGTGGGTTGAATGAGGGCGGTAGTCAATTTGTTTTCTCTTGTCTTCCTACCGGCAGTTTGTGGTGGAAACAGGTGTGAACCCTGGAAGCTATACATTTCTTAAAAATAGTCAAAATTCCAAATGCAGCCAGGGGGCATTCACGTAGAAGGCTCATGATTTTCCCAAGGAGAAAAAGTGATGATAATAGTAACTCATGTAAAGCGCTCTGATACCTCCGGGTCTAGTAGCGCTATATAAAACTTTTCAAATAAATAAATAAAATTTATGAAAAGTGGGTCATTGGTTTACAGTTTTCACATGTACGTTTTCACCCCCAACTGCTACTTTACAAAGTAATTTGCAGTTAGTTCTATCAGACCATTCTGAATGCTGGAATATATAGCGATTGTTGACTGTTCAAAAACAGGCAATACCCAGAACACACTGAGCTGTAGCTTATTATGTTATTTTATTATAAGTGGACCATGCATCAGTTAATACGGTAAAAGGTAAAGAATTAAAAATGGCTATGATAGAAACCTAGGCATTTTTTAAATGTTGCATAGATACTAAGTTTAGGAATGTTTAGCTCTGTATTTGCAGTTAATCACACACTAGGAAGTATGAATGTATTGTATTGTAATTGCATTTATATAGTGCTTACTCCCCTGACGAGGCGTCAAAGCGCTTTTTCGGCAGTAGCACGCTACTCCTGGACCCATAAAGGATTAGTGTTGAATTAGTATAGTGAAATATGAAAGTAAGTGGTGGATAGGTTAGTCAGTTATTTGGATTTGGAAGGATAGCAGAAGGATAGAAGAGGAAAAAAGGTTTGTATTTTTTTATAGCGCTTGTTACCCTTGATGGGGTGTTGAAGCGCTTTTTTTGGCGAGTAGCATGCTACTCCAGAACCCATAAAGGATTTGTGTTGAAAATTAGCATAAAGAAATATGAAGTAATTTGAGTGGTGGATACGTTAGACCCATAAAGCACCCCTGACCCTTGGTCAGTGATCAGCTCTTCTCCCGCAGCTCAGCTAGTCAGTGCTCTGCCCACGGTCCCCACAGGCAGGGTTTGAATCCTGCCCTTCTGGGTCCCGTTTTTTTCGGCTGCTTATTTTATTTACTGCTCCTCTCCTTCTTGGCCTCTTGGCTGAGTGCTGCCCGATTCCATGAACGCTTCCACTGCCTTCCTTCCCGCCGTAACCCGCCCCGCTCCCGCCTCCCAGCCACACACCCCTCCCCTACTCAAATGCCGACTGCTGCGGGGAGCGCAAGCTAGACCCCTGACCCTTGGTCAGCGATCAGCTCTTCCCCCGCAGCTCAGCTCGTCCGTGTTCTGCCCACGGTCCCCACAGGCAGGGTTCGAGTTCTCCCCCTGCTGGGTCCTGTTTTTTCTGCTGCTTATTTTTATTTTTTACTGCTCCTCTCCCTCTTGGCTGAGTGCTGCCCAATTCAAGGAACGCTTCCACTGCGTTCCTTCCTGCCGTAACCAGCCCTGCTCCCGCCTCCCAGCCGCATGCCCCTCCCCCTACTTAAATGCCGACCGCTGCACGGTCGCGCAGCGGACGTGCCGCTGGCGCGCCGAAGACGTGCTGAAGACGTGCCTAAGGCAAGCTTGTCTGGGCTCGCCCGCGCCTGGACTGCGCCCAGCGCCATCCCCCTGACACCCGCGAGCGCCGAAACACCTGATGCAGCTACGACGCCAACACCCTCCACGCACTCAACGCCGGACGATCCTCCCCCTACTTCCAGGCCACCCCGAAGCTCTCCCACGGACCCTTCACCTGCTGTAACTGCAGCTACACCTGCCAGCACATACCTGCACGCACTGCCCACCCTACCAAAGCAGACCACAACCACCTCAGGTGCATACTACTCAACACCCGCTATGTCCACAAGCACGCCGTCAAAGTCTGGGACCTTCTCGATTCATCCTCCCTGGACGTCGCCTTCCTGACAGAGACCTGGATGAGCACCTCCTCGGCGCCCGACATAGCCATAGCCATCCCGGATGGCTACAAGGTCACCCGCAGGGACCGAAACAACAAACCAGGAGGAGGAATGGCCATCGTCCACAGGAACACCATCAGCATCTCGACCAATACCGAAGACTCCCTCCGCATGGCCGAACACCTACACTTCCAGATCCATGTCAATCACAATACCACCCTCAGCGGAACTCTCGTATACAGAACCCCAGGACCTCAACCCCAGTTCAGCGACTCCATAACCGACATCATCAGCACGCACGCCCTCGCCTCCACAGACTACATGCTCCTTAGAGACCTGAACTTCCACCACAAGAAAGAAAACAGAAACTCCACAACCTTGATCGACAGCCTTGCCAATCTTGGACTCAAACAGCTTGTCACGACACTCACCCACTCCGCCGGACACTCCCTTGAGCACATCTTCTCCACCAGCAACCATGTCTCCTTCAGCCACACCACCGAACTCCATTGGACCGACCACCACTGCATCCACTTCTCCTTCGAGAAACACACAGCGCACAACCAACCGTAACGAATCCCACACCGCAGCTGGAACAAAGTCACCGAAGACCAGCTTATCACCACCATCGCCTGAGGCCCTTTTTCCTAGCACTCAGATGCCAACGCAGCGGCCCACAACTTCAGACAATGGATCGACGACTGCACCTACACCCTCGCCAGATCAGGAAACGCTCAAACAGACGTTCCAACACAAGAGCCATCTGGTTCAGCACCGACCTCCAGACTTCCAAGCAAACCTGCCGAAGGCTCGAGAAGCAGAGGCGCCACGACCAGACACCACACAACCACGCAACCCTCAAGAGCGCCACATGCAGGCACCACATGCAGGCACCACCAACTCATCCGATCCGCCAAAAGAACCTCCTTTTAGGAGCACATCGACAACAACGCACACAACAGCCTCAACGGCTGAACCCAGAGAGTCCGCCCCCCCCCCCCCCCCCCCCCCCCCCCCCCTTTCCGATCCGAAGCCACCACGATCACCTGCGGCGTACCCCAAGGATCATCCATCAGCCCGACCCTTTTCAACATCTTCCTTGCACCTCTCGCTAACATCGTCCGGGCGCACCACCTCAACATCATCTCGTACGCCGATGACAACCAACTGATCCTCTCCCGCACCAAGGACCCGGCCACTGTCAAATCCAACCTCCACAAGGGAATGAAGGCCGACGCAGAGTGGATTAAGACCAGCCGCCTGAAACTGAACTCTGACAAGACAGAGGTCTTCAGACTCTGCCCCAGCCCCTCGTCATGGGACTCCTCCTGGTAGCCGGCCATGCTGGGAACGGCCCGACACCCACCAACCACGCGGGCAACAGGGGTTCATCCTGGACTCAACGCTCTCTATGACCCAGCAAGTCAACACAGTATCCTCCTCCGGCTTCAACACCCTCTGCATGCTCTGCAGGGTCTTCAGATGGATCACCACCGAAACAAGAATCACAGTCATCCAAGCCCTCGTCAGCAGCAGGCTGGACTACGGCAACGCCCTCTACGCAGCAACCGTGGCCAAACTCCAGAAGAGACTTCAATGTATACAAAACGCCTCCGCATGCCTCATCCTTGGAATTTCTCGCCACAGCCACATCACTGTCCACCTGAGAAACCTCCACCGGTTCCCGGTCAACAAGAGGATCACCTTCAAGCTCCTCACCCATGCTCACAAAGCACTCCACAACGGCGGTCCAGCATACCTCAATGAATGACTCGCCTTCTACACCCCGAACCGCCAGCTTCGCTCCGCGGACCTCGCACTCGCCACCGTCCCAAGTGGCGGCAGATCATCCACCTGCGATAAACCCAGGAGCTTCTCAAGACCTGGCTATTCGATCAGTAGCTGCTCCCAACCCCCCCCCCCCCCCCCACCACCCCTCCCCTCCCCCTCCCCCCCCAGGTCCTGGCCTGGAGACCATCATGTGTGAGTAGCATGCTGTACAAGCGCTGATGATTGATTGATTGTTTATTCAGTTATTTGGATAAAGAAGGGTAGGCGGCGGGATAGGAGAGGGAAAGAGGTTTGTATTTATATAGCACTTGCTACCCCTGATGGGGTTTTGAAGCGCTTTTTTGTCGAGTAGCACACTACTCTGGAACCCATAAAGGATTAGTGGTGAATTAATATAGTGGAATATGAAATTTGAGAAGTGAACATGTTAGGCTGTTATTTTGATTAAAAAGGATAGTGGAGGGATAGAAGAGTGAAGGATTTAGATATGACTTTTTTTTAAAGATATATATTTTTTTAGGTCATAGCAGTAGAAGTAGGCTTTTGGATTAGTAAAAAGGGGTTGTGGAGGGGAAGAGTCAGAGTGAAGAGTTTAGAAAGGTTGTTTTGTAGTATTGGTATAGTTAAAAAAGATGTCAGATGATGCAAGGAGGGGTAGAGTAAGGGAGAGTCTATAAATGGTTATTTTTGGGATCATAGTAGTGGTATGGGGTTTGGAATACATGAGAGAGTGGATGTAGAAGATATATTGATAGCTGTGTAGGGTGAGAAATAGGGTAGTGCATTGGAAAGAGTAGTAGACATAAGTTTGAGCTGAGCCAAAGTAGGGCTAGAAGATATATTGAGAGAAGTATAGGCTGGGAAATAAGGTAGTGCATTGGAAATGCTAAATTAGAAGAAAGTGATAGATCTATAGATCTAAAAGTGCATTGAAAGTATATAGCTGCATAAAGGAGGCAAGTATATGTAAATTAAAGATATTGATAGAGGTACAGGATGAAAAATAGGATAGTGCATTGGATATGCTTTTTCAGGAGAAAAGTAACAAACACACAGATCCACGTACATGGAAGGTATAGATGCACAATGGAAGCAAGTACATGTAGACCAAAGATGCACCAGATAAACTCAGTTTTTCAAGTGTTATTGACCTTTTTATTTTTTATTTAAACATAATTATTCTACTTGTTTATACAAAGCAACACACAAAGATAGGTACATATCTATAGTGAAAATAAATGCTTATATACAGAGGGATATGCTGTAATTTTATGTTTGCGTATGGTGCTGATGTGGGGAAGAGACCATTCTTGAGTAGTTTTCTGAAGATAAGGTGGCTGTCCGTGGATCTTATGTTGGGGGCTAAAGAGTTCCATTGTTTGGCTGCTTGAACAGAGAAGGATGTGCCACCCATGTTTTTTTCTTGTATCTTGGGATTTTGAGGCAAGGTTTATTTTATTTTTATTTTAAGAGCTTTATATAGCGCTGGCTAGACCCAGAGTTATCAGAGCGCTTTACAGAGTATCAGTATAACCAAGTTACAAAATAATTACACAATATTGCTTATAAAAAGAAACCGAAAACATGTGTTAAGTTCAGGGAATACTCGTGGGTGGGAATAAGAAGACTAATGATTAGGCATCAAGAGGAGTAGCAGTAAAGGAATAGGTTTAAGGGAAGGCATAGAACAGCCCGAGAGCAGGAGAAGAAAGAGGGGGATCGCTGAAAGGAAGGGGTTTGGACAGAGGGTAAGGACAAGGAGGAGAGAAGGATAGCAATCAGAAAAGGCATCAAAGATGTAAATGAAAGAGGAGCAACCGTGAATAACACAAAAGATATATAAACATTTTTCTTTTACAGAAAATATACCGTAAATGACATCTCATAAGAGGCAGAGAGAGAAAGGGGTCAGGAATAGAAGTAACAGAATAGGTGGGGGAGAAGGGGATCTAAGGGGGGTTGAGAAAACGTTTCAGACACTCAAAGGCGGGAGGAAAAGAACAATAGAGGATAGTCAGGGGGAGAAAGGAGGTAAGGGAGAAGAGACTACAGTCCTGCATGCATACACGAAGGGAAGGGGCAGAGGTCGAAAACAAGATGGTGAGTCAGGGTCATGGGAAACGACAGTGTCCAGCAACAAAATGGCGAGGAGAGCAAAGTTCAAAGGCCGAATCAGTCTATGTAAGCGAAGCCGGGAGCATGATACACCAGCAAGAAAAAGTCAAAGTCACAAGAAAAATGGGGGGGGGGGAGGACAGTCTAAAAAATAAGAGTGTGTGAATGGTGCTAGAGGTGTGCAGGCTCGGGACCACTGGTGCCCCTTTAGAGCCGAGGTTCCTTTGTTGAATGTGTTTGGTAATTTTATTCCTGATGAAGACCGGTCCCATTCCATGTATTGCTTTGTGGGTGATACAAAGCAGCTTGAACGTGGATCTTCTGGCAACCGGTAACCAATGCAGGGCTTTCAAGGCAGGTGAGATGTGGTCTTGCGGTTTGATATGCAAGAGTAGTCTAGCAGCAGAGTTCTGAATCCGTTGTAGTCTTTTCATGGTCGTTAAAAGTGATCCGTGGTAGAGGCTATTGGTGTAATCAAGTTTGGACAGAACAAGGGAGATGGGAGCTTGGACCTTGTGTGGAAATCCCAAATGAGGGATAATTAGTTGCACTGTTTTTATAGTGACGAAACGTGATCTTGCTAGTTTTGGCACTTGGGCATTCATCGATAGCTTGGAGTCCATGGTCATTCCGAGGTTTCTTACTTCCTTCGATACTTTAGGAGATGTTCCCAGTTTATCAGGCCAGGCGGCTAACGGGTCATAATGTTTCCAATCACCACACCACACTTGAGTATTTCCATTTTGGAAGCATTCAGTTTGAGAAGACTCCAAGTCATCCACTGATCCACGGCTCGGAGACCACTGAAAATAGGGGATTTTCCAATGTCTTTGGGACATTCCAGTTGAAGGAGTATCTGTGTGTCGTCTGCATAGTTATAGCACGTGATGTGAACTTGATTGATCAGTACCGGTAAGGACTTCATGTAGATGTTGAAAAGTATGGGCGAGATGATAGAGCCTTGAGGGACCCCTTCTTTTGTGAAGTATGGTTTGGATGAGAAAGGTGGGGTATGGATGACATTAGTTCTGTTTTGAAGGTAGGACGCGATCCAGTCTAGAGCAGTCCCTGCTGGCTTCATAAAGTCTTTGTTTCAGAGTGTCATGATCAACCGTGTCAAAGGCAGCCGAGAGGTCCAAGAGGAGTATCGCAGCAACCCCGTTGCGGTCTATTGTATTCTTCAAGTCATCCCAGATGTCAAGTTCACAGATTCAGTGCCTTTTCCCGGACGGAATCCTGCTTGGAAGTCTGAAAGTATGTCATTCTCTTGAAAGAATTGTGACATCTGGGCGAACACTGCTCTTTCTGTCAGTTTGACCAGGAAAGGTCCATTTGTAATGGGTCTGTAGTTGTCAGGGTTCAGCTGGTCCAAGTTTGTTTACTTCAGTAAAGGGCGTATGTGTGACTTTTGAGTTCTTCCGGAAATATTCCGGTAGTTAAGGAATCGTTGATGATTCTTCTTACTGGAGTGGCAGCAGAAGTTGTTAAAAGAATTGTTTTGAAAGTTTGTGGTGGACACTGGTCAGAAGCCTGCTTGCTTAGACTAGGTCCATAAATTCCTCGTGTGAGATGTGTTGGAAGGATCGGAGAGGCTGGGTTAGAGTATTCTTGGATTGTTGTTTTGTACAAGGGTTAGTATCAGTAGGGCCCCGATCATTGACTCCCGATACCTACATGACGCCAGGAGGGAAAATGAACCAGTCCAATGGTGTACCTACTTTGATGAGGGGGGAACCAGCACAAGCCGTGAGGGAAACGGCCAGCGAGCATAGCGGACACAGGAGGCCAGCGCAAAGCTCCCCAGCGCTGCAGCGCCCTGCCACCACCACCTGACGAACCACAACTCCCAGGTGCCCCGGCGGCGGGAGTGACGCTGCACGAGCGCCGGAGGCGCTACAAAGAACGGAGCGCCCTGAGCTCCGGTGGGGGAACCAGCACAAGCCGTGAGGGAAACGGCCAGCGAGCATAGCGGACACAGGAGGCCAGCGCAAAGCTCCCCAGCGCTGCAGCGCCCTGCCACCACCACCTGACGAACCACAACTCCCAGGTGCCCCGGCGGCGGGAGTGACGCTGCACGAGCGCCGGAGGCGCTACAAAGAACGGAGCGCCCTGAGCTCCGGTGGGGGAACCAGCACAAGCCGTGAGGGAAACGGCCAGCGAGCATAGCGGACACAGGAGGCCAGCGCAAAGCTCCCCAGCGCTGCAGCGCCCTGCCACCACCACCTGACGAACCACAACTCCCAGGTGCCCCGGCGGCGGGAGTGACGCTGCACGAGCGCCGGAGGCGCTACAAAGAACGGAGCGCCCTGAGCTCCGGTGGGGGAACCAGCACAAGCCGTGAGGGAAACGGCCAGCGAGCATAGCGGACACAGGAGGCCAGCGCAAAGCTCCCCAGCGCTGCAGCGCCCTGCCACCACCACCTGACGAACCACAACTCCCAGGTGCCCCGGCGGCGGGAGTGACGCTGCACGAGCGCCGGAGGCGCTACAAAGAACGGAGCGCCCTGAGCTCCGGTGGGGGAACCAGCACAAGCCGTGAGGGAAACGGCCAGCGAGCATAGCGGACACAGGAGGCCAGCGCAAAGCTCCCCAGCGCTGCAGCGCCCTGCCACCACCACCTGACGAACCACAACTCCCAGGTGCCCCGGCGGCGGGAGTGACGCTGCACGAGCGCCGGAGGCGCTACAAAGAACGGAGCGCCCTGAGCTCCGGTGGGGGAACCAGCACAAGCCGTGAGGGAAACGGCCAGCGAGCATAGCGGACACAGGAGGCCAGCGCAAAGCTCCCCAGCGCTGCAGCGCCCTGCCACCACCACCTGACGAACCACAACTCCCAGGTGCCCCGGCGGCGGGAGTGACGCTGCACGAGCGCCGGAGGCGCTACAAAGAACGGAACGCCCCTCGCACCCGCGAGGAGCGCGCGCGGGAGCCGCCCGGGAGAAGCCCGGGACAAGGGCGGGCCGTCTAAGGCCGTCCGGGGACGACGAGGGACGGGACGGTCACCCCCCTAACGCCCTACATACAATATGGGTAAGCGGAAACTTCAAACTTCTATCACTGCTGGTGCGGGTAAAACAAAAGTTCCACGGAATGCCACATCTTCCGCCAGTATTATGTCCTATTTAACCACTGCGGTAGGGAAACTGAACCAGGAGATTGCTGCAACAGAACGTGAACTGGGGCTAGATACACCTCTCCTAGATCATCAGGTGCCCCCTTTGTCTGGGATTCAATCTATACCTCTGGAACCAGCTGTCCAGATCATCACTGCTAAAGACCGGGCTTCAGTACCCCTATGTACTGCTATAACCCCTGCTGACCTGAACTTGTTGGGCGCTGCTGTAAACCACAGTTGTGCTCAAGATCCGGAACCCCCAGCTGTTAAGCGTACCAAAAGGGTTTTAAAGAGAACAAAAAGGAATTCTACGCAGCATGTTGTTACATCCCGTTATATTTCTAGGAGCTTTGAAAAAAGCATAAGGGTCATGGTGGAAAAATTGTTTACTGAAAAAATTGAGAGTACCCTTGTTCAAATCGCAAATGATATTGTGGAGACTCTAAAAGACTGTGTTACGGACATTGTGGGGAAATGTGAAAGGTTGAATATGTTATGTCCCAAAGCACCTGCATGCCCAAACTCCTCTCCCACGGCTAACCCAGCCGCTAATGACCAACATGAAACACCAATGGAAGGGATAGGGAGTCTTACCCCAATTGCCCCAATTCTCCCTCCATCTCTACCTGTGCAATCATACTCAAATCACGACGCCAACTCGGCTGGGACGACCGCTCACCTGGTGAGGTCCCAAGTTGGGGATAAGATGAGTAATGTAGCTGGGAATAGCATCGCTCGCCAAGGTGAACAGTCTCAGGTGGAAAGAAGACCTCGGGGGAAACCCCGTACTCACTTACCACCAGAGGCTACCCCCTTTGTGGCGGTTCTGGTAAACATTCCACACTTGAACCCAGGGGAGGAGGAGTCCCAACGTTCCCTGATAGCAAATGTAAAAGCATGGTGTGATGAAAATTGCACTGGGACAAGGGATATATCGACCCATATCACTATGGGAAGACGGGTTGATTGGCTGGGGTATACAGCAAAAAACCTACCAGGCGATTGTATTATTGTAAATTTTAACAGCCCACATGAGGCCGCTCGCCTTTTTTGGGATGCAACGGATGTTAAGGTGGGAAGGATCCGAGCTGTACCACTTGGTTATTTTTATCCTCCACCACCTACTCCCAAATTACCCCTAGCCAAGGTACAGCAGCACGGCTCCAGTAGAGGGAGCTCTGGCCTGTCATCATGGGCTTTGCAAACAACTAACTTTACTCCTAGTCACACTGACTCTATCAGACCCACAAACCGAGCTGCTTTAACACTAACAAATAGATTTACTGCCTTGTCTCAGCTAGATGAGAATGATTGACTGGCTGGTTGTGTTACTGTTAAAGACCAGACTCAATCTATTTCGGCTACTGATAGGGAAGGTGGGGAGACCGTCAAGATCGCAAGTTGGAATATTGCTGGTCTCCGTGCGAAGAGAGATGACGCAATATGGTTGGAACAACTACGGGGCTATGAGGTGGTGGCTCTCCAGGAGACCTGGGATAGAGATTGTAACTTCTGGCTGGATGGTTATACCTCTTATTTTAAAGCTGCCCAAAGCTCCAGCTCAGGAAGGAATCGAGGTGGGCTCATGTTTCTTATCTCCGTTAAACACAGGGGAGTTGCGAAGATTGTAAGCACCACATCCCACAATCTCTTAGCCTGCGAAATAACCTTACCTAATAATGTTAAGATACTCTATGTGAACTTCTATAATGCACCCCAGGGTATGCACTGTAATGGAAACATTAACGTTTTAGCAAAATTTTTAACTACATACAAGCAAAGTCAAATCACTTTTTTTCATTTAATTGTGCTTGGGGATTTTAACATACACTTGTGCCAGCAAAATTGTCAGTACAGGGTTTACTCAGATATGGATTATCTCCCTCAATCTCATTTTGAACACTCTATAAAGGGGGTTGCGCTAGAAGAACTTCTGTCTGATATTGATTTATCTGAGCCTGAGTTTATCGACCCTAATGAACGGGTAGCCACTTATAGCGCAAGAGATTCATACTCTGTTATCGATTTTATATTTGTTTCCCCAGGTTTGTTACAAAATGTTATTTTTTATAATGCTGTACAAACTGCTTTTAGCGACCATAACCCGGTAGTTATGGAATTAAGTAACAAAAATTTGGCGATACTTGCTATAATTACAAAGACCGCCCCCCATACGGATTTATCTGTGCAAGACCAGGGGAGGCGGGTCAAGTGGGGTAAAATTATCCCAGAGGATTTTTTTTGTGAACTTACCGAGAAGGTGGGAGATGAAATCAACACTTGTCTGGACCCTCTTAGGTTTGGAGGTGACATTATTACCTCTTTTGATAATATCTGTAAACAAGTAAGCTTGATGCTAACATCTAATACGAAACATAAGGAGCAAAAACTGCATGGGTGGTTTGATGCAAATTGCTCAAGGGCCCACAGAGTTTTATTGATAGCATTAAAAAAGTCACCCAGGGACACCGAATTGGTAGCTAGACTAAGGAAAAATTATAAATCTGTTGTAGAGACACGTAAGAAAGAGATTAAGAATAATGCTTGGGACTCACTCTATGACAGGGCCACCCTGAAGGATAGCTCCAAATTTTGGGGAATCATTAATACTCCTTTGTTTAGCGAGAATGATAACTCTCCGCTGGAATTAAATATATCTGAAAAAGACTGGCTGCTTCACTTCGAAAAAATATATGGGAGTAATCTCCAGATAGACCCATTTGTACCACCATTAAGTGAACATCCAGGGTCACCCTTGCGGTTCACCATTAAGGAAGTCTTAAAGGCTATTGAAGATACAACTGCTCATAAGGCCCCGGGCCCAGATGGGGTCCCTGCAGACATGTATAAATCCAACCCTTCAATATGGTCAATCGCCCTTACAAATATTTTTAATAAAGCCAGCATTGATAAAAGTAGATTGCCTACGACCTGGTCACGGTCTATAATAGTCCCCATTTTCAAGAAGGGCCAGAGGGGGGATGCAAGATGTTATAGGCCGATATCATTGTTGGATTCGTCTTTTAAAATATTAGGGAAGGTGATCCTAAATAAGATTGTATCATGGGAAACAAATAATGACATCTTGTGCGATGCACAGTATGGTTTCAGATCTGGCAGAGGCACTGAGGACCAGTGCCTCAATTTACAACTAATAGTCAGTAAATACACTGTGGCTGCAGAGGGGTCAATCTATCTAGCGTTCATGGACTTGTCCACAGCTTTTGACCTAGTGAATAGGTCAAAGCTGTGGACTATGCTCCTGGATATGGGCCTAGACCAGGCATTGGTGTACTTCATGGCCGATCTGCATAGGGACCTGAAAGCGGCTATACGCATGTCACAAGATGGGAAGTGCACGGCTGACTTTAAATCCGGGAGGGGAGTACGACAGGGGTGTATTTTGGCCCCAATATTATTTTCTTTATACATTAATGCATTAAGTGTAAATTTGGCGGCGGCATCTGCAGACGTCCCATGTATGGGGGGTACTAAATTACCAGTATTACTATATGCTGATGATACAGTTCTGCTGTCAAGGACTCCCGTAGGTTTGCAACGCCTCTTAAACTCCTTTGGGAATTTTATGCAAAACCTGGAACTTGTAATTAATGTGGAGAAATCGCATGTGATGTTTGTGGGGAAAGGGAAGAATAATACCAAGACGCTCTTGTGCAATGGCTCAGTAATATCAAAAGTAAAAATTTTCACATACCTGGGTGTAGTGTTTGATGACCTGGGCAGTTGGGCCCCCCAAGTGGCAAATAAAAGAGTAGCAGTGAAAAAGTCATCGGCTGCAATACTTGGCTTCGCAAAAAGATTGGGTGGGAAACCTCCTGAGGCCATTTTGGCGATTTACAGAGCCAAAACTATGGCCATAGCCAGGTATGGGGCAGCAATTTGGGGTTATAAAGACCTACCTTTGATCCAGAGAGAGGAAAACAAATTTTTGCGAGCTCTCCTAGGCCTTCCCCAATCCACTTCCTCATTTGCGGTCCATGTAGAGCTGGGTATGGGCTATATTGCGGACATGCTAAACATGGCACCGCTTTTATTATGGATCAGAACTTGGCTTAACCCCAAACTAACACTGAACCATAAAATTATTAAGGACTGTTTGGGGCGGGATAGAGTGGCTGATATCAAGTGGCTGGCATACATCAAAACATCCACCGCACTCCTGGGTCGCCCGGAGTTATACTTACATCCGGAAAATTTGATTGAAGATGACATAAACTGGGTAAAACAGAATTTCATTAGGTGCCGTGAAATGGAGCGAGAGTCGATTGAAATTTCTAAACCGACAGTAAGATCACATTTTTTGTTGATCAGTTCAATGTCAATGCAACCATACCTGACTGTTGTCACACGTCCTTATCACCGTTGGTTGCTAACTAAATTTAGATTCAATCAGGCACATTTTCTGTTGGGTAAATATGAAAATTGGTGCACGCCAATGGAAAATGCTCCATGTGAATGCGATAATTTTTCCGACCAGGATTTGTCACATTTTATCTTTTTTTGCCCCTTCTTCTCGGAAGGTAGGGTAAAGTACATCAAGCCTCTTCTAAGGGAAATGGGGTTCTTACAGGTGAAACCTGCATTGCTGTTCCTACAATTAATGGAAAATCATCGAGTGATGTTTTGTGTAGCCAATTTTTTGATTGCTTCTATTCGTGCTAGACGGAAGAGATCTCATTCGAGCCTAGATGGAGTTAATGTAAATGTATGTCCATACCTGGTAGTATGAATTAACTTCCAAGCTCTGCTCCATCTTTCATATACTTTTAAAAACGGGTTCATGAATTATTTAAAGATAACAATGTAATTCCTGTGCACTGGGTCATTTTATATGTACTGTTAATGAAATTTAAAAATGTACAGTATTTTTAAAGTTTTGTATGATGTTTTATGTATTTGTATAGCATACTTTTATGATTTTTATTTAATCGAATAAAGTGATCTTTGACTTGACTTGACCTTGATGAAGTAAGGAGGGGGTTTAGCTTGGAAGAGGGGGAGTGAACAAATTGGCATTACGGTAAAGGAGCGAAATCTCCTCAGCTCAATACAGGCAGCTTTTTACCAAGTTCCAAATATGCTCACTTTCTTACAAGATTTGCTTAGGTTACTTTATATGCGAAGGGTTGATGTAACTACATGTTGTGTGTGTGGTGCAGGCTTCCATTGGGCTTAACGAATGTACTATCAAAGCGTGCCTTTCTCTAACTACCCATACATTACCCCATCTCTCCTGACTAGTGTGTTACTAAAGGGGGTCGCCATCAATCCCGCGCCAGTTCAAGCAAATTTCGCCGTGAAACTCAATAAGATGCACCGAGTATTTGACTCGTGACCCAAGTTTTTCCAGCAAGGGTGTATGCATGTGATTTTCACGTAGTGATGTTTTGATAGACATTGATAGGTGTGTTCATACTACTATTTTTAAAATGTTGGAAATTCTAACAAAGGAACATGAATTTCAAGGTTAAGGGCACTGTCCCCACGAGTGGTGTTTTAATATGATTGATAAACCAGTTGCATCGCACCCAATAGGCTGGGAAAGTGTAAAGATAGCAATGTTTTAACACACAAGAAAACGCAAGATAATTTCAACTGTTCTGCGTTCCAGTTTTATTTTCACTTGTATATTCTATTTCTTCACTTGCAGATCCAATTTGGAGTGTGATTACAGGACCTTTGTATTATTACAAATTATAGGTGTACTAATCCTATATACAGATTAAGTTATATTAGAAAGGGAGTAAGACAAGGGATCTAATAGTCCTGAAGAAAGCCGGGAGAGAGATGATATCCGGCTGAAACATGTCGACTTCTATGCAGAACGGAGGGGTGAATGGTGCATAATTCACTCACTTAACTGTCATCCTTTGGTAGAGCGATACCTTTTAGCCCTAACAGGGGAATCCGTGAATAAAATGGATATTTGGATATTTCTTAGTTTTAACTCATTGTCTGCACTTACTTTTGTTTAGATCCTGTCATTAGCTTTGTTTGTATTGTCTTCCCCACCCTATTGCTCCACTTCTAGCGTTGGTCTGCGCAGAGGTGTCTGTAGCAGCCCCTATGATGAAGCATGCCTCAAACTTTTGTGGGTGAGGGCCGTTTTTTCAAAACATTGCACTTCGCTATAATTTATTTTTCTCATAAAGAGCGATCTATATGTCCTTACTTCCTAGTGTGTGATTAGGTATACCCTGAGGAGGGTGAAGTAAGGTTATTTCCTCCTCCCACTTTTCTTGTGTGAAGCTGTATTTGGAGTTACCCATATTATCATGTGATTTGGATGGCGTTTTGCTAAACTTACTCTTTCTTGCAGACAGGATTGCTTTTGAAGCCAAAAATGCAGAGAAATTCAGTTGATAATAGCAAATGATCTACTGTTTTATGTTCCCATACTTCTCCCAATAAAA
The DNA here is from genome assembly GCF_964263255.1 of Lissotriton vulgaris. Classification (NCBI taxonomy): domain Eukaryota; kingdom Metazoa; phylum Chordata; class Amphibia; order Caudata; family Salamandridae; genus Lissotriton; species Lissotriton vulgaris. Next base: position 609,085,447 of record NC_141700.1, read on the forward strand.
AAGGGAAAACACTTGTGTGGCTGGGTGTAGCGCCTATGACATAATAGACTGCAAAACGTAACTTGGCAACATCCTGTTGACCGATTTTGGTAATCTCCCTCCAAAGAGTCAATGAACTCCAAGCACTTTTAAGAGAAACCATTTATAAAAGTACCCAAGGTTTGATTAGTATTACCCATATACCTTTCGTTTTCTACATAGAGTTGCCTCACCTTTCCACATTGTTCAATCATATTGTTAGGTCTCGGCTAAAAGACGCGCGTAAGCGCGTCTCCGCCGAGATCTTATGTCAGGGACGATGCTTCCCAGGAGACAGGGTCTGTCGCGCGCTCTGCCTCTCTGGAGGCGATTTCCGCTGGCCACGCGCTCGCGAACGCGCTCAGCTGCTGTCTCCTGGGAAGCAGATACACCACACGCGCATGCGCAGAAACAGCGACAGACACACACGAGCGCTCATGCACGCACGCACCCACACATACAGCGAACCCAGCGTCGCATGCATACACACACACACGTGCACCGAGCATCCCCCCCCACCCCTCCGTCGTCGCACCCCTCCCCTCCGCCGTCGCACCCCGCCCCCCACCCCTCCGCCGTCGCGCACACACACACGCAGACATACAGGCATTCTCTCCCCCCCCCCCCCCGCTCCGCTCACCGGTCAAAGGCCCTCCGGACACGCAGACATACAGGCATTCTCTCCCCCCCCCCCCCCCCCCCCCCCCCCGCCGCTCCGCTCACCGGTCAAAGGCCCTCCGACCGCGGGGCTCTCCCTCGGTGCTCCTCCAGGCACTCCGTGGGCGCGGGCTTCACAAAACGGAAGTCCCGCCCCACGATAGGTTTCGTTTTCTCAGTCCCGCCCCACGTTAGGCAAATGAAACAAGTGCATGCTCTCTCCCTGCAAATCAAAGAAGTGCAGGCTCGCTCACTGCGAATGAAAGAAGTGCACATACTCAGTGCCTGACAGTGCCTCAGAGTTTAAAGCGCTGATTGTACACCACTGAGCACGTGCACAGGAAAGCTGTCTTCTTCCACAACAAGGAGTACATGCATCACACCTCGTCCTTTATCAATAATAAATTCACCGCCGTGCAGCTGCGCACTGCATGTTTCCAGGATCGGCTTGCAGTGTAGTGCAGTGCGGCCTCGTGTGCACCAGTATGAGCTCAGGCCACTATTAAGCCAATAATTCAACACCTCGCGTTCCACATTGCCATAACCCACGCGCCACTGCAGTTAACCAGCGCCAGCACAGAGACCAGTGCAGCGGGCGATGTGAAACCACACAGCTGGACCGCCAGGCCGCACACTCAGTACTCACTGCCAGCACCCTCCTCACTTCCGCCCGTGCCCCCTCCGCCGCCCTGCTCCAGGGCACCCCAGTACTTCTCAGCGCGGAATACCCTGGTGAATGCACGCCACTGCCGCCAGTATTGCGCGGCTCAGTGACGTAGCGAGGATTCCACGGACCCCGGTGCTACCGCGCCTGCTGCGCCATTCCCAGCAGCGCCCCTGCTCTCACATAGAACTCAGTGTCTGGAAGCGATCACGAGCAGTGGGATGGACAGGCTCGCCCAGGCTGGCAGTGTCCATACCCGTGGTGCCCAGCTCCAGAATGCAGTGTCTGGAAGCCCTCACACGCCGTGACAGGCGGGCACTCTCTGCCAGTATCCCCTTGCCAACTGTCTGCTGAGCCCGATTAGCACTCTTTAATTAATCTGCGAGGCTGCAGGGAGGCGCTGACCTGTTCACACTCACAGTGACCCTGCCCCACCCGCGTCCTGCCCTCCCTCTCCAGGAATGGGGACTCCCTCTGGGGAAGCCCGCTCTGTGCCAGGCCCAGCCGCCAGACACACGGAGGTGGAGAACGGCTGCTGCCCAGACACGCAGGGAGTGACCACGGACACGGCTGCCAGCACCACACTGCGCACAGCGCGCCCTCCAATCACGCGGCGGCCGGTCAGGATGCGACCCTGCGGGCACCGGAGGGCACCCCGCGGCGCAGTCTGTGGGAGTCCCGCTCGGGCACTCCCTGCTACCAGCGCCCCCTGCCAGCTTCGAGCGGATCTTTAATGGTATTTAGAACTACATGCATACACCATCTTCAATAAAGTCATTGCACATTTTCAGTAACACCTAAAAATGCATTTAACATAGTGAAAAGAGGCACTGGGCGTCCACACAGAAAGCCAACACTCCCCACAGGGCTTTCATGAACTGCTGCCCCCTCCCGCCAGCAGCCCAACTCAGATTGAATCATTCCCGCCGGCAGGTTTACTCCGTCGGAGGCTCACGCTGTGTGCTCACTCACTGCCATGCTCACTCACCACTGGGCTCACTCCATATCAAGCTCTCTGATTGGACTCGCTCACCAACAGCCTCACTCCGCGCTGTCTTCAGTCACTGCAGAGTAGTGAGTGCAGAGTAGTGAGTGCAGAGTGCAGAGTAGTGAGTGCAGAGTGCAGAGTAGTGAGTGCAGAGTGCAGAGTAGTGAGTGCAGAGTAGTGAGTGCAGAGTAGTGAGTGCAGAGTAGTGAGTGCAGAGTAGTGAGTGCAGAGTAGTGAGTGCAGAGTAGTGAGTGCAGAGTAGTGAGTGCAGAGTGCAGAGTAGTGAGTGCAGAGTAGTGAGTAGTGAGTGCAGAGTGCAGAGTAGTGAGTGCAGAGTAGTGAGTGCAGAGTAGTGAGTGCAGAGTAGTGAGTGTGCAGAGTAGTGAGTAGTGAGTGCAGAGTAGTGAGTGCAGAGTAGTGAGTGCAGAGTAGTGAGTGTGCAGAGTAGTGAGTGCAGAGTAGTGAGTGCAGAGTAGTGAGTGCAGAGTAGTGAGTGTGCAGAGTAGTGAGTGCAGAGTAGTGAGTGTGCAGAGTAGTGAGTGTGCAGAGTAGTGAGTGTGCAGAGCAGTGAGTGCAGGTGCAGAGTGGTGTGTATTGGCAATGTAAATGACAATGCCATTTATTTATGATTTAAAAAAAAAAAAGAAATGTCATGAGCAATGCCAATTGCTCTACCTTTAATGATGCCGAGACCATTGCATTGCAAATGCTTGTTTTTAATTTGTTTTTCTGAAAGCCCCATTTTCTCAGGAAAAGGCCTTTGTGTACCTTAGATGTCAGGAGAGCTATCATGTACTAAGTAGATCATTCTAAAACAGTATAGTTGCGAAACCAAGCAGCTGTTTGTTTTATTTACCTGGTAACATCTCAGCAACCTGTATCAAAAGCTAGTTCAGCCAGATGGATTTTTGGGTGCATTTAAATGTGTTATACCCAAGCCAAACACACACTGCATAGCACTCCTACAGCAAGTACCATGCACAAGAAAAGTTCCTCAGTGGCACTTCTAGGAAACATCCCATGAGCGGACATGTGCAAAGCTGTGGCTAAAAACTAAAATGTATGCGGATGGTGATAGTGGGCCCTCTATTGTTGGCTGTTACCTGAAATAGTGATCCCTAATGAGTCGGTTTGTTACCAATAACATTGATCATGATCAACTAATAAATAAAAACTTTTACCCCTCCTGCAGTACCCACACAGCATCAGCTTAACTATTTCCTTGACTAACTATGATAATACTGTTCCCAAATACAGATATGGCACTAAAACTAGGACCAAGATTATTCATAAAGTGTACACATTGTCCATGCAGTGCAGATGGAAAGATCAAAGGAAGCATAGGATTCACTTGATTCTTGGACGTGACATCACTCAAGATATAATTTTATGAATATTAAAAAGTGAACTGTATCATGGGGATGTGTGTTTCAGAAGTTTGATGCTCCAAGGAAAAATCCAGCAGGACATGCTCATGACTTTTTTTTAAATTAAATGTTGGCTTAGACCTTACACAACTCTCCGTAATGTGATGTATTGAACCAAAAAGCTGCAGTTCCCATTAACAAGAGCAATGTTTTCAAGGACTTTATAGCTCAGTGACAGTGGAAAAGGTGGACACATTTGATTTTGCATTCTAATGCCAGTACCAAATACTTAGTCCTAAATGCTTCAATCAGTTTAGTCCAATACTAATCAATAGCCCTTCTGACCCTAAATGATATCCTTTGCCTTGCACATCAGTGCTGAGACTGTAGAAGTAGAAGGGAACCCTGTGTATTGCAGTACTATTCCGGAGACCTTCCGCAAACTCTGACTAGATGCCATCTTGAGAAGTTGGTTCTGTATTTAAAAGGTTCTGGATCACCAATCTGGTAAAAGCAATAACTAAGAAGCATGGCAACCAATGCCAATATCGGGACTTCATTACTCTGTTTGGGTAAGGGTCTCTGTTTTCCTGCAATCCATTTTCATCATTAAGTCATAGAGGTCAAAGTTCTCGTAATCTTCTACTGTCTAGAGCTGCCAGATTAAGGATTTCCCTCCCTGTACCATTTTCTTACCCCCGGAGAATTGTGTATTCCATTTTAGAACAGCCATGAAACACACTGTTCCCTACAGAACTGTGCTAAGTGGGAGTTAGCAACAGACTTGATGTTTAGTTCTTTGAACGTGCCTATTGCTTAACTCAGGATCTTATGTGTTTACTCTTCCTATTTCTTTTAGTTACTGGTTCTTTATCCATTAACCTTCTCGTTCTCATTATCTCCATTATTCAGCAAGCTGACAGGGATTGGTACATGATGGATGAGGGCCATGACGACTTCCACAACCCTCTGGCGTACTCTTCGGAGGAGTATGTGAAAAAGCGGGAGCAGCACTTGCAGAAACAAACGCAGAAACGCATCTCTGCACAGAGACGTCAAATTAATGAGGTATGATCTATGTATAGGATGGTGAATACTGTGATGTGATGAGCAGAAATAAACCTCACTACATGGATAAAGTTGGGGGCTCATGGTGCCTCAGTTTATGTGCTTAATTTATATGTAAAAGCCATTTTCTGTAAAATTATTTATTTGCAAACTCAAATATCTGTACCTAGCCTTGCGATAAAAGCCCAGAACAGAATAGAGGCATTGTACTTGTATCACACTTTTGTGAATGTCCTGCACTTCAATACTTGTGAGGAAAGAATTATTAGGAGTGCTGTATCACAATGTGATAATTGATTTGTACAAAGAAACAACTAAATACATAATTTAAACATTCTTACAGCTACTTAACACATGGAGGAATTCATCCACCGCAACACCTTCCAATCGGGATTAAGGAAAGGTTGTAGCACTCAAATTGCTATGTTATCTATATATCTGATGACGTTCTCAGAACCTTAGATGAAAGCGACTCCTACCTAGTAATCCTACTTCGCTTATCGGCGACATTTGACACAGTAAGCATCCAACTTTACTTGAACGCCTCAAGAACTGCACTAGTATCAATGGCACAGGCTTGAGGTGGTACGTGTCCTATCTGCAACATCGCTTTCCGCAAATAAAAATCAACAGTTGTGTGTCTCAGCCTGCACCAGCACCACAAGGTTTACTACAGAGCTCAATCCTCTCACCATCCTTATTTAATCTTTTCATGGAACCCCTCACAGTGATGCTGAACCAAGCGGGGGTTAAATAGCACCTATATGCCAACAACACAATAGTGTTCTACAAAATAAGTTCACCCAGAGTCATCTGGCATCTGAACGCCACACTAACTAAGATGCCTACCAGGTTAAGCACCAACCACCTAAAGCTGAACCCCAGCAAGACTGAACTACTCCCTTTCCCTAAAAATAAACCTTTACCAGGTCAAGAATGGCTCAAGAATTTGGCTGCATAAAACTGTTCTCTTTTACTTTCCAACTCCGTAAAGTCCTCGGATTCACCTTGGCAAAAACATGTTAATGTTGGAGCACATCAACATCTCAGCCAAAGGAGCACTGTGCACATTAAAACATCTGAAGAAAATCAAACCATTTATTGCCCCTGATGATCTTAACATGGTAGTGCAATCACTAGTCCTCACGAAACTTGACTATGACAAAGCCATCATCTCTGGGATGCTGAAAAGTCACCTTGTGCCCCTATGAGCAACTCTCAATGCAGCTGCCACATTCCTCATTAGAATCAAATGGTTAGATTGCATCTCACCACCCTCAAGAGTTTCAGTTGGCTTCCCATAGTAGGAAGATGCATCTTCAAGACAGCTTGTATCACCCACAAAGACCTGCATACAAAACCCCCCAAAATACCTTGAAACCAAACTATCTAGAGCAGGAAGAGACCAGGCCCTGAGAAAATCAACATCACTTCTTCTCATACCACCAAAGATGAAGATGAAATCATCCAAGGCGCGCTCTTTCTCAGGAAATTTTCCTAGCATTTGGAGCTAACTCCCTACGCTTCTCCTCTGCAAACCCTCTTTTTTATGCTTCAAACAGGATTTTAAATCTCTGCTGCTTAACTGTTACTTCAATACACTCCCAAGATGATACGCGTCTTCCAAAGATCCAACCCCTTTTGACAGGATCCTTCTAATCTTTGGGCTGTCGCTAATGCTACTACGTCAGTGCTGTATGTTATATGCTTTTTTTGACTGCTTTAACCCTCCTGTATCTGTTTTCTTCTATACCTGTAAAGCGCTCTGATACCTTCGGGTCCAGCTAGCGCTATATAAAACTCAACAATAAATAAAATGAATAAAATAAGTCTACCTGCAGATTCCTCACCTTTGAATATTCCCCAGGCGCTGGATTGGTCTGGAAACTTCGGCAATAGCTCTCCAATCGGGTACGGAGACATGATGACATCAACAAGGTCAAATAGTGCAGGGATTGTTTGGTCAGTTCCGTTTTTTCCATGCCTTTCACTGCATTTGGAGGTTAATACTCTAACATTCTGTGGAGAAATTTTTTCTCACAATCTGTTTGTCAAGTGGTGCAGGTAGGGACATGTCACTTCTGAAAGGGAAGGTTTCAAGTACTGTTGCTGATGCTACTACCAAATTTCTATCACTGGCCCACATGACAACTGTATCTGGTCGTTGTGTGCCCTCTGCCAGCAGATGCTCTTGAAGGCCTTCATGGAGCGCAGGGTCAAACATCTGAAGAGGACCTTTGGGGATGCCGCAAGACAAGGTCACGTTCGAGTCAGGGGCTAAGTCCAGGTCACCTTCAAGTTCGTCTTGGCAAACCAGGTCTTCAAAGTAGAAGCGGAGGCCCAGAAAGAAGCAGAAGGAAAAAAGCATTCATTTTCTCCTCAAAGGTTAAATTCGACAGGTAAGTCCAGGCCCTCTCAAGCTGGACTGAATGGAGTGTCACCAGCACCACAACCTGACCCAACCCTGCTGTCTCCACTCCCACCTCATTCTCCTCATCCATCGGCATTGTTACCTTCTTTTCTGGTGTATCTGGTTTGGGACGGATACATCAGCCTACATGCAGGATGTCTTTAGGAGTGCAGTCGTCCCCTCTGGAGTGTCTGCTGACCCATACGACCTTATCACAGGTTTGGCCTTAGTGCAATATAAATTCGATTTGGCGCTTCTTTGAGGCTTGAGTAACAAAGCCTTTGTTATTCTAAGTAATGTAATTTTTAAAATCTTAAAGTGAACATATGATAGTAGAAAATTGCCCTCTTCTGAGCTATGCCTGTAGCTATACCACATAGAATTTTCAAGAAACTATTTTGGTATGTTCTGGAATACATATGGGATTACATGTATGCAAGGTCAGCTTATACATTCCTGGAACTTCTGCTGTAGGACAAATGGCTTGCTGCACCAGGTGTTCATTTCTATTTCTGGCGGCCTTTGTCAAGAGAATCAAGAAACAAAAGTTTTTTTCAAACCATTTATTGACATTTATGCCTGTTCTCTGAGAATTTTTGCAGTACAGCATAAAGTATGGCGATACGTTATCAGTATTACGAACTTCACACTTTACAGGCTGATTTATATATATTGTAATTGTAAACAGTAAAAAAGATATGACGGTTCTCTGTTAGCCTTTTCGGCCTATACAGTACATATTTAGGATTTGAAGGATTGAGATCTGAGGTCTAGATTAATGTAACTGGAAGTAGTTGGGTAGATCATTAATGTTAGGAATCCGTATTACAACTCCTGTGTGTAAACAAGCAAAATGTAACTGAAAGGTAATAATGGGCTTTTATTTGGGGGCACCTTGTACTTGAGCTCTAGCCATACGTGTATCAGTCAGGCATCGGAAAAGGGGAGGCAAATGGCAACCCAATAAGATCAGACTTGTAATTGTCTGTTTGTGCTCTGGAATTCTGGTCTGTCATCCTCCACCCCCACATAGGCAGACAGGACTAATGCCCAATTATCCTCGATAGGCAAAAGACTAAAGCTAGCAATTTAATGTCTTCATGCAATACTGAATAATCATTTTACTTGTTGAAGTGCAGTCAGCGGGAATTAAGCGAAATGCATGCATGTATTGTTCATGCATATGCATTTATATATATGTATGTACGTATAAAGTAGGGATGGGCTGAACTCACGTAGTTTCACTCTGGAATTCTGGATAGTTCAATAAAAATTCAGTGCAATTCTGTGGAGTTCCATCAACGGACAGAAAATATGCACTTTGTGATTAATTTAGTGCTGGTAGCACGAACAGCGCTGAAAAATCACTGTGAAAGGCAGTATGCAAGAGTCTGTCCATTCAAGATGATTTTTCTGTTGCTCGAGTAGAAAATCTACTTGAGTGGCAGCAAATCTACTTGAGGAGCAGCTGTCTGACCACGACTGCCTGCGTTAGATAATCATGCAATGGGACACAAAACCGCGCTCACATTCCTGAAGCCTTGCGGGAAAAAAATTCCACCATGTAGAGCTTGGCAGAATTTGGCTGGAGCTCTGCATTACAAGAGTAGCACAGAATGAAAAATTTCCTGGCAATCTTAATGGAAAGTTTCAATTTGTTTAATGACTCTGAGGCGAGGATTATGCTGTTCTTTTTTCACTTTATTAAACAGCAGCCATTAGAAGTCAAGTAAAACAAAACTACTATTCCCATGGAACATGGGGAATACACAGTTAAAACAAGAGAGTGACCAGGATAGAGCGTCCAGGCCCTCTGCACCAATCACAGGTCTCCAGGATGCCGATAGTCCTCTTCAATATTAATTCCTCCTCTTTCGTCGCTCGAGTTCTGCCATCAAGGACGCTTCATGAATCTTGGTTATTAGAGTCGCTTGCATAAAATCAATGGCATAGCATAAGCGAAGAAAATGGCTAAGGCTTAACCCTGTAGGAGAAAAGCATCCCAAGAACATTCATAGAAGAACTATCAAAATGCATAAACATAATCCGTAAAAGAGTTTACTTACCCCAGTACGTGGGTGGGTAGGACACCAATGTAACTTGTACCCTGGGTAGGATAATCCTCGCCTCCAAGTCCTTAATAGAATTGAAACTTTCCGTTACGATAGCTAGGCAATTTTTTATTCTATGTCAGGAACAGAGGCGAGGATTATGCTTGTTTAAAGCTTGCTCACGACCAAGTGAGCCATGTCAATAACCAGTTTGAAGTAAAATCGCTTAAAGGTAGAGTCTGAAGACCAGTCTGCGGCATTTAGAAAGTCTTCCAGACAAGCTTCCAGGGTAAATGAATTGGAGGCCATTGCTTCTCTAGTAGAGTGAGCCCCGAATGCACGTAGATCTATACCGGCTTCCTGCATCACTCACCTAACCCAACAGGCAGTAGTGGGGGAAGACACTTCCTTTTAGGGCTTCTTGAGCGCGATGTGTAACTGGTGCTCTCCTGGAGGTTGAAAGTCGCATCTCCTCCTAAGCTTTGAGGCAAGACACAACACGCAACTTTGGGGAGTCCGTGAAAGCGGGGTAAGAGATGGATTTCGTCCCTCACTTAGTGCGCCGACAGATGGTGAAGATAACCCCCGTTGGGGAGAATATCCTACCTGAGATATCCAGGGCCCTGTCATCTGAAACCCGTCTACAACAGACCAAGCACAGAAGCATGGCCAGCTTCGCCGAGTGTCTCTTCCTAGAGAAGAATCTGTCTGGCTGGCAGGACAGAAACCTGACCTGATTAATTTCCCAGCGCTGTGAATATTGAGGCTCCGAGGCAAAGAAAGGCATATTCCCCAGAGAAGGCGACAAACCAAGGGGTGCTCCCCCACCGGAGAGCCATCCACCACAGCATGGCCAGCTGAGATGGCCGAACGAAAAGTATTGATTGTTTTGTAAGCCAGGCCTTCCTCCGCGAGGGCGGCCAAATACCAACTATACCATCTTCTCCAAGTGGAGCGGTAGCGCTTGACAGTACTGTCGCCCCAGGCCTTGGACATGAATTTCTCAGCCGCTCACGAAAGGCCTGGGACCGCCCATCGTCCCCTGTAATCCACCACGCCATCAGGGAGTCTTGCGCAATCAGTGGATGGGGATCCTTGTCTGGATTGAGAAGGAGAGTTGGAAATCGGGGGAGAGAGGTGGGAGAATCCCAAGAAAGTTCCAGAAGAACTGGAAACCAAACTTACGATCTCCAAATCAGCGAGATGAGCACCACATCCGTTCTCTGGTGTCGAACCTGAGCCGAGACCCATGCTATCATGGCGAATGGAGAAAAGGCATAACCGGTTTCCTCCTGCCAGTTCTGCATGAACGCATCCGTCCTCTCCGCAAGAGGATCCGGTCTCCAGTTGAAGAATCTGGGAAGCTGGTGATCCAGGCGAGAGGCAAAGATATCCATCGAAAAAGGACCTCAGATGCTCTGGAGATCTGCAAACACTCCCACGTGCAACTTCCAGAGACTCACGCCGTGAAAGTGGCGTGACTGGAAGTCCGCCACCTGGTTGTCGCAACCCGGAAGGTACTCCGCCGTAACGGAGTTCTGATGATCCAGACAGTACTGCCAGAAATTTACCACGAGATCGGCTAGAGCTTTCAACTGCTTGCCCCAAAGATGGTTGAAATACCGGACCGCTGAAATATTGTCCATTTTGAGAAAAACGCACTTGGTCAAACACTGGATTGCGAACGAGCCTGCTAAGAGCTCCAGACAGTTGATGTGTAAACATTGTTCGCGTGGTTACCACACACCCCCCGTGGTGAAGTCTCCACACCTGCGCCCCGGCCGGAGGTGCTCGCGTCTGATTCAATAATGATATCAGGTGTGGAACCGAAAATTGCCCGCCCATTCCAGGCTTCCATGTTGGTGAGCCACCACTGGAGCTCCTCTCTGGCATCCGCCGAGAGCCTCACTTTCTGTGAGTAAGAAAGGCCTCTGCGCAGGTGGGCTCTGTAGTGGAGCGGTCCTGGAAATATAGCCCTGGATCGAGGCTAAAAGAAGGCCCACTATACAGGCAATTGCCTGAGAGAGACCTGTAAAGCGCTCTGATACCTTCGGGTCCAGCTAGCGCTATATAAAACTCAACAATAAATAAATAAATAAATAAATTTGCGTTTGGGCAAGGGATCTCCGAATTTTGTGTTGGATCTTTGTCATTTTGCGAGACGGGAGGCTGAGAATAGACTCTACGGAGTCTATTAAGAAACCAAGAAAAACGACCTTCTGAGCCACAATCGGAGTGGACTTGACCTCGTTGATTACAAATCCGAGGCTCAGACGGAGATTGACCGCGGTCTGTAGCTGACGCGAGAGAGCATGGGGGCACTGGGCCAACAGAAGAATGTTGTCCAGATAGACGATGAGCCTCATACCCGACGCTCGCTGGTGCTGAGAACCTTGGTAAAACACCAAGGGGCAGATGATAGACCGAACGGGAGAGTTGTGAATTTATGCGTCTGTTCCTCCAGTGAAATTGCAGAAACTGCTGGTGAGGCGGGAAGATGGGGATCGTGAGGTAGGCGTCCTTGAGGTCGAGACGCGCAATCCAGTCGTTGGGCCGGATTATATCGCGATGCAGATGGATTCCTTCCATCTTCAAGTGGCGGTAAATCAGCCACTTATTAAACTCTTGCATGTTGATGACTGGTCGCTGACCCCCGTCTGTCTTGTCCACCAGGAAGAGGTTGCTGATAACACCTCTGGGATGGGGCAGGGTTTCTGCAATCGCTCCCATGTCCAGAAGAGACTGGATCTCCTGGTTGACCAAAGCGGCATCTGCGGTTGAAAAACAGAGCGTGTGCGGGGCAACAGATTGTGAAGGTACCCCGTGAAAGTCTATGTGAAAACCTTGTATGGTTTGCAAAACCCAGGCGTCCCCCATGATGGACGTCCAACATGTCAGCACAGAGTTTCTGCGCATCAGGAGTGGGCGCTTGGACGGGAGGGCCACCAAGGGCGCGACGGGCCAACCTCGTCTTCGGTGTCCGCTTGATCACCGCCTGTCTGATCACCGTCCGTCTGATCACCGTCCCCTGGGGCAGTGGTTGTTGCTGGGGGAGCAGTACTTGCCAGAAAAGCCTGCGTGAGGCGGTCAAAAGCATCTGGGTCCACCCCGTTGTCTTTAGTTCACTTAGCAGGTGGGGCCTGCTTATAGGCGGTGGGCTCGCTGGAAGGAGAAGGGGACGGAAAGGCCTTGGCGGCCCTGGCCAACTTGACGCAGGCCTGGTTAATTTAGCGATACAGGCGCTCCTCAAGGGGCATCATTGCTTGTTCTACCACTTTGTGGAGGGAGGCATCCTCTGCGTCAAAGAACTCCTCAGTCCCACTGTAGGGCGGTAAATTGGTCCTCCTCCCACTGATCATCTTGGTAAACGTCATCCTGGTAAGTATCCATTGGGGCCAGGAGACAGTAGTGCGCCAGGTAAGTAGTGGTTAGGTAGAGGGCGATACCTCAGTTGCAGGGGGGGGGGGGTGTCAGCCTGAGGTTAGGGCGGGCAGAGCTCACAGTTTAGAAAGGCAATAAGCCCGGAACCCAAACCGCTCTGGTGCAACTATTTAAGGGGAGCCTGCCTCAGAAGGGTTCCAGAGATACTGACTCGCCTGAGCGAGCGTGTACAGGCTTAAGAATACAGACCCCCGGGCAGGGAAACTGCCCAACAAACTGCTTAATTGCAGATACTGACCCGAACAGGCGTTCAGCGGGCGTGAGGATGAAAAAATGCTGCCTAATGGCAGTGAAGCAGACCCGAATCAGCGGGTGTAATGATGCAGGCGGGACAAGGCTCTTCACGGTGTTGCGGCTTGGAATCCAGGAATGCACGGAATCTAAGCACGAAAGCCGCAGGCTGGCGCGCACCTAGGCGCCCTCTAGCGGTGGGAGGAATTCACCACGAGCCTGCACCGGTACATGTGGCTGCTAGGGAGTTGAAGCGCTCCCACGGCTGGACTCTAGTCAGCCGAATAGCGGGTGACTTGTGATTGCCTACAAAGGAAAATCTAATTTTTTTAACCAAAATAAAAGCCTACAAAAGCATAAAAAACAACGTGAGCCTACGCGCTGCAGCAGATGAGACTCCCGACACGCGTGCCCTCCCTCAGCTGAGCGTGAGAGAAAAACGACCCAATAGAGAAACAAAGCACACAGAATCGATCGCCGTAAGGCACAATCAGCCACTGTTGGCGGGAACTACGGCAGCACTAAAGAGCATACAGCAAACAGTTTGAAACGCTCTAGAGTATGAATAAGCAAAATACAGGGTCAGCATGAGAGAGAAAATAAACATGACCTATCTGGCTGCAAGCAGTGAAGAAAGAGGAGGAATTAATACTTACACAGAACTATTGGCACCTGGAGACCTGTGATTGGTGCAGGGGGTCTGGACGCTCTATCCTGGACACTCCATTGTTTTAACTGTGTATCCCTATGTGCCATGAGAATAGTTGTTTTGTTTTACTTGATTTCTAATGGCTGCTGTCTAATACAGTGAAGAAAGAGCAGCATAATCCTCGCACCCGGTCCTGACATAGACGCACCTAATGCCACCAATTGCGTGGGTGAAATATGTATATATTCATTGGAGAAAAAAAAACAATGGTTACAGGCACAAAAATACAGCAGGTATAGGTACCTGAGCTAACTATAACTTACGCCCCTGCAATGCACTGCTTATAACCTCACATATTACATCGCTCATGACATGGTCCGTGACATCTCTGAGGACATCACTGACGACGACATTCAGTGAGTGTAAGATTTTCTAAAAAGTTATGTATGTTATACATTTATAGTAAGCTACTATATAAGTTAAATTAGTTTTCTAGGCATACAACTAATGAGAGAAACTATTTCTAGCATATATTATGTGAGTGGCTGTGTGAATGTGTGTCTGTGCGAGTGGGTTTCTGAGAGGCTATAGATGTGTGAGTGACTGTGTGGATCAGCTGGTGTATAAGTAGCTGTGTGTGTGTGTGTGAGTGAGTGGCTGGACTGGTGAGTAGGTGTGTCAGTGGCACTATGAGTGAGTGAACGGCTGTATGGGTAGGTGAGTGGGTGTGAGGGGCTGTATGGGTAGGTGAGTGGGTAACAGGACACCCCTGCAGCCTACGGAGTCCATTCTCCCGGATTGTTAGTGCTGCAGCCATTTACGACATATAGAGTAGCATTATGCGACCGCATGATGACCAACTCTAAAACGGCTGAAAGTAACCCTATTGTATTTGGTGTCAACCGGTGTGGGGGTATGATTCCACCCCTCAGAAACAAGCTTTGTGAGGTCCTTGGTGTTTTCGGTACCAGTCTTCTAGGCAGCCCAAAAGGGTTGCTGCCGACCAGAGACACATTTCTGCCCTCCTGCTGCTGAGCCAAGTTCGAGCAGGGGTAGGCAGAACAATAGGCATCCTGTCACAGGAAGAGTGACCTCCTACCACACAGGATTTAGTGTATTAGGGTTGGGTGGGTGCGCTTGCCAGCGTCCGAAAGTCTGCATGAGGGACACATTCGGGGTCCCTGTGCATAGTCCAGTTCAAACCAGTCCTAGGAGCCGTTGGCTCCTGCTCTGACGTGAAACTGTACAAAGGACATGGGAGTAACCTCCCCACTGTCCAGACCCTCCCCTGGGAGGGTCCCCTGAATCTGTCCAACCCTCTCCTGTGGGTACAAAAGGGCTTACCGGGCTGTAACCCTAGGTTTGACGTGGACAAGATTCTGAACCAACTTTGTCTCCCTCTGTCTGAAGCATCGTCTGTGCCTGTGCACCATACAGGCTCCGTGCAGGACCTGTGGAGCATCAAGGACAACTGAAGATATCTCCCTTGGAGTGAAGGAGTCACTTCCCTGCAACCACAAGCACCATATCATGACTGACTGGTCTGCTGCTCCTGAGCTCCTCCGGATTGCAAAGGCTTCAGCAACATAAAAGGAGGGTTTCCAAGTCCCTTGAGGTCCAAGCTGCCCTTTCACCAAGTTTGAGGCCAGAATACCTTGTGGGGGCTGCAATACCCGTTCCCTTGTGCACCGTGTACTTTTGCTAGTGCATATGCTTGTTGGCGTTTCCAGAACAAGTGCACTAGACTCCAAGTAGCCCTAACCTCTGACACCGTTTCCTATAAAGCACTCCGGTCCTCCTCGCACTGAGTGCTCCGTGAACTGTTGCTTTGTGACACTGCTCGAGGTGCCCTCACTGCTTCTGTGCCTATGGCCTGTGGGTCCACTTTAGAGTCAACACTGATTTTCATGGGCTCCCCTGGTTGCTCCAGGCTTGGCCTGACTCCCCTGTGTTTGGTGATTCTCCTGGACTTTGCTGGTCCGAACCGTAACCTTCCTTGACATTCTGTGTGGGTTGCCGTTGCTAAGACTTGTTGGTCCTCCCACCGGACACTGACCCCTCCGCACTTGACATCCTTAGTGAGACAGCTCGCATCTGGCTCCTGGTCATCCTCCACGTATTCCCTGTGGCTGCGGAGTCCAGACCCCCCTCAACGCACCTGAAGCACCCGACATCGGTGGACATTCGTCTACCGAGCCCCTGGTCACTCCTGAGCGACCCAGACTCTGTCCCCTCTGCTTTCAGGTACTCTTCATCAAGAATCCACCTTTGGATTCCGACAGACACTTTTCTTCTTTTCAGCTGTGGATCTTCTTCGAAGTCCTCCATAGATTTCAACGGTTGTTTCCGACACCACTTCAGACCTATGCAGCCGGCTTCCATGGAATAGGTAACTCTGGTACTACGGTATGCATGGGTGGTTTGGCTCTCCAACCTCCTAACTTCCACTGGGTTTCTCCAAAGTCCACTGGGAAGGGAAGGGTCCTTAAACTTTAAAACTGTAACCGCGACTCTCCCATAGAATTGTACGGCGCAGACGGTCGTGTTCCCACACTGCACCCCTCCTCCATGGGGTCCCTACTTACTCACCTTGGGTGGTTCTTTGGGGTCCCAGTGATTCTACGTCGTCTAGACACTGTCTTGACTCGAGTCGCGGTTCTAATACCACTATTTTAGTATATGGTTTGGTCTCCCCCTCGAACCCACTGAGTATTAGTGCTAATTACTATTACTTCTGTGCTACAGTATTCTGTGCTTTGTGATTATCTGCATGTAGCTGATACTTAATCGTACTAGAGAGTGTTATAATAATAAATTCATATTTTTATAACTGCTGTGTGGTTCTCCTTTCATTTAACCAATACTTTAATGTTGCATTCTGGTAAAACAAGCTGCTTAACATTCCCTCAAGACTAAGCCTGAAGGCTGCTCTCCACAGCTACCACTTGAATAGCTTTCTAAGGTTATCTTTGACCGCTTAAATCACCATAAGTGTTGTTTGGACTGGTACAGGGCACCCACTTTAATTAGTGGGCAGGATATATACCAGGCCAACTTCTCACACTGGGTGTGTAAGTATCTGTGTGGGTGTTTGGTTAAGTGAGTTGGTGTGTTGTGGCTGTATTGGAGTGTTTCTCTGTATAAATGGCTTCATGGGTGAGTGAGCAGATGTGAAAGTGATTGTATGGATGTGTGAATGGGTTTGTAAGTGCTTGTATGGGTGAGTGAGTGGCTGTGTTGAGAGGCTGTATGGGTGAGTGGATGTGTTAGTGGCTGTATAGGTGAATAAGTGGGTGATCTGATTAGTTGTATGGGTGAGTGAGAGGCTGTATAGGTGAGTGACTGGTTGTATGGGTAGCTGTATGCGTGAGTGAGTGGTTGTGAGTACCACTGTCGGAGAGTGAGTGGCTCTATGGTTCAGTGAGTGGTTGTGTGAGTACTTGTATGGGTATGTGCGAGTACTTGTATGGGTATGTGCGTAGTTGTGTAAGTGGGTTATGAGAGATTGTAACGGGGTGTGATTGGGTGTTTGGTTCTGTGGATGATGTAATCCGTGATATCATTTGAGATGTCATCAGTGATGTCACTGACCATCTCAGGAGTAATGTAATATGTGAGGTCATAAGCAGTGCACTGCGGGGGGCGCGAGTTATAGTTAGCTCAGGTATGCATTGGTAAATTGCTCACACAAGCACAAGGTCTTTGAGGATTTCCTATAGGAAAGCAGGAAGAGAATCAATATGGTGTTTCCTCTTGGAAATGGGTGTAGGAGCAATATGTGTAAGAGCAAGGAAGGATGTTGACCTGGATTTGTTAGATAGCATGATCATATAAGAGAGCGTTCAATGAGAAATAGTGGGGACAGTGTGTTAGTGCCAGGGTTTATGGAGGTTATGTGTACCTGTAGCGTTAATTGATAGTGAGTGATCCGATAAGAGAACCAGTAGTCCTGAACTTAGTATTTAAGATCCAAGTTGATGTTCCCAAGAATGAAAAATTTCCTAGCTATCGTAATGGAAATACAGTTCTATTAAGGACATGGTGGCGAAGATTATGCTTTATTTTCTTCACTTTATTACTACAGTAGCCAAGTAAACACAACAAAGACTATATTTCCCATAATACCTTAAGAAAAAGTCAACAGATGCACAGTAAATTATTGTCCAGTTAGCAATCCGGGATCCCTTGATAGTCCCTCGTCGATTTTGCAAACTCCTCTTTTGTCCTGCGACTGAAATCGAGATATAGCAACTTCAATCTTGTTTGGACACGTCAGATTCTGAATAGAATTATACACGTGCACATGAATATCCATACCTACAACGTCATGACAGGTTTCAGTAAAACCACATGGTTTCATTACAGTAGGGATCAATCGGATATCAATGAGATATAATCCATCAATAAATCACAATCATACCCACCTTCACGAAGACTCTCATATCAGGGAGGGTGTTATTATCTACAACAACGTGGGTGGGGGGGGGAGTTAATCCTCATCTCTGTCTGTCTAAGAGATTTGAAACTTTTCTTTGTTAGCTAGGACTTTTTCATCCATGTTGGGACCATAGGCAAGGATTGTCGTGGTTTAAAGCTTCTCCACAACCATTGTTACCATGTTAGGGACTTGTTTAAAGTAAAACCTTTTGAAGGAAGACCAGTCTGTTGCATTGAGGATATCCTCCAGGCTGGCCCGAGCGAAAACGCTTTTGAAGCCATGGCCCCTCAAACAAAGTGGGCCCCAAAAGTCTTCGTGTCAATGAACGCTTTGTGAAAGGCCCATTGACACATCTAGCGATGGTAGGGGAAGAGACTGTCATATGTGGTTTCCTGAGAGCAATCAAAGTTGTTTCTCACTATGGGGACGGATATCTGCCGTCATGGTCTCATAGTATTAAATGCACCTCACTACACACAGTTGCGAAGAATCTGGAAAAGAAGAGTAAGAAACCATATGTGAGTTACATTTAGTACGCTAAAAAGTATTGACAGTAACCCCACCTGGGGTGAATACTCTATCCGTAATGTCCAGTGCTCTGATGTCTGATACCAATTGACAGGAGATCAAGCAAAATAGAGTAGCCACCTTGGCTGACAACTCCTTCCTCGAACAGTAATTATTGGCCTGTCATGACAAGAAGAGATTGAGTACCATGTTTACTTCCCAAAGTGCCAACTATCTAGGCTCTGGGGGAAGGAATAAACGGTTACCCATCAAGAGTTTCCTCATGACTGGGTTTTCTTCCAACATATGGTCGCCTATCGGCAAGTGTTGATGGATCTATAAGCCAGACACTCCGGGGCCAAGGAAGCCGGAAAATTCAGGATATGGACAACATTTGTCCCCACTGGATCCAAACGTTTTTGGTGACACTAGCCCAACCATCAAGCCAATGGCGATCTATATACTGTTGATGGTGGTGTGGGGTGCCTTAGAGAGGGGGGATGCAGCCTGTCTCAAAATCCCTGGGACTTTCCAGCGTTCTATGTAATTCTCCATGCCTTGAAGTACAGAGACACTTCCATCACTAAATGATGGCGATTCCCCTCTGGATTTTTGAGGAGATCTGGAAGCTGGGGTAGAGGGATTGGAAAATCCCAAGAAAGTTCCAGTAGACCCGGATACCAGACTTGCGACCTCAGATTGGATTTACCAGCACCAGGTCTGCCCCCTGTCCTCCCCACCTGTGCCGAGAGAATGCATTATCATCACAAATGGGTTAAAAGCAGGCCCCGTGCTCTGGCTGCCAGTCCTGGAGGAAAGCATCTGTGGCAGTCCCCCCGGTATCTGGTCCCCAACTGAAGTTTCTGGGAAGGTGGTGGTGGTCCATCAATAAACACAACAGAGAGATATATGGTCGGTACACAGACAAAATATCGAGTTTTAAATTTCGATATACAATTATATCGAAGTTTAAATATCGATGGGACATAATATAGAAGGTAAGTAATATCGACAGTCTTAATATCGATATTAGTAATATCGAAGTTTTAATTATCGATGTCAGTAATATCGAAGTAAATAATTTCGATGTTACTAATATCGATTTTTAAATACATTTTGTGTATATTATATTGTATTTATTATGTTTTATTATTAATTTTTAATGTAATTTAATTAAATATTGTTTTTTAGTACTGTAGCGGGTTGTGGATTTATAGGGGAATAGGGTGGGAAGTAATTTAATTATGTTTAAATAATTATTAATTAGTAGGAATCGTACATTAATTAAAAATAACTGGTAATTATATTTAATTATTTTGGTAATTATATTTAATTAATTGATTAATTGATAAATATGTCCTGTAGCAGGTTATGGGTTTATAGGGGAATAGGGTGGGAAGTAATTTCATTATATAGAATTAATTATTAATTAGTAGGAAGCATACATTAATATATATTAATTGGTAATTTAATTAATTGGTAATTAATTTTAAATAATTATTTAATTGATAGATGGGTTCTGTTGCGGGTTGTGTGTTTATAGGGGAATATGGTGGGAACTAATTTTAATGTAATTAAGTAATAATGAATTAAAAATAATTGTTAAGTTAATTTTATAATTGTTAATTATTTATTAATTAGTAATTAAATATTATAAAGTGGTATGTATTTCATGATTTTTTTAGGTTATATATATTTTGCTAATCATGTTTTTAATAATTATGTATATTTATTGTAAATGTTTTATATTTAATAGATCATATTTGTATTATTAAAAACAATTTATAATTTTTAAGTATGTAATTTAAACCCCTACGCTATCCAACACTTTCCCTACTGTTGCACTCTCTGGAATGGGAATAGAAATTTTAACCCCTACGCTATCTAACACTTTCCCTACTGTTGCACTCTCGGGAGTTGGAATAGTAATTGTTACCCCTACGCTATCCAACACTTTCCCTACTGTTGCACTCTCTGGAGTTGGAATAGTAATTGTTACCCCTACGCGATCCAACACTTTCCCTACTGTTGCACTCTCTGGAGTTAGAATAGTAATTGTTACCCCTACGCTATCAAACACTTTCCCTACTGTTGCACTCTCTGGAGTGGGAATAGTATTTGTTACCCCTACGCTATCCAACACTTTCCCTACTGTTGCACTCTCTGGAGTTGGAATAGTAATTGTTACCCCTACGCTATCCAACACTTTCCCTACTGTTGCACTCTCTAGAGTTGGAATAGTAATTTTTCATCCTACGCTATCCAACACTTTCCCTACTGTTGCACTCTCTGAAGTTGGAATAGTAATTGTTACCCCTACGCTATCCAACACTTTCCCTACTGTTGCACTCTCTGGAGTTGGAATACTAATTTTTAACCCTACGCTATCCAACACTTTCCCTACTGTTGCACTCTCTGGAGTTAGAATAGTAATTGTTACCCCTACGCTATCAAACACTTTCCCTACTGTTGCACTCTCTGGAGTGGGAATAGTATTTGTTACCCCTAGGCTATCCAACACTTTCCCTACTGTTGCACTCTGTGGAGTTGGAATAGTAAATGTTACCCCTACGCTATCCAACACTTTCCCTACTGTTGCACTCTCTGGAGTTGGAATAGTAATTTTTTATCCTACGCTATCCAACACTTTCCCTACTGTTGCACTCTCTGGAGTGGGAATAGTAATTGTTACCGCTGCGCTATCCAACACTTTCCCTACTGTCGCACTCTCTGGAGTGGGAATAGTAATTTTTACTCATACGCTATCTAAAATGTATTTAGCTTTTTTATTAGTATTATGTTGTTATTAATTGTTATTTATGTGAATATTTTATGTAAATAAATGTATTAGTAATTTATTACATTTTTATTTGTTTTTAAATTATGAAAATAATTAATTTAGTTATTATTATTGAAAAATATATTATGTATTATATATTTATTAATATTATTTTGTATTACATTATGTATTAATTTTAAATATTATAGTACATTTTTAAATATGTTTATTACATTTATAAGTATTATTTTGTTAATATTACATTTTTATATTTAAAAAAACGATATTTTACAAAAAACGATATTTTTGTCATTCTATATTTTACTTTTCGATATATTTGTATTTACCTTGTTAGGGATAGGAATCCTATATTTTTGACTTCGATATTTTTGTTTCGATATTTTTGATCCGATATTTTTGTATATCGATATTTGTGTTATCGATATTTTGTCAGACATTCATATGGTCACAGGGATATTTAAAGACCTGCCCTGGTTCCCATCCACTACAATGTCTGCAACAAATAGAACCAGGGGTCTAAAGTCAGCAAAGTCGCCTACTGGCTTCAACTGCTTCAAACCGTGAGTCGGAGAAGAAGTCACACAAAAGCGAGAAAGAGAAACAAAGAAAGCAAAGAGCTAAAACGGAGGGATCATCAGTGAGATCCTGGAGCAAATGATTGGATTCCCATCAATTTATCGCGGTCATCAATCTTATCATTTGGTCATCCACCCATATGGATGAGTCTCTTGATCATAGAGACTATCTTCCATCCAGAGAAGATTCGCTCAATTGGATCAGACCAAAATCACGTGAACCGATAGTGCGTTACTAAGTTACAAACCACAAGGGAATTTCGTGCAGTGCAAAACAGAAAAAAGTGGCGATTAAAATAGGGTAATGAGGAGGAAAACAGAGCAATTTTTATTTTAAATGTCACCTCACCCCCTAGTCTAAAAACAGAACAGTTCAAGGGGCAGTTTCAACAAATAACTGCAATAAACAAGGCCAACATATTTCAGCCAATAGGGAAACAATGCCCTCGGCTTTCTTCAGGGCCTCTCCTCTCGAACTTTGCTACTGCAAAACAAGGTGTGCAAAAATGATATATAGTGAAAAAACTAGCATTATCTCCAGTTGGAACAATTACAACCTACTTGTGCCGATCCTCCGCTTCAAGTGATGCAGATGGCATCTAGAACAAACATATCGAACATTACCCCTATGTAGTTCTCTTAATATATTGCTTCTCAAAACTGTGATAATTATCATGAAATCTTAATTCCTCACCCGTCTTGACTGGGGACTGGACCTCCCCTCACCTGGACCTAGCTCAGGATATAGAGGCCCGCTCTGGAAAGTAAAACAAAGGGAAACCATAGAGTCGAGAAATCGGTCTAACTATTGTCATTCCTTAACTTATTCATTCTCTAGGACCCCTCCTCTTGTTAATCCTTCCTAAATTAACCCTTTCACAATAGCCCAAAGGTTAGCGTCCCCCAGCTCCCTCTTCACAGCATCTTTGCTCACATCGCTAAACAGACGTACCCCAAAGTGCCTTTGGCCTCTTAACTGACACAAGTGTTCTCATCAGGATCATATACTGAGATCTTAAATAGATATACCCTTAAAAGACTCAGTCAAAAATCCAGTAAAAAGTCCAGTGAAACATCTCCTTACCATCCCTTACTGGGTACAACAATGGAATTTATAGGGGTGCCCTATACAATTTTACACCCCACGAAAAGAAAGAACCTTATGCCTTTTAAATCTTTGCAGCAAAAACTTATGTCGTTTTTTTAAACACGTGACAGAGTTCACACACAGTTGTAGGAAAGTCCCCTTAAGTCTATAACCCTCGAGCAGACTTCCAACTCTGTAAAGCATTGCCTAATGTAACATTTCAGGCATAAGCCACAATCACCGCACCCTACCTGTCCATCGTTGCCTCGGACATGTACTGAGTCAAGGGGGAGGCAACGACCTGCAGAGGCTGGGCGCTTTTGTTGGCCCCAGTATCTCATTTCAGTGTGCCTCCAATCATCCGAGATGTCGCACTCCGATCACGTCATGACCGGGGTGTGTTGTAAGCCTTTGCCTAAGCACACTCCCTTTGATTAGGCTCCTGACTCTGCCCTATATATGGTAGAATGAAAACATTAAGAGTACAATTAGAAGGGGTACCTGATTCATCTTACCGTTCTGTAACCGCGGTCCGCTCGAACTCGCATGGTTTCTCCCGCAATAACAAGCGGGACTACAAGATAACATCACGAAAATGACGTTTTTAGTTCCAAAACATGGAACAGCCCCTATTTGGTCCGCTATTTCATAAAGCGGCGAATTTCAATTGCCGTCCAACTTGTGGCGTCAAGTCGTCATAGCAATGACGTGTGCTCTACACTCCCACATATGTATCATTTTGTCCTGGGATATCATAGTGTGTAATTACTTCGTTGTGTTTGTCTTGCCTGAAAGGATGATGTATCAGATACTATAAATACTGTCTATCTCATTGATCCCACAGTTCATTCATTGCTCATTGTTATTTCTTATCTTGTCTTCACCTAAGTAAAGTTAACTACAAAGGATTGCAATTACCACAGAATGGGGCATTTTATATATGACTTCCAACTGCGCCACCAGCCGTGACGTCTGCAAAATATACCT
The DNA here is from genome assembly GCF_964263255.1 of Lissotriton vulgaris. Classification (NCBI taxonomy): domain Eukaryota; kingdom Metazoa; phylum Chordata; class Amphibia; order Caudata; family Salamandridae; genus Lissotriton; species Lissotriton vulgaris. The sequence continues at coordinate 609,109,385 of NC_141700.1, forward strand.
CCCTCCCGGTGTAATGATTTATACGTACATTCAGGTCTGCAAGACCGCAATGGAGGATGTTTGCAAATTGTACCCACCGGTATAATGATTTATGAGTATATCAGGTCTGCAAGATGGAAAATCGAGGATAACATTTATGCCTTGTCTTTTTTACCTCATTCTATAACATAATATACTATACCCATTACTCATTGGGTATGTAGTGTTCCTGCAATTAGTGAGAAGTGTATCACTACCTACAGAGAAAGATGGTCCAGTAATTAGCAATTTAAACTGTCTTTGTGGCCTTTCACTGGGAATCCATAGTCACATGCCTAATATTCAGTGTTTACAAACTGGTCCATGGTATGTCATCATTAAGGCCATGTATGTCGCTTCAGAACCAAAATACCCATTTCTGCTCCCTCATGAATAGGTATTTTGAGATATCACTGATGTGTGAAGGTATGAATGGCTTTTCTAGCACCGTCCACTGGAAATCTTCTTCTCCATGATTCTTTTCAACAAAGTGCTTTGTGAGTCTTGTCATCGTCTTTTTACTTCTGAAGGAGCTTTTGTGTTTAAGCATCAATGTTCTCACTTTTCCTGTGGTCATGCCGACATATCTGATGTAACAGGGGCAGGTCAATAGATAAATCAGGTGGGCATTATTACAGTTCGTGAAATTTGCCTGAACCCAAGGTCGATCAGTACCTATATCTATTGTCGTTGAGTGCTTGGTCTGGGGACAAGTGGAGCAACCACCAAAAGGGTGGTGTCCCACAACTGCTGGTAAATCCCACAGTGTTCCTATAAGTCTCTTAGGTGTAAATTTTGGACGTGTATGTACCAATCGATCCCGTATGCTGCCTGATCTTTTAAAGGCAAACAACGGGGATCAATTTTCTCACTACAGCAGTTCAAGATATGCCAGTGTCGGCGGACAACCTTCTGTATATTTGCCCTCGTGCTGAAGGTGCTCACGAAGGTCAAGCGATCCAGAGGGGGTTTTCGCACAGGAGGTTCCAACAGGGCTTCACGATAATTCTTCGCCCGTTTGAACGAACGCTTGATCAGTTTGTGTGGATAGTGCCTCGATAATAGTTGTTCCAACAGGCCCTTAGCATGAACCTGAAAGGTATTGTCTGATGAGCAATTCCGCCGTACTCGCAGAAATTGCCCATATGGCAAATGATCCCTTAGGGCCTTGGGATGTTGGCTGTCATACTGCAATAGTGAATTGCGCGCCATCGGCTTGCGGTACAATTCACTCTCTAGCCCTGAAGGAGTGGAATAGATGGATAAGTCCAGGAAAGGTAATCTTTCTTTGTTAATCTCTACCGTGAATCTCAAATATTGGTTCCTAGTGTTCAGCCATTGATGGAACTGTAAAATAGACTCCCGGTCTCCACTCCACACTACCAACACGTCATCTATATAACGCTTCCACCATCAAATAGATGTGAAAAACGGATTGGTAGGTGTCAACACACGTTGTTGCTCAAAGGAATGTACGTAGAGATTCGCCAGGTTTGGCGCAAAGACACTTCCAATGCTGGTCCCCGAGATTTGGAGGTAGATCGTCTCTTCAAATCTAAAGAAGTTGACTTTCATGGCCAGCCTAGCAAGTGCCTTGATGAAATGGACCGGAGTGATGGTATCCAAATCGGCTTCACCCAGGATGGACGTGATGGTCTCTAAAGTCTCGTCCTGGGGAATTGAGGTATATAGAGATTCCACAGCAAAGGAGAATAAAATGTCTCTCTGTGTCATATTCAATATCCAGTATAACGTGTAATACATCCTTCGTATCTTGTAGATACGTAGGCATTTTCTTCACTATGGGCCTCAAAAAATGATATACCTCACCCAGGATGGACGTGATGGTCTCTAAAGTCTCGTCCTGGGGAATTGAGGTATATAGAGATTCCACAGCAAAGGAGAATAAAATGTCTCTCTGTGTCATATTCAATATCCAGTATAACGTGTAATACATCCTTCGTATCTTGTAGATACGTAGGCATTTTCTTCACTATGGGCCTCAAAAAATGATATACCTCAATTCCCCAGGATGAGACTTTAGAGACCATCACGTCCATCCTAGGTGAAGCCGATTTGGATACCATCACTCCGGTCCATTTCATCAAGGCACTTGCTAGGCTGGCCATGAAAGACAACTTCTTTAGATTTGAAGAGACGATCTACCTCCAAATCTCGGGGACCAGCATGGGAAGTGTCTTTGCGCCAAACCTGGCGAATCTCAACGTACATTCCTTTGAGCAACAACATGTGTTGACACCTGCCAATCCGTTTTTCACGTCTATTCGATGTTGGAAGCATTATATAGACGACGTGTTGGTAGTGTGGAGAGGAGACCGGTAGTCCATTCTACAGTTCCATCACCAACAACTAATATTTGAGATTCACGGTAGAGATTAACAAAGAAAGATTACCTTTCCTGGACTTATCCATCTATGCCACTCCTTTAGGGCTAGAGAGTGAATTGTACTGCAAGCCAATGGCACGCAATTCACTATTACAGATAGCCAACATCCCAAGGCCCTAAGGGATAATTTGCCCTATGGGCAATTTCTGCGAGTACAGCAGAATTGCTCATCAGACAATAGGTTCATGCTAAGGGCCTGTCGGAAAAACTATTATCGAGGTACTATCCACGCAAATTGATCAAGCGTTCGCTCAAACGGGCAAAGAATAATCATTGTGAAGCCCTGTTGGAACCTCCTGTGCGAAAACCCCCTCTGGATCGCTTGACCTTCGTGAGCACCTTCAGCACTAGGGCAAATAATATACAGAAGGTTGTCCGCCGACACTGGCGTATCTTGAATTGCTGTAGTGAAAAAATTGCTCCCCCGTTGTTTGCCTTTAAAAGATCAGGCAACATACGGGATGGATTGGTACATACACGTACAAAATTTACACCTAAGAGACTTGTAGGAACACTGTGGGATTTACCAGCAGTTGTGGGACACCACCCTTGTGGTGGTTGCTCCATTTGTCCCCAGACTAAGCACTCAACGACAATAGATATAGGTACTGATCGACCTTGGGTTCAGGCAAATTTCACAAACTGTAATAGTGTCTAACTGATTTATCTATTGACCTGCCCCTGTCAGATCAGATATGTCGGCATGACCCTACCAAAAGTGAGAACACGGATGCTTGAACATAAAAGCTCCTTCAGATGTAAAAAGACGATGACAAGACTCGCAAAGCATTTTGTAGAAAAGAATCATGGAGAAGAAGATTTCCAGTGGACGGTGCTAGAAAAGCCATTCATACCTTCACACATCAGTGATATCTCAAAATACCTATTCATGAGGGAGCAGAAATGGGTATTTCGGCTCTGCAGCGACATACTTGGCCTTAATGATGACATACCATGGACCAGTTTGTAAACACTGAATATTAGGCATGTGACTATGGATTCCCAGTGAAAGGCCACAAAGACAGTTTAAATTGCTAGTTATGGGACCATCTTTCTCTGTAGGCAGTGATACACTTCTCACTAATTGCAGGAACACTACATAACCAATGAGTAATGGGTATAGTATATTATGTTATAGCATGAGGTAAACCAGACAAGGCATACATGTTATCCTCGATTTTCTGTCTTGCACACCAGATATACTCATAAATCATTATACCGGTGGGTACAATTTGCAGACATCCTCCATTGCTGTCTTGCAGACCTGAATATACATATAAATCATTACACCGGGAGGTACATTATCAGGCGTCCCGGCTGGTGACGCAGTTGGAAGACCTATATAAAATGCCTCATTTTGTGGTAATTGCAATCCTTTGTAGTTAACTTTACTTAGGTGAAGACAAGATAAGAAATAACAATGAGCAATGAATGAACTGCGGGATCAATGAGATAGATAGTATTTATAGTATCTGATATATCATCCTTTCAGGCAAGACAAATACAACGAAGTAATTATACACTGTGATATCCCAGGACAAAATAATTCATATGTGGGAGTGTAGAGCACACGTCATTGCTATGACGACATTTGACGCCACAAGTTGGACGGCAATTGAAATTTGCCGCTTTATGAAATAGCGGACCACGTTTTTGGAACTAAAAACATAATTTTCGTGATGTTATCTTGTAGTCCTGCTTGTTATTGCGGGAGAAACCATGCGAGTTCGAGCGGACTGCGGTTACAGAACGGCGAGATTAATCAGGTACCCCTTCTAATTGTACTCTTTAATTTTTTCATTCTACCATATATAGGATAGAGTCAGGAGCCTAATCAAAGGGAGTGTGATTAGGCAAAGGCTTACAACGCACCCTGATCATGACGTGATCGGAGTGCGACATCTCAGATGATTGGAGGCACACTAAAATGAGATACTGGGGCCAACAAAAGCGCCCGGCCTGTGCAGGTCGTTGTCTCCCCCTTGACTCAGTTCATGTCCGAGGCAACGACTGACAGGTAGGGTGCGGTGATTGTGGCTTATGCCTGAAATGTTACATTAGGCGATGCTTTACAGAGTTGGAAGTCTGCTCGAGGGTCATAGACTTAAGGGGACTTTCCTACAACTGTGTGTGAACTCTGCTTTGTGTTTTAAAAAACGACAAATGTTTTTGCTGCAAAACCCTTTAAAAACGACATAAAAACAACATAAGTTTTTGCTGCAAAGATTTTAAAGGCATAAGGTTCTTTCTTTTCGTAGGGTGTAAAATTGTATAGGGCGCCCCTATAAATTCCATTGTTGTACCCAGTAAGGGAGGATCAGGAGATTTTTCACTGGACTTTTTACAGGATTTTTGACTGAGTCTTTTAAGGGTATATCTATTTAAGATCTCAGTATATGATCCTGATGAGAACACTTGGGTCAGTTAAGAGGCCAATGGCACTTTGGGGTACATATAGGCATTTTGAGAGCCTTGTGGTACCTTGTGGTAGGTCTGTTTAGCGATGTGAGCAAAGATGCTGTAAAGAGGGAGCTGGGGGACGTAACCTTTGGGCTATTGTGAAAGGGTTTATTTGCGAAGGATTAACAAGAGGAGGGGTCCTAGAAAATTAATAAGTTAAGGACTGACAATGGTTAGAGCGATTTCTCGACTCTATGGTTTCCCTTTGTTTGACTTTCCAGAGCGGGCCTCTATATCCTGAGCTAGGTCCAGGTGAGGTGAGGTCCAGTCCCCGGTCAAGACGGGTGAGGAATAAAGATTTCATGATAATTATCACAGTTTTGAGAAGCAATATATTAAGACAACTAAATGGGAGTAATGTTCGATATGTTTTTTCTAGATGCCATCTGCATCACTTGAAGTGGCGGATCGGCACAAGTAGGTTGTAATTGTTCCAACCTCAGATAATGCTAGTGTTTTCACTATATATAATTTTTGCACACCTTTTTTTTGCAGTAGCAAAGTTTGAGAGCAGAGGCACTGAAGAAAGCAGAGGGATTTGTTTCCCTATTGGCTGAAACATGTTGCCCTTGTTTATTGCAGTTATTTGTTAAAACTGCCCCTTGCACTGTTCTATTTTTAGACTAGGGGTGAGGTGACATTTAAAACAAAAATTGCTCTGTTTTCCTCCTTATTACCCTATTTTAATCACCACTTTTTTCTGTTTTGCACTGCACGAAATTCCCTTGTCAAGTAACTTAGTAACGCACTATCGGTTCACGTGATTTTGGTCTGATCCAATTGAGCGAATCTCCTCTGGATGGAAGATAGTCTCTATGATCAAGAGACTCATCATCCATATGGGTTGATGACCAAATGATAAGATTGATGACAGCGATAAATTGATGGGAATCCAATCATTTGCTCCAGGATCTCACTGATGATCACTCCGTTTTAGCTCTTTGGTTTCTTTGTTTCTCTTTCTAGCTTTTGAGTGACTTCTTCTCTAACTCACTGTTTGGAGCAGTTGAAACCAGTAGGCGACATTGCTGACTTTAGACCCCCGGTTCTATTTGTTGTAGACAAGGTGATGGTCCAGGCAGAATACAAAGAGGGCTGCCAAAAATGTGCCCAATTTGCCCATGTGCCTGTCTGATGCAGCTGCTAGAGGCTCATGTCCTCCAAGTGTCAGGAATGCCGAACTGCAATTTGTTTGGACCTCCCTAGGAGGTGTTCCTCCATCACAGATACCTGATTCATTAGACAATAGTCCCTGAAATTCCTGGCCAGATCCGATAGGTTCTTGGAATGGGTATCCCTTAGATGGTTTATATAGCGCACCACCACAACGTTGTCCATCTTGAGCAAGACACAACACTTCGCCTGGTCTGTGGTCCAACATCTGACCGCGAAAGAGCCTGCCAGGAGCTCAAGGCAGTTGATGTGCATGGATTTTTCTTGAGGACCAACGTCCTCCTGTGGAGAAGTACCCACATCTTGCGCCCCAGCCTGTGCCGCCCCCTTTGGAATCTATGACTTGATTCAGGAGAGAGCTGAATATCGCCTGGCAGTTTTATGCCTCCATGTGGGCAAGCCACCATTATATTTCCTTCTGGGCTTCTTCCTTTACCTGAATCATCCGCAAAAATGTGAGGCCCTTCCCGAAGTTAAAGGCTTTGAGCAGTTGCAAGGATCAGTAATGGAGAAGCCCTGGAAAGATAGCCTGGATTGAGAATGTCAGTAGTCCTACTAGCCTTGCGATTTGATGTAGGGAGGTGGATGATTTGGCCCCCATCCGGCGCTGCTCGTGTCTGATCTTGTTCATTTTCCTGGATGTAAGGCTGAGTGTGGCTCGAACAGAGTCCACCACAAACCCCGGGAACACCAAAGAATGAGTGGGGTTAAGGACCGACTTCTGTCCGTTGACGATGAAGCTGAGAGATTCCAAGAGATATTTGGGGCATTGGTCCAGCAGGAGGATGTCGTCCAAATAGTCGATGAGGCTGATACTCTAGGACCTGAGGAGCTCTACCACCGTGCAAATCATTTTGGTAAAATACCATGGGGCGGATGACAGACCAAATGGAAGAGTTGTGAATCCAAAGGTCCGACTCCGCCACTGAAACTGGAGGAACCAACAGTGAGGGGGAAAGATCGGGGTGGTAAGATATGCATCCTTGAGGTTGAGGCCCGCCATCCAATCTCTAAATTGAAGGAGGTCTCTCAGGAGGTGGTTCCCCTTCATCTTGAAGTGGTAATAAACCAGCCACTCGTTGAACTGCTCCAGGTGGATCACCAGCCGCAGACCACCATCCTCCTTGTCCACTAGGAAGAGCTTGCTGAAGAACTCTGCAGGGTGGGGGGGGAGGACTGTACAATCTCACCTTTGTCAAGTAACTCCGCCACTTCGGTATCTACCATCTCAAGGACTGCGAAAACCCTGTACGGTCTTTAGAACTGAAGCAGGAGCTGCCCAGTTGTTAATTAACTTCCGTATGCTGACCCCCAGACGTTGATGTGGACAAAGATGAACACTCACCTTGAGCGGAACTGTGACTGCCACCACCTCTAGAGCCCTTGTGCTGGGGGTAACTCCTGGTGTGGTAGAACTTTCAAAACTTGGAGGCGTCCTGGTACTGCCCTCGGGTATTACCATGTCCTATGCCAGGAGCTGAAGGGTGTGAGTGGCCGGCTGAGCGCCCCCTACCTCGGCCAGCCCTGGTGAAAACCCAGGGCATTAAGATGTGTTAGATCGATGTGAGAAAGTGCCCTCTTTCTTGCATGGTATGCCCCCACTTTTTGCTGCATGGCTGATGTGCTTTGTCTGAGTGTGCCCTGGGCTCCTGCCAATCTGGTACCCAGGGCCTGTGTTCCTTCCCGAAAACTGTATTGAAGCTTAAACCCAATTGGCATCTCTGGCCACATGTCCGCCCCTGGTAAATGGTACCCAGGGCAGGCTGTGTGTCTTGGTGCAGACCTAAATAAAGAGTCGACATGGCACACATCCCTGTGTGCCATGAGGCCAGCGCACACTACACCCCCGAGCCCGAGTGAACAAAGACCATGAAGACGTCCCCCCCGGTAACTGTGACCAAGAATCCAGCACCCAAGGACTCCCCTCGACACTCCTGGCGATGCCTGCAGCCTCAACACCAGGGACCCCTCCAACCCCGACCAGCAGAGGGTAAGATTTCCCGACGCCTAAAGACACTCCTGCACCCAGCGCCCCGTGGCCCCCTGTGCCCAACTCCTGGGTGTCTACCCAACCTACAGCTTCTCAACTTACCCCTCGAAGTGGTGGTCGCACCTGAAGAATTTCTGTCCCCGAGCTTGCAGCCTTTGTTCGTCCCTCAGCTTTCCCATTGAAATCCATTGGGCGCCCATCGGCCCAAAAGCACCCTGGACCCAGCCGCCCCAGTGTCGCTGGGAGTGCACCATCTGTTCTGTGCGACTTCTCCACTTGCATTGAGCAAGTGACCAGGAGCTCTGCTCCCACAGCCGTGTGGCCTGCCAGCTAGCAGCCACCAACTGAAGGCCCCCTACCCGCCCTAGGCTAACATTGGGCCTACTCTTTCTGCACCCGACTGCCCCTGTGCCGCTGAGGGCGTAACTACAGTACCCACCTGAACCTTTATTGGTATTTTCATTTAGATACAGTACATATCATGAACAACAACAAACCAACACAGTGTATGGCTCTTCATTATATGACAATGGATAATGCACATTTCCAACACATGTCAGCAGGTGCCTACCCAAGCGATGTGTCCCTTGTACATGAAACCAGTATAGATATAAAAATATATCAGTAAACATATTAAAATTCGACAGCAGGACACTTTTATTTAATCGCATTTCCCCTGTCTATACACAGCAATTCACACACAATGAGGAACCTACACCTCTCCAGTTGCCATTTCTCCGGCATTTACAAATACATTTGTCCTTTCCTGAACCCAGTTAATTAACGGTTCCCAAATCTCTCTCGGCCTGGAGGTGGGCGGCATTAATTCCCAGAATGAAGCGAGCTGGACGTGGCAATAGGTAACCTCCATTATCCATTTCGTGATCTTAGGTTTCCTCTTCCTACCCCAATGAATAGCAATTTGGCGTTTGGCGAACAGTAACAATAGGGCATGGAGTTTGCGTTTTTTTACATGTGTATCTTTGACACATCCTAACAATTCCACCATTGGAGAAGGTGATAGTTCTAAACTCAGGATCTGACTGATAGATATGAACATTTTGGTCCAATAGTCAGTAAGTGCTGGACACTCCCACGCCATATGCAAGAAGGGGAAGGAATGTTGCCACAGCGCCAGCAGCAGTCATCATCTCTAAGCCCTATTTGATGTAAACGTAATGGCGTTCTGTAATACCTGTGTAGAAACTTGAAGTGAATCAAGCGGAGTCTGTATTTGGGGGATAGTTCAGTCAGTTGAGTACAGCAGTAAGACCGTTGTTCCTCAGTCAGGGGGCCAGTAGTTCTGTATTCCATTTGTTGAGCGCTTGGCTCCGTCCCAGGGGCGTCAGATTGCATGTGTGTGTAAAGCCTAGTGATAAGCTCACGTGGCGATGGCATACAAAGCAAATTCTCCAGGCCCGCCAAGTGGGGCGGCTGGGCAGGGAATTCAGCATGCAACGAGCGACAGGCGGCACGTATCTTATTATAAAGAAAAGTCTCCCCGAAGGGAACTCTGTCCTTCCTCCTTTCGTCTGAGGTTCTCTAAACAACCCCCCCTGGGTAGAGGTCCTCAAAGGTATGAAGTGTCTGAGCAGCCTTCTTGTTGATTTCATCTCTTATGTTAGACAGCATTGGATTTTGCGCCAGTGGAATGGAGGGGGCATATAATACCTGCCCGCCACCGCAGCCCATACCAGGCCCATCTCAGAGTTTCAGAGGTGTCAATGCCATCAGTGGGTCGTCTATATGTCTGCTACACCGCAACCTCCAGGGGAACCGGTGCCCCTGCATCGGTCTCCACGGCCACGTGTGGCTGAAACGGCGTTGGGTGAACCCAATAGTGTAAGAATTGTGCCTGTGCACACAATGCATATAACTTCATATCAGGGGCATCCAATCCTCCCTGAGGGTCAACAGCTCCCACGGTACTCTGGCCTGTCAGCCCGCCCACATCAAAGATATTAGCAGTGAGCGCAATGTTTTAAAGAAGGGTTGTGTAAGTATAATCGGCAGATTTACAAATAGATATAAACATTTTGGTAGCACAACCATCTTTGTCAATGCAATTCTTCCTGCTAATGACAGTGGAAGTTTAACCCATACAGCAATTTTCTCTTCTGACCAGTTAATGGCTCTGCCATAGTTTAAGTTCCATACTTCCTGTACATCCCTGCTAATCCAAATTCCTAGATATTTAACCTTCTCATCTTCCCATTGTAATGTGAACTCAGAAATCACTTTTGCTGTGTTATCTGTTAAGGGGAACATTACTGATTTAGCCCAATTTATGGATATGCCAGCCAGACCCCCGAATTTGATGAATTCTCGTAGTACTGTGTCTAGATTCTGCGCCGGGTTCAAGATATAAAGGGTGACGTCATCTGCGTACATTGATAGTAGGAAGCTCCTAGCACTAAACCCTATCCCTTTTATAGGAAGGTGGATATCTGACTATATGGTTACCACAATTTTTTGCCTAGTGTTTTGCTGGTTTTTGGCTTAGTTGGCCTGGGATCCTGCTATTCAGGGCCCCAGGCTATCTGCTCTCCCTATAAAATGGACTCCATGTACTTTAGGTACATACCAGATTGGGTATTGGGTCACCTTTGTGAGACCCTGTATAGTGTACCATAGGTACCCAGGGCATAGGTGCATCCAAGGCCTACCAGGGGCTGCAGAATGTATTATGCCACCCCCGGCTGGCCCTCCAAACTGACACCACAGGCTGATCACTCAGCTTGGGTAAGATGGTGTAATCACCCCTTACTTAGATAAAGTATACCTATATCTACCTTTTATATATAGACACATATACATCTATAAGTCACTCCTTTGGGGCCTCGACAATCCTGGAGGCAGAGTGCTTGGTTTTATGTGAGAGGGAGCCCTAGCATGAGCTGAGCCCCTCTGCAGCTTTCGGAACCATCTCCTTATAGCTGTTCTATGATATAGCCATACCATATCCTCTTAAGCGCATTATAATCCTCGCGGTTAAGGCTAACTTTGGTTTGGCTTTATCAAAACATGTTGTGTAGGTTGTCAAACACTTTGGAATACTACCCCCTGCCAATTCTGGCGGCGGGGTAGCATTCCACCCTTCTAGAGGGAAAAGACATGTATGTTACTGCTTTACCCGGTTAAAGTTAAACAGAGCCCCAGCATCACAAAATGGATGCTGCTGCCACAGATACAAGTCTGGCCTCCCGCTGCTGGACAAAACTCCGGCAGGGGAGGCCTGGACAATAGGTTTCCTGTCCAGGGAGGTGCCAGCACCTCCCCAGACAGGCAGATGTGTATTGGGACAGGGAGGGCTGCATTCAGTGAATGCATCTAGACACTGCCTGGGTCGCACAAGGTGCTCCATGCATAGCAGATTCAAAGCAGTTGCTGGGGCACTCCAGCCCCAGCTCTGACGCGAAAATGGACAAAGGGAAAGGGGTGTAACCACCCCCTTCTCAGGTCCACCCATAGGAGGGACCTAGGCAGGTAATCCAGCTCCTTAGCTTAGTATAAGTATAGAGCTGTGTCCCCAGGACTTTAGATTATCCTGGAAAGAAACTTTGATACAGAACTCTTGGACCTTCGGCATTCTATTCTGCCTAGAAGGCGGAAGACATCTCCCTTGTGGTCAAGGAGGGACCACCCTGTGCAAACAGGCACCACCAGTAACTTGCCGGTCTGCCTTGTCGATGCTCCCGCCAGAACCCGAAGACTCAGCGACACAGGAACTGGACTCTCAGACTTCTCTAATTCCGACCCACATCCACAGCAAAGCTGAGACCCGTGGCGGACACGAGAGACGTGGGACCGGACACCCTGGACATCTTGCATTTTGCTAACTGCTCGACTACCGAGGTACCCTCGCAGTTGTGCATTGGAGTACGAGAAGCCCCAGACCAAGGCGCCATTTGCACCGAAGCTCAGCCCTCCACACTCCACGAGTTCCACGTGGGGCCCGTTCTTGCATTTCAGCTCAATGCGTCTTCCCGGTTCCTTGCCCGTTGGCTAGTGAGCCCCCTGAAGACTTTCCTTTTGAACTAAACTGCTTTCCTGGTTGCTCCGGGCTTGCTCTAGCTTCCCTTCAAAGGAGAAGCACCACAGACCTTGCTGGTCTGCAACAGAGCCAATCTCGACATCCTGTGTGGGTTGCGGTTGCCAAGGCTTGTTGGGTCCAATCCGGATACCGACACCGCAGTCAACTAGATCCGTCGTGGGACAGCTCGAATCAATCGCCTGGTCATCGTTGATGCCTTCTGGACATCGTGGCTGAAGAGACCAGCTCACCTTCTTCACCTTCAAGCACGCAACATCGCCTGGTTCCTTCCTGGTCACTGGCTAGTGACCCAGACTCTGTCCCCTCTGCTTTCAGGTTCTTCACATCGTCGATCCACCCTTGAATCCACCCGGACACTTTTCCTCTGGTCGCTTGCAGCACTTCTTTGCAGATCTCCATAGAAAACGACGAAACCCGACACCAAAAGGCACCTATGCACCCTTCTTCCCTGGGTGAGGTAACACGAGTACTCCGGTGCTCCCGTGGGTCTTGACTCTCGAAGTGTCCTAGTCTAAAGGAGTTTTATCGTAGTGCATCCGGAAGTGTCCTAAAACAGTAACTTTGTAACTTCTTTGTTTCCCATTGTAAGTCAATGGTAGCTAGCGACTGTGTTTAGACACTGCACGCGTCTCCCATGGGCCTCCTACTTCCTAACCTTTGGTTGTTTAGTGTAGCTCCAGCGATTCTACAGGCCCTAGGCCTGCTGTCTCACGTGGTTCTTATACCACTTCATTAGTATATGGTTTGTGAGGCCCCTAGGGCATAACTGTATTTGTGCAACTTATCGTATGCTCATTGAGTACATTGTGATGTACTTTTACCTCTGACCTCATAAAGAGTGCAGAGGGGTTGTGTTTAGAATAAATACATTTATATTTGATATATACCTTGTGTGGTGTCCTTTCATTTGATATTCAAGGGATTGTAATTGGTAAAACAGCTTTATTCACATGCTCTATGAAGTCTTAGCCTATGACTGCTGGTCCATGCTACCACTAGGATAGCTTGTCTATAAGGTTGACTTTACAACCATCATCAGTAAGGGTCGATTAGACTGGTGCAAGGTGCCCACTAGAATTGTGGATATCATATGCCAGGCTAACTTCTCACACCTTTATCTGTGTGATGTTGTCATATGCGTGCGGCCAGCTGCTCCATTGCGATAGCCAACAAAAGGGGGGACATTGGGCATCACTGCCTCGTACCCCGCCTAATCTGGATTGGATAGAATATAAGACCATCGCACGTATCCTAGCCGACGGGCCATTGTATAACAGTTTGATCCATTGGACAAAAAGGGGACCGAACCCCATCCGTTCCAGAATTTAAAACAAATAGGGCCATTCAATTGAATCAAATGATTTCGTCGCATCCAAAAACACTGCTGCTGCATGCACATCTTGAGGCAGATAGTGCAGGGTTGAAAAAAGAGTTCTTAAGTTATGGGATGTGGATATCTTTTGGGTATGAAATCTGATTGGTCTGGCAAGGCTATGATGGGAAGTAAAGGCTGCAGTCTATTTTCTATTAATTTCGCCAGGATTTTTACATCCACATTTCTAAGGGACAGAGGCTGATATGAGTCTAGGTCAGTGTCCAATTTCCCTGGCTTAGGCAAAGTTATAATCATAGCTTCACGCATTGTTTGTGGTAGGATACCCTTTTCATGGCCTTCCTCATAAACTGCCAAAGGTCTGGGTGCAAGCTTCTCCGCATAGGCTTTGTAGAAAGTGGTCGTAAGCCTGTCCGACCCAGATGCCTTATCCAATGGTAAGCTTTTAATAACTGTAGCCACGTCCTCCACCGTAAATGGTAGATGCATATATTACCTGTTTCGATCGTTAAACCCAGCTAATGCCACGGAGTCCAAAAATGGCTGTATTCTATCCGGACATTCGGTTTGCGTGGCTGTGTATAAACAGGCATAACTACTGGACCTCTGAACACCTCACCCCGCCCACTTATCAATTCAGGGATATAAGCAGTAGAGCGTGGTTTCTTAAGCATTCCTGCAAGTGTCCGTCCTGGTCTGTCACCTTCACCATGTACCTGCGCTTCAGCATATTTCCACAGAAACTTCACCTCCCTCTGTGCCTCTTCATCATATTCTAACAATTTGGCTTTCAACTGAGCTAGAAGTGTAGGTGTGTCTTCAGAGTAGAAACAGGTTTCCAGATCCTGTATCTGATTCCCTATGTTTTGCAATGTACGTCTTATGGCCTTGAGAACCCCTGCTTGTCTAGATATACACTGCCCTCTGATGGCCACTTTAAATGCCTCCCATAGCGAGGCCTCCGTGTCGATGGTACCAGCATTGAGGGAAAAATACTCAATTATATCTGTACGAATTTCTTCTCGAAATGCTGCATCTAGTAGCGCGTGTGGGGGTATCCTCCAAGAAAACGCCCTTTGTTTAGTATCCGGAAGTGCAATTTTTAGGAGGCATAGGGAATGATCAGAGAACGTCCTCGGCAGGAGCGATACCCCCACCACCCAGCTGGCCATGTCTCTGATCGTTAAGGAATAATCCAATCGAGATCAGGCTCTACGGTGTTCAGAAAAAACACGTCCCCTCCCTAGTAAGTGGGTGTAGCATTCTCCAAACAACAACCAGGTCCCCATCAGTCAATGAAATCATTATTTAAAACCGCGTTAAAATCACCCCCCCCCCCCCCTTCCCCCATAAAATCATGGTGCATCCAGTTGCCCTGAACTTTGCCCATATATCCTGAAAAAAGGTTGGGGAGTCAGTGTTCGGTCCATACATTGCTACCAACGTCACTAAGATGCCCCCCAGGGAGCCTAGCAGGATAATGTATCGTCCTTCGGGGTCAGTATATATCGCTCTCTCTTTCCAGTCAAGCCCACTTTTCACTAACACTGCCACCCCACGAGAGTAGTTGGAGTATACCGATGTGTTTGTGAATCCCCACTTCTTGTGCTTAAGTTTCGACGAGGTCTGAGCATGTAAATAAGTCTTCGGTAATAGACACAAATCTACGTTATGTCTTGTGAGGTATGCGTGCACCAGCCTGGCTTTCCTGCTGTTGTTACGCCCCTAATGTTCCAAGTCAAGCAGTTTATACTGGTCATGTGTCATAGTTCAAACTTATGAGAGTAACATCGCTCCCTCTCTTATAGCACAATATCGGCATAGTTCGTGTCCTTTGTGGCATACCGAAACATAGCCATACACCATCAACGCAACAAGCAATCCCATTCCGCCAACCCCACCCACACCAACCCCCCAAACAGGTTGAAGAATACTCCCCAAACGAAACAACACACAATTCCATAAGTTTGGCAATCTTCCTATGGGATGAATGAGTACGGGCATACTACCCTACCTTAGTAGGGCAGCCAGGAAACTGCAAGGAGTCAATCCTGCTTCAGTGCAAAACAATAGGTGCACAACTTCTAATCAAGCAAAATAAAACCAACAATAGGCATCGCAATGCTTTCCAGTACCAGGATTTTGGTCGTTCCACCTCTCTATCTAAAATAAAGGAGGAAGGTGGTTAGGAAAAGAAAATGATGGTCTCTCGAGGCATCTGACACCTGAGGGCAAACTCAGCCCATATCATCCTGTACGAAACTGCCTTTACACCTCCGCATAATTATCGTGCATCGGAATACCCCAAGGTGCCAATGGAATGAAACATATGATCAAACTATAGCCACATATCATCCCACACTTAAACTCAAAACAAGAGCAAGAGCAGAGACTAACATCATACATAAGAGGAGAAACTCATTGTCAAGTGGTTAGTCATTATCACTTAGCTGGTGTGCAGACGATTCACCCAGTCCAGGATTTATCTTGGTATGTCTACCACCTGCATGTTTCGCAAATTTCAGAGCAGATTTAGCGTCTGTGAAGAAGTGGGCCGAGCCGTCATGTGACCCTTTAATTTAGCTGGATAAAGCAGTGAATATAGGATCTATGCCTGTAACAGGATCCGCTTAGCCAGCAGAAAGTCTCGCCTCGCCGCCTGCACCGCTGTGTAAAGTCCGGGTAGAAGGAGATCTGGTTCCCCTGATGTGTAATGCTCCCCCTGATGTGTAATGCTCCCCATTGTACGTGCCTGTTGCAGTATCACATCTCGATATTGATAGTTCAGTATTCTTGCCAAGATGGGCCGCGGGGTGGCCCTCACCGGCGGTCTGGGACATAGCGCACTATGAGCTCTCTCCACCGCAAAAACTGGAGACAACTGCGCGGCAAATAGGTCCCGCAACATGTCCGCCACGTATACCTCCATGTTGGTGATCGCCGTCGTCTCCGGGATTCTCGTGATGCATAGGTTGCTGCGACGCGATCTCGCCTCCAAATCTTCATTTTTGGCTCTGATCACACCCAGTAGCTTATCCATTTGCAACAGTTGGTCTTTCGTTTCTACCTGGAATTCGTGAAGGTCGGACTGTTTATTTTCTAGCACATCCAGTCTATGCTCATGAACTCCGACCTGAGTTTGCACCGATTACATTTGTGTTGTCAGTGTGTCTAGTTTTGCATCGATAGTCCGGAGGCTGGAGCGCATCTCTAGCATAAGCGTGCGGATATCTTCTCCTTGATCTCCCAATGGCCCTTCAGAAGAACCACCTGTGGCGGATTCTGAGTCCGATTCCATCTGTCTAGTCGCTCTCCTTTGGTCAAAGCTAATTTTGGGTTGTTTGGCATCTTGTTTGTCCATGTTTAGCTTCCAGATGATATCCCTCCACAGCTGTGTCCCGTCCACGCAGTAAGCTCTCCACCCACGGGGCTGTACTAGCTGCACACAATACACACCAGCTCGCGGACCAACCGAAGCCCGGTCGTAGTAAACTGTTGTCAGCCACCTCAGATCACGCCTCCTGCCTCTATATTGTGGGGGAAGGTGGTATTCCGAGCACTCTTTCCAGGCAATGGTGTGACCAGTTCAATAAGTGGGGCAGGGACCAGTTTCCTCTATAGCTCACCATACATTCTGCGTCAAGCATCAGTAAGTATTTATTTGGTTGCACCCTTCTGAATACGCAATATGGCTTATGCCGACCCCACTCAACCAGGTTCGATCTTCCAGCTCTTGGGGGCACCAGCCCATCACCTGCACCTGGCCACCTTCATCTCACCAGCCCCTTATAAAACGTTGCGTGCTCCTAGATTTTGGTGCCCAGCACCTGTCCACGATGATGTACACCTTTAGGGATGGTCCTCACCAAGTGCCTATTCTGCAGTGTGCCCCAGAATCGGAGTAGCGACACAAGCCCTGGGGTATTCCGTTATTCCGGCGTCTTCCCAATGGGTGGTCTCTCCCTCTGCCTCCACTCACAAAATGGCGGCCATGAGTCAAATGGGCCTTGAGTAGAAATTCACGTTTGAGGCGCCTTCCCTCTCAACAACGCCCCAATGGCCTCCAATCATTCCCCGCAGGCACACTGCGTTGCGTTCCGGCGCTGCGAGAGTAGGATCTCGCTCCACACTGTTCGCCACCGAAACTGTGGCTTCAGGCAAACATGTCCGCCGCGCCAGTCTTCGGCCGCGGGACACGTACCTGCTCTTCGCGCCACAGCCGTCAGCCTCTACTCACTCAAGGCACTCACTCAAGGCAGGGTCTCAGTGGCGTCTCGGCATGTCTCGCAGTCGCGCTTGCGGGCCTGCAGTTCCACGGGTCTCGTATCCCGCACCTCTCAGGCCGCAACCAGAGCCCCGGCCTCGATTATATGTAGTCACCTCACCTCCATCAGCTCGGCCTACACTGCCGCACGGCACATTCAGGTCCTCCTAATTCTGCGTTGAAGCCTTGCGGGCAGCAAGTAATTGCATATTTCGATGCCGCAGGTTATTCGCTCCCGATTAAGCGAAGAAAGCAGAGCTGTGACTCCTCAATAAGCACAGATAACTTCAGGATAATGTCTCGGCCCGCGGAGCTCGCTCACAGAGCAGCCATTCCGCAGCTCGGCAGACCTGCCCCTCGTCTTACCCCAGAACCTTAACTCTGCCAGTCGAGTACTTACCTGAAAGCCGACAACTTACATTTTCTCCATAGGGTAACATTGACTGGTTTTCACTTGGAAATTATTCTAAGTGTTGAGTTTTGAAACTTTGAAATATTCACTAAAGATCGTCCGATCAACAAAAACATAATTACTCACCTGTTACCAGGAGAGATCCCAGTGCTGGATCTTTTCACCCAGCACTGACCAGAAAAAGTGATAACTGTGATTTTCCGATAACTTGATTTTCCTCCTTAGGATAACATTGGCTGGTTTTTGCAAGAAATTCTTCTAAGTGTCGATTTTCAAAACATACAAATATTCCTTAAAAATCGCCTGTTTAACAAAAACGATTTATTTCAACTGTTTACAGGAAATGCACCAGGGCTGAATCCAGGATCCAGCCCGGAGTAAGAAATATGTACGTAAAGTAAATGATATTGCAATTTGCTTAAAATTCCCATTGAGCTCAATGTTAATTATTGTGTTTAGTTTGTACTGCATATTGCAACAACTGTATCTATTGCATCTAAATGTCTATTGCTCATTTAAAGTATTCAACTGTAGCATCTCATTCTGAGAAAGTATTTTTATACCAACCTGTGGTTCTAAAATAACAAGTATATTTTTTTATACAAAACAATGACATTTTGGCATCCTCCGCCATGTCCAATATTCAGGTCACAGGGCCAGATATGTCCAGTAGCTTATCCTGACAAACTCGCCAGGATCTTTTGATGCCCTCTTTGGGGTCGTGCATGTATTTCCCTAAGAATGTGGCTAAATGTTAATCAATTTCGGGGGTGAACGTCACCTTTTCGCACAGAGACTGGCAGAGGCATTCTGCCCGGAGGCAATTGCGGACCTCCTTATCTAAAGGTTTACGCAGCCGGCCTACGTTAAAGGTCGCAGCTTTGTTCGCCGGGGCCCATTCCGATGAGTGGGGGTGCAGGAGCTTCTCAGTGTCTAACATATCAGAAGTCCCCTAAGGGGCATCACCCTCAGGTGTGTCCTCGCTCAGTGGGTGAGAAGGGCGCCATCATAACGGGCTCCATATCTGAGCCGGAGGGCGAGTCTGTGTCCTGAGTGGGTGGGGTGGGGTGGGCAGGAGGGTTAGGTTAGATGGTTTCGGCAGGCAGAGCTCTAATGCTAGGGGCTGGGACTGGTCCGGGAAGGCCCTCTTTAACCTATTGAAGGTGTCCAGATCTATGCCTAGGCTGGGGTCCCTTTTATGTTTAGGAGGCGGCACAGGCCGGACAGGTTTCCGCGGAAGTGACAGGAGCATGAGCCCCAGGGTATTTTTCCTCCCAGGGAGGCGTTTAAAGCAGCACTCTGGGTACTGCAAGATTTTCTGCTTCAAAGGAGCCACTTCCTGCATAACCGCCTTCAAAATGGATGCTTCCATGACTTTGCAGAAGTGGTCATCGATGGGGAGGTAAGTCATGCAGATAGGTCTCCTTGACGCCACTCCTCTTTGGAAAGCGCTTACTGGGATTACTAGTGTCAAACTTGGGGCCCTGGGTTCACCGGGCGAGTGGAGGGAGGGGGGGTGGTGGTATGTGAGTGGGTGGGGGTTTCCCAACCAAATTAACAGCCCAGGGGGCGAATACAGAGAAATAGCCCTTTAGGACACCACTGCACTCACTGTATCATAAAGGGTTTGAATGCACGCCTTGGCTGGTGCCCTATGGGTTAGACACAAACCTGTCAGAAGTGCTATGCGTTAATTACAATACAGATCCCATTGTGGGGCATAATGGTCCAAGCTGGAGGGCAAAGGCAATAAAGCAAAAATCATGCACCTGGACGGCTGTGCTGTCATTTTCTGTCTTGCTATGATCGGAATGCGCGCACCGGAACAGGAAATCTACAATCCAGATGCGATGCTCGCTCTCGCCAAGCAGCTTCCCCTAGTGGTCCGAGGACACCACTGCGCCTGCACTTGCGCACCTTATCGCGTATCACCAGAAAAAAAGGCCACGGAGCAGCGACAAGCGTTCCAGCGGCCACGTTGCAAGATAATGCACATGCTAGGTGAAATCGCACGAAACGCCGGTCATCGCGATAACAATCTTGACCATATTAGTGCAAAATACACGAAATATTAAGAAATTAAAGGCCAAGAGAGGGAGGCACTTCGCTCCTCTGCTGGAGCAGCGAACAAAGAGGTGGCAACCTCAAGGGGGGACCATCAGGTGATCCCGGATTGCTGATTGGACAATGATTTGCTGTTTATCGGTTGACATTTTCCCAAGGGGTTATGGAAATCGTAGTTTTTATTGTATTTTCTTGGCTACTGTTGTATTAAATGGAAGAAAGTGCAGCATAACCTCGCCTCCAGTTCTGGCATAAAATGATGAGTGAAATGTTGGTCACAAATGAGTAGAAGATAGTATCCAGTGCATCCGGGAAAGAGCTAGTTGACCCAAAGGGCACTTGGGGGATGGATATAAGGTTGAATTTAAATGGGGTGATGATTTTCTAGAGAGGATGGAGTGGAGGTAGGCGTTGGAGCTAAGAGGTTTGTTGAGAAGAGTACCCAAACATTACCTAGTGTTGACTTGTTTACATATTTAATTTTTGTTTGTGCAGCTGGCAATCATTTGTGTGAAATAGTAGAATCACATAGTAATGTTTTGTGTTAAAGATTTTTTGCTTTGATATTCGTGATGATGCCAGACAGCTTACTTAACCAGTAAAAAAAGGCTCGCTTTTTAAATGTCTAAATTCCAATGATCAGGCTACAACATGTCATGATCCCTTCTCATCTCTTTCACCCCCCAGGATAACGAACGGTGGGAGACCAATCGAATGTTGACCAGTGGGGTTGTCCATCGCTTGGAGGTAGATGAGGACTTTGAAGAAGATAACACAGCCAAAGTTCACCTACTGGTGCATAATCTTGTTCCTCCGTTCTTGGACGGACGCATTGTTTTCACTAAGCAGGTAAGGCAAAAAATGACCTGGATCTATGTCAGAGTTTTATTTCTTTGTCACCGCAAGAAGACCATATGCTATCATAATCAATAAATTATTATTTTTCCGTTGAATCTACACATCCAAAATACTGTCTGTATAATTGGTCATATCAATCGAATACATGAAAATATACTGTGTACTGTTAAAATTGTTGCAACACCCAAGATCTCCACTTTGGCGAACATGAACAGAGTTAATTGATACCAGAATAAAACCTGAACACTGGGTGGTGCAGAAGGCAATGTAAGTGGCGCAAAAACATCTGCATTGAAACAAGCACAAGTCTTATGATAAAGATTTGCTTTAGGAGGGAACGTGGCATTGAAAACATGCTGTTTAAGTTTTACCTCACTTGTAATTTCCCTGGACAGACCAATCCAGAGATTTTAACTTTTCACTTCCCAAAAATTGCTCCGCGTGAAAGGTGCTTACCTAAAGGAATGACCAATTTTGACATGGACATCCTGAGCCAATCACCACTTTGCCCTGAAGGCTCCGATTCCAGAAAGTATTACTCCTTGGAATTATGGGAAAAAAACACAGAACACAGGATTTAATCACACAAACCTACAGAAGATTGAGCTCTTGAGGCTTGACCTGAAAAGGAGCCTTGGCTCCAGGAGAAGATACAGGAGGACAATTCTCCATTAGAAGAACAACCCTGTAAAGGGAATCGATTTCAATATACTGGAATGCCACACAAGGGCATTTATGTTTGTCAACCTAGAAAATAATTGAAGGGCACCAAAACATTTTGGTTTCATAAGGAGGCAAGGACAAGTCTATTGACGCTGAAATAGATCTAGAAGCGGTCCACGATTTGGAATTGGAAACCTAAAAAAATGCACCTAAGACTAAAGCTTACCCACTGTGAAATTCACTTAGATAGTATGCCTAACCTCATACAAAGAAAAAATAATATTGACCCAGACACTGGCCATATAGTAGGAAAATCTCCACAGAAAGTTCCTGGGGTAACAAACCCCTGTATCCGGTCAGAAGGCTTTTAAGAGTATTCCCAACCGCAAACAGCAGACACACAAGTACACAGACTCCAGTAGCACACCACCTACTTTTGACTCACCCAGGAATACAACCATACCTATGGAATATCATAGGAGCTTATGATAGGTTGTTATTGACCCATTTACGCCTTGGTATTTTTCACATCAGGGCCCCTTTTCCAAAGCTTAACGATTGGTCTCGCTCTTTATGGTTATGTCCGTGTGATAACATCTCCGCTCAGTCGACAATTCACGTTATGTTTTTTGTAAATTTTACTCTATTCCTAGGAAAAAATTGATTTTACCTATTTTAAAGAGGTATGGCCTAAGACCATGTCGACCTGCCCTCTTAAAGCTGCAACATTTGAATGATGGACCCGTGACTGATCATTTTGCCAAATATCTGAAAGGGATGGTTAGACACCAGATGATATCCCGCATTCTTTCATCCCGCATACCACCACTCCGCATTTTTTACTACGAAAGTACCAGTACCCCGCAAACCATAATTGCTCCAACTTTTACAACGCATATGACTTTATTACGCATGTCATTACAACGCAAATGCATGTGTGGTTAAGTCATATACTTTGTAAAAGTACTTTATTAAAAAAAAATATATATATATATATATATATATATATCATCCAAGGGTGCCCCAGATCTTGAGAAAGCCACTCCACAAGGATAGGAAACATTCCTTTTTATTGTTGCACTCAAACACGATCACAGCCCCAGTTCATTTTAAAGCTTCCCAATGCATTTCATTGCTTCGTGCAATTTCTTCAGGGGAAATGGGGAGACATAACCAAAACCCGGCACAGTACTTCAAACAATTTTTGTGCTGTTCCCATAATGCACGATTTTGCAGTTACAAACTGTTTCCTGGATTTCACTCTGGTTTGGTTTTAAAGTCTATAATGTTTTTAACCCATATTTCTTACTGTTCATAGTCCTCCAGTGGATTCCAAGGCTGCTTTCATGTTTATTTTCGGCAATCCTTAGCGCAAGCAGGCTGCCTCCATTAACAGCCTGTTAGACCTGGCTTTTCAGGCGGTGCATTCTCTGTGGCTCGGAGCCTGCCACAAATAAATCATCCAAGGGTGCCCCAGATCTTGAGAACGCCACTCCACAAGGATAGGAAACATTCCTTTTTATTGTTGCACTCAAACACGATCACAGCCCCAGTTCATTTTAAAGCTTCCCAATGCATTTCATTGCTTCGTGCAATTTCTTCAGGGGAAATGGGGAGACATAACCAAAACCCGGCACAGTACTTCAAACAATTTTTGTGCTGTTCCCATAATGCACGATTTTGCAGTTACAAACTGTTTCCTGGATTTCACTCGGGTTTGGTTTTAAAGTCTATAATGTTTTTAACCCATATTTCTTACTGTTCATAGTCCTCCAGTGGATTCCAAGGCTGCTTTCATGTTTGAAACAGTTTGTAACTGCAAAATCGTGCATTATGGGAACAGCACAAAAATTGTTTGAAGTACTGTGCCGGGTTTTGGTTATGTCTCCCCATTTCCCCTGAAGAAATTGCACGAAGCAATGAAATGCATTGGGAAGCTTTAAAATGAACTGGGGCTGTGATCGTGTTTGAGTGCAACAATAAAAAGGAATGTTTCCTATCCTTGTGGAGTGGCGTTCTCAAGATCTGGGGCACCCTTGGATGATATATATATAAATATATATATATCATATATATATATATATATATATATTATATATTATATATATATATATATCATATATATATATATGTTTTTTTAAATTAAAATGAAACATTATTTCTTTTAGATATTATATGTATATCTATATACCTATCTGGGAGGACTCAGTCGGTGGCCTTGGGGGACTTCGAATCTGAGCCATTTGTGCTCCCCTGCGGAGTCCCTCAGGGGTCTTCCCTGAGTCCGACTCTTTTTAATGTCTACGTCTCCACCCTAGCGCCAGTAATTAGATCCTTTGGATTTAATCTTACATCCTACGCTGACGACCCACAGATTGTGGTGTCGCTGCGCCAGGGAGAACTAGACAGCACAGCAGATCGGTTTAGATGTTGCATGCGGGAGGTGAGCAACTGGATGGCAGGAAACTGCCTTAAGCTCAACTCTGCAAAAACAGAGCTGCTACTGTTTGGGGCAAAAGACAATTTTTGGTCACCTCGCTGGTGGCCAGAGGAAATGGGGTCCCCCCCTTCTCCAGTGGCAAAGGTAAAAAATTTGGGTGTCCTGATGGACGATTCTCTGTCCTTCAGGCCAGGGACAGCTTCAATAGATTTCTTGCAAGGGGTTATGATGCGAAACTACTCACAACCACTCTTCAAAAGGTATCTAAGATTCAGAGAGTGGATCTCTTTAAAAAGAAAGAAAGAAAAACTGATGATGGTAGATTTCGAATAATAACCACATTTTCGCAGGATGCAGACTGGTTCAGAGGCATTGTAAGAAAACATTGGCACATCTTAAAAACAGATTACATCATCGGAAATGATGTGCCATTGTACCCTCTGATCACATTCAGAAAAGCACGGTCCCTAAGAGATGGTTTGGTCGATAGTCATCTGGACCCAATTGTAAAAAAGTCCAAAAGTACACTGCATGAAGCAAAAGGGTTCTTTCCCTGTGGAAAGTGCAAGGCATGCTCTGCTAGTAAACACACTTTGTCCTATGAGGTTAAGGGTCTGAAAGAAGGGAAAAAGATCATGAAGTTTATGTCCTGCCAAACCAAATTCGCAGTACATTGCTTGAAATGCCCCTGCGGGATGAGATATGTGGGTAGACCCATCAAATGTGTCAAGTTGAGAGTCCTAGAGCTCATGCGTGCCATAGCAAATAAGGACTTCAATTACCCGGTGGCTCGACACTTTCATTAAACACAACAGTAACAGAAGTCTGTTACAATATTTTTGTCTAGATCATGTACCTGAAAATGCCAGAGATGGAGAGACTTCAAAAGCTGCGCAGGTTAGAATCTAGATACATTGTAGACCTTCAGACCAAAAGCCCTGAGGGCCTCAATGGGGGGGAAGAATTGTCAGTACATTTGGGGGTGTAAAAAGCATAAGAAGGATGTATAATGACATATCGTTTCTCAGGAGTGCAAATTTTGAAATGTTGAGATATCTGCTAATTTGTGTGTTGATTTCCCGGGTGTGCTGCAGTGTCTTCTGTGTTGTAGAAAATGGAGAGAAATTGAATCAAATGATTTAATGTAAATATGGGTAGCTATAATGTATAGTACAATACATGAAACTCGATTATTTGGTTATAACAATAGGACATCACGGCAACCAGTTGGTTGCCATTGCCGATCCACGGCGAGATCAGACCTGCCCAAACGGGCGATATCTAAATATATTCGATCAATGTTGTGGCATTTGTTTTTCAATGAAAATTGTTAGCCATATAAAGTAAGTTACAAATAGACCAAAGAACGAAATCAACAATGTTCCAAGATGGCGCCCACAATAGTGTGGGTCGCCGTTAGTCCTTTGTTTATGGCCACTATTAGAGTTACAAATGGCGCTCCAGTGCACTGCACGGGTAGACAAAGAAGAAGGGAATTACCGAAACGCGTCTGTTTTGTCAGTGAAATAAAGAACACTGCTTTGCTGAAATATCCCGTGAGTGCTGTCTTTTTCCTTGTAAAGAGGAGAATCCCTTGAAGCTGCAAAATGTATGTATATATATATATATATAGATATAGATATAGATATAAATATAGATATAGATATAGATATATATATTGTTTTAAAATTAATAATTACCCTTTACCCCCTAAAAACTAATCCCACCCTAGTCCCTTTAAATACCCCAGCACCCTTAAACACTAACCCATCCTGACCCTAAAAATACCCCTGTAACCCAAACCTAGCCCTGTTCCCTATTAATACCCCTGTACCCCAAAACCCAAACCTATCCATAAACCCTAAATTTACCCCTGTACCCCAAAACCTAGCCCTGAACCCTAAAAATACCCCTGTACCCCAAAATCCAAACCTACCCATAAACCCTACATTACCCCTGTACTCCAAAACCCAAACCTAGTCCTGAACCCTAAAAATACCCCTGTACCCCAAAACCCAAACCTAGCTCTAAACCCTAAAATACCCTTTTACCCCAAAACCCAAACCTACCCCATAACCCTAAAAATACCCCTGTACCCCAAACCTACCCCTGAACCCTAAAATACCCCTGTACCCCAAAACCCAAACCTAGCCCTGAACCCTAAAAATACCCTGTACCCCAAAACCCAAACCTTGCCCTGAACCGTAAAATACCTTTGTACCCCAAAACCCAAACCTAGCCCTAAACCCTTAATGACCCCTGTACCCCAAAACCCAAACCTAGCCCTGAACCCTTGAAATACCCCTGTACCCCAAAACCCAAACCTAGCCCTGAACACTAAAATACCCTTGTACCCCAAAACCCAAACCTACCCCTGAACCATAAAAATACCCCTGTACCCCAAAACCACCCCTGTACCCCAAAACCTAGCCCTGAACCCTAAAATACCCCTGTACCCCAAAACCCAAACCTATCCCTAAACCCTAAAAATACCCCTGAATCCCATAACCCAAAACCCACCCTGAACCCTAATAAAACCCCTTACACCCCAAAACTTAAACATACACCCTTAACCCTAAAAATACCCAGGCACCCCCAAAATCAACCCTATAATCTAAAAATACCATAGACTAAAAATACACGGTGCACCCCATAAACCAAACCCACCCATAAAATACCCCATAACCCCTAAAACATATACCCCAACACCCCCTAACTAAAACCATATACTTACCTTAAACTTAAATATTAAAAACATATACTTTTACCATTCATGCTTTTACAACGAATTTCGTTGTAAAAGCATGCGTGATAAAAGCATATAAAATGTAATGGTATGAGTTTTAAAAGTATTGCGGAGTAATGGTACTTGCGTTGTAATGGTATGAAGAGTGAAGGTATGCGGAGTGAAATTTGGACGTATACCCATTGATTTGTTTTTTAAAGAGAATCCACTTCATCATGGCCAACCTGCACGTAGTAAGCCTATAGTTAAAAAAAGGGAGTCAAAAAGTCACACTGTAATTCAAGGCTGACTATTTCCACATCCCCTTACGTCCATCTCACCAAAAATACCAATTTTTTTGACAAGCTAAAAATAGTAGATTGACAGTTCTTCCACTTGGTTTCAAGTAAATACTAACCATTTTTACCAAATAGCTGCTTGTTGTTGAAGGCTCAACAACTGTGTTACAACAGAACTCTCCAAACCATTTTCCTCCTACAGAAATTAGGCTTCGCGCTCAACGTAAAAAAAAAATCACATTTAGAACACCCTACAAATTCAAACTTTTTGGGGGTGTCAGAGAGCCAACCTCTAAAATGGCTGCACTGTGATAAGGCTCTAGTGGTAGAAATGGTTAATCCGACATTGCGTATGCAGCACTTTGTCCCAGTTATGCTGGCCAGCACAGAGAAAACACTAATAACACAGGGATCTGGTAGCAATGGTCTCTCTATTTTGCAAACTGTCTCTGTGATTTATTGTGTGATGGACAGATTGTATACAGATGTAAATCAGTGAAGTAATGTGTACTTGTTAACTGTTTTTTCATTTTTGGAAAACAATAAATCATCCTGACTTTTCTTGGAACAACTCTGAATGGGGTGGTCACAAAACTATTTCCAATGCCAAAGCGGATGTTAGCACTAGAAAGACATCTCCTTTTCCAGTCTCCGTATCATCTGATAATGAGTAAGGTGATTAAACTGTTAAGGATGATTGCCACATGCATAGCATTGATACTAAATTATCGCTACTAGATGCAGCGATCACAGGAGCTTATAGCACTTCACTGGTCACAGACATCAAGGGCATTGAAGGATCTAGAGTTGCTAGGTTCCTAGCTAATGTATGGTACAGAACACAGTATTTGGATTCCACATTCTTAGGTCCGCAAGTGACCTTCAATATGAAAGTCTTCCAATCAGTGTGGGAGTGCATGCACCCGGTTTGACTCTCCAAGGAAGATGGGTGTCCAATGAGAAACAAAACCAAAATTAGTTAAAGCTTTGAGCTGTCAAATTTTTTTTAGGTTTAAAGTATTTTATTAAGGCACAAAAACACGGGGAGGGGAGCAGGAGGTCAAGCAAACATACAGTACAAGAAGCGGAACGTTGCAGCGAGTCAGAAGAAAAGCAGGGAGGCAGGAAGCCCCAGAGGGTAACAAGGCAAAGACATAAGGCAATAAGGCATTGTGAACGACCCCCCTGTAGACCCCCACTCCCTAGGCAAGGCCGAGCCCGAATAGCACCCCGCAACACAGTAAAGGAGAAGCATACCGTTCCACCAACCCCCCGACCCCAGAAAAGAAGAAGAAAGAAAAGCAAAGGAGGAAAAGAAAGAAAACAATACCCCAACATCCCTGTCCGAAAGTCAGCATTAGAAGCATATAACCCCTCTTCCCGCCCCCAACCCCCGGCCCCCGATCCGCACCTTCACTCCGTCGCAGCCGCCGGCGGCGTCAGCCTAAGGAGGCGCAAATACCGTGGACACGTGAGCTCGTGAAATTCCGTGGACAGCAGTGCCAAAAAGGGGTGCCAGAGCTCCTCAAACTGGTCAACATTCCCAGCCACCGTTAGCGACATCTTCTCCATGCCCAGTACCTGCCAGAGCCTATGCAGCCAACCAGTGATAGAGGGGGCAGTGGGGGTGCGCCAGAGTACAAGTATGTTCTGAACGGCGGAGCCTAGCGCAATCGCAATCTGCCGGCCCCTGCGGGATTTCAGCGGGTACATCAAGTCATTGGGGAGGCCTAGCAAGACATACGCGGGGAAGCGCGGAAGCTCGATCTCAAAATGCCTATCCACCTCATCTAAGACTTCCTTCCAATAGGCCGACAGCACCGGGCACTCCCAGAGAATGTGCGTGAGGGTGCCCTCCTGTCCGCAGCCGCGCCAGCAACCTTTATCGCCGATTTTGAGCATCTCATAGAGCCGCTCCGGGGTGTAGTACCAATAGGTGGACACTTTAGTGAAGGTTTCCGTCAGCCCAGTGTGGTACGCAGAGTGCCTCGCCCGATACGCAATCCTGTCCCACTCCTTGTGACTCAGGGTCCTGCCCAGTTCCCTGTGCCAGCGCTCCCTCCCTGGGTTATGGTAATGAAACGGCGGGGGTTGGAGAAACTTATACAAATCAGTGATGAGCTTGGCGTCCGAGGTCCGGGTTACCAACCATCGCTCGTAGGGCGTAATCGAACGGGCAGCGACGTCACGCACTGGGGGTTGAAGAGCCCAGTGGCGGACTTGCATGTAACGCAGTCTATCCCCTTCCGTCAGGCCAAACTCCTGTCGGAGCTGCTGGAAGGGGAGCACGCCCTCCGGCCCGTAGATCTGGAAAAGCGCCCTGCAACCCGCGCTCACCCAGTGGGAAAAGGCTCCCGGCTCCAGACCCGGGGTAAAGTCCGGATTGCCAGCAATGGGAGTGAACGGCGATGGAAAAGTGGTGAGCTCACGCAGCTCACACACCGCGTCCCACACTCTTAGCGGGACCCGGGTGATAAAAGAGGCGTAGAGATTAGGCGGGCGGTGAGTGCGCCGCAGGAACGGGACCTCCTGGAGGGTACGGCCTGCAACTGCCCGGTCTTGAAAGAGCCAGTGTTTGTCCGATTCCCACCGGCTCCACTCCACCAAATACCGGAGCTGCGCCGCCTGAAAGTACTTCCGGAGGTCCGGGACTCCGAGACCCCCCGCCTCCGGGGCAAGCATGGAGAGGACCCGCTTCATCCGAGGTTTACGGCCCTGCCACACAAAGCGGGAGATGTCTGCCTGCGTCTGCCGTATCCAACCCACAGGGGGCTGGAGAGGCAGAGCGCGGAAAAGATACAGGATCTGAGGCAGTATCGTCATCTTCACCGCCGCGATACGGCCCAACCACGAGAGTAGGCCCTTGTTCCATCGGCCGAGTTCCTCTTTGATCTTTTTGCCCAGAGAGGAATAGTTAGCTGCGACCATGGCAGGCAGGGAGGGAGCAAGCAAAATTCCCAGGTAAGGCACCGTGGAGGAGGACCACTGCAGAGGAAAGAGACTCTGAAGGTCCCGCCTGGTGTCGGCAGAGAGCGACACATCCAGTGCAGCCGACTTAGTCATATTCATTTTAAAGCCCGCCACGCGGGCAAAAGCGTTCAGTTCCTGGAGGCAGGCAGGAAGCGACCGCTTGGGGTCATCCAGGGTCAGCAAGACATTGTCCGCGTATAAGCTGACAGTATGCGTGTATTGCCCCATCTTCACCCCAATAGCGTCCGGGTTATCGCGAATCCTCTGTGCAAACGGCTCCATATAAAGGGCAAAGAGGAGCGGCGAGAGGGGGCAACCCTGTCTCGTGCCGCGCTCAATGGCAAAGCTGCTGGAGCTGTGTCCATTGACACGCACTGACGCTGACGGTCTCCTATAGCAGTTAAAGACCATAGTGCGGAACTTCTCGCCGATCCCCAGTTTCCCAAGGACCAGCTCGAGATATGGCCAATGAACCCTATCAAAGGCCTTCTCCGCGTCGACCGATAGCAGCATCCGCTCCCCCGGGACGCGTGAGGCCTTTTCCACCACGTGCGTCACCCTCTTTGTGTTGTCGACCGTCTGCCTACCGGGTACAAAACCGGCCTGGTCCGCCTCCACCAAACCTGGTAGGTGTAGACCCAGTCTGGCCGCCAAGATTCCGGTGTAAAGCTTGAGGTCCACATTTAGGAGCGAGATGGGCCGGTACGAGCCGCACAGGGTCCGGTCCTTCCCCGGCTTGGGGATAACCGACACAGTCGCTGAGAGAAGGTCCGGTGGGATGGCTCCCGGTTCGGAGAAGGAGTTGAACAAGCGAGCCAGTAGAGGCGCGACAGTGGGACAGAAGGTCTTGTAAAACAAGGCCGTATAGCCATCCGGGCCCGGGGCTTTACCATGCTTTAGCCGTGCAATCGCGGAGATGACCTCCTCCACGTGAATGTCCCTCTCTAGGTGGTCCGCCTGGGAGGGGTCCAGGGCCGGGAGGGTCACTGATTCCAAATAGGCCTCAGCCTCTCCCGGTGGGGAAGGCTCTGCAGCGTACAGCGCCTCGTAAAAGGAACGAAAGGAATCTGCCACCTCCGCGTCACCGGAAACCGGGATCCCATCCACTCCCACCAGCTCCTTCACCACATTGCGTTGCTGCGCAGCCCTGAGCCTATGGGCCAGGAGCTTACCGCACCTGTCTCCGCCGGTGTAAAAGGCATGCTTCAGGCGCAGCGCTGCATACTCCGCCCGATCTAGATCCAACGCAGAGAGGAGTTTCCGTGCCGCCTTCAGCTGCTTCCAGACACGAGGAGCCCCTGTTCGGCGGTGAACCTGCTCAAGCTCCCTAACCTGCGCCGTCAGTTCCTTCCACTTGCGTTGTGGTTCCCTGTTTTCCGCCAAGGAAATGGAGATGAACTCCCCCCTGACGACCGCTTTCAAAGCCGCCCACTGCGTTGCCAGGGACGTGGCAGAGTTGTTATTGTGGGTCAGGTAGTCCTGGATGACCTCCTCCACTCGCTTCACAACCGATTTCTTATGGAGAAGCGTGTCCCGAAGCCGCCACATCCCCCTAGAGGGGGGGGCCGCCGGCCAAGCAAAGATTCCGGAAACCGGTGCGTGGTCGGACAGGGACAAGACCCCGATGTCTGCCGCTGTGGCGGCCGAACAAAGCGGTCCGCTCACCAAGAGGTAATCCAACCGTGAATACGTGCGGTGCGCGTGGGAGAAATAGGAGTAGTCCCTGTCGGTGGGGTGCATGGCGCGCCAGAGGTCATGCAGGTCCATTTCCGCAATCTGGTCCTGTACCGCCCTAGAAAGCTCCCCTGTCTGCGGAAAGCGCTGGGCAGACCTATCCAGGGTGGAGTCGAAGACCACATTCAGGTCTCCCCCCAAGATGATATGGCGATCGGGCGAGGCAGTAACGTCCACCAACACTGATTCCAGGAAGCGATCCTGGTGGTCATTTGGGCTGTATACCGAACCAACCGTAAAGGCAACACCTCCCAAACGCATGCGATACACTAGAAGCCTCCCCTTCTGCTCAGCATGTTTATGCAACACCTCCCCCCTGAAGGAGCTGGCTAGAAGAATGGCCACCCCAGCAGTCTTAGTCGCAGCAGAGGAAAAGAGTTGCGTGGGGAACTTGGCAGAGCGCAACCTATGGCAATCTTTGGAAAGTAAATGGGTTTCCTGCAGGAGGCAGATATCCGCCTGCGACAGGGAAAGGATCGCCCTACGCTTCACGGGGTTATTCAGACCCTTAACATTAAGGGTCACTACTTTCAGGGGCGGCATCGCCTCCAGGGAAACAACGCGCTATGCAGCGAGCGAGGAATCAGCGGAGGGGGCGCGCGGGGCAGGGGCGCAGGGAAGGCCAGAGGCAGCATCGCACATGGTCGGACAGCTTCGGACGGGACCCCCCCCCCCCACCAAACCAACAGTTAAACCCCCCCAGAACCAACCCATAGCAACCAACCAAAACAAAAAACAGGAAACAACACCCCATAGTCTCAGTCTAGCCCAGGTGGGCGAGTCTGCAGAAAACAGTCAAGTGGACGTCCAGCCACACGCCTCCCCCCTCGCCCCCCCAGCCCCCAGCCCCAGCCCAGCATCGTTAAAGCTAAGAGTCTCTCCCCCCGGAGAAAAGTTAGGCCGTTAGGGCCACACCAGTAGGTTCAGGCAAGTTCCTGGCCGCAGTCCTCAGGGCCTCCGCCATGTCTGCTCTGATGGTGGGCGAGTCTGGACGACTCGCCGTCGCTGACGATTGGCGCCTCCTCGATCTCCGTCGGCCCCGCCGTTCGGGGCGCCGCCATGCGGGTGTAGCCCCTTCCTCCTCCGTAGCAGTAAGGCCCATTACTCCACAGACATCTTGTAAAGAGCGCAGCTGATGCAGCACCCCATTCCATCGAAAGATAAGACGAAAGGGGTGACCCCAGGAATAGGCTGTCTCATGCTCTCGCAGAAAGTCCGTAGCGATGCGGAAAGACCTGCGCTTCTGCAGTGTGATGGCGGACAGGTCCTGATAGAGCGCCACAGGTCTTTCTCGGAAGGTCAGCGGTTGCTTCCTGCGGGCCTCCGTCATGATGCGCTCTTTTAGGGGGAAATCCGGCAGGAATGCCAGGATATCAGGCGGGGGTGCCGATGACTGGCGCTGGCGGCCCACCCTGTGCGCTCTGTCAATGCGGATCGGGAAATCCGCTCCTTCCTCCAAGATGTCGCGGAACAGGTCCTGCAGATAGGCAACTAGGTCCGCACCTTCATCCGCGGATGGAACCCCTCGCACCCGGATGTTATTCCGCCTGGACCTGTTCTCGAGGTCCTCCGAGTGGGCCTGGAGCTCGACACATTGCTCCCGGAGGCGGAGGACGTCCTGCTGGAGATGAGTTATCTCTTCATCGCGACGTTGGGCCGCCGTCTCCACAGTATCGACCCGCTCACCCATGCCTTCGACTTCCCTGCGCACCTCCCGGACCTCTCCAGCCACTTCGGTCTTAAGAGTTTGAAATTCCTCCTTGAGGGAGCTGAATAAGTCTTCCATGAAGGACCTCGTGACTGGTGGCTCGCCCACGGTTGCGTCTGTTGATGCCCGGGAGGCCCCCGGGGACGGCTGCGCCCTGTCGCGTAGTTGCTGGGACCTGCCGAGCATTTCCGGCAAAGTGCGATCTCCTCGTGCCGCGCCACGTCTCCCAGTCATCCTGGCCCCCGGTGAAGCCTAGGGTCAGTTGCTGTAGGCGAGCGCCACCGCTCGCGGGCACCAGATGTGAGGCCCTCGTCGGGGACAAGGGTAGTGCGTCACAGGCGACAAAATGGCGGCCCGGGCCTAGGCAAGACGACCCCCGGGCCAGCAGGGCAGGCAGCAACGTCCAAAGTGTAGGCCTCCAGCCTCGTACTCCCAGGGGGGACAGCAGATGAGTCGGTACCAGGACGAGCCGAGGCTCCCGTGTGAGAAGGGCGCGGGCAAGGGCCACTGGGCTCAGCTACACAAAGACAGGATGGCGGGAGGGTGGAACCCAAGAAGGCAGCCCGGGCCAGCAAGTCCGTGGGCAACCCTCAAACAGCAACGGGTCCGGAAAGTGCGAAACCGATGTCTCCCTTCACCACCAGTTGATTTGCCCGGCTCGGGCACTGCTCGAACTCCGCCATCCAGTGCCTCCAGGCGCGGAGTTCGCAAGTCAGCACTCCTCGAAACCCAGGGTAGGGGGAAGATCGCCGGCGCAGGGCTGGGGTTCGTCGCCCAGCAATGGTGCTTGGCACCAGGGCACCGGCCAGGAAGCCTCCACACTCCGCGGAGTCCGTCTAGTCCGCTCCCCCGGGATCTCCGGCTTTCAGCTTTTCAGCACTCGGCCCAGCCGAGGCGTGCGGACAGCGCCGCAATACGCTCCGCCTCCCGGCTCTTCACCTCGGGGCGACCCGGGCTCCACTCCTCGGAGCGGTCTCCGAATAAACTTTTCGGGGACTTCCCCCGGGGCCACAGAAGTCAAAGTGGTCTCAAAATGTGCCCCACGAACTCCGGCACAGTTCTCTCACCCGCAGTGCAGCCGCGGGGGGAGAGAAGCGCAGGAATCGGGGCTCGGGCTGAGCTGGGCCGGAGGAGCTACGGGAGGAAGCGTCCGCTCACCCCGCCATCTTGGCCACGCCCCTCGTCAAATTTTTTTTATAGACATTTGAAAACATCTTTCACAACAAGGGTTTTCTAATTCTCAAAGACAAGATGGCAAACTTTTATTACATCCAAAAGCAGGTGAGTACACACTGCCTCCAACTGTCAATAATGGCTCAAAGTATTTTGCCCGGGCCACAAGCTGCCATATTCACTTACTGTTGGAACATCTGCCAAATGTAGATAAAGACATATAGCTGCAGATTCCTTAACTTAAAATATCCCCAGGTGTCAGACTGGATCCGGAAATTCTTTTGCAGCAGCACCTCTGTGCGCTGGTGCCTCACGACCCCGCCCTGACGTCGTCCACAGACGGGACGTCCGCGAGGTCATATAAGTCCCTCACGGCTCGCTGCTGTCAATTCCTTCTTTTCGGCGTGCACCGCGGATCCGAAGTAAGCGATTCCTTAGGCCTGTTTTCAGGCCCCCTTTAGACGCTTCGCGTCTGGAACAGTGTGCGATGCCTTCGGGTTTTAAAACCTGTACCTCCTGTTCGCTGCAAATGTCCATGACGGACCCACACCGTATCTGTATGTGGTGTCTGGGCGAACACCACGACTCGATGGATTGCGACACCTGCCAACACCTCAAGCCAAAGTCCCGGCGGAGTGCAGGATGAAGCTGCTTTCAGCTCGTCTGTCCCAGCCTCCTCATCGGTGGCAGGTCCCTCTGGCAGTGGGTTCCATTTGCGGCGTCGTTCGCCCTCTGGTTCCCAGGTGCGTTGTTCGCCTTGCTCTGGTAAGTCACAGCGCATGTCGCTGAGGTCCTCTATCTCCCTTCCTTCTGTTTTCGGGGGCGCTAGTTCCTGAAATCCTCCGGACGGGCGCTCCTGTGAGTCGCCCCTCCGTTACCCTCCTTATCCTGGTGCGGGGGCAACTCGGATTCAAATGGAGGCCTACGCCGCGGCCCTGCAGGCCTCCCTTGGGCCCCCTCCTCACCCTGGGGCGTCTTCGGAGCCTCCGCTACGTGCGGGGTCTCCGGCGAACTCGCTGGCGGGTGAGCCCCCGACACCGACTGAGCCGTTTGCTTCTAGGGATGATGGAAATGTGGCTTCATCAGGGGCGGTCCGGCTGGGTCCCCCTGTTCGACCCAGAGCACCCCTGCCACGCTGCATAGCCCGGTGGGGCTCCCTGTGGCACTGCAGGTGGTTGCTGGTGCTCGCAGCCTTGCTTTGAGCACGCCTCAGCCTTCCAGACAGGTGGCTGTCGGTGCTGGTCCGGCGCCGTAGACTTGCCTCCCCAGCTCCGACCCCATTCCTTACTTTGGAGTCCGAGCCTGTTGTGGTTCATTCTGCGCTCGCCTCCCTGGCTCTGGCGCCGTCCCCTTCGGAATCTGAGCTTGTCATGGTTGACATGGAGTTGGCGCCGGATGAGGCCGACTCTGCGCCGGATGGCCGGATTATTGACTCCTCTCCGGAGGCTTCCGGGTGGAGTTCGGCGTCGCCTCCATGCTCTGCAACGCAGGATCTGTTCTTGCCTCTTCCCCCCCTTGGAATTTACGGCCCCGGCAGACTCCCCGCCTCCTCAGGAGCCCCCTCAGGACCTTCATTAGTCAGTGGGGCTTCCTTCTTTTGGGCATCGGTCACATCCTCAGTTCATTGGTCAACCTTCTTGGGGTGGGAGACTTATTTTACAGCCTTCCCCCACGGATGAGTTGCTGTCCCCTCCTCGGAGGGCTACTGAGGCCGGTGCGGCGTTCATGAAGGTTGTCTCCTTGGCCGCTCCAGTTCTAAGTATTGAACCCCCTTCGGTCCCCCTGCCAGTTGACCCTCTGTTGGATGTCCTCCACCACAGTTCGGGGAATGTAGAGCCGCTTCTACCCTTCGAAGCCTCTCTTTATGATGCCCTTTTGGGCACCTGGGCTCACCAGCATCCGGTGGCTTGTTCTATCTTGCACCGCCACCGTCCTGCTCCACTTATCCAATTTGCTTATTAGTTCACCCAGATGTTCAGGGGTTTGTCCTGCAAACTGCTTTCCCTTCCTTGCCTCAGCTGCTGCTTCCTCCCTCCCGGGAGTCCAGATGGCTGGAGTCGTGGATCCGTAATATTTTCGCCTCCACTAGCGCAGCTCTTCGATCATTAAATACAGTGTGTGTATTGACTCTGCCTACTTCTGCCCTTTGGGACTCTGCAGAGTCTCAGTTATCGACCACTTCTGAGGGTGCTCGTGTTGACCTCCTTCATCTTCTCCGTGATGGCCATGATTTGGCAGAATTTACAATCCTCTCGGCCGTGGATACTGCAGATTCCTTAGGACGTGCTATGGCTGGTTCGGTTGCCCTACAGCGCATTGCTTGGTTGCGGGATGGTGTCTTTCCGGAGAATATCCGGGAATGCCTTGTTGACCTACCCTTTGATGGGGTCCTTTTGTTTGATGCCCATGCTGATTTGGCTGTTCAGCGCCTCCTTCCGGGTTTTCGTACTCCCCCCATAGGTCTGTATTTCGCAGGCTCCCATTTGACATGTTCTGGGGTGCTTATCCTTTTATTCAGCGTCCACCAGTTGCACTGTGCATTTTTTATGCTAGCGGTAAGCCTTCTGTGGCGGTGTACCACAGGTTTTTTGTGTTCGGGCCTCTGACTAAGGTTTGTCCTAAGAGGTGTTCCCCCGTGGTTCTGGGGATGTGCCATACTCCAAGTGGGGTACCTGTATGCTATTGTATAGCTCTGCTATGCGTTAGGCGGGCAAAGAGGCCCCTCTTAACTCTCTACATCCAATGACGCCATTGTCTTACTGTTGCACGGTATTCAGTGTTGTGCCTTATGGCGCTATCTCCTATACGCCATGAGTATCGCCTTACTTCAGCCTTACATTTGTGCCTATTTTGCCTCCTTTGGAGGTTTTCAATATATTTCAAAACGCGGCTACCTCCTGCCACGGGTGCACTAGGTGGGTTCCTCCTACGGACCATTAATTGCGTGGTCATAGGTCGCCCCCTTTTGCTAGATACATTATATCTACAAATTGCCATGGGGTATCCCCTTTCTACGTCTCCACCTCTCTTCGCTACTGCGAAGTCTGGTCCTATGTCTCTGTGTTTCAAGGAGCAATTCAGTGCTTGTGCTTGAGCATGCCTCGTTCTGCACGGCGGTTTCTTTTCTGTACGTTTAGGTGCACTTCGGTGCCTTTTCCTGCATCTTCCACATTAAGGGTTCCTTGCGTTGCACTCCCTGGAGTGCTCCCCGCTACACGATGCCTCTTTCTTGGTGTTCATATACTAAGCAGTCCCACTCTTCTGTGGAGGATGGATTTCTCCTCCGTCGGAGGAAGAGTCTGGAGATCTGAGGTTCTTCTCACCAGTTATGCGTGTTCCTATTGGCACTTCGGTGCCTCTGCGGCCACTCCCTTCGGATGTGTCTTTTTTACTGGGTATCACCCTACTCTGTCTCCTGTGCCTATGGGACAGCTCCTCTGATGCAGGTCACCCCAGGTGCTGCACCCTGCTTCTCTGTATTTTGTGGGTGAGTTCTCACCTCTGCCTTCAAGCCGCCTGGTTAGGCAGTTCCATACTCATTTTAGCTTTGC
Source organism: Lissotriton vulgaris (assembly GCF_964263255.1). NCBI lineage: Eukaryota > Metazoa > Chordata > Amphibia > Caudata > Salamandridae > Lissotriton > Lissotriton vulgaris. The sequence continues at coordinate 609,147,681 of NC_141700.1, forward strand.
CGCCTTGTTGCCCCCAAGGCTGTCTTCTCTGTGCATGTTTTAGTTGTGGTCCGCTTCAGCGTGCCTTCGAGTGATGCTGTTCGCCCCAGCCACCCCTTTTGGTGGCTAGGTGTGCACTTGGCGTGCCTTTTGTTCCCGCCTGTACTTCTAAAATGTTAGCATCTTGCCCTTTGCTTCCTGGATGTGGCCTCTCGGGCCTCCTTTGCGTGGGCTAGCCTGGTGGACTCTAGTTACATATCTTCATGTTACCCTCTAGCTTTCGTTGGTGTCTGCTTCTGCACCATTGAGCTGGGAGTAGTCCTTCTTCCTCCTTCGTTCTGGACTCTCTCCTCTGTTCTGGGATATGGTTAGTGCTGTTTATGCATCGGATACTCATACGGGTATGGTGTCGCCATTCTGACAGTTTGGGATGCCTTGTCTTTTGCTCTTCGAGCTACTAATATTACTGCCTAGCTGTTCCGCCACAGCCTTCCCCATAGTCCGTCGCTCTGTTGCCGGCTCAGTGCTTCGGGCACTTTCCGTTTTTCTGTTGCAGACCCTCCTCATCAGATGTACGAGTTACTTACCTTCGGTAACGATGTATCTGGTAGAGATGTTGTCTAGCCGCAGATTCCTTAACGCACACCCATCCTCCCTGTTCTACGAGGACCTTGCCAGATGGGCTTCTCCTTTCAGTTGCCATTGGTTTGCTTACAGGGTGCTCACATGGTTACACCCTTTTTCAAAATTGCCATATGCGGCTGCCTCCCTCCAGGTGGCTTTTTTCCTGTAAAACTGTGTCTTTTGATTCACCATCATCAGGAGATTCTTCTTCTTCTCCTGTTGCCTTCCCTCCCTCCAGCCTTTTCCATTGACTTAGGGCTATTGTCTCCTCTATAGTCATCTTCTGGGGGATCTGCTGGGCTGTGTTTCGGCCTTCCTCTTTCTTAGGAGAAGTGCTATTATTTTCATACCTTCTCGCAGTAGACTGTTGTTCTTCCTGTGCCCCGTACGGGTCGCCCGGCACAGTTCTACGTGGTAATAGCAATCTACCTTTGTCTGTTGAGATATTCTTCCCTTGTTACTCAGCCTGTGGGAAAGGTCCATGCTTATTTTGCAGGGTTCTTTGTCAGAGCTTGCTCTGCCTTTACTTCACTTATATGGAGACAGTGGCTAATACTGTCTTTTATGATGGTGTTTTGCACCATCCGCCTTTTTTTTTTAACAGATTTTTCATCCTTCGCACACTGTTCCCATATTTTCACAGTTTTGTTGGTGGCTCCGTGTTGTGCAGCGGAAAGGTTTCTCCGACGAAAACTGACATCAGCCCGCAGGGAGGGACTTGCATGACCTCGCTGACGTCACGTCCGTGTACAACGTCGGGCGGGGTTGTGAGGCGCTGTCCCCCGGCACGCAGAAGTGCTGCTGCTGCAAAAAGAAATTCCGGATCCAGTCTGACGCCTGAGGATATTCTAAGTTAAGGTATTTGCGGCTAGACAATGTCTCTACCAGATGCATGGTTACCGGTGGTAGGTAACTTGTACATTATGCCTCCTAATCAGAAACAGCAGGAGTTGCATATAGAAAGTGAATACAAATTGTGTCTCTGTTTGCACCAAACACAAAGAAGTGCTAAATCTGTGCCTCTAGGTTTCCACACCAACAGGCACTAGCAAATGCTTTGTGGATACATTAGTTAGAGGTCTTTGCATACATTGTTCTCACACTCAAACTGATCCCTTATGTAGTCCACTAAATAAGAGCGGTGTACACGAAAATGATTTTCAGTGCACCCACATGGGCCTAACAGCTGTGATATACAGTCCTGTTAGAAATGTCAGTAAATGCATGCTAGAATCTACAGCTAACAAGGGACCTGCTGTGAAAGCATCAGGGGCAACAATTAATACCCACTCATGCCCCAAATCACAATATCTAGTTACTTTGCACCTGAGGAATTAAGAGTTTGATTATCTTTAGTTCCAAGAGGAATGTATGGCTGTTTTTAAGTAAACTAAATGCCTTAGTAAAAGAGTAGGCTAGGCAGCCATCAGATAGGCCATATCTCAGTGTCAGTAGAAGATCAGTTTAATTTCCTGCTACACCTCCAAAATTCTGTAACAGTTTATACATATATAAGAGTTACTTTGACAGCTGTAGCTGCATATTTGTAAAACAGGGAATTACATCCATTTTCAAAATTCCTGTACTAAGATCTGTCATGGAAAGCTTTAAGGGAATAATCCCACCTAGAGTAGCCACAGCATCGAGAGGCGAGATGCATGTTGTACTAACTCACCTCATGGGACCACCCTTTAGCTAGGGTACTCTACTTCACCTACGCTTCTTTCATGAAAAGTCGTCTCTTCATTGCAATCACAAGGTGGATCAGTGAAGTAAGTATATTTACAGGTGTACAAAGCTAGAATAGTCTTAAACAGTCATCTACTTTTCTTGCCAAAGGTTGTTTTATCTTTTCATATTAAACATTCTATTGAGCTACTGTCTTTTTTGTTTATGTTTTCCACTCAATCCATCAACATCTGCACACAATCTCTCCACAAAGGTGAATGTCCTGAGCTGCTGTCCAAATAGTAAAACTGCAGCGTTGCCCCAGCTGCTGCACCTACCCACATTACAGTCTGTCCAACAGCTACTGTACAATATAATCACTCCGGAAGCTGTGGTCCAGCATAGTACCTTAGACGCCTGTGTGAGGCCTCCACTGTTACTCCAGTGTGGCCTTGTTAAACTGCACAAATACAGACCCAAACAAGTTAGCCGGGCTTCAAGGAGCACTGCCAGACTAGCAATAAAGAGGATCTAGTGCTCTCATATGCAGCTGTACCCAACTGCAGTTACAGTTTTTGATGCAACCGCTGAGGAGTACAAAGAAGACTACAGGATTGGGCTTAAGTGAGGAGTTGGTGAGGAAGCAAGCCTCCGACTAGCCGGATGACCAAGGAAGCACTAGCCCCCATCACGGACTATCAAAGACATGTGGATGAGATCCAAGAGAGCACTGTTTAAGACTGAATGCATACTCTAGAGTACAGGAGTATATGCAGCTGAGCCTCATCACCCTAAGTACCCGACAGCGTGGGAGCACCGTGGACTATAATAGGAAAACAGGTTCAGTAGATGGAGAAGGGGGTTAACTGCTCTAAGTGAAGGACACTAAAGTGTATAGTGTGCATATCTGTATGTATTATTAAGCTCTAGAGTGTATTAAAAGTACTATTCTTGAAAGTTAGGCACTAGGTTGGGCAATCTATTATTATGTAGTTGAGTGCTGAGCCTGTTGTACCGCTATACTAACCTCCCTGAGAAGCCTGTGACTACTCGCCATTGCTACAGCTCAGAGTGAAGTGCCAAAAGGTTTATACTTGGCCAAGTTTGCAGAGTTAAAGTAGGAAGGGCTCAGGAAATCTGGGCAAAACGACCTCATCCAACATGGTTGAGCATGAATCTCCTGGACACACCGCTTAGGAGGAAAAGCCTGAAACTGCACTGTGTCTAGAATGGCTGTGATGAAAAGGAGCATCTGTGAGGGAGTCAGGCGTGACTTTGGCACGTTGATAGTGAATCCCAGCAAATGCAGGAGGTTCATCATAGTCTGAAAGTGGGAGACGACTCCTTGGTGCAAGCCCACCTTCAACAGCTAATCGTCTAGATAGGGGAGGACTGGAATCCCAGATCTCTGCAAATGAGCTGCAGCACCGTGATCACTTCTGTGAACACACGAGGGGCACTGATAAGGCCAAAAGGGAGCACTGCAAACTAAAAGTGCTCTTGGCCAACCATGAACCGCAGATAATGTCTGTGGGCAGGCAGGACAGGGAGGTGGAAATATGCGTCCTGCAACTTCAAAGCCACCATCCAGTCTCCTGGTTCGAAAGCAGACAGGACTTGGGCGAGCATGAGCATTTTGAATTTCTCTTTCCTCAAGAAGAGGTTGAGAAGGAGCAGATCTAGAATAGGAAGCGAGTCCACAGTCCTTCTTTGCCACCAGAAAGTAGTGGGAATACCAACCACAACCAAGTTCTGTTGCAGACACCCCCTTTATGGATCCCTTGGCCAAGAGAGCCTGTATTTCTTGATGGAGCAAGGAAAAATGGTCCACTGTCAGCCAATCGTGTGTGAATAGCATGGGTGTTTGGGTATTCACATAGGGGGAGGGAGTAGCCCTTTTGGACGATCTGGAGAACACAGCATTCTGATGTCACTAACCTCCTGTGGGGCAGGTGATATTGTTTCCTGCCTCCCACTGGGTGCCCATGATGGTCTCAGGGCAAACTAAAGAGGCTTGGAGGCAGCGGCTGCTGGAGGGGAGTGGTGGATTGACTTGACCGCTGGCTACCTGCCCCACGCTATCTGTGGGACCCTCGGCCACGAAATGGTTTGAAAGCCTGTTGACCGTGGTGGCTGGGAGAGTAAGGACATGGTTGGAGACCCCTCCGTGGACATGAAAGGGGCAGAAGGCACACAGGGGTTGGCAATGGGCCACAGACAAGCACAAGGACCTGGCCGTATCTCTGCTGTTTTAAAGCGCTCTAGTACTGAATCTGCCTTCTCTGCAAAGAGGCAACAGCCATCGAAGGGCATATCTTAAATCCAGGCTAGAGAATGAAACACAGGAATCATAGCCAGAATTAATGATCACCAGAAAAAATTATTAAAAGGTGTCCTTGAGCCACTCTTCAGAAAACCTCAAAATGACCAATCTGTCACTTGGAGAAGGTACAGTCCCTTTGGTATCTCGCTATGTTGGCTATCGTTGACAAGTCAATGAGCTTCATCATAGACAATAATTTATTGATGATATTCCACAGCTTCAGACTTAATAAATTAGACCCATTCCAAATCATTCTGTGACTGAAACAAACCCTCAATTAGAGTTCAGAATGCTTGACCAGGCTTGTGTTTGTGTTGCTAGCCGGCCTTCCCAAATATGTCCTAGCATCCATTAGTCAACAACCAGGCCGCAGCTTACTCAGTAGAAGGAAGGATAAATTGCTTACCTATAAACCTAGTTCTCTTCTAGGGGAATACTCATCAAAGTCATAAGCACTGAATAGTCCCGCCCATGCGCGGGGGCCCCGGAGCACATGTTAAATATTAATTATATGTATGTTTACCCCTCAATAATGTACGAAGTACCCTAAAAACGTATATGTGTGTATATATATATATATATATATATATATATATATATATATATATATATATATATATATTACATACACACATACATGCAACCTAAAGAAATAAGAAATGGAGCCTAAAAAATGCCCAAATTATATTGAGTTTTTCATTTAAAAAGAGCCACATCGATAAAGGTTCATCTGGACGCCATTACCACCAATAGAAAGTCTCCCACAGAGGTTTCCTTTTTTCAAATGCCTGTAGTTAAAGACTTCCTAGAAGGTTTGCAAAAGGTATACCCCCCTGTAAGATTACCTCCTCCTCCTCTGGAGCTCAATGTGGTTCCCTCAAAGCTAATGGGCAACACATTTGAGCCCATACACAAAGCTTCCTTACAACACCTTACTTGGAAGACCTCTTTCCTACTTGCTATACTTCAGCATGTAGAGTCCGTGAAATCCAGGCTCTATGCCTGGTCATGAGGACACATCACAGTTTTCTGCCAAAGGTCTTCTCTGTTTTCTATATCAATCAGACCATTTCTCTTCCCATATTTTTCCCCAACCCTTCCACACCACCGGAAAGGAATTTACACTTGTTAAAACTTTAGAGTCCTTAAGTTCTACAAAGACAAAACAACAAAAGATATTAGGCAATCTGACCATCTGTTTGTAAACTATGGTCCAATGAGAACTGGCATAGCTTCTTCCAAGCAATCTATCTCTAGGTAGATAGTCTCTTGTATACTGCTCATCTACCAGTTAGCCAATATGTCCCTTCCTTGTACACCCAGAGCCCACTCTACAAGGTGTAGGGCCGCCACTGCTACTCTAACCAGAAATGTACCCATTGCAGGGCAAAGCTGCAACATGGCGATCAATACATATCTTTGCTTGCCATTATTGTCTTGACTCGGACACTCAGGCAGATGCTCAAGTAGGGCAATCTTCATTAAGAAACCCATTTGATTTATTTTCTATTTAGCTGCTAGTAACTGTTTTTTATTAGTCCGGGGGGGTTGCAGGATAGACTAGCTACTCTATTTAGTGCTTATGACTATTGATGAGTATCCTCTGGAAGAGAAGGATAAATTGCTTACCTGTAATCCTAGTTCTCTTCCAGGAGAATAGTCAACAGTCATAAGCACTGAATAGTCCCGTCCATGTGCAGGAACCCCGAAGCACATAAAATATATGTATGTTTAAACCTCAATGTACGTAGTACCCTAAAATTTCAAAATTTCTGCAATGCAGAAAAATGAAACTTTAAAGTGTGAAACTAGCCTTAATTTGAAAAGGAAAAGTCGGTGGAATGGAAGGAATTGTTAGCCAATGGGCTGCATTGAAAACCATGACAGAGAAAACGGGTATCATGCCTTTAAGACCCCCAAGACCTCCTGAATCCCATCATGCCCAACAGGTGACAGTTAGGTCAGGTCTTTTTTATGGTGACAAAAACATTCAGAAGATGAACCATATAACAGCTGCTGTGTTAAGTATTCTTCCGGGGAGGACGGAGGGTTGCTTATGACTTTGATGAGTATTCCCTGGAAGAGGACAAGTGATTCAAATCATATCACACCCTGCCAGACCCCATTCGGGGGTACATGGTGCAAGCTGAGGCTGTTGTTTCAGCCTGTATCCTGCATTCAGGTGCGACTGACTCTGAAGCTGTTGAGCCTCATGGCACCCTGCATCCTACTGGTTACTCATGCCAGAAGGCATATGTAAGCTCCACAGTGGGACCTGAAGTTCCAGTGGGCACAGCATAAGGGAAGTCTCTCCGACATGGTTCAGATCTCAGAGGGAACTGTAAAGATCTACAGTGGTGGCTGGAGGAAAGTGCCTCTGTTTGCATAGTTCTTCCTCACATTTTGCCTAGCACGTGATGCACTTGATGTGACCTGTGTCCCTGCCAGTCAGGTTCCCAGGGCCGGTGTTCTTTCCCCAAAACTCTATCTTTGTACCCACAATTGGCACATCTCTGGCTACAGGTAAGCCCCTTATAACAAGGTACCATTGGTACCAAGGACACTGTGACAAGGAAAGCCCTCTAAAGGCTGCAGCACCTATTTTGCCACCCTTAGAGACCCTACACCTTAACAACCACACACTGCCATTGCAGGCTGCATGTTTTGGTGCCGAGAAAAGCAAAGAGTCGACATGGCACACATCCCTGTTTGTCATGCCTGCAACCCACTGCCTGTGGTCGAGGTATGTCACCATACTAGCAGGGTAGACTAGCTCACAGGTGAGGGTACAGTTACATGAGCCCTACAACCCTACAGTGTCTAAGTCCATTCCTATATGATTGGTGGGATGAGTGTACAACTTGTTTTTAGCAGTTAGTTATACTTTTGGGTGCTCCGTAGGTGGCGGCCAACGTCCCTGGGCGCCTAAATAACAGATTCTGTGGTGTGTCCCTAATGAGACACCTCTGCGGCCAATAGTTTCAACTCGAGGGAGTTTACATGAGCCCATCGGCAAACTAATTGACAAACATCTTCAACCTACAGTGAGAAGTATGAGAACGTATGTTAAGGACACAACTGATTTCTTACTAAAACTAGAGAAAATCAACATAGACCCAAATGAAACTATAATCATGTGCACAGCAGACTTTCGGTCTCTGTACACATCAATACCACATCACCTAGGAATGGAAGCAATTGAAAGAGCCCTATTGAACACTGATTTGAATCATGACTTACAGGTATTTCTCATGGAACTGATGACATTCACTTTGTATCAAAGTTATTTCAAATATGGAGACCAATGGTTTCAACCACTCACAGGAACAGCCATGGGAAATTCGGCGGCGCCGGTGTACGCCAATATTTTTATGCAAAACTATGAGGAAACCAATATGTTTTCTAAAGCAATATGGAATGAAAATCTCAAATTCATGGTACGCTACATAGATGACATTTTTATAATGTGGAAATCTTCAAAAATCCTGTTGGAAAAAGCCCTATGTGAATTCAATAAGGAGGACAGTCGTATACAACTTACTTGGGACATATCAGAATCCACGGTAACCTTTTTGGATATGAGAATTACCATCACCAATAAAGGCTTTGAAACAAATGTATATCGAAAAGAAACAGACAGAAACAATTTGTTACATTTTACAAGCTTTCACCAACCTAGTTTAAAACGACACCTACCGTATTCGCAAATGACAAGAGTCAAAAGAATCACATCAGACAGCACAAAGGTTAATACTACATTGGCGGAAATGGCTACAAGATTCACAAATAGAGGTTACCCCAAAGAGATCATAGACAATGCCATAAAAAAAGTGGATGCTATAAACAGAAAGGTTCTTTTGAAACCGTCCAGAAAACATGAGGAAGCGCGCATAGTAGCGGTATCAAAATATTCAACACAAAGTCACAATTTCAAAAGAATAATCATAAAACACTGGAAAATGTTAACGCTTGAACCTGATTTTCAACAATCTTTTGATCAAGTTCCCATATTTGCTCACACTAGAGCTCAGAACTTGGGTAGAAATGTTGAAACACCGTCAACCTCAAACCAAAGAATTCAAAGGAACAAAGCCATGCCTAAGTTGTGGAAGTTGTAACAGCATCATCAGAGGTAATACAATAAACCACCCAATGAAAGGAAACAAAATCAAAATTAGAGTCAATGCGACATGCAATACCAAGAATGTTATATACGCACTAAAATGCCCGTGCGGAAAATTATACATTGCGAAGACGGAAAGAAGTATAAAAACACGACTTATAGAGCATAAGTCAAACATACGGTTGAAGAACACTAAATCCACAGTAGCTATCCATTTCATGGAGGCTCAACATAATATTTCCCAATTACAATATATTGTCTTGGAGGTAGTGGAAAGAACAGAAGGAAGAGACAACACCAAATATATGTTGCAACGAGAGAACTATTGGATACATAGACTGTGTACTCAAAGCCCGAATGGGCTTAACGAACGGAGTGAACTGTCATGTTATTTATAAATCAAACTGGAAACATGTGCTGTTGTCTTTCTTACACTGGAAAGGAGACCTGCGATATGATATGCTATAATGTGTTATTATTCTCATTTGTTATTATTCTCATTTTTAAATCCAGAGTCCAATATGGAGTACCTTGTACTGTGTAAATCATACAACACACTACACTTACACTATAGCACACCGTGGGTTTTTTTCTTACATTGACCAACAGGGGTTCGAATCGCCTGTGCGACTAGCTTTGTTTTATGAAGAAAAATATTTTTGGGGTTTTAATAAACTAGAACCCTCCTCAAATGATGGTTGACTTAGAAGCAATAGAATAGAGGGGCGTCGCCGGATTTACATGAAGAGTTTAGTGAAGTATTTTGTTCCGCTCCACGGTCACGTGAGCGGAACAATAGCGTATAGGAGATGAGCTTGTTGGTAACCTTGACTACCGCCCGGAATGGAGGTTTAGAGAACGCGGAGTAACACGGAATGAAACGCCAAGGCAGCTAGAAACAGGTCAGTTTCACCATTGGAAACCGTAATATCCTCAATGGTTTTAGATTAGTGCTGGTAGCTACGGGACTGGTCAGAGAGAGTTACTTATGAGTTTTCGTGATATTGATGTTTCTCAGACTTTCACGGCTTAGTGGAGAACAGTGGCACGTAAGTGAATATGTGTGCAATTGAGTTGGTAGTAAGAAGCACGGGCAGATAAAGGGCAATGGGATGTGTTATACCTGAAGCACATTGGGATACCAATCTTTAAGTTACGCACACACAAAACATGAAATATAGAGACTCTGGAATATAATTATAATTATTTTTATTATTTTTTGTGTTTTCATAGTATTGATTCCCTGATGAAGGGCGACATGATTTCGCCCGAAATGCATTGGAGTAAAAAGGAATTATGTCACTGATGAGGATATGATGTGCAAGTTACTTTGACATTTACAAGATATGAACAATGAAAATAAATCATAAAGAAATAAAAGAAAGATGTTTATCAAGGAATAAAAAAATGTGTGGAATCCTCCGATTTCAAGGGATAAGTCCATTCTTAGACATTGTAAGTGCAATAAAGCCATAAAGAGTATATGGTCTGGGAGTTGGTCATCACAAACTTCACAGCTCCATATTTACTTTACTGAAACCTGGGAAGTTTGGGAGCAAACCTCTCAGCACTTTAAACCCACACTGATGCCAGTGTGGGAGAGTTAATGTAAAATGCACTCAGAGGGCATCTGAGAGATGCCCCCTTAAAAACGACCGATTCAGAAAAGTGGGTGGTGATGGACAGAGTATCTGAATTAAGCAGAACACTCCTACCCAGTCCAAAGATCGGGGCTTGATCCATCACCGTTTTTTTAGCTCACTGCACCATCCCAGCTCAGAACCTGGGTATATGCAAATTAGTCTGTCCCTGGCCCAGTGCATCATGGGAACAGGGCAAACCAAACTACCAAGCCAATTCTTATACTGGGAAGGAAACAAGCTACCGGGGACCGGTTTCTGGCATTTCAGCCGTCTTCGGCCCGGCTTGCTTGAATCCTGATGGTGCAGTGAGCAAGGGACTCACATCTGAGTATACCCTTCCACGCATATGGTGGACAAAATGATTCAGAAAAGGGGGTGGTGATGGACAGAGTATCTGAATTAAGCAGAACACTCCTACCCAGTCCAAAGATCGGGGCTTTATCCATCACCGTTTCTTTAGCTCACTGCACCATCCCAGCTCAGAACCTGGCTATATGCAAATTAGTCTGTCCCTGGCCCAGTGCATCATGGGAAAAGGGCAAACCAAACTACCAAGCCAATTCTTATACTAGGAAGGAAACAAGCTACCGGGGACAGGGTATACTCAGACATGAGTCACTTTCTCACTGCTATCCAAACTACATACATTAAAGGGGACCCAAGGGCAATTTAATGACCTGCTCTGAATACACGCCCAACAGACATATACCACAAAAGAGTATCAGAGGGTCAAAAGTACGACAGGCAAATATTGAGGACAGTGAAGGTGAAACGCTCCCACTAGCCATATAACTGGAAAAGAGATGGTATTAGAAGTGCCAGATCAAGATCGGTGTCTGGTCTCTGGCACCCATCAGTCACCACTCGGAACCACCCTTCATCATTTGGGGCTCCGAGGACCAACACTGTACTAGATCTTGTTTCTCTAGCAGAAAGAAATTAGCCTTCCTGTTAGTCAGTATATGTTGGTATTAGGGTCAGAAACGCGTGTGTCGGTAGAGTAACTGACGGGGTAAAAAGAGTGTGCAGTGCAAGGGAATACCAAGAAAGTAAAGAGGGTGAATAAAATTGGTTTAAGGAGCAACAAAATAATTTTAATAGGGTATAGCTCCTACCACCAATGTTACAAAAATAGCCAAGACAGGGAAAACTAATAAGCTGTCTAGTGATGTAACGTGGTCGACATGTTTCAGCAAATCCGGCCAATAGCCTTGCTTTCTTCAGGACCTTAGATATACCGCTACTGCAAACAGAAAAAAAACCAAATGTGACAAAAGTGTTTAAAAGTGAGTGAAAGAATAGTACTGGAACAACATTGATATTTAAATGTCACCTGGACCTCTAGGTATGTTTGTTCCAAGTCTTCTCACACAGTCAGCGATGGACTGAAATAAAAATATATGGCATGAGCATATCCCTCAGCACCTGTCCAAAATAAGCCTTCTTTTGCACCTGTTGCAGTCATCAACATAGGTGAAGTTCGTGTCTCAAGAATCCGAACAAACACACTGAACGAACTAGTGTATAACAATTGTGGTAGAAATTGAAACTTTTCAAGTTTCACAAAATACTTCTTACCTGGTTAGTGAGAAGTATAGACCTCACCCCACCTGGCTGCGGCTCAGGACTTTAGTGAAGCACCGCTCTGTAAAGGTGAATAAATTCAAATTCTAGAATCACCCACCAAGAAGTGCCAATAACAGATCTATATGAGCTGTAAAATACTATCCTCAGTATGTAACTAAGGCATGCACGCATTCTAGCAAAGTATAAGGGGCGGTATCTAGGATGTTGTATCCGCTTTCAATGCAGGGTTCATGGAATAGTGATTATAGATCAACCGCTGTCATAATACTGTTGTAAGCGCACATTGATGTACAAATCCTTCCAGTACGCTCATAGTCTGAAATCGTTATACTGAGTTTCAAGGAAGCTGCTTACAAACTGGGAGTACAAAGGAGCCCCACTTACGAGACTGATTCTATTCGAGTAGTTACGCATCGCATGCCTCGCGGTGAGGAAACGAAGCAAGCCAGACTCGAAAAACTGCTCTACAGAGGGACGTGTGCTGTAATTGCATTGTTTCGACAGACAAACACCAAAAACACTCACCTAACCGTCGGTACTCCTAAGCGGCATCTGTGCCGTCTGGGGAGGTGCCGGCGGTTTGTTTTGGTTGGTTTTATCATACTATCCCCAATTGGTCGGAACGGTCACGTGACGCGCCAATGGTGTACGTCAGGCGTCTGTGATGTTCCAGGCAATATGAGTGGCTATGCCTACGGGCAGGTTATCCAATGACGCGCTAGCACGATGTTGTTATGGTGAGATGTAAACAACATGTGTTAGACAGTCGGCAAAGTTGCCGATTTGGTTTCCGCGATGGAGACTTATTTCAAAGCCTAAAACACTAGTGATTTGATATGACTGAGCCCAAGAGCTAGCGCCAACGTCCTGGTGAGATCTAAATACAATACATAAACACTGTGCAGAATTACCGATCTGACTTAGGCAGAGGAGACTTACATCGATGCCCAAATGTAGAATAGTGTGAAACGTGTCATGATACTAAGCCCAACGGCTAGCATCAAAACCAATGATTTAAGCACAGTTAATAGAAAATTGTCGGCTAGATCTGTGTGCTAGGTAAGGTTTTGTAACAGATTCTCATGACCACATATATCTTTCATACATCTCTCAGGAGGAGTAAGTATCAAAACGAGGACCAGGGAATGTCATCATTTAACCCCGTTTGATCGGTTCCAAGCTTCAACACCCATTTCTGTTCTTTCTTATGAAGGAAATGACTCACGTTGGTGATGTGAGAAGGAATGAACGGTTTCTCCAAGACTGTCCATTTGAATGACGTAGGTGAGTGATTTTGAATGATAAAATGGGTAGTGAGTTTGGTGGCCTGTCTGTTACAGTTGATGGTACTTCTGTGTTCAGATAGCCTCACCTTGATCTTCCGGGTGGTCATCCCCACATACCTAAGCCCACAGGGACAGGTGATAAGATAGATTAATTTGTCACTGTTACAGTTTGTGAACCTCACCTGCCTCCAGGGCCTAGAAGTCCCGATGTCAACCTCTGTGGTTTTGGACGTTTGGGCACATGATTGGCATGCGCCACAGGGGTGGTGGCCAGACACTGGGGGTAGATCCCAAAGGGTACCTACCGCTCTAGGAGTCTCATCAAGCGGTCTGGTATGTACCATTCTGTCCCGCAAATTGGGTCCTCTCTTAAAAGAGAACAACGGTTGTAGGATAGAGTGGGGTCCTGAATTTAAGATTGACCAACGTTTCTTTACTGCTTTTTTAGGTTTCGCTGGGGGGCGGAGCCGTTAGGCTCCTCCTCCAGCGAAATCTGTAGTTTCTAGTATGGGTGACTTTAACCCGCCTCTCTGCTTCATTGGCTAGCTCCATAAATGGAGGCTAGCCATTGGAACAGAGAGGCGTCCGTCAATGCCGGACCAGACACGGGGGCGTTCCCGAGATTCTTTGGCTTTTGCCGACGTCACGCGACGCCGGGAACGCCCCCGTGTCTGGTCCGGCCGGCCGTGCTTGCTGCTGTCCTCCCTCCTCCCGCCGTCCCCACGTTTCCCTCCTCCCTCCCGACGTCCGTGTCCTTTCCCGCCCCCCTCGTCCTCTCCCGCCCCCCTCGTCCTCTCCCGCCCGCCCCCCTCGTCAGGTTTCTTCAGCCGGCCGGCCGGCCAATCCTAGCGCGGCCGGCCGGAAGTGCCCGCCCCCCCGCCGCCCAGGGGAAGAAGGAAGACGGCGGCCCACAAGAAGTATGGCGGCCCACGCGGGGCTCCCGTGGCCTGCCTGGAGGGAGCCCCGGAAGAAGCGGAGGACGTTGCCGGGCAGGTGTTGCCGAGTAGGACAGCTGCAGCCCCGCGCCTCCGCCCACGGTGAGTGCTGTGTTGCTCGGGTGTTGCGTGGCTCCGCACGCAGGGTGCACACGGCTGCGGCAGCGGCACGGATCCCCTGAACGGTGTCCCCCGGCCTCATTCACGAGGGTGGCGGTCTCCCGCTTCTGCCCAGCCCCCATCCACTCTCTTGTTTCCCCGGAGCGGAAGAAGCAGCCCGTGGTGCTGACCGGTCAGACCCCCGCCGGATTTCAGGTCCTCTCTCACTCACACGTAGTCCTATTGAGGACTGGGTCCCATTCTACACTTGTCCAATTAATAAAAGTCTAATCGCGTCATGATTTTTTCCAATCAAAATACTACATTACTAGGTTATCGAGCTACATGAAACTCGATCGTACAACCAGCGGTGGACTGCTTTTAGTAAGTTGTATAAGGAACGCAGATGTATAGTTCCTCTATCAAAATTAAACAACACAGTTGCAAAAGGAAGTCAATATTGTGTGTGAATAAAAAAATAATGCACACTCACCTGTCCATTTCACTGCTAGTTGGCCGGGCTACCTTGATTCCAGATGACCCCAGTCCATAGCTCTCCTGACTCCCAGATCCATGGCCCGTGGTATCAATCACCATAGCCGTCACCTCCTCAGCACTGCTCCCATCTTCTCCAGATGGCTGGTTTTCCACTCCAAGCCACTCCTCCATGTTCTCACTCTTGATTCTCATCCCATCAACTACTTGCACATCATCCTCACTCCGCCCACTGCGATCCGCCGCCCCTGTCTCAACATACCACTGTCCTACCCGGTTAATGCGCAATATTGGCTCACGACTTTCTGCGTCCGAACTCTGTTCAATTATTTGAGGGCTGGTGGACTCCTCGGGGGGGCTCAGCTCCCGGAGGTCCAGCACTGTGCTGACCTGACCATGCCTGCTGCCACGTGGGGTGCTGTGACGTGGGCTCAAGCTCTGGCTCACTCGGTGAGAATCAGGCAGTCGCTCTGCAGGTTTTGGGTGACTAAGTTCTTGCTCTGTGTCCTCAGTGCTAATTTTGAAGTGGATGCCCTCCAGAATCTGCGTACATTTGTCAATGACATGCTGCATCTGCAGGAAACTGGCAGCAGTCAGATAACTGATGATGTCCGCCAGCTGCAGGCAGATACGGCCCGTGTAACAAAAGGATAGGAGACGTTCAAACACGGTGGGGTTCTTGATGACAGAGAGGGAGACAGCACTCATCTCGTTTAATGACATGTGGTCACGGAAGTAGGGCGAGCTGGCCGCTAACACCACCTTGTGTGCACGGAACGATTGCCCCTGCACATTCACCACAATGTCACACAGACGTCCCTGCATGCGCAGTTGATTTAAGTGGCTCAGAACCGAATTGCTGTATTCGGGAATCTCCAGCTGAATGTTCCCACTCTTCTCCATGGCGACGCCAGTTTCAGGCTCAGAACCCTAAGGGAATATGAGCAAAAGAGAGACACTTTTAAGCAAAAGTCATCCAGCTACTCGGGGAACAACAGCTAAAAACTTCTTGTAGGATGCAGTTCCAACGGGCTGTAAAACACAATGATAATAGGGTTAGAGTGAATGTATTCCAATGGCTCAAAGCTAGGCAAGGTGGTTGATGGTTTTTAATAGCAGCGCCTCTCTTCGCAGCCTCTGACAGACCGCCAAGGCACTCACCTGAGACTTGGCACCTTGTCATTTCGGATTCTCATTCTGCCTTATTCTCATGGAGAACTGGCATACATCTGTACTTTGAGATAATAGTTCCACATGTAAAAAAAACCACACCTCTCCGTAAAGACCTGAATCAAGTTGGGTGGAAAACAAACTGAAAACCAAGGACCAAATGATATGACAACTCAGTATTGGTTTGTCTACAATTACTGTGCATTTCTAAAAGTTCACGTATCAACTTGCCTTTTGCACCCTGCTGCACCCTTTCACACATCAGTTCCAAACATTCAACAGCTTGGGCCAGGTTTCCCTTCACCACACTGCCTAGAGAAGCCCGTTCTGCCATGGCGTTTAAATCCTCATTCATGAATTTGTCATCTTTTGCCAGGAAAGCAAAAGCATCTCACGTATCAAACTCCTACCTTGTGTCTCTGAAAACCACTTGTCACAAACTGTGGTAATGTAACTCTTTGGCTTAGAATGTTTAGAATGTGTCATGAAGTCAATGAAGCTCTGCATTCTGATTGTTAGCAGAAGCTCCAGTGCCCCTTTAATGAAGAGACCTATCTCCTTGTATAAATCTACAAGAACCACCTTTGACTGCCTGAATTCATCTTTATCAGACAAACCTTAACCAATCGCTAGTATCTGCAATAGTCGCCTCATCCTTATTTTACTGCCTGCAAAAAATCCAGCCTATGACAAAAGGGTTCTATTTTGCAGTCACCTCACCTTTAGTAACTAATATTTTTTTAAGCGATTCGTGGCCCGAGGCATCAGATTGCTCAATAGCAATCCTGGAAAAAGCTTAAATCTTCAATATTCATCAAATGCTTCAAAACGAAGGATGCTCTAAAACATGCAGCCGGTGCACTACTCATCTCCTGGCCTGATTACGGGGAAGTCACTTGTCATAGGCATCCTTAGGATCCAGCTCAGTGCTCGAAGCAGACCCACATGCAGCAGCAAAGTTAATATCTTGCATCAAGCAACAGGGTACATAATTCCAGTATTAGCTTTCAAGAATTTATTTTAGATATTTGAAGAGCACATGGTTACCCACTAGCGTGTTCTAGCACTGTATGCAGTAACTTAGGTTTCATTCAATTTTTAAGCAGAAAGTGGGATAACATGTGTAGGGCCCATGATATTTATAGCCAATGACATACACAAAGACTTAGACAGTGATAGCTTAATTGTTGGTTAATTGTTGAGGAAGGTTCAAGAGTAGGTGGACAGAAATCGCACCTGGTAAATTAAAAACTTTACTTTTAATTTCACTTCACAGACCCGTACAACAAATGCACATAGCACGAACCACATATTTGGCCATGTGGGAAACTAGTAGAAAGGCCGGGCTTTTGCAAATGCCCCATATCAACAACCAGCAGATAATGTTTTACTGCCCATGACAATGGAGAAAGCTGCCAAATAAATACTGATGGCCAAAACCCTAAGGTGCGTGGATGACTGTTTTAAGGAAGGTCAATACATTACTAATAAATAATTTATTGACAGAGTCTGATTTACTATATCACACTTTCCTATACTACCGACTATATGCATCAGCCAAGTCTGCATTCTCATCCTTCATCTGTTAGCAACTCACCTTTGTCCCGTTGCAAAGCAAGATTACATCAAACAACTAGAAACACTCAGTGCCCAGGCTATAGTTAATGTTTACTGAGAACTGTGTTGGTGATATGTCCAGTTGCAGAGCAGTTGCACCAAGACTTTACCTCCCCAACTGATTATTACACATTGCTCTACTGCTGCAGATTTCCTTCTGTCCCGTCCCTATTTCATTATTAGTGCATTGCGTGTGATAGAGTTGGTTCTTTTCCATTCTGTTGTGGTGTTTTCCCTGGCCCACAGTTGATGCATGTCTTGCTTGGAAAGGGATATCATGTCCCCTAGTTGAAGTATTGGTGTTCTCTGCTCCATTGTCTTGTTGCTCTAGTGTTTTTGCCTCAAATCAAAATCCTACACTTCTATTCAGTATTATCTGTTGTGTTCTCAATGATTTGTCAGGTCCTTGCTCATTCTCTGACGCAAAGTATGTGCCTCCTGTTCTATGATGGGTGTACCCCGGGACCTTTTGCTTTCTGTGTGTCTGTGTATTGCCTGTACATAAATCCATGTGCTTCTTCTCCCAGTGTAGGCATATCCCCTCTTATATGTGCCATTGTCCATTTGTTCCCTGATCACGTGCAAGTGTATCCCTGTGTCCGGTCCCAATGTTAACTGCATGCCTGTTATCCTAGTCTCCATGTTAGTGTACCCCTGATCCTGGTATCAGTATATCATTGCCCCTCTGTTGCTGTACTGGCAACTCTAAAAAGTGTCAGTGTCCAATGTTAGGTCTCTTGTCACTTTATTAGTATATTATTGCCCCAGTGATGCTTTATTGACAAATCTTGTGTGTGTCTATGTCCAGTGTTGTGTCTCCCTACTCCGGTGTATGCGTTTCCTTGTCCTAATTCAGAATATTTTAGTGTAATTGTATTTCACTTGTTTTCCTCGTTGTAAATTTCCCATCATGAATGATCCCTGTTCGGTTGTCATTGTAGACAATGCCTCAGTGTCTTTACTGTGTTCTCTTTCCTATTGTAAGCATTATTTGTTCGAGTGTTATTGATTGCTTGTCTTTCTCAGTGTATTCCTTCAACCAAATCATGCCTGCCTGCTCCAGCAACATTTCGCTCCACTAATGCTCTTTTTACTGTCCCATTATTGGTGTTTGTGGCTGTCCTAGTTATTATGAAATATTGCAGCTTTTTCAACTCTTTGACGTGAATAAGGCGTTGTTTATATAGCTATTTGTTTCTGTTGAAACAATGAAGTTTGTGTGTGTCTACCTCCTATCCCAGTGTGCTTTGCACTTTGCCTCATTGTGGCCAAACTGTCTGCCCGGTGTAAATTACTGTATCTGATATCCATGTTTGTTCAGAAAAGTGAAGTGTTGATTATGTTTTCCCCTCCTTTAACCACCCAATCCGTCTGCCCCTTGCAGTTTAGCTTGTTCAGCTGTTTGCTGAACAAGCTTGGCCACCTCCCTTGTGGACTTGGACTCTCCTAAGAACGATCTTGCTTCGTTCTTAGATTCTGACCGACACAAAGCTGCCTGGAACCACTGCCTGTGTGGAACCACTGCTGCTGTATTTTACATGTAAGTGGTGTCTCAGCCAGCATGGGTAATCAAACACTCTGCACTCTTTCTCTTATTAATCTAACTTTGACGGGTTCCAAAAATACACTGATCCATTCATCATCTTTGACAGGTGCCTGGTAAGGCCACATTTAATATAATGGCCCTGAGAGCTCAACATTTCAGGCTCATTTTACTGTAGTTAAAAGGCGGGTACTCCTTAGCAGTGTAGCTCTTGTCTTGATTTTCGGGTGAAATTTCCTTAATCGGAAATTCAGGAATGTGTTCTTTGATTTAGGAGTGGAAGGGGTTTTCTATTTTCTTCCATTCGCAGTGTTGGCAGTGTTGAACATTACTCACCTGTGATGAGCCTGGAAGAGGTAGTGACCTCACAGACGAGTGCTTTCAGGCCTGTTGTGTTTCACACACTGACTTTTAGAAAGCGAATCAAACTTTTCTTTTGATTTTTAGGTTACTCCTAATGCTGTAGTCATTGTGTCTCTACATAGGTTTGATAATGACATCCTCTCAGCCGAGTAAAAAGATACAGGAAGATATTGAGAGCAATAAATTGAAATACAATATGTACATATAGAGCTACAATTAAAAGGCGGAATCTTGATTCTTATTCAAGGACACTTTTCACTAGGTAAGACCTGGCAAAGTGTGTCCATGTAATATAGCCCTGAGTGTCGAAGGCAAATGCTGAAATGTAAAAATAACAATTTCAGCAATAACTCTAAAACCCTCAGGGCAGTCTCCTAATGGAAGGGTAACACCATAACCGGAAATTATCACACTCCATGCTTTCGGGATTTTCAGGTAAAATATTGCTGCATCAGGAGTGCCTTAAAAACTTAAGTGTGAGGGCTGTGACAGCTGTGACAGCTGTGAGGGATGTGAGAACTGTGTGGGCTGTGAGAGCTGTGTGGGCTGTGAGAGCTGTGTGGGCTGTGAGAGCTGTGTGGGCTGTGAGAGCTGTGTGGGCTGTGAGAGCTGTGTGGGCTGTGAGAGCTGTGTGGGCTGTGAGAGCTGTGTGGGCTGTGAGAGCTGTGTGGGCTGTGAGAGCTGTGTGGGCTGTGAGAGCTGTGTGGGCTGTGAGAGCTTTGTGGGCTGTGAGAGTTGTGTGGGCTGTGTGGGCTATGTGCGCTGTGAGAGCTGTGTGGGCTGTGAGGGCTGTGTGGGCTGAGAGAGCTGTTGGCAATGTAAATAACAATGCCATTTATTTATAAGTTAAAAAAAAAAAAGAAATGTCATGAGCAATGCCAATAACTCTAACTTTTCCAAAGGCGAAACCATTGCATTGTAAATGCTTGTTGATACTATGGGACAATGTACCAAAAGTATGTACAAAGGTCAGCCTTTCAAGAGGTGCTTTTGGAGTGGTAGATTCCAACAATGCTGCCCGGTTGTTGTTGCTGGCCCGTTTCATGGCACGGTGTACCAGACGGGGAGGATATTTCCTTTTGACTAGCTGGTCTTTAAGTGCAGTGGAGTGTGTCCTGAAGGCAGTGTCCGTGCAACAGTTTCTTTGGACCCGCAGAAACTGCCCAAATGGCAGATTGTCCCGTAAGGACTTAGGATGGTGACTGTCGTACAACAAAAGGGAGTTTCTGGACATAGGCTTTCTATACAACTCGGACTGCAATCCCGTAGCAGTGGCCTTAATCATCAGATCAAGAAAGGCCAAACTGTTATCGCCAATCTCTATGGTAAAGCGTAAAAAAGCATTTCTGCTGTTCAGCCATCCCAAGAAGTCCTGGCAACTATCTCTGGAGCCCCGCCATATCACCAATATATCGTCGATATATCGTTTCCAAGTTCTTATCTGTTCAAAGTATGGGTTGGACTCATTCAGGACAAACCGTTGTTCGAAGTAGTGTACGTAGAGGTTTGCCAAGCTGGGGGCATAAACGCTCCCCATACTGGTTCCAGACACTTGTAGGTATATATTGTCTTCGAACTTGAAGAAATTTTTCTTCATGGCTAAGGTAGCACAGGCCATAATAAAATGTACCGGAGTGATGGTGTCTCTCTCGGTGGTGTCAAGTAGGGAATGAATGACTTCCAAGGTTTCGTCCTGAGGTATGGAGGTGTATAGAGCCTCTACATCGAACGAGACCAGCAGGTCAGTAGTGATGTCAAAGTCCAGGTCCGGCAGTAGACGTAAGACGTCAGTGGTATCTTTAAGGTAGGTGGGCATTGTTTGGACCATAGGGCGTAGAAAGTGGTCAACAAACGTGGACAGGGGTTCTAAGATAGACCCAATGCCCGAGATGATAGGTCTACCTGGTGGCGGGCGTTTCTCCTTGTGCACTTTCGGTAAAATGTAGAAGTAAGGGGTCACTGGATGTTCAGTGTTAAGGAATCTGGCCTCTGACTCAGTTACCCATCCTTCATTAAGTGCCTCTTCTGTCATATTTCGAATCGTCCTTTGTAGGTCTGCCGTGGGATCCTGATCCAAGAGGCGATAAGATCTTGCATCGCTCAGTTGCCGAAGGCATTCGGCTCTGTACGTCTCAGTGTCGAGGATGACGATGGCCCCACCCTTATCGGCTGGTTTTACAGTTATCGACTTGTCAGCTGATAAAGATTTGAGGGCCTGGTGCTCAGCTTTAGGGAGATTGCAGAATGTTTTATCATCATGTTTGAACAGCTCATCGATGTCCCTTTCAATAGCCTGTTCAAAAGCCAAGACGTTAGCTGGCATAAGATGAGTGGGTGGATTGAAGGTCGATTTGGGTCTTAGTCCAGTGTTGGTCATTGCTTCCTCTTGGTCTGATTTCTCTTTATCAATGAAAAAGAAGTGTAGTCGCACCTTTCTGATGAATTTAGCCAGTTCTAATCGGGTTTCAAAGTGTTCATTCCGATATGTGGGAACAAAACCCAAGCCTCTATTGAGGGCCGTTTGTTCAATCTGGGTGAGAGTGCAACTGCTCAGATTGATCACGATGCTGTCTCCGTGGGGGTTTGTTCTTTGTTCCTGGCCGTGGTGCTCAGTAAAGTTCCGAGTCGAGCTCGTTGTTGGTGGTGAGTTGAACTGCACTTGGGGTTGTGCTGATGTTTTGGCTGTGGTCTGGCCTCTCCTTCTGCCCCGTGATCTGCCGTGGCCAAACCCTAAAAAAGGCTGCCCATTAAAGTTGGTGGGGAAGGCAGGTGGGAAATTAGGAGGGAAGGGACCCATAGGTGGTTGAAACGAGTTCTGTTGGTTGGGAGGGAAACCAGGAACCCCGTACTGCCAGGGGTTCGGTGGCCACCAATGCTGTGATCCTTGATTGTGTTGGTTGCCCCGCCAGAATTGATTAAAGTTCCTCTTGCCTCGACCCCTGCTTGGTCTAAATTGGTTTTCACTGCTAGAGTCACTACCCGAGGTGTTGCCATCTGAATCAGAAGTACCATAGTTGGAACTGGTTTTGCGATTATTAGAATTGTAAACGGGCGGAGCATATGACTCGCTGGTATAAGGATACACCCGTTCAAGTTTGAATTTCTCAAGATCCTTCTTGAACTTTTCCATTTTGGTGAATAGGATATGATCCTTGTAATCGCTATTATTTTTATCAGACTCCTCTTTTTTTCTTTCGAAAGATTTTGTCAGAGAGGGGAGCCTTGATTTTAGATTCGGTGATCTGAATTTCGACCAAAATGGCATCAGCTGCGGATTTGGAGGTCTTGATAATCAAGATCAGCCAATCCCTCGTGCAACGCCAAGCAATCATTGCCCAACTCTTCAGAAACTCTTTGTCTTTTAAGAATAGCCTGGGGGCATTGGTAACTATAAGCCCAGTAGGGGCACAATCATTGCGTAGATATTGGGCCATGATGGTTCCATGTAAGGCTGTTCTGGTCATGGATTTAAAGCGAGGTCGGGTGAGGTCTATACTTCTCACTAACCAGGTAAGAAGTATTTTGTGAAACTTGAAAAGTTTCAATTTCTACCACAATTGTTATACACTAGTTCGTTCAGTGTGTTTGTTCGGATTCTTGAGACACGAACTTCACCTATGTTGATGACTGCAACAGGTGCAAAAGAAGGCTTATTTTGGACAGGTGCTGAGGGATATGCTCATGCCATGCATTTTTATTTCAGTCCATCGCTGACTGTGTGAGAAGACTTGGAACAAACATACCTAGAGGTCCAGGTGACATTTAAATATCAATGTTGTTCCAGTACTATTCTTTCACTCACTTTTAAACACTTTTGTCACATTTGGGGTTTTTTCTGTTTGCAGTAGCGGTATATCTAAGGTCCTGAAGAAAGCAAGGCTATTGGCCGGATTTGCTGAAACATGTCGACCACGTTACATCACTAGACAGCTTATTAGTTTTCCCTGTCTTGGCTATTTTTTAACATTGGTGGTAGGAGCTATACCCTATTAAAATTATTTTGTTGCTCCTTAAACCAATTTTATTCACCCTCTTTACTTTCTTGGTATTCCCTTGCACTGCACACTCTTTTTACCCCGTCAGTTACTCTACCGACACACGCGTTTCTGACCCTAATACCAACATATACTGACTAACAGGAAGGCTAATTTCTTTCTGCTAGAGAAACAAGATCTAGTACAGTGTTGGTCCTCGGAGCCCCAAATGATGAAGGGCGGTTCCGAGTGGTGACTGATGGGTGCCAGAGACCAGATACCGATCTTGATCTGGCACTTCTAATACCATCTCTTTTCCAGTTATATGGCTAGTGGGAGCGTTTCACCTTCACTGTCCTCAATATTTGCCTGTCGTACTTTTGACCCTCTGATACTCTTTTGTGGTATATGTCTGTTGGGCGTGTATTCAGAGCAGGTCATTAAATTGCCCTTGGGTCCCCTTTAATGTATGTAGTTTGGATATTTGTGAGCAGTCGCTAGACTGCGGACCCTTGTTTGTTGGTGTACTGATCTTGAATAGACTACACCGAATTCACCCGTATCTGGGTGAATTTATTCGCTCTGTGGAGTGCCTAGATACGGTCTATTGCTGAGCACACTTTTTCTAGCAACTATGGCAGAGAATCATGGCCTGTCATTTGACGATGCGGATTTACAGTTGGCTTTGGCCGACTTTCCGGACTTACTAGATATCACACCCCAAACAGTTGTGACCAGTGAAGAGGAATGGGGTAAGCTTTTAGGCCTTAAAAAATCCATGGCCAGAACAGCCTTACATGGAACCATCATGGCCCAATATCTACGCAATGATTGTGCCCCTACTGGGCTTATAGTTACCAATGCCCCCAGGCTATTCTTAAAAGACAAAGAGTTTCTGAAGAGTTGGGCAATGATTGCTGGCGTTGCACGAGGGATTGGCTGATCTTGATTATCAAGACCTCCAAATCCGCAGCTGATGCCATTTTGGTCGAAATTCAGATCACCGAATCTAAAATCAAGGCTACCCTCTCTGACAAAATCTTTCGAAAGAAAAAAGAGGAGTCTGATAAAAATAATAGCGATTACAAGGATCATATCCTATTCACCAAAATGGAAAAGTTCAAGAAGGATCTTGAGAAATTCAAACTTGAACGGGTGTATCCTTATACCAGCGAGTCTTATGCTCCGCCCGTTTACAATTCTAATAATCGCAAAACCAGTTCCAACTATGGTACTTCTGATTCAGATGGCAACACCTCGGGTAGTGACTCTAGCAGTGAAAACCAATTTAGACCAAGCAGGGGTCGAGGCAAGAGGAACTTTAATCAATTCTGGCGGGGCAACCAACACAATCAAGGACCACAGCATTGGTGGCCACCGAACCCCTGGCAGTACGGGGTTCCTGGTTTCCCTCCCAACCAACAGAACTCGTTTCAACCACCTATGGGTCCCTTCCCTCCTAATTTTCCACCTGCCTTCCCCACCAACTTTAATGGGCAGCCTTTTTTAGGGTTTGGCCACGGCAGATCACGGGGCAGAAGGAGAGGCCAGACCACAGCCAAAACATCAGCACAACCCCAAGTGCAGTTCAACTCACCACCAACAACGAGCTCGACTCGGAACTTACTGAGCACCACGGCCAGGAACAAAGAACAAACCCCCACGGAGACAGCATCACGATCAATCTGAGCAGTCGCACTCTCACCCAGATTGAACAAACGGCCCTCAATAGAGGCTTGGGTTTTGTTCCCACATATCGGAATGAACACTTTGAAACCCGATTAGAACTGGCTAAATTCATCAGAAAGGTGCGACTACACTTCTTTTTCATTGATAAAGAGAAATCAGACCAAGAGGAAGCAATGACCAACACTGGACTAAGACCCAAATCGACCTTCAATCCACCCACTCATCTTATGCCAGCTAACGTCTTGGCTTTGGAACAGGCTATTGAAAGGGACATCGATGAGCTGTTCAAACATGATGATAAAACATTCTGCAATCTCCCTAAAGCTGAGCACCAGGCCCTCAAATCTTTATCAGCTGACAAGTCGATAACTATAAAACCAGCCGATAAGGGCGGGGCCATCGTCATCCTCGACACTGAGACGTACAGAGCCGAATGCCTTCGGCAACTGAGCGATGCAAGATCTTATCGCCTCTTGGATCAGGATCCCACGGCAGACCTACAAAGGACGATTCGAAATATGACAGAAGAGGCACTTAATGAAGGATGGGTAACTGAATCAGAGGCCAGATTCCTTAACACTGAACATCCAGTGACCCCTTACTTCTACATTTTACCGAAAGTGCACAAGGAGAAACGCCCGCCACCAGGTAGACCTATCATCTCGGGCATTGGGTCTATCTTAGAACCCCTGTCCACGTTTGTTGACCACTTTCTACGCCCTATGGTCCAAACAATGCCCACCTACCTTAAAGATACCACTGACGTCTTACGTCTACTGCCGGACCTGGACTTTGACATCACTACTGACCTGCTGGTCTCGTTCGATGTAGAGGCTCTATACACCTCCATACCTCAGGACGAAACCTTGGAAGTCATTCATTCCCTACTTGACACCACCGAGAGAGACACCATCACTCCGGTACATTTTATTATGGCCTGTGCTACCTTAGCCATGAAGAAAAATGTCTTCAAGTTCGAAGACAATATATACCTACAAGTGTCTGGAACCAGTATAGGGAGCGTTTATGCCCCCAGCTTGGCAAACCTCTACGTACACTACTTCGAACAACGGTTTGTCCTGAATGAGTCCAACCCATACTTTGAACAGATAAGAACTTGGAAACGATATATCGACGATATATTGGTGATATGGCGGGGCTCCAGAGATAGTTGCCAGGACTTCTTGGGATGGCTGAACAGCAGAAATGCTTTTTTACGCTTTACCATAGAGATTGGCGATAACAGTTTGGCCTTTCTTGATCTGATGATTAAGGCCACTGCTACGGGATTGCAGTCCGAGTTGTATAGAAAGCCTATGTCCAGAAACTCCCTTTTGTTGTACGACAGTCACCATCCTAAGTCCTTACGGGACAATCTGCCATTTGGGCAGTTTCTGCGGGTCCAAAGAAACTGTTCCACGGACACTGCCTTCAGGACACACTCCACTGCACTTAAAGACCGGCTAGTCAAAAGGAAATATCCTCCCCGTCTGGTACACCGTGCCATGAAACGGGCCAGCAACAACAACCGGGCAGCATTGTTGGAATCTACCACTCCAAAAGCACCTCTTGAAAGGCTGACCTTTGTACATACTTTTGGTACATTGTCCCATAGTATCAAAAAAGCAGTAAAGAAACGTTGGTCAATCTTAAATTCAGGACCCCACTCTATCCTACAACCGTTGTTCTCTTTTAAGAGAGGACCCAATTTGCGGGACAGAATGGTACATACCAGACCGCTTGATGAGACTCCTAGAGCGGTAGGTACCCTTTGGGATCTACCCCCAGTGTCTGGCCACCACCCCTGTGGCGCATGCCAATCATGTGCTCAAACGTCCAAAACCACAGAGGTTGACATCGGGACT
Organism: Lissotriton vulgaris; assembly: GCF_964263255.1. NCBI lineage: Eukaryota > Metazoa > Chordata > Amphibia > Caudata > Salamandridae > Lissotriton > Lissotriton vulgaris. Next base: position 609,174,664 of record NC_141700.1, read on the forward strand.
TCTAGGCCCTGGAGGCAGGTGAGGTTCACGAACTGTAACAGTGACAAATTAATCTATCTTATCACCTGTCCCTGTGGGCTTAGGTATGTGGGGATGACCACCCGGAAGATCAAGGTGAGGCTATCTGAACACAGAAGTACCATCAACTGTAACAGACAGGCCACCAAACTCACTACCCATTTTATCATTCAAAATCACTCACCTACGTCATTCAAATGGACAGTCCTGGAGAAACCGTTCATTCCTTCTCACATCACCAACGTGAGTCATTTCCTTCATAAGAAAGAACAGAAATGGGTGTTGAAGCTTGGAACCGATCAAACGGGGTTAAATGATGACATTCCCTGGTCCTTGCTTTGATACTTACTCCTCCTGAGAGATGTATGAAAGATATATGTGGTCATGAGAATCTGTTACAAAACCTTACCTAGCACACAGATCTAGCCGACAATTTTCTATTAACTGTGCTTAAATCATTGGTTTTGATGCTAGCCGTTGGGCTTAGTATCATGACACGTTTCACACTATTCTACATTTGGGCATCGATGTAAGTCTCCTCTGCCTAAGTCAGATCGGTAATTCTGCACAGTGTTTATGTATTGTATTTAGATCTCACCAGGACGTTGGCGCTAGCTCTTGGGCTCAGTCATATCAAATCACTAGTGTTTTAGGCTTTGAAATAAGTCCATCGCGGAAACCAAATCGGCAACTTTGCCGACTGTCTAACACATGTTGTTTACATCTCACCATAACAACATCGTGCTAGCGCGTCATTGGATAACCTGCCCGTAGGCATAGCCACTCATATTGCCTGGAACATCACAGACGCCTGACGTACACCATTGGCGCGTCACGTGACCGTTCCGACCAATTGGGGATAGTATGATAAAACCAACCAAAACAAACCGCCGGTACCTCCCCAGACGGAACAGATGCCGCTTAGGAGTACCGACGGTTAGGTGAGTGTTTTTGGTGTTTGTCTGTCGAAACAATGCAATTACAGCACACGTCCCTCTGTAGAGCAGTTGTTCGAGTCAGGCTTGCTTCGTTTCCTCACCGCGAGGCATGCGATGCGTAACTACTCGAATAGAATCAGTCTCGTAAGTGGGGCTCCTTTGTACTCCCAGTTTGTGAGCAGCTTCCTTGAAACTCAGTATAACGATTTCAGACTATGAGCGTACTGGAAGGATTTGTACATCAATGTGCGCTTACAACAGTATTATGACAGCGGTTGATCTATAATCACTATTCCATGAACCCTGCATTGAAAGCGGATACAACATCCTAGATACCGCCCCTTATACTTTGCTAGAATGCGTGCATGCCTTAGTTACATACTGAGGATAGTATTTTACAGCTCATATAGATCTGTTATTGGCACTTCTTGGTGGGTGATTCTAGAATTTGAATTTATTCACCTTTACAGAGCGGTGCTTCACTAAAGTCCTGAGCCGCAGCCAGGTGGGGTGAGGTCTATACTTCTCACTAACCAGGTAAGAAGTATTTTGTGAAACTTGAAAAGTTTCAATTTCTACCACAATTGTTATACACTAGTTCGTTCAGTGTGTTTGTTCGGATTCTTGAGACACGAACTTCACCTATGTTGATGACTGCAACAGGTGCAAAAGAAGGCTTATTTTGGACAGGTGCTGAGGGATATGCTCATGCCATGCATTTTTATTTCAGTCCATCGCTGACTGTGTGAGAAGACTTGGAACAAACATACCTAGAGGTCCAGGTGACATTTAAATATCAATGTTGTTCCAGTACTATTCTTTCACTCACTTTTAAACACTTTTGTCACATTTGGGGTTTTTTCTGTTTGCAGTAGCGGTATATCTAAGGTCCTGAAGAAAGCAAGGCTATTGGCCGGATTTGCTGAAACATGTCGACCACGTTACATCACTAGACAGCTTATTAGTTTTCCCTGTCTTGGCTATTTTTTAACATTGGTGGTAGGAGCTATACCCTATTAAAATTATTTTGTTGCTCCTTAAACCAATTTTATTCACCCTCTTTACTTTCTTGGTATTCCCTTGCACTGCACACTCTTTTTACCCCGTCAGTTACTCTACCGACACACGCGTTTCTGACCCTAATACCAACATATACTGACTAACAGGAAGGCTAATTTCTTTCTGCTAGAGAAACAAGATCTAGTACAGTGTTGGTCCTCGGAGCCCCAAATGATGAAGGGCGGTTCCGAGTGGTGACTGATGGGTGCCAGAGACCAGACACCGATCTTGATCTGGCACTTCTAATACCATCTCTTTTCCAGTTATATGGCTAGTGGGAGCGTTTCACCTTCACTGTCCTCAATATTTGCCTGTCGTACTTTTGACCCTCTGATACTCTTTTGTGGTATATCCCTTTCTCACTGCACCATCAGGATTCAAGCAAGCCGGGCCGAAGACGGCTGAAATGCCAGAAACCGGTCCCCGGTAGCTTGTCTCCTTTCTGGTGAAGAATTGGCTTGGTAGTTTAGTCTGCCCTGTTCCTATGATGCACTGGGCCAGGGACAGACTGATTTGCATATAGCCAGGTTCTGAGCTGGGATGGTGCAGTGAGATAAATAACGGTGATGGATCAAGCCCTGATCTTTGGACTGGGTAAGAGTGGTCTGCTTAATTCAGATACTCTGTCCATCACCACCCCCTTTTCTGAATCATTTTGTCCACCGTTTGCGTGGAAGGGTATACTCAGATGTGAGTCCCTTGCTCACTGCACCATCAGGATTCAAGCAAGCCGGGCCGAAGACGGCTGAAATGCCAGAAACCGGTCCCCGGTAGCTTGTCTCCTTTCTGGTGAAGAATTGGCTTGGTAGTTTAGTCTGCCCTGTTCCCATGATGCACTGGGCCAGGGACAGACTGATTTGCATATAGCCAGGTTCTGAGCTGGGATGGTGCAGTGAGATAAATAACGGTGATGGATCAAGCCCTGATCTTTGGACTGGGTAAGAGTGGTCTGCTTAATTCAGACACTCTGTTCATCACCACCCCCTTTTCTGAATCATTTAAAAACGACCAGCACTGGTTTAATCCTGAATGGCTACCAGCTATTTTCCACCACCAGACAGGTTTTTGGACCCCTGGGTAGATGGCCTCTGCTCTCTGGATCCAGAATCAAAGCCCATCCTGGGCAGAGGTGACATGCCTCCTCCCCCAGGATGGGCTGGGTCCACTAAGAGGAAGCTTCAAAGACATGCTGCCTTTGTTAGCTGACCCTGCCTTTTGCTGCCCCAGCAACAGGCTCCTACTAGTTCTGACTCTCACTTTGGGCAGAGAATTGGCGGGAAAAACAGGTTAGGAGGAGAGATGTGGCCACCTTTGCCAATCCCAACGCTCCGGTGGGAAAGACGAGCTGAAGCACCCATCTCAGTCCCCTCCATCTTGAAGCTGGGGGGACCTAGCCAATCGGAGAGAGGCTCATGCTCCCCTCCCACTGGAGGGTGGCATACTATGGGGTGTACTTCCCCAAGGAAGGGACCCATAGGTCCCGACTAGGTCCCCTAGCACCTTTGGCTAACATAGCGCCCTTACACTGTGTACCTTCTGCCCTATTGCCGCTGGTGGTGCGATTTGAGTGACCTTGGTTCTAAACCCCAAAAGCTATTCTTTCAGGTCGTTTACTTACCTGCAAACCAATAACAACCTTTTCTCCCTTAGGAACCAATGTTATATTTGTCTCAAAAAGGTTGTGTTGACCTGACTTTTGTTTGGAAAAGAAAGTAACTTTGCTTTAAATCCAAAACTGTTGTACTTGCCTGTATTTTGTAAGACCCATTGTGTGGTATCTCGGCATATCATCGCTCATTGTCATAGTGACTGAAAAGTAATCTAAAAGTAACCTAAAGTAATTTCTGTGTATTCTAAACGGTTTCGAATGCAAATACAAACCTGTAACGATTCCACTGTCATCAACAATTGCATTCCTGTGTACAGCATTTAATTTGAAAGCATATTTTACCTAACTGTGCCAAGTTCTGCTTGGTTCTAGAAATAAAACATAAGTATACCTTTTTATACTTACTTAAAATTGGTGTGGATTCTGTCTGAGTGTGCTATCAGTCTTGATTGAGTGAATACAATAAATGCTTAACACACCCTCCTGATAAGCCTAACAGGTTGATAACACTACCACAGATAGAGTTGTTAGAGATGGTCTAATTTAGCGTCTGCTGTACCTCTGGTGATCCACTGGGCGGAGTGCACACTATAACTTACTTTGGTAAAGTATATACAGAGCCAGCTTCCTACAGTGGCTACCCTCGGTCCCTTCCACAACCAGAGCTGATTGTAGTGACAGATGCATCACTACTGGGCGACTATGGCAAGCCAGGAGGGTTGGAGATCAGAGGGTCCTGCTCTTTGGTGGTGTCGGATTGCCACATTAACCTGTTGGAGTTTCTGGCGATTCACTTGCCACTGAAAACATTTCTTCCTTCGATCAAAGAAAGAATGTTGCAGGTTTTCACTGACAACACCACCATCATGTGGTATTGTAACAAACATGGCGGGATGAAGTTGTGCACCCTCTGTCAAGAGGCCTGGTGTCTGTGGCTCTCTGAATGCCAGACCAGACTAACTCAGCCACAGATGCCTAGCGGATTATGAAAAGTGTCTCCATCTGGAGGTGCTGCAAGGTCTCTTTCAGCTGTGGTGAGAGCCTTGGCTAGATCTGTTCGCCACTGCCATGAAGTGCAGTGTCAGCAATTTTGTGTGCTGGAGTTTCCAAGGCCGCTCTCACTCAGAGATGCTTTTAGTCTCAAGTGGAGTTCTGTCCTCCTGTACGCCTTTCCGCTAATACTACTCCTGCCCAGAGTTCTCAAAAAGATCAGAAACAGTCGGGCTCAAGTCATTCTTGTGGCTCTGGATTGGCCATGGAGAGTCTGGTATCCAAAGCTGTTGAGTATGAGCATCGGTTGTCCAGCCAGACTGCCTCTTAGAGAGTATCTCCTATCGCAGCAACAGGGGAGGGTTCTGCACCCGAACCTGCTCACTCTCCACCTACATATGTGGAGATTGAGTGGCGACAGTTGACGGCTTTTGACTGTCATCCCAAAGTCTGTAAAGTTATTCTGGCAGACAAGTGTCCCTCCAACAAGTCTGTATACGCTTGCTGTTAAGACAAGTTTGTGTCATGGTGACTTCGCACAACATTGACTCCCTTTCTGATCCTCTATCTAAAATTAAATTGTCTGCATTATCCTTGGCTCAACAGGACTCTGCTCCTGACAGAGTAAAGTGTTAACTTTCTGCCACCTCTGCATTTTTTGCTGTTGCTGGAAAACCTTCTCTCTTTAGGTCATCCTTAGTGGCTAGGTTCCTTAAAGGCTTGCACATATGTTTCCCCCTACACCATTTATATTGCCTCAGTGGGACCTCAATTTGGTTCTCAATTCGCTCCTGAGTATACTATTCAAGCTTTTCCGCAGTTGCCCTCCAAGGCACTCTGACTTTCTTAGTGGCCATACCATCTGCCAGGAGGGTCAGCGAATTACAGGCCCTCTCTGTGCACCCTTCCTATACCACCTTCTATCCGGACAAGCTGATCTCCGGACACGTGCCTCCTTCCTTCCAAAGGTTGTGACTCCCATTTCATGTAGGTCAGAACATCGCCTGCCCACTTTCCTTGCTCCACCTCATCCCTCCAAAGAGGAGGAGAGACTCCACCTTCTGGATCCAAAAAGAGCATTGACCGTGACTGTATAAGAGAATTCTGGATGGACAATCATCTCTTCGTGGGCTGTTTGGGACCAAAAAAGGGAAGGCAGAAGAAAAACATCATGCAATAGATTGTCCTGTGCATTAAGATCTGCTACGCAGAAGCAGGCATCCGAAATGGCCGCATAGTCGCTCAGCTCCTTGAGCCCTTTCGCCCCACACATATATCCTGGCACTTATCCTGAGCCACGAAGGCGTATTTAAATAGGAGAAGGAGAACGATCACTTACCGTCTGCTCCTGAGGCTCCTACGTGCAGCAGACCCGGAGAACTGTCCCCGACTGCTCTGCGGCCCCCGTGGTGATGAATCCGGGGCGTTGATTTAGACGTGCTGCCGGCCGCGACTGCAACAACAACGGCCGCTGGTGGCGGTGAGGAGTCGGTCGGAGGGTGCCGTTGACTTGAAGGGCCGCCGATGGCAGTGATGGCCCGGTCCACTTGGCGGTGAGCCTCGAGGGGCTGCGTGGCGAAGCAGCGTCGGAGGGGGTGCATGAATCCTGGCCCCCTCCCCAATCTCTCTGCCCGGGCATAACCAAGGATTGCTCCCGAAATAGGCGGGCGGCTCCCGGGGAGCGGCAGGGATTTTGTTTAGCCTTTTGGTGACTTTCCCCCGGGGAGCCCGCCTCACAGTTTTGAGTCCCGGTTGTGCATCCCGCAGTGCCCTGAATTGGGGCCTGGTCCCTGAGGCGAGGTGAAGAGGGACGGGCCGAACTGACTAAGATGGCGGCTGGCGCCCTCCTCTACGGACCATGTCCAGGTCGGACGGCTGCCATACGGATGTGGTCGGGATGCTGGCGGCGTGCACAAGAGCCCACATCCATGGACGTATTGGCTGCCCTAACGATTTTGCACAAGACCCTGATCTGTAATGCTCGGGACCTGGGTAGAAGAATGGCCGCCATTGCTGTCTCGCCGTCCCTAACGGCCACAGGTCGATCCCAAGGGAGTGCCGAAGTGCCCGCAACTATGTCCACGGGAAGAGTCCCTGCTCCGCCTAGGTACCGGGAGCCGCCGAAAGACCCGGTTCCTGTGACCGCTCTGGCCGACATGGTTGTACACGTGAGGGTCTCTTCGGGGCACATGTTCAATTGGCGGCTGGGGAAGCAACACCGTTTTCCTTATCGGACTGCCCCGGCGATGTCGTGGTGCTTGCCGGACTGTGTGACTCTCCTTTCCTGGATGGTACTACTGTGTATGGACTTTGGGAAGCTCCCGGGGTCAACATCGACACTACCGGATTTCTGCTGTATATACTCTGATGGGTTTGGGTTGCTGTACTTTTCTGTGGCTACGCTCCGGCCTGACCCGCCCGGATCGTTTGGACCCTCCAGGCTGCTCTGTATACCGATTGACGAGTGGACATCTGGCGGTACCATTGCTAGACAAGGCCAGGGATGATATGGTTCAGAGTCTAGTGGCCTTATTGTCGACTGACGGAGCATTGGGCATGTTTGACCGGGATTCCATTGCTGTTGTGGCTGGGGCTTGGTGATCTCCATTGATATTCTACTTTGCTTCTGGGATTTTCCTGGGTGTAGGGGTGAAGGGCGGGGTCGGGCGGTGAGACCGAGGGCCCTCCTCCGCTTATACTTTTTCTTTTTCTCTCTCTTTTCTATATTTCGGGTCTCCAATAGGGCGACAGGCACGCTGCTGGGGTGGGGGGGGGGGTAGGCCATGGCCTTCTGCGGGAGTGCAGGGTGGGGGGTTGGGGGGATGGTGTTTGTTCAGTATTTGTTCAGTATTTGTTTCTATGGCCCTTTAGTCTTTTTTCTCTTAAGTGTCGTCGTCGTTCATGATCCCTGCAGTATGTTTTTGTTGGACCCGGCCCGTTGGGCAGGTTCACCCCTTGACTTTTTGCTTTTTCCTAGCCTGTTTATGGAACCTGCTGTTGGTGATTTTAGGCCTCTGCGCACTTTTTCACTGTGGTACAGTGTTAAGTGCTTGAGCTCTCTGTGAATGAGTGGTGAGGGACCTGCCCTCCCAAAGGAATGAATGGGGAATATGTATGCCCATGGTAGTTCCTGATGTGTGGGGAGTGCAGGGGCGAGTTTGGTATGTATGAACTCGTGAGAATGAATGCTGCAAAATGATGTATGCGGCATGACTGTGTCTAGTCTGGAAGTACTACTTTTGGAAGTTGGCATATTTGTGTAAGTTGGTGCTGGCGTGTGATTGGCTGGTGAGCCTGGCCCAGAGTGCCTGGGCCTGCTTGTGGATTGACTGTCTGGTTTGAGGATGACGGGGGCTAGAGAGCCCAGGAGGTTGTCTGAAGTCAGCCCATGGATAAAAGGCAGCATCTGCTGCCAGGGAAGTGGGAGGAGATGGCACCTGATAGTGAAGGGCTGTGCCTGCCTAACTACAAAGCTGGCTCCACCTCCCGCTGGGCGACTGACACCTCTGTCCCTGATACTGAAGGGACTTCCCTGTAACCAGTTCTGGCTGGTTCTCACACTGCCTACTTCAAAGGACTTCAAAGGACTTCAAAGGCTTTTCTGTGTATAAGAAGGGGCTGTGCCCCCTTCCAAAAGGTTCTTGTTTCTGACTTGAATCTGCCAGGGGCATGCTGCTGCTGGGGCCCAGGGGAATCCCTGGGCCCTGCCCATCCCCTGGACCTCTGATGGACTTTTCCTGCTGGGGGCTCTGCTGCTCCCTCCCCTGGACTGCTGAGGTCCTGGACTGCTGAGGGACTGGTGGACTTGTGCGCTTTCCTGGACCCTAGCGCCTGGGAGGCGCTTTCCCTTGGATGTGCCCTGTTACTGGGGCTCTAGTTGCTGATGGGGCCATCCCTGGGGGCCTGTCTGTGCCCCTACGCTTGAGAGCGTTCTGTTCTGCCCCGCAGCGCCTTGGGAGCGCTTTGGCGCTTGCAGCCCTGGAAGAGCGCTTCGTTTTCTGCCCGTAGCGCTGTGGATCGTGTTTAGCGCTAGGAGCGCTTTATTGTTGGGAGCCGATGCCCACCCGGCGTGGATTTGCCCCGCTAGATCGTTGTTTGGTCTACGAGTGCCCACCTCGCTTATGTGCCGTTTTTTGGATCGACTGCCCACACCGATATTTTGATTGCCTGCCCGCCTGCCTGCCTAGCGAGGGCCGCCGCGCTGCCCGCGGCGACCCGGAAGTACCTGGCCGGCCGGCCAATCCCTTCGCGGCCGGCCGGAAGTCCCGCCCCCGCAGCCCGGGGGAGGAAAAGGGAAGCCATGGTGTTTGCCTTCCGGTCTCCCGTGTCGTGAGGGAGACCGGAGATGCTGCAGTCAATAGAGGGGCTCCCGTGTGCTGAGGGAGCCCCGAGGAAAGAGAGGCGCCCCGGAGGAGAAGTGGATCGGGAGCCTGGCGGCTCCACTCGGAAGGACGACGGCGGAAGGAGAAGGCGGGGCTCCATTGTGAGGAGGAGACCCGCCGCTGAACGGTGCCCAGCGGAGACCGCCGTCAGGCCCAGAAGACTCCGGTGAGTGGAGCTCCAGAGAGGGCGGCTGGTCCTAGTGGTTGCGATGGAGGAAGGCAGCATTTGAGCGGCCCCGTGGCAGCGGGCCGCTCCTCCTTTGACCCATATAGGGTTTTAGAGCTCCATGATGTTGCTGGCAGCGCCGGGGGTGAGGCAGAGACAGGGCGGCCCCGGATGGCAGTGGGCCGCCCCAACATGTGTAGAGCCTGGAGAGGGCTTCGGGCCATGCCCTTTTAATGCCGAGTCCCCCGTGAGGGACTCCCAACGAGGCCCACAGTGATTCAGAGCCTGTGTGGCTCCAACGTCTGGGGCATGGGCGATATGCCCAGAGCCTGTGTGGCTTCAGCATTTGGCCGCAGTGTTTGTTTAGAGCCCTCGAGGCTCTTGGCGCCATTTTGTTGATTTCGAGTCCCCAGAGGGGGGACTCCAACGCTGGGTGCACAGTTAATGTCAGAGCCTGTGTGGCTCCAACCTGGCGCAGTTTGATTCTCAGCTGTCCAGCAATTAGTGGGCAGCTGCACCGTTTAGGTTTTGTGTGATGCCCAGGTGCCCAGCAAGTAGTGGGCACCTGCCACGTTTAGGCTTTTTTTGTACTTTTGAAACTGGCGCTGCATGGCAGCGCACCCTGACTTTGGACTCAGGGCATCTTTGCCCCACAAGGCCAGTTGGCCTAGGGACTGCCACAGGTAGTGGCTTATGTAGTATTGGCGCAATGTGATTTCTATGCTTTTTAATAGTTATTGCTAATGCGAGTTTTTGCGCTATTGATTTATTATGCACCTCTGAATGTGTAGGTTTATGCATTGTGTTTTTCTTCTTGCGCTGCACCTCTGAATGCTTAGTCATCATGTGTCTTCTTGCGCTGCACCCCTGAATGTATTTTATTGCATCATGTGCTTTATTCTTAACACCTCTGAATGCTTTAGGCATCATGTGTTTCTCTTTAATACTCCTCTGAATGTAGGTTATTGCATCATGGGTAATGTGTTCTTTTCCTAGACCCCTAAACGCTGAGTGATACTTAGGTGGTTGTCTTTTCTACTCCTCTGAATGTTGGTTTATTGCATCATGAGTAATGTATTCTTTCTTAGACCCCTAAATGCTGTGTGATACTTAGGTGGTTCTCCTTTCTTAGTACAGGTGGTCCTAGTAAGGTCCTAGTTCCTGTTACCAGTGGTTACTGGTTGTTATCTTTGATTATTATTTTATGTTACCTTTATTCTTTATTCTAGTAGTGATTTTACATTCTACATTTTATCTAGAAGTACTATATCTGATTCTGACAGGCGCCCTTGTGGCCCTGTCTGGTGTACATAATCCCTGTGAATATTGCCTGTGCCAGTTGGCACAATGTATATGTGTGATTTTATCTGATATGTTTTTAAAATACAAAAGTTATTTTTATAATAACCTTGTGTGGAGTCTCTTTTTGTGGTGTGCCTAGTATGTTGTTGCTGTTGTGCGCTGGCGCAAATGCTTTACACATTGCCTCCGAGTTTAGCCTTACTGCTTGAGCCAAGCTACCAAGGGGGTGCGCAGGGGTTATCTTGGCGTGTGACTTCCTTGCCCTGACTAGAATGGTGGTTTCTGCCTAGCTTTGGCGTCAGCCTTAGCCTACCAGAAATAGCCATTTCTAACAGTTTTGTTTTTCAGGGGTGGGGTTTGGACTTGCTACGTACCGGGTTTGTGCCTGCATTTCTCCTGATTTGTGTATCTTACCCCCGATACTTCATTCGTATTTGTACTATTTGTGGATATCCTGATTTGCGCGCAGTATTGTAGGACCATGTATGACTGTACGGCACTCTTTTTCAGTTCCCTATTTGAAAATGAACCTTTCAAATCCTGATTTCAAACCTGTACGTCTGATCACAAGTTATGTCCTGGTATTTCTATGACCCCGGCTTTCGAACTGCTATAACTTTCCATATTGCTTGCTGTACTCCTGCTCTGATTAGCGGCTGGCCGGGATGGTTGTAGGCCCATACTTGTAAATGCTTGTAATACTAATAAAGGTTCCCAAAACAAAAACAAAAAATCTGCTACGCATTGGCCAAGAAGTAGCCCTCCAAGGGCTTGCTCGCTCACTCTACCAGAGCCAAGTCTGTGACCACTGCATTAGTGTGCGGCATTCAGGTCCTGGACATCTGCCAGGCAGCATTGTGGTCCTCCCTGCACACGTTCACCAAGCACTACTACCTGGACAGTCAGGTCTGTGTGACAGGCACTTCGCCTGTTTTGGCCTGCAGGACTTTCTAATCTAATTTGCATCGCAGTCCCACCTCCCGGGAGGTATTGCTTGGGTATCTATTCTAAGGTAAGAAATCTGTGGATAGAAGGGTCTATCACATGAGCTGGTCCATTACCTTCAGTAAAGCATTATCTGGTAGAGACTCTGGCTAGCTTCAGATTCTTTACTGACTCCCCTCCTTCCTACTCTGCGAAACGATTACGGTGTAGGGAACACCCTTGTAAAGGCCTTAATTTATCACACCAGTGGTCAGTGCTAAAAGTGACTTCACACCATTTATTTGGAAAGCTGCAAAAATAACTGACATAAGAATGCCAAGGTGGCCCCTATTTAGGAACAGTGTGCGTCACTTCCGGCGTGTATGACACTACCTACCAGCACGTAGGGTTACTGCTCCAAAAATTCCAGATCCAGTCTGACACCTGGGGATTATTATAAGGTATGGAATCTGCAGTTGTGTACAGTCTCTACCAGCTAAGTCTTTACCGAAGGTAAGTAACTTGTTCATCTTGTAAAGACATAAAAAGGAGCCTCCACCTCAAAGAATCTCACTTAGCGTTTGGAAGTATCATTCCCCAGATGGATGGAAATCAGCTACACTCTCTCCTCTGTTACCTGATTGTCCTTAATCCTTACCAGTCTCATGAGCAGCTCTGTGTAAAAGTCAGTTCTGAATTGTCCCTCTAATCCAAGTTCTGGGAGAACCGAGGAAGTTGAACAGACCTTCTGCTCGCCATCCAGGTAGAGCATATCCTTTGACCTTACAAATTCCCCTTTTAAAATAGTTCTGGGACCCAAACTTAAAAAAGAAACGGACAGCACATGCAGGGTAACACTGCATTTTGTGGGACTTCATTTCAGAGATATTTTCCATGCATAGATGAGCTAGTAAAAATAGTATCAAGATTAAGAAGGAAGGCTCCAAGTATTTCCTAATTTCTAGTAACCTTCATGCAGTGCTCGAGATCTGCCGAAAAATTATTAGCAGCATCAATCTGGGTTATAGACACTGATTAAACAGCTTCTCCTATCAAGATTTAATTAGAACATAACTTTTTCAATAGAGAATCAACTTCTTGACAATAATAGCTGTTGCACTACAGAGAATAACATTCAGATTAGGATCTTTTCACCTGCCTAAAATTGCCTGGTGTCGCAACTCCGTCGTTTTACCTTTTTGATAGTTGCTTTATGGAGCTGCCAAGGGAATATAACAGGTGTTCTGGCCAAAAGCATTACTTGCCCCACCCTCTGAAAATGTCACAGGAAGGCACCTTTAAAATCTGCCCATTAACTGGGCTTAGAGTTTAAGGGACACCATGGGAGTTGGGGTTAATTAAGTAGGGTATGATGGGTTGGATATTACTTGATTACAGCGGCCAATAAGGTCTGCCGTGTTCCTGCTTTAGTTGAGTCGAAAGAGATATGTTAAGAATGCTGGGGTGACTAATAAATTACCTTTTCTACTACCCGTTGAACTATTCAGGAAATTAAGGTATGTATTTTGATGTGTTGCCAACATGGTGTTTAAGAAGAAGGGTACAATGCTGTGGTGAGATCCGCCTACTGTTGCAGCTAGGGTGAGACCCACTTATGTTAGACGGTGAAATCTATGTGATTGCATACATTTATGAGATGACTGTTGTTTGGTGCTCCCTCTAGCAAGTTAAATTGTTCTGTCAAAGAGAATGCCAAATGGCACTTTCACTACTCCTTGTGTCTTTTCCTCATGTGTAAGTTGCAGCATGTTTGTTTAATATTCCGTCTTTTTCTCAGCCCGAACCAATTGTTCCTGTGAAGGACCCCACTTCGGATTTGGCAATAATTGCTCGCAAAGGCAGCCAGCTGGTGCGAAAACACAGAGAGCAGAAGGAACGCAAGAAGGTACTGTGTAACGACTGTACCTCTTGTTGTTGCACTTACTTCCCTAACTCCTCCTCCCTGTGTGTTGCCATTTTTATTTCTGCTACTCTACTGGTTACTATTCGTCGAATTTCCTCTTAGCAGTGCTGTGCTAGGGTGCAAACTTTTAGCACTGCAAAGGATTTGACTGAATAACTAGTTGCATGAGATCGCACAAACTTGTCATATTTTATGTTAATTTGTGATTTCTTGGAACTATTTAAATGTGCGAGGGAGAGCATAACCTCCATTCAAAATAAACGAATGCATAAATGTGAAAAATTATGCTACATTCATACAAAAGGTGTTTTTTACGACTTTTCTTGGTGATTTGGTGACAGTTATTTCGTTCTCTCCACTGACACTCATCTGATATTGTGACTTCAGGCACAGCACAAACACTGGGAGCTTGCAGGCACCAAACTTGGAGACATTATGGGCATCAAGAAAGAAGAGGAAGTTGAGACAAAACCCCCAACAGCAGATGGAACTGTGGATTACCGGTAGGATAACCAACCATAACTTATTCGAGCATCTTGCATTGTTACTGGTAGGACCCTATCCAGGTATAATATGCAGTGCCTGGTGATGATCTTTAAAACTGGTATGTTGCAAACATCAGCCTCCCACTGGTGCAAGGAATCACACCTTCCTTTGGAGGACTTAAGGAAAATCCTTAAAAGAAAAAAAAAGAAATGTAAGAAACATTTAAAACAAAACCGGGCCAAAATGTGTTTTATAGCAAAAGTTTCACACGTTATCTAAAGTTTTGCAGCGTGAATCAGACCCCCCAGGATATAGCGGCATGGAATAGCAAATTTAGCGGCACAAAAATAGAAATTTAGCGGCACAAATATGGAAATTTAGCGGCAATTTTGCGGCATTTTATGTGGCCATTTTTCCTACAACAAACACAGATATCTTAGTTTTTTTAGTTATTTAACAACGTGAAGCTATGTATATTTGGTTTCTTTACAATGTAGACACTTTGGGGCAGATTTACAAGCCCCTTGCGCTGCTTTTTTGCGCTTGGTGCCACTGTACCTGCTGCACTAATGATGGCTATACCTATCGCCCCTTTTATTAGTAAGCACGTTAAATAGTACAGTGTATTTTGAACACAACCTGATATCCCACCGGATGCCCGTTCCATCCATCTACCCACCCACTCTTCATCCATCCATCCTTCCCCTCATCATCCATCCATCCTTCCCCTCATCATCCATCCATCCTTTTACCCACCCCCTCATCATCCATCCATTCCCTCATCATCCATCCACCCTTCCCCTCATCATCCATCCTTTCACCCACCCCCTCATCAAACATCCATCCATACATCCCCTCATCATCCATCCATCCATCCATCCTTCCCCTCATCATCCATCCTTCCCCTCATCATCCATCCATCCTTTCAACCACCCATCCATCCATCCATCCATCCTTCCCCTCTATCCATCCCCTCATCCATCCATCCTTCCTCTCATCCATCCTTCCCCTCATCCATCCATCCTTCCCCTCATCCATCCATCCTTCCCCTCATCCATCCTTCCTTTCATCCATCATCCATCCTTCCCCTCATCCATCTTTCCCCTCATCCATCATCCAGCTACCCTTCCACCCATACATCCAGCTATTTAAATTTTCTCTCCATCCTTCCCCTCTCATCAATCCATCCATCCTCTCTCATTATCCATTTATTCAATCTTTCATTCATCCATTCAACCCATATCCTGGAGTACAGAAAGGTGCCATTGCTTGTTTGCCTTCTATGGCCTGTAGTCCTTTTTTTAAATTGGAAAATTGACACTCTGCTAATTCTTTAATCTATAGAATAAAACCTTGATTTCATAGTATGCTCATAGAGAGCCCAGCGTTTTTGCACTAAACTTCAGCTTTAAGGAGAAGCTTGCTACGATCCAATGCTAAAAATCGTACATGGATGGAGCACTTAGTGCAACATCTTTAAAGCAAGGTCAGACATTTTGCTAATACAATTCACATTAGAGTAGAAGTGCAAGCACATAGACAGTTCCGGGTGTGCATGCTGCAGATAATCTCTCAGCAATGCAAGATTCGAGTTAAAAAAAATATATTAACAGATTTAAGGTAGCGTGTCTTTTGTTTTCAATTTAAATTTTTCTCCGTTTCTTTCCCAAATTGACTTGCTGACTGTGTTTAAATTTGCCAGGTCAGTAAATGAGCCTTCTCACAGGCCTAAGACTCGAAGTTCCTATTCCTGTCACTGCAAACCCTTTCACATTACACTCGAAGGAGAACTGCTCTGTCCGATTCCTGCTCCATCCTCTGTGACAACAACCCATCCCCCCCTCCCCTCCTGTTGATGTGCAAGGTGAGGGCTCCCATTGTCATTCTTGTGGGCCAGGAAGAGGTGCGAACGAGCGCAGTCCCGGTCAGCTCTGAATGACAAAGAGCCTAGACCTTCACACTGCCAGCTGCAGCCGAGCTGCTTTAACCCTCTGACCCCAGTGTCTGTAGATCATCTACAGGTGTGGGGCAACTGGTGCATGTCTTTGGATAAAGCAGACCCCCCAGGATATAGCGAAAAATGCCGCGATTTCTACAAAAATGCCGATTTCGCGGGCATTTTTGTAAAAATCGCGGCATTTTTAGGTCTCGCCTGTCGATGCGCATGCGCATCGAGCAAGCGAGACTATGGGGGCTTATCCACTCTTTATCCACTGCAAGGAATCGTGGCGATTCCTTGCAGTGCCCGTGACTTTTAAGCTCAATGCGCATGCGCATTGAGCTTAAAAGCGCGTGCACGTCCGTCTTGTTTTACCCGCTCCGCCCCCTCCCCTTCCCGCCGTGTCGCATTTCTCCTCCCCCCTCCCCTCTCCTCCGTCCGTCTTGTTTGTTTAATTTAACCCGCTCCGCCCCCTCCCCTTCCCGCCGTGTCGCATTTCTCCTCCCCCCTCCCCTCTCTTCCCTCCGTCTCGTTTGTTTAATTTAACCCGCTCCGCCCCCTCCCCTTCCCGCCGTGTCGCATTTCTCCTCCCCCCTCCCCTCTCTTCCCTCCGTCTCGTTTGTTTATTTTACCCGCTCCGCCCCCTCCCCTGCCCGCCGTGTCGCATTTTTACAAGTTGTACCATCACGCACTTACTCGCGTTCAGCAATAGCCAGGGAGAAACTCCCTTCACTCATTCATTCTCTTACTGCCTCAAGGTGCGTCCCTCACCGTACACCTACGTGCGCCTGCTCCTTTCTCTCGATAATGTTGGAATGGAAGGGAAGGTGCATATTTAACTGTTTTCCATTTTGCGGGGAAAGTGAGATGCACAGCGCCTGCGGTTAATTACTATGTGCCGGTGTAACTGTCCGTGTTCCAGTGTCCGATGCCGCCTCTGCCTGGGGAGCGCATAATGACATACATCTCCAGCAGGCGTTACTATTACATTAGTGAATTAGTATTACAAATACCCTGAAGTATAGTCAACATTTTTTTCTTTTTTGGTATGTCAGTGGGGCCTCACAAGATATGCCCGATGTTTTGAGCCAGTGCCTTTTCAAATATCCCAAGTAGAGACTGTCTGGGGGCCGCGTAGTGATGTAACTTCCCCTGCCGTCGCTTTATCTTTCCCTAAGGCTCATGGGAGTTGTAGTTGTCATCCATCGACCCTCATTGGCTGCTTGCAGCTTGTGATTGAGAGGTGCCATGATGTGCCTGAATGTTGGTGTCTTTTTTGGTATGATTGTTATACATAATAAATGAATGTACATGAGCAGTGTAATTCAGTTTTGACATGGCGGACTGATTCACACAAGCTTTTTTATAAAAGATGCCATGATATACTATAAGTAGGTATTATTTCTTTCATATAGGATTAGATAAGTGTACATGCCTCAACTTCCAACCAATATCGGTATATAATGGGCCATTTGCAACTTGTTTCTAAGAGATGTCATGACATTCCAAGGTGCTGATGTTTCGATATTATGTTTGTTATACATGCTAAATGTACACGGCCCATGTATTTCAGTTGGGACAAGGCGGTATATGTCAGGTGTCGTTTGCATTCTCGCAGGTTGAAGCTAAAGTTTTCATGATATACTATGTGCTGACTAACTGTATTTACAGTTTATCGGTTATCCACAATGTGTGGCTGTGTTTATTTCGAATTATTTCATGATCATGGGCATCTTTTTATGTGATTTGAAGCCAGGGGATTTCATGATTCAGTCCTTTCTCTCCGTCTTTTTTTTTTTACCCGCTCCGCCCCATCCCCCAGCTCAACTCGTAAATGCTGCAAAGTGACATGATCAGACCTACCAGACCTGTAATACCTGTGCCAAAGATGCTGAATACTGATTAAGAAGCCCCGCTGGCCTTTTAACAACAAAACATGCTCTAATGTTGGCCACTGTACCGTGTGTCTGTGATGTCATACTCCTCTGACGTTAGTAAACAGAATACGGGTATGTTGAAGCAAATGGCAGGTTGTAAGACCCCCTGGCCTTTACATATCGCCTTGACGCGAACGCGCGGCTCTGACTGCGTGTAACAATATGGGTTGCCAGCTGGAGGGGGTGTGGCTGTACATACGTGTGCGCCCTGGAGAGCATGATTGGCAATATATGCTTGATTAGAAGGACGTAAAGAATAGCGGGCCTGCCGGGATTCGTACACCTTTTAGACTATTGGAGATCTCTGCAGTGGATGCAGTAGTCCACTGAGCTATCTTACTAACAAATATATATGTGATGTGTTCCTGCGTATGCCTCCTCTCTTTTTGGTAGAAATAATACACCCTGACTCACCCTCAACCCCTCACCCTCACTCACCCTCACTCACCCTCACTCACCCTCACCCACCCTCAACACCTCATCCTCACTCACCCTCAACCCCTCACCCTCACTCACCCTCACCCACCCACCCTCACCCTCACTCACCCTCAACCCCTCACCCTCAATCCCTCACCCTCACTCACCCTCACCCTCACTCACCCTCACCCACCCTCAACCCCTCACCCTCACTCACCCTCAACCCCTCACCCTCACTCACCCTCACTCACCCTCACTCACCCTCACTCACCCTCAACCCCTCACTCACCCTCAACCCCTCACTCACCCTCACCCTCACTCACCCTCACCCACCCTCACCCTCACTCACCCTCAACCCCTCACCCTCACACAGTGCAATAGGTCTCAGAGCATTTGAGTTAGAGCTTTTAGAAATGTGTATGGCTTTTTTTATTTGTAATTCTTTAGCATTGGCTACAGGAAACAAAAATGCTAAAGATTTACAAAAAAACCCCATAAACAATTCTAAAAGCACTAACTCTAATGCTGCGAGACCTATTGCATTTCCAATGCTTGTTAAAAAAGTGCCGATTTCGCGGCAAATCGCGAAATCGCGATATCCTGGAGGGTCTGGTGAATCTTTCTGGATTCACTATGCTGTGCATATTCCGCCATCTTGTGGTTGGAGTCGGAAAGTGCTTTGTATTTTTTATTTTTTTTGCTGTGGGAGGTTGCGAAACCTGATCCCTCTGGTGAGGCTACAACCCCCATCGTGTGTGTGCAGGCTCTCAGAATATTTTTTCCGCCATAGAGATCGGAGGTGCCCTGAAGCCCACCAGAAACTCCAAGGAGATAGGTGGTAATAACAGAGTTGCATGAGGGAGAAATCTTGAGCAAAGCACCTTGTTGTGCGCTGCTCACATTATTCCTCATGCAGCAAGGCAAGCACACTTGGTTGCCTTTGCAAAACTGTCCCCAGACGGTATGGGGATTTCCTGCACTGAGCGAATACTTCATCCACAAACGAGGTAAGATTTTCATCTTGAATGTATGATAGCATCATTACGGATGAAATGCTCCATGCACAAGCGCAGGGCTTTAAAAATGTAAGCCGGGTGTATTTAAACAAATTCGGAATATATACTAGTCTGTGTAACCTGCCGGTATTTACAGCACTGTGCGGGTACGCATGCAGGATTTTGGTACTGCAGTTCAAAAGCACAAATATTCAAAAGGCGTCATGGGAAGGGATTATATCCCAGCCTTGATTTCATTTTCCGACATATAAGGTAAGGGGTGTAGTCTTGCATTTAAAGACAGTTTAACCTCTTAACAGTGGCCAGCAAGCAGGGTGCTTAATTCCCGACTATCTACCTAGTGGGCATAACAAATATTTATAAAAAGCACCCAGGGCCCCAGTTTAACTAGCGGCAAACCTTTTGGTTTGCACGTAGCCCAATTCTCAACACAGCCCCTGCCCCCTTCCTGATACACATAGCATTAAGGAGGCTTCCAGCATTTCACTGTAAGGGCCATAAAACTCCCCCGTTCATGGGGACTGCATGAGGCCTTCATCGACCTCCAAGGCTCATAAATCAGGACCTTATCTCTGGAAAAGCGCATTCCTGAACGGCCTGGCTAAACTGGTCCTCGAAGGGGGTTTTAGGTTCTCAGTAAGTCTAAATGAATTAAAGCGCTTCATTACCTTCCAAAAGGGGACATTTGCGGTAAAGGTGTTTTTCTCTGCAAAGCCCAAGAGCATGCTATATCTCATACCATAGGGCAACGTTTAGCAGTTACTAAAGCACCTGGCTATAATAAGTCACTGCAAAGCTTTCGCAAGAAATACACGACAAAGCATTTTGTGCAGGCAGTACAAAGCAAGGGTTCACAGCTATGCTGTGCATAAGCCTCAAAGATTGCACTGCCAAACAGCCGCTGATAACATAACACAGCGACGAGGAAACAATTATTTTCGATAAAGCATAGGGAAAACAATAAATGGAAGCCTCATTCTTGCGCAAACAGGCAGGTGCTGGCAACATAGCACTAAGCACTAATATGCCTGCAATGGCTAAGTTCCCTACTGAGCCACTACATTAACAAAGCTAAATTAGTAGGGAGCCTTGTACTTTAAGCCTCATATGCACATAGACAAAGGGCCCAATAAGCCAAAGCAATATGTGTTCACAAATGCAGGAAACGATCTTGCGGCACAACGTTTGCAACATATAAGTACAATATTTATGCACAGTTTTCTAAATTAGATCGCAAAATAGTGATTGATAGCTAAAGCTCTGTGGACGCTATCCACAGCAATATGTGTTCAAAAATGCAAAATAAATTATATATGTGGCACGTGTTCCACATATAAGTACAATATTTATGCACTGGTTTTAAAATTAGATCGCAAAATAGTGATTGATAGCTAATGCTCTATTACGCTATCATTTACGGTATGGCTCCTCCATTGCTGGTAATTTAAACTTTTACTTGTTACCTAAACTTTTACTGGTTACTGCAGTACCTTCACAAGGTTTATACACTACATGTATGACAGGGAAAGAGGCAGGATCACAGATCATGCTTCGTCAGTTACTGCGCCAAATCCAAACAATGTTTATCAGCCGGCTGCATAGTATTGTGACAGGCGATGCAAGGGAGGGACCCCTTACTACGAGATATACACGCAGTAGGGTAACTTGGCCTACTAGGCCTCCTAAGACGCTTAGGTGGCAAATAGGAGGCTGAAAGGAGATAAATTGTTCCTATACCAACATGACCAGGTACATTATATCAAAACAGATACAATTGGGTGTATACTGCTACATTGGTAGGTATGGGTGTATGCATATGCGTGCATATAATACACAGCTACATGTTTTACTGCTGGGTGCATACATGTAGATATACAGCCAATCAAGAGGAAGATACACCAAGAACTAAGGTACAGGTGAAGTTCTATATATGCAATTTTCAGGCATGTGTATATATAGATATATATATGTCTGTATATGTATATATACATATATATATATGTGTGTGTGTGTGTGTGTGTGGGTGTATATATATATATATGTATATATATGTATATATATACATATATATACACGTATTAAGTAAAACACAGTATTACATATGCAAACAGTCCATGTATGTGTTTTAATATATACATATACGCCCCCCTTTTTTACCGGTAACACGAGCCTCATGGCATCGAGGAAAAAGATAAATACATAAGTACATATACGCTGAAAAATAGAAACACTTTTTTCTATGGGGAGCATATACAATGTCTTTTGGAACACTGTCACACAAGACATTTGAAACACATACCTACTCCCTCCTCTATTCACCACTACGGGACAGCAAAACCATGTTTTAAAACTGGCGTGTGTCACATAAAAAATATGCATAGTCTCTAAGCCAACAGGCATAGATATAATGGGGAATTGAGTCTCACACAACTGGACTACAAACCCCAGAAGACAAGTATATAGTTTTCAAACGCTAGACAGCATTACCCCACCGCAACATGTACTTGCAACACAACATTAAGTAGGCTACAATATCAATGGCGAATCACCTTCACTAGGGGGGCTGATCGCCTCGAGATGCTGGGGCATACCACAACTACAATCCTCTCATACACATTATGTGTGGTTCACTGAGGCTGGTGTAAAATATACAACATACAGAAGGCCTATAACAGACGGTGCTGCAGATATAACACTATGCATACTCTAAACGCACTGTCACTTCTAAGTGGCAATTGAGTCTCACTCAGCAAGACTACAAACCCCAACATACAGGTACATATCTACGCACGCTACACAGCATTTATTTCACCAATGCAATATGTACTTGCAGCACAACATGGTTTTGCTTCAATAACAAAAGCCGATTCAGCTTCACTAAATGGGCTGATCACAGGGGTGGGCTTACCACAACCACACTCACCTCACACACACTATGGGCGTGGTGAGCCCAAAAAGGTGGAAGTCTTCTCCTACCACAGAGACTGATCTTCACACCATAAGGGAGCCGGCAGCTCTTCAAGGGGAGTTAGCCACCAATTCCAATCAGAAAGCCGGCAACTGAGGTTCACTGCGGCCTTTCTGAACACCATAAAGAAGCCGGGCCTCTTCAGTGGAGTTCACCAAGACTTCCAAAGGTATCCCATATGGCCGGCCAACTGCGGTTCACCTCGACCATAAAATTCGCCAAGTACAGTGGGGGGTGCACACCATACCACCACGCGCTGCACATACACACAGTGACACAAACACAATAAAAGCAATACCTCAAGCATTGCATATGCCTACCCTATAGCAAAGTAGGTTGACTGGGATTATGTAGGAAAACATACCCCACATGTGGCCCATTGGAGGGGACCTCCTACTCATCACAAGGTATAAGGGCAAACGCAACACACACCTAACCACGGCGTGTTCCCGTTACAACTACCATTACCATCCATAAGGGCAGAATGGACACAAGCCTAGATCAGAGAACTACACATGGTCTGCACACAGCACAGTGAAAAATTGTGGTATTTCTCCCTTGCAAGGAATCACAAGGCAGCTCAATATCAAATAACACCAGGCAATAGCCTAATTAAAATTACGAGACCATTCGCAAGTAGTTGGCCAAAAGCCCCACTGTGCGCAATACACTCAAAGGGCCGTCACCTTACTTGAACCCAGTGGCCAAACTAAGTCCAGGACAACTTCTCCTCTACAATTCAATATTTGGATAGACCACATGGGTGGAGTATACTTCGTAAGGAAACGATAAGCGCACACATATGTGGGCCTCTGCATCAAATATATATATTAGATATATAGCTGATCTAGCATCAGGTACGTTTATATATACAAGCGAAGGCAGATAATAGGGTAAGGACTTTCCTTACTCTACCCTCTTTTCTCTCCTAAGAACATTAACAGGACGCATAAGCAGGTAATAGCGCCCATGTTCTACAATATCATAACCATGGAAGGGTGGTAACAAATTTCAACAGGGCATCAGCATATAACAAGGAATTCAGGTGTTAGCCTACACAAGGATGAATGGGCCTAGGACGTTTAACCATTTGAATAAAACATCCAAAGGGGTTGTTCCTGGTCACATGTAACATTATTAAAACAAATACAGATTAATACGCAAAGTAGTGCGTATATGGGTACTTTTCCACATACATGCAAAAAAAAAAAAACAGGTGTGTACATGTCAATATGTATATAATATTTATAAAAAAAGTCACCTTTTGAAAATCGACAAGTGTCCCTGCACTCTCAGCCCCTTAGGCAATATAAGTAGACTTATTAAGCAATAAGACAAAATCGCAAGGCAGAAGGGGAAAAAATAATCTGAGAGCCTGCACACACACGATGGGGGTTGTAGCCTCACCAGAGGGATCAGGTTTCGCAACCTCCCACAGCAAAAAAAAAATACAAAGCACTTTCCGACTCCAACCACAAGATGGCGGAATATGCACAGCATAGTGAATCCAGAAAGATCTTCAAGCTGCAAAACTACAGCGACAGGTAAGAAACTATTCGATCCAGCAATTCTGGCAGGACAGTAAAGACATTTTCAAAGTATGTGTGTGTTTTTTGTTTGTTTAGCCTTTGATAGAATGGTTTCCAAACAGTGGATTTTTTCAGCTGTTCCCTCAAATCTTGGCTAATGACTATAAATACATGTAGGCAGTTAAAAATCAGATTCAGCAGTTTCAGCGACCTATACTTTTTCAAAGTATATGTATCATTTTCTTCACCTATTTTTTTAGGTCTCGCGACCTATCGATGTGCGCAAGCGCATCGAGCGGAGCGAGAATTCAAGTGGCGAAAATCATCGTCAAACCAAGGGCTTTCAGCCCCGCGGTTTTCATGCAGTTCACGCGAACCACGTGATTAAACATGCACGCGCATCGGCAGCATTTCTCCTGCAGGCTCGCAAAAGGCTCTCTTCCCTCCCCACATCAAAGTCATCAATCACCCTCCCACAGGCTTCCCCAGCGCTGCCCCGCCCCCTGCTTCACGGCCAGGCCATCTGTTCCCTGCCAGACCTCGTTTAACTTGTTCCTTGCTTGCCTCTCCCCCGCCCCCCCTCCCCCACCACAGCAATGCCGAGGGCTGGTTTCACTTTCAGCACGGAAGACTTGCCTGCTTTGCCAACGCTTGTTTTTAATATTTTTTTTTTATTCAATGCTTGTTGTTTTCGTCTTCTTTTGCATGCCCCATGTGTGTACATGTACTGGCGGTCTGCTTGTTTCTATTTGCCTGCCTTTCATTCAGACGTACTTATACAGTTGTTGGTGTCTATGGTCATAATGTCACTTACTCGCATGCGGTTTTTCTGCACGCTCGGGTCTCATTTAGACGACTGCGCGCTATCAGAGCGCAAGTTTGGCGGCCGTTTCTTTGCTATTTATTTCTCCTATCTTCCAATTATTTTTCAGCACCACATGAACAGAGAAATAGTTTAGGCCCACGCCATTAAATACTTGGCTGAACAAACTACTAAGTGCGAGAGTCTTTTTCGGACCTTTCTTGACATTCTGGCACAGTGCGCATTTGCGAGTAATTAGTGGTTTGAACTGGCACCAGCGCAGACCGAGGCCTGGTACTGCCTTGGTGTCACCTGAAGCCAATTGAGTCGGGTGTTTTTTTACTACAAAAGACGCCTGCTCCCTGCTAAACACTCCCCTCCGTTCAAAGGCTCATCCCGTGCCGGCATGGGTGTTTTTTACTACAAAAGATGCCTGCTCCCTGCTAAACACTCCCCTCCGTTCAAAGGCTCATCCCGTGCCGGCATACCGACGGAGAGGTGAGTGTGCCCTAAAGCTTGTTTCCCCACGCGGTTTCCACTTTGTGGTGAGTTTCCTGCAGGGTGCCTTTGTTTTCTTTTGCGCAGCTCACACAACTAGTTTAATTAGCCTGCAGTTGATGTTAGAGGTCCTGCTTCACTGTTTTCACACCCCACGGCAAGAGCATTGTCCTGAAAATGACACCCCCCCCCATGGCCCTGAAAGCATAGTTTGGCACCCACTATGTTGCGCTCCCCACTCATATTCAACCCTTACAATGGTGTTAGCTTGCAAATAACCTCCATGTCATGAGCGAGGTTACTTTATTTATCACCTAAAATAGACACTGTTGCTTCGTAATACATTGATATAAAAAGTGCATACTGACTTACTGTGTTTTACATTTTTTATTCTGTTCTGCTAATGCCTTTCTGTGTTTTGCATTTTTGCTTTTTTTATATTGTTCTGTTCTGCTGAAAGCTCCACCATGCGCTGCATGCACTCTGGGAAAAGAGAGCCAAGGGTTCACTTTTTTATTGAGTCCACCTCTTTTTCAAAAGTTGTGGATTCAGCGAATGCCGAACGGCCGGTGGGATTCACTGTGTGTCTTAAAGCATTGCAAAGCTGCAGTGTAATGTGGAGGCCATTAACCTTATGCTGCCCACCTTCGGCATTAGGAAACGAGGCGTGGGCACTGTTCATCAGCAGACTGCATCTCCAGAGCAAGTCCGTGGCTAGGAGTGCTCCTGTCTACTGAATGATCTGTGCATTTAAAGGGAAGGCAGGGTCCAAGTACAAAAGTAGGGCTCCATCCAAAGGGCTTGGGTTTGCTGCAGCTTGTGCAGGACTGGGGGTGGGACCCAGCAGAGACACTGTATACGTTTATCACCCATCATTTGCAATGCAATTGTCACACATTTTGTGTTCAGGCGCCACCCAAGATCCCCTCTCCTCACTGCTGCATCTGTAAATTCAACCCCCCCTTCCCTGCCAGGTTCTCCACTTTCACTTCTGTCCACTTTTAATTATTTATTTAGTTGTCGAGTTTTATATTTAGCATGGTGCCCACTTTTAATTATTTATTTAGTTACACGCATTGCTTGTTTAGTGGAGCCAGCTTTTTAAAACAAGCACTGGCGTTGTCAATAGGTCTCGCAGTAGGAAAGTTGGAGCTATTACAATTGCAAATAACAATGCCTTTTATTTTTGTTTTCATTTTAAAAACATAGAGGGCTTTGTCATTTACAAAACCAATAGCTCCAACTTTCCTACTGTGAGACCTATTGGCAACGCCAGTGCTTGTCTGTATTTCCTCTTCAAATAAAAGGAGCAGTCTGAGTATTAGGCGAAAGACTAGGGTGACATTGTGGGATTAGCTACAGTGTGGAAGAGCCAGGCAGCAATGGGGGTAGGGATGTGTGGAGCAGCAATGGCATTTTTACACACTCTTCAAGATCTAGCCATCTCCGCTCATTGGCTGAAACTCTGACAATTCTGCCTATGACAGTTGGAGACAGGCACCTCGAAATTAAGCTGAGCTGCCCTAATGGTGAGATGTTTACCCTGACTCTCTTTTTGCCTAGCTGCCCTCCCTACTGTGACACAGACATCCTCCTAGCGTGGGAGCATTCCCAATGGGTCGCAAATTGCAACCTACCTCATGAATACTTTCAACAGAAAGTTCTTTAATGAGAGCAAGCTCCTGCCTTTCCCCCATATTCATGCAACGTATAACAGCATACCGATAGCCCTACAATACAATGCAGTGTGTCAAATACTTTTTCTAGATCTTTTGAAAGTACTAAGGCCTTCCGTTACAATACTTTGGAAAATCCTGCATTGCCTCCTAATGTTAAGACACGTCTTAGTTTGGGGATTAACCTGTTTGGGTCACAATGGACCAGTTCCTGAAGATGAGGGTGTAGGCATTCCTTCAGGACTTGGGCTGGGTATTTTATAGTTCAAAGTTAGCAAGGATAGTTGTCTTTAGGCGTCCACTTCTATGTTGTCCCATCAAGGTTTTTGGATAAATGCTGTCAGAGCTTCTCTTCTGGTAGCCACCCATGTGCCCCTGTCCAAGCACCCGCATGCAGCTCCATGAGATAGAGGTGCAAGTAAATTGCCATATTTCTGGTAGGATTCGGTTGGTAAGTCATCAGTTCCCAGCATTTTGCCCCTCGCCAAGTCTTTAAGGGCTGACTATATTTCCTCTTCTGTTATGGGTCCTTCCTTCCCTAATTTCCTCTGATACCTGCTTCAGACTTGCTCTGTCAAGATAAACCTCATTGTTGCAGCAGAGGATATGATGAGAGTATTGTACAATTCCATGTAGTGCTGGGAAAAAAAACATAAGCATTTATTATTTTTTTAAAACATTTCTTTATTGCCATTTTTAAACATTACCAACCAGCCACACATACAGTGAGCATTATGTATTGCCATATACAACAAGCCCAGCATCCACTGTGTAGGCACCTCGCAACGCTTGACAATCCAGATATTCCTTATGTTGTCCACTAGAGGACCCACATTCGCAAACATATTTGAAAGCTACAAAAAACTATGTGCAAGCCCAAAGCAATCTGTAAATCATAAGTCTGGAGTCACCGGGGTAGAAACTTTTATGATAGCCATAATCATTTATTAATATGTATGTTCGAGGCATGTGGGCTGCTGAATTCATATCTGTGCATAGATCGCCGCCTAGTGTTGGGTCCGGATGATTGCACATTGTTGTCCTGGAAGAGTCTTCGAAGTATCACAAGATAGTTGGCTCCTCCCCTGGACTACAGTGTGCATGGGCATCGACTCCATCCCCAGATTGTTTTTTTCCGCCATTGGGTTCGGATGTCTTTGGTTCCCTCTTGTCGGAATCGATAAGAATTAACTTTACTTTGCTTGAGACCAAAAGGTCTTTAGGACTTGCGTCAGTATTGTCTTGCGTTCGGCTTCGCAACTTTCCTCGGCTCTGAGCCAAGCTTGTACTTCCGCGTGCTTTCGGCGCGGAAGGGCCTAGTCGACGCTCCAGACTCTTCAACCATCCATCATGGAACAAAGTCCATTCAAACGATGTCCGGTGTGTGCCTCGAAGTACCCACATATCGACGTCCACCCGGTGTGCAACAAGTGCCTGTCGCCGGACCCCAACGAGGCCAAGTGTATGGCCTGTTCCAGGTTCCGGTCCAAGAAAACACTCGAGCTCCGTCGAGCTGCGCGCCTGGAGGCCCAGCAATCTGCACCGCCGCCTGCGGACATTTTTCGATGCTGGGGAAGTCGAGGATGAAGATATCCAGGACATCTCGGAATCTAACCCCGCGTCGGAGGTCGAGGACGACTACGACGCAGAGACCGAAGATTTCGGTGATGTCGTCGAGGAGGTAGGGGACGACGACGGGGCCCTTGCCACCGTGGAGGATAGCTCGGACGAGGAGCTTCCTCAGACTGACTCCGGGGCCGTTCAAATAAATAAGGCCCAGGTCGAGGGATCACCTTCGGGCCTTACCCGAAACCTTGTTGTGAGTCCCTCGGCTCCGCCTACTGGCCCGGCCACGGACATTGGTACCGATTCACTCCCGGTAACACAGAAACAGAAAGTGAAATCTACGGTCTCGACGCCTGAGATATCGAAACCGAAAGTGCACATCGCACTGGTCGGGTCGAAGACTTCGGAGGCCTCGGCGCCGAAGAAATCAAAGATGGCCGTCGAGCCACGTCAAAATGGCCGACTCGAAGGCTACTACATCGAAGCCGAAGGTTAAGGGGTCGGACGCAGCCGCATCGGCGCCGAAGACTGTCGACGCCAGCAAGGGTCGACTCGATCACAAAAAACCGGTCGACGACGCCAAGAAGTCTCTTACCGACCCGAAGAAGCGGCCGGACGACCCAAAGTCCCTCTCGGCCCCACTTCCACACGACAAGGCCAAGGGAGCTTCGCCGAGTGCGTCGACTCCGAAGGGAACCTCGTCGGTCTCCGCTCCAAAACCAACCGCTAAGGACTCTGTCGAACCGGCGCGTCCATCCGCCGCGTTCACAAAGAAGGTTACGGAGTCCCTACAGCGCATTAGGGACGGCGCCGCAACAGTCGAGCCGAAGGACCCTACGCCAGCCAAGCCTCAGGAGAAACCGGCGAAGGCGTCCACGCCGATCCTTTTCACCTTGCCGCCTAAGACGGCGCCGAAGGCTTTCGCTGCTAAACCGGGGGCCGGCGTGCCTGAAAAGGTGTCTTCGATGCCGAAACCGTCGTTGGTGGTCCTCGGCCCACGGCCTCGACAACTTGCAGAGGAGGAGCATCAGGAGCATTTCATCAACGCCGAAACGGGCAGGCTTTCCCTCCTGAAGAGGAAAATCACCCCTGAGCCCCAATTGAAGTCGTACAAGATCCCACTCAAACAAAAGATGGACTCTGCTGGTACTCCAGCCTTGGTGGAGCCCATTTCACCACAGGCTCACGAACTCTCGCCCACTCATTCCAATGTCGACGCTGGTGAGGGTGACGACGAAGATGAGTACAGCTATCCCATCTACACAGACCCAGAGGATGTGACAGAGCCCTGGTCTGCTGGGGGCGATCCTGGGGACCCGCATTCTGGACAGGACCCTCAGCTTTTCTCAGCGAAAACTTCCCCCACTGAGGACTCTGCGGCTTTCAATGCCTTCATTGAGCGGGCAGCGGCCAATCACAACGTCGAGCTGCATGCTGACCCTGTGGACGTCGACTTCCTATTTGACACCTTTTCTGTCTCTGAAAAGACTGTAAAGACTCTGCCAATGCTAAAGGGTGTTTTAAAGCACGCTGCTGAGGTCTTCAAAGAACCCACCAGGGCGAGGGTCATCAACCCAAGAATCGACAAAAAGTACAAGGCAGCACCCACAGATCCAACTTATATTAAGGAACAGTTGCCTCTGGACTCCCTGGTTGTCTCCAATGCCCGGAAGAGGGCCAACTCGCAGACTACGGGTGATGCTCCTCCCCCAGACAAAGAATCAAAAGTCTTTGAGGCTTCGGGGAAGAGGGTGGCAGCGCAGGCAGCCAACATATGGCGCATCTCCAACACGCAGGCGCTCCTGGCGCGTTATGACAGGGCACACTATGATACCCTAGAGACCCTTTTGCAACATTTACCCGATCAATATAAGGAAGCGGCTGAAATGTTAATACAGGAGGGGAAGCTAATCTCCAACGCTTCCATAAAGTGCGCTCTGGACGTGGCTGACACCGCCGCACGCGCAATTAACACTAGCGTTATGCTTCGTAGACATGCATGACTGAGGATATCTGGGTTCAAGCCGGACATTCAAACCACCATCTTGAACCAAACAGTCAACCCAGATCACCTGTTTGACCCTGAGGTTGACACCACCCTTGAGAAGATGAAAAATGACACCAACACTGCAAAATCTATGGGTGCCTTGCAGTCCCAGCAGTTTCGGAGTGGGTCCTTTCGTCGCTCCAATACTAGAGGCACCTCAAGGGGGCAACTTTCGCAGTCAGCGCAGTTCTACAAAAGCAACACCCAGACTACTTATACCAACAAGGGTCGAGGTGGATACCGCGGCAACAACGCCAAGGGCAGAGGACGTGGCAACAACAGCTCCAGGTCCTCCACCGCCAACAAACAGTGACGCATTGTCACTGCCCCCTGACCACACAACACCGGTCGGGGGGAGACTCCAGCCGTTCCTGTCCGTGTGGAAGTCCATCACCACGGACAGGTGGGTCACAAAACATATCCAATTTGGTTATTGTCTGGAGCTCACATCCACTCCACCCAACATACCCCCAAGGCACCGTCCTATGTCCGGCGAGCACTTGCACTTATTGCAGCAGGAAGTCACAGTCATGCTGCAAAAAGGGGCGATAGAGCTCGTGCCCATGCAGGAAAGAGGCACGGGAGTTTACTCCCTGTACTTTCTGATTCCAAAGAAGGACGGATCCCTCAGGCCCATCCTGGATCTAAGGCCCCTCAACTTTTACATCCTTTCAGAGCATTTCCACATGCTCACACTGCAGCAAGTTCTCCCACTGCTTCAACAGGGGGAATTCCTAGCAACTCTGGACCTGAAGGATGCGTACTTCCACATTCCGCTACATCCTTCACACAGAAAATACCTCAGGTTCACCATCCAAAACCAGCACTACCAATTCAAGGTTTTGCCTTTTGGGGTCACCACGGCACCCACGGTTTTCACAAAGTGCCTGGCGACGGTGGCGGCGCATCTGAGACGTCAAAACATCCACGTCTACCCCTATCTGGACGACTGGCTCATTCAGGCGAAGTCGGCCCAGCAGTGCGCCGACCACGTGTCCCACACCATTCACCTCCTGCACGATCTGGGATTCTCACTGAATTACCCAAAATCCCATCTCCAGCCCGCCCACATACGGCAGTATCTGGGTGCGACCATAGACATTCTGGCGGCCACAGCACAGCCAAATTCAGTGAGAGTCGGCAGCATTCAATCGCTGATCCAAAAATTCAGACCTCAACACTCGCTTCCAGCAAGAGTGTTCATGCAGTTGATAGGCATGATGGCCTCCTGCATCTCCATTGTCCCGCACGCGAGACTACATATGCGTCCGCTTCAGGAGTGCTTGGCACGTCAGTGGACTCAGGCTCACAACCAGTTGAAAGACCTAGTGTTGGTGAGCGGTCGGGCATACAACTCTCTGCATTGGTGGAATCCACGAAACCTTTGCAAGGGCCGACCGTTTCAGGAGCCTGTGCCACAGATTATCCTGACAACGGACGCTTGTCTCCAGGGATGGGGAGCGCATGTACTCCAATACACTGTGCAGGGACTATGGACGCAGCAACAGGGGAGGATGCACATCAATGTTCTAGAACTGATGGCGATCTTCATGGCACTGAAGGCTTTCAAAGTACATCTATGCAACAAGGTCGTGTTGATTCGGACGGACAACATGACGGTGATGTACTACATTCAGAAGCAGGTAGGCACACACTCTCCGCAGCTGTCTCATCTGGCTCAGAGCATGTGGAAGTGGGCCATTCAGAGGAACATCTTCCTCATGGCAGAGCATCTCCCGGGCAAGGACAATCAGATGGCGGACCTGCTCAGCAGGCACAGCCACCAAATGCACGAGTGGGAGATACATCCATCAGTACTCTAGCCGTACTTCCAAAGGTGGGGTCATCCAGAGATAGACCTGTTCGCCACAAAGGAGAACGCAAAATGCCAAAGCTTCGCCGCCAGGTTCCCACACCCACAGTCGCAGGGCAATGCGATATGGATGAACTGGTCAGGCAAATTTGGGTACGCTTTTCCCCCAGCACCTCTGATACCGCTGGTAGCACGCAAACTCAGGCAACACTTGATGACTCTCATCCTAGTTGCTCCAACGTGGGCTCGTCAACCATGGTACACCACGTTTCTAGAACTGTCTGGTACCGCATCAAAGGCTACATCTCACACCCAGCCTTCTGACGCAGAGCCATGGCGACATACAGCACCCAGATCCGCAACATCTCAACCTGACGATCTAGCTCCTGAAGTCCTAGAGTTTGGCTACCTGAACTTACCTCCCGATTGCATGGACATCATTCGGGAGGCGAGGAAGCCCACTACTAGAGCCTGCTACGCGGCAAAATGGAAGCGGTTTGTCATTTATTGTGCGAACCACAACATTAACCCGCTGGACGCTTCTATTCAGAACATCATCTGTTACCTTTTCCATCTGTACAAGTGTAATCTGGCCTATACTTCCATTCCCATTCATCTGTCTGCAATGGCCGCGTATCTCCAGAATAGACAGCACCTTTCACTTTTCAAGGTGCCTGCCATCAAAGCTTTTTTGGAAGGCCTCAAACGAGTCATTCCGCCACGGACTCCACCAGCTCCTGAGTGGAACCTCAATGTGGTTCTTACCAGGCTGATGGGTCCTCCCTTTGAACCACTGCATTCCTGCGAGATTCAGTTCTTGACATGGAAAGTGGCTTTCCTCGTAGCAATTACATCACTACGGAGGGTTAGTGAATTACAAGCCCTCACAATCCAAGAGCCATTTATCCAAATTCATTCCAACAGGGTAGTGCTCCGCACTAATCCTAAGTTTCTGCCCAAGGTTGTGTCTCAGTTCCACATCAACCAAACTATCGAATTACCTGTTTTCTTTCAAAATCCTGAATTATTGGCGGAGCGGATGCTCCATACCCTTGACGTTAAACCGGCCCTAATGTATTACATTGATAGGACCAAGGATTTTAGGAAAACTAAGCAACTCTTTATCGCCTTTGCACCACACCACAAAGGTAACCCTATTTCAAAGGCGGGTATTGCTAGATGGATCGTTAAATGTATCCAGATATGCTATATCAAAGCTAAGCGTACTCTTACCATTCAACCAAGAGCACACTCCACAAGAAAGTTGGGGGCCTCTATGGCATTCCTTGGAAACATTCCTTTGGAAGACATATGTAGAGCAGCCACATGGTCTACCACACACACATTTACTAAGCATTACTGTGTTGATGTGCACTCCAAACAGCAGGCAGCTGTAGGGCAGGCTGTTCTCAAGACACTTTTTCAAACTGCTGCAGCTGGCACGGGCGGCCGCCGCTAATGGGGGGACTGCTATTTATTCTATGCACAGATATGAATTCAGCAGCCCACATGCCTCGAACCGAATATGCTACTTACCAGTATGCATCTGTTCTTGGCATGAGAGGCTGCTGACATTCATATCGCCCGCCCTCCTCCCCGGCGCCTGTAGCAGCTGCAGTATTCACATATACTCATAGCATGATCATCATTCACTGAGTTTCACTCCATCTTGGCCGCAATGGCTAAAACAATCTGGGGATGGAGTGGATGCCCATGCGCACTGTAGTCCAGGGGAGGAGCCACCTATCTCGTGATACTTCGAAGACTCTTCCAGGACAACAATGTGCAATCATCCGGACCCAACACTAGGCGGCGATCTATGCACAGATATGAATGTCAGCAGCCCTACATGCCAAGAACAGATGCATACTGGTAAGTAGCATATTCGATACCTTCCATCTCAACGGGGCCGGACCATTAATGTCAATCCGCCAAAATGACCGGGGTAGCGAAAGTGACAACACACACCGTTTGACCTTTACTTTCACTCACACATATTCTTGCTTAGATACACACATACAGCATACACACAACATACATTTAAAAGCATTTTTTACTTACCTCAGCTGTCAGGCAGGGTCATATTCCAGCTAATTGTTCTCCATTCTTTATTACACTAATTATGAAAAATGTAACATTACTTACTATTGGTGTAATAAACATTTTACAAAAAACAAGTAAAGTGGAGCCCCATCTGACGTTCATAAGGAAATGAAAGTTTGAGGCATATGAACGGTAGATCGTATACTTGTGCATAGATCGCCATCTGGTGCTGGGCTCGGATGTTTGCACTCTATTTTTGTCTTGGAAGAAGTCTTTGTAGTCATGAGGTTGGTGACTCCTACTTTGGATGATAGTGCGCATGGGCATCGACTCCAGATTGTTTTTTTCCGCCATCGGGTTCGGATGTGATTTGCTGTGCTCCTTGTTGGTGTTGAGCCCCCCTTCGACTCGCAGTTCCTCTCCACTCGACGGTATTGTCTCGATCGCATTTCCCTTTCGGCGGCCATCTTTAAAACAAATCCTCGACCTCGATCTTGGACGCGGGCCGTTGGGCCTATCCGCGCCGACCACGCCTGCAGTCAATGGAAATGACTCCTTTCATAAAAGCCCAGGTGTGGTGCTAAGTTCCCACACATGGACTTGCACGAGGGTTGTAATCTCTGCCTCTCCCCGGAGCACGAAGACAAGAACTGCACGGCCTGTGCATCGTTCAGGTCAAAGAAAACCATCCGTGATCGTTGGGCTCGACGCCACGAAATGTCTCGAGGTAGTAGCTTGATTCCGGACATCTTCGGAGCAGATCCCAATGTCCAGCTGGAACACCAAGTTGATGAAGAAGACATCTCCGTCTCCGAGGCCGACAACTCTGACGTTGAAGGAGACAGTCACCCCAGCTCAGCGGTCCGTGAGTACCGAAACCCCTCTCCCAAAACCCAAACCTTAGGCTCCGGTAACACCCTCGGGCTCAGGTCGACACCGGCAACATGTCACAGACGCCCCGCCCTCGGGCCCGGCTATGACACCTAAAGACAAGCCTCCCGGCTCTGGTTCGAGCCACCCCCATTCCGGTACCGAAAAGTCACCTTCGGCACCAAAGCACCAGACCAAAAATGTGCCATGCCCTTCTTCTTCGGTGCCAAAGACAGCCTTGACGCTGAAGCCCTTGGCGTCGAAACATACCAAGGACAAGCATTCAGAATCAAAAAAATCTTTGGAGCCGAAAACTGCTTCGGAGCTGAGAAAAACGTCTGAGCCGAAAAAAAATTTTTGGAGCCACAACCTCCTAGTACAAAAATGAGTCCAAAACCCCACAGAAAGCCTCAGACTCGGTCCAAAGAATATTCTGACCCAAAATCTTCAGCACCGAAAAAAGACATTTCACCCACACACCTGTACCTGATTTTTCGGATCCAAAACTGCTCTTTTTATTGACCCAGAGACTGGCAAAGTTGTCGCCAAGCCTCCAAAAAAGAGAAAACTGGACGCTCCGAGGAATCTGAAATACCCTTGAAACGAAAGGAGATGAGTACAAACACCTCCGCACCTCCTTCTCCTCCAGCTGATCCAAATCTTCTAATTTTCCCACCACACTCCTCACAACATATTTTTTCACCGCAAACATCAGATACTGAGGATGATCATGCCGATGGGGGTGGGAATATAGATCCACATGGGGATGATGATGCACATACCATCCCACATGACGCAGACCCTTAGGATGACTACAACACAGATCCCGACCCAAATAATGACCTGGACCTCTATCCATCTAGGCCATCACCACCAGATGACAATATTGGGTTTGCACAACTAATCAATAGGCTGCCCAATACCACGGGGTACAGTATAACACGAGGTACAGTTACATTCTGATCCCTTAGAGGAAGATTTTTTTACTTGAAACCTTTGCACCCTCGCAAAAGTCCACACATACCCTGCCATTGTTAAAAGGTATGCTGAAACATGCCCTAGAAGATTTTAAGGACCCTGTCAGAGCCACTATTCTCAACACCAGGGTAGCTAAAAAGTAAAGGCAGCTCCCAATGACCCAATTTACATTAAATGCCACGTACCTTTGGATTCTCATGTGGTGTGTAATGCACGCAAGTGAGCAAACTCAGAGTTTAGGCGACACCACCCTCCTGATAAGTAGTCCAAACTAATAGACGCATCTGGTAAGCGTATTGCATCACAGGCTGCCAATCATTGGCGGACTGTCAATGCCCAAGCTTTATTGGCCAGGTACGACAGAGCTCACTATGATGAGCTTGAAAAGCTCATGTAACACCTTCCTGACCAGTACAAACAAAAAGCCAACAACCTTATCCAAGAGAGGATATTGAGAAAAAATATATCAATTAAATGTGCGCTCGATGCGGCTGATACCGCATCACGCGCCATCAACACTAGTGTATTGTTGTGCAGGCACGCTTGGCTCAGAGTTTTCAGATTCAAACAGGAAGTGCAATCTGCTATCCTAAATCAGCCCTTTGATAAAGGGCATCTTTTTGGGCCCTCCGATGACACATTTTTAGAAAAAATTAAAAAAGATACGGACACTGCTAAGTCCATGGAGGCTTACAATTCCCTTCCCCTAGAGGTTATTTTCTCCTCTCCTATGACCGAGCTGGCTCCAAAACCATTGGCTCAGAACATCCCTCTTCTTCCTATAAGAGCCCCACTAAAACGTCCTCCAAAGGATACATTTGTCGAGGCTACAGAGGCAACAATCATAAGGGAAGAGGTCGCGGCAACAATAACCGCAACTCCCTTACTACCAAACAGTGACTTCCCTCCGATCATCCCACTCATGTCAGGGGACGTCTCTCACAGTTCCTACCTGTCTGAAATTCAATCACAACAGACAAGTGGGTAAGACAAATTATCCAGTATGGTTATTGCCTAGAACTCACCTCTACTCCCCCAAATATTCCTCTCAGACAAAGTCTAATGTCCTCGAGCATCTGACAATTCTCAAACAAGAGGTTCTCTCTATTTCCTAATTCCAAAAAAGGACAGCTCTCTCAGGCCCATATTGGACCTCTAACAGCTAAATCTCTACATTCAGTCGGATCACTTCCACATGGTCAATCTCCAATAGGTGCTCCCACTGCTTCAACAGGGCCACTTTCTCTCCACTCTGTATTTAAAGGACACCTACTTTCATATTCCTATTCACCCCGCTCATAGGAAATATCTCAGATTTGTGGTAGATGGTCAAACTACCAATTCAAGGTACTCACATTTGGGGTGACTACAACACCCAGATCTTCACCGTGTGTTTCGTAGTAGTTGCGGCCCACTTATGAAAACAGCACATTCATGTCTGCCCTTTTCTGGACGACTGGCTCATAAAAAGCCAAGTCACACAGCAGCTGGCAACACACACACACAAAACAATCCAACTGCTTCATTACTTGGGATTCATGGTAAACCTCAACAAATCCCACCTCCAACCGTCCAGCGTACAACAATATCTAGGGGCTACCATCGACACTTCAAAATCTCTAGCATACCCTAACTCTGTCAGGATAAGCACCATGCAAGCTCCAATAGTAACATTTCAGCTTAAAACTCCCTACCAGCTCGAGTGTTCATGCAGCTGATCGGGATGATGGCCTCTTGCATTCTCATCGTCCCTTACGCAAGACTCCAAATGCGTCCCCTACAGGAGTATTTGGCACGTCAGTGGAACCAGGCTCAAGGTCAGCTAACAGATCTGGTGTTGGTGACGAATGCACCCATCACTCTTTGCAGTGGTGGAACACACAAAACCTTTCCAAAGGGCGGCCGTTCCTCGACCCGGCACCACCGCTAGTGCTAACAGCAGGCGCATCGCTCACCAGCTGGGGAGCTCATCTTGAACCCATACCATTCAGGGCATATGGACCCTTCAGCAAAAACAAATCCACATAAATTACCTGGGATTGTTCGCGATCTTCCTAGCGTTAAAATCTTTTCAACTCCACCTCGTAAACAAAGTTGCCCTAGTCCGCACAGACAACATGACAGCAATGTATTATATACAAAAACAGGGGGACACAAACTCTCTGCAGCTTTCACACCTAGCTCAAAGCATATGGAGATGGACCATTCGTCCAAACATATATCTCCTTGCAAAACACCTTCCAGGAGTACAGAATCAGATTGCAGATCTGCTCAGTCATCAAAGACAGCAGTTCCACGAATGGGAACTTCATCCTCAAGTTCTGCTTCCATTCTTTCAAATGTGGGGCCACTCAGAAATAGCCCTGTTCGCCACAAACCAAAATGCAAAATGCCCAAGCTTCGCATCCAGGTATCCACACCCATTGTCCAAAGGCAATGCGCTATGTATGAACTGGTCGGGCAAATTTGCTTACTCTTTTCCACATCTCCCGCTCTTTCCGCTAGTGGTTCGGAAGCTCAAACAGCATTCCCTCACAATGATCCTGATTGCTCCAACATGGGCCCGACAGCCATGGTTCACAACCCTCTTGGAACTATCAGTAGTTCCTCATCAAAAGCTATGCCTCTCACCCAAGTTTCTCACTCAGACCCATGGAGAGATAAGGCATCCAGATCCCAGTCAACTCAACCTTGGAATCTGGCACCTGAAATCTTAGCGTTTGGCTACCTTAATTCCCCGCCAGACTACATGAACATCATTAAAGAGGCTAGATGTCCTGCCACTAGAGCTTGCTATGCTACAAAGTGGAAAAGATTTGTAATTTACTGTACAAACAACAATTTCAACCCACTAGATGCATCTATTCAAAACATCATCTGTTACCTTTTATATCTACAACAATGTAACCTAGTGTATACATCCATTAGACTGCATCTCACTGCAATAGCAGCCTATCTCCGAAACAGACAACACTTGTCGTTGTTTAGGGTACCAGCTATCAATGCATTTGTGGAAGGACTTAAAAGAATAATTCCACCTACAGTTCTACCCTCTCCAGTATGGAACTTAAATGTGGTCCTTACCAGACTCACAGGTCCCCCATTTGATCCTATGCATAAATGCCAATTACAATTTCTCACCTGGAAAGTAGCTTTCCTAGTTGCGATCACCTCTCTGACGAGTCCACGAACTCCAGGCATTAACCATACAAGAACCAATTCTGCAAATCCATCATAAAAAAGTGGTTCTTAAGACTAACCCAAAATTTCTACCTAAAGTTGTGTCTGTTTTCCACCTTAACCGGTCTGTAGAACTCTGTGTTTTTCCCTCTACCAGACTCAGTAGCAGAATGAGCTCTTCACACGCTAGACCTAAAAAGAGTGATACTTTACTACATTGAAAGAACAAAATCCTTTAGAAAGACTAAACAACTTTTTGTGGCTTTCTCCCCACCTCATAAAGGAAATCCTATCTCAAAAACAGGGATTGCAAGGTGGATTGTTAAATGCATCCAAATAAGCTATGCAAAATCCAAACACACCTTAACCATGACCCCTAGAGCTCACTCTACACGTAAACTAGGGACATCTAAGGCATTCTTAGGGAACATTCCCCTAGATTACCTCTGCAAAGCAGCAACTTGGTCTACACCACACACGTTCACAAAACACTATTGTGTAGACGTGCAAGCAATACAGCAAGCTTGTGTGGGGCCGGCTGTATTAAGAACACTTTTTCAAACCACTGCAATAGATACAGGTAGCCACCGCTAACAGGATAGCTGCTGTATAGTCTATGCTCAAGTATACGATCTACAGCTCATATACCTTGAACGGAAAATGCTACTTACCATTATGCATCTGTTCTTGGCATGTAGAGCTGTAGATTCGTATTCGCCCACTTCCTCCCCGAATACCTGTATCTGTTCCAGTACTATCTTACTTAGATACATTACACATGGACATCCTTTTCTATTTCTTACTAACGCCATCATATCCCTCCATGGCAAAACAATCTGGAGATGGAGTCCATGCCCGTGTGCACCATCATCCAAAGGAGGAGTCACCTACCTCGTGACTACAAAGACTTCTTCCAAGACAAAAAGAAAGTGAAACACTCGAGATGGCGATCTTTGCACAAGTATACAAATCTATAGCTCTACATGCCAAGAACAGATGCGCACTGGTAAGTGCATTTTCCTTTTTTTATTTTTTGATTAATTAAAATCATGACAATTAAAAAACAGTCCTTCTTGTATACAAAAAGTTCAAAAGGCAAATTGTTAATACAAAAAAAAGGGGGGGTATTCTTGCTAAAAGTTTGTTGAGGTTGGATGTCCCTGGTGATTAAGTGATTGTGATTGCCTGGGTTTCTGGTATGTCTGATGTGAAGCGTAAGCTGGCTGGGGCAGTATCATCATTGTTCTCTTCCAGGGGATACTCATCAATAGTCCTAAGCACTGAATTATCTCCACCCACGTGCGGGAACCCGGAGCCTATACAAAAATACATATATATGTGTATGTAATAGAAAATGAGTACATAGTACGAAATACACACATACATGTATAACATAAAAAATATGATGCCACAAACCTATCCAATAGGCTAAGAAGCCAGAGTTACAGGTATTTCTCTAGTATGAAAATAACATATAAACATGTAGTGTAAGAGAAGGACATGTAGATTAATAGCATTCCGCAAAAAAAACTTTATTTTCATCAAAGAAAACAGGTAATGGCAGGCAATTAGCCTAAAGAAGGCTGCATAAATAAATAACATCCCTGTACAGAAAAGGAAACTGGCACCTCGCCTTTAAGGCCTCAGAGACCCTGAGCACTTTGCCTTTAAGGCCTCCAGAAGACCACTGCTCCCCTCATGGAGCAAAGGTGACATTTAGGTCAGTTCTTTTTTCCGACTCCTTCTGTGAGGAACCTGGAGCTTACCTGATTTTGTCTTTTTCCAGTCAGAATTTATATTCTAACTACTTTTTTCGATATTTCTTGTTCTTGGTTGTATTTACCAGTCTTTTTCTGACTAATTGGTCATTCTTTTTAGTTATATATGCCACATTCATCTGGAGGGCCCTCCTCTCCGAGAAAACGGCGAAGATCTACATTTCCAGAAGCTAGAAGTAAGAAAAAAACATTACATCATGTCGTCGACGTCGAGACCAACTAAACAAGTAAGGTCGACGTCGAAGACCAGATCGCCATCGAGAAGTAAGTCAACGTCGAGGCCAACAACGCTAGCGAGATCGACGTCGAAGACCAGATCGCCGTCGAGGAGTAAGTCGACGTTGAGACCTACAAAGCAAGTGAGATCGACGTCGAGAAGTAAGTTGATGTCGAGACATGCTTCGGGCTTGAAGCATGATAGACTTCAGTCGACGTTAAAACGCCCGTCGACATCAATACAGAGGTCGACGTCGAGATCTCCGCCCCCTTCTCGAAGGTTGGCGTCAAGACACTCCAGATCACCCTCTCGGACCTGTCAGCGGTCTACGTCGAGGGCAGAGTCAACGTCGGAAGATACCGCATGAACACCAGCGGTCGACCTTAAAGAGACCGACGTCGAGGGCTTCGTCCTATAGATCTCAGCCGTCAAGAGTGTCACCTCCACGGTCGTCGTCAATGGTATCTCATTCCGGTTCGACGTCGAGGCGTTCGACATCGAGGGACAGGCAAGTTATCCCTGCTGAAGGCGTAGAAAGACCCACGTCAAGATCACGGCGCTCGACGTTGAGTGAAGCTTCTTCCTCGCCTGGTATAACTATCATACAAGTTACACCGGAGCGCTCTCCGGAGAGTGGAAAAAAATCTCCTCCTATCAACATGTCACCCAGATGGTTGGAGGACATTAGGCACTGGATGATCCAACCCAGACCTAGTGAGAGACCTCCTCTCACGGAATCCTGAAGGCCTTCCGCTGGCAGGTCCAGAGGCATTCCAGATCTCCATTAAGACGGTGCTCACGCTCAAAAGAGCGCTCAAGGTCCCGCTGATCGCATATGCCAAGGAGAAGACAGAGGTCTCCTACATTGACCTCATCAACAAGGTCATCGTATAGAGATTATTCCTCTACTATATCTTCAAATCCACCATCCAGGGTTTCCCCTGTTGATGATATTGGGACATTCAACGAGGTACTCTGTAGAGGTGCCAACAAGTTGAACATAACCATGGCTGTGCCTCAGGTGACTACATCTATCATATTTGAAACTTTGCACCATCGGGCCTCTGCAAAGCCCCTTCTTCCTTTGGTGCCAGGATTGTTAGAGCCTGTGATAAAGACTTTTTTGACACCTTCCACAGTGGGCTCAGGTCCCGCAAGAATTAAAAAAAAAAGTACAAGGCCCCAGACCGAGATCCTTTGTTTCTGCGGTCTGATCTGCCACCGGATTCCCTTCTAGTCGCCGCTGCCAGGAAAGCACATTCCGATACTTCTATTTCATTTGCTCCTCCAGAGAAGGATTGTAAAAACATGGATTATTTGGGACGGAGAATGTGCATTACTTCAGGATCTGTTTTGAGAGTGGGTAGTGCAGCTGCTCTACTAGGACGATATGACCGGTCTTTATGGGACTCTTTAACAAGATTCACAGAGAAATTACCCAAAGAAGATCAAAGGGATTTTCTAGAGATTGTGCAGGAAGGTGGCCTGGTAGCTAACCAGATCATTAGTCCAGCGGCCGATTATGCAGATTTGGCAGCTCATGGATACGCACATAGCATTTGCTCACGAAGATCAGCATGGCTTCGACTCACGGGTCTCAAGCCCGATGCTCAAAGAAAGATAGTTAATCTGCCCTTTAATGGATCAAAGTTGTTTGGTTCACATGCGGACGACGAAATGGCAAAAATGAAAACTGAGTTGGATACTGTAGGCCTTGAAACGAAGAAGGAATTTTGACGTCGCTTTCGTCCCTATGACAAACACTCTTTTCAACAGCAAGGTCAATCCTCTAACTGGTCATCGTAGAACAAAGGCCAGACACAACAAAGGTCCCAGTTCCAACAACGTAGACCGGGACGTGGCGAGGTGGAAACAAACAGCAATTAACAGCACCAAAGCAGCCACAAAAGCAATGAGGTGTGTCTTCCTCCAAAGCTGTTGTCCACTCCGGTGGAAGGAAGTGTTTCATTACATCTGGAGGAGTGGAAACTTCTAACAAAAGACAAATGGGTCATCAACATTGTTCAAAACGGTTATCTTCTCAAGTTCAAAACTCCTCCTCAATCTATGACTCCGAGAGGCATTTCTCACGCGACCAACAATTTTTACAAAGGGAGGTAAACACC
This sequence comes from Lissotriton vulgaris, assembly GCF_964263255.1. NCBI lineage: Eukaryota > Metazoa > Chordata > Amphibia > Caudata > Salamandridae > Lissotriton > Lissotriton vulgaris. The sequence continues at coordinate 609,217,862 of NC_141700.1, forward strand.
TTATTGAAGAAAGGGGTTATAGAAAAAGTCCCCGCTCCTCAAGGAAATCAAGGAGTCTATTCTTGTTACTTCCTTGTGCAAAAAAGAGGTCCCACCACAGAATACAGACGTATACTGGACTTGAGACTGTTGAACAAATACATGTGCAGAGAGACATTTTGAATGTTAGCACTCCATCAAAATTTCCCACAGCTTCATCAAGTGTATTGGATGTGTTCCATCGACTTACAGGATGCATACTTTCCCGTACCAATATCAAAGAAACATTGCAAATTTCTACGATTTATGCCTTTTCAACATTACCAGTACTCAGTTCTCCAGTTCGGGCTCAAATCAGCTCCCCGAACATTCTCCAAATGTAATGCTGTGGTGGGCGCTTTTCTCCAGTAGCAGAAAATATTCATATATCCTTACCTGGACGACTGGCTCCTGAAGAGCTCAACTCCTACTCTGCTGCAGGATCATCTCTTGTGCTGCCTTCAGTTTCTCCACAACTTGGGCCTTCACGTCAATTTCAAGACATCCATACTAAATCCAACGCAAAAGATCCATTACCTAGGCTCCTTCCTGGACACCAAAAAAGCAAGCGTGTGTCCTTCGGAGGAGAGGTTGTCATCAATCCAAGCAAAATGCCGGAACCTTCTTCACACGCATCTCCCGACAGTTTGACAAGTGTCATCACTACTGGGATCGATGGCGTTGTGCATCTTTATAGTACCAAACGCACGATTACACATGCGTCCACTACAACAATGTTTGGAGGACCAGTGGATGCAAGTATCAGGGCGCTGGGAGGATCATGTAGTTCTCCATCAATTAACCAAAGACTCCATCTGGTGGTGGATGAAGCGATCTCACCTGATGAAGGGAGTCCCTTTCCACTAGGACCCTCCAACCCAGACTTTAGTCACGGACGCTTCTCTCCAGGGTTGGGGTGCTCATATGGGCCCTCTGCCAGTACAAGGTCTATGGTCCGACTCTGAAAAGAGCTACCACATCAACATGCTATAGCTGAGAGCCGTACATCTAGCTCTCAAGTCCCTGTTTCCTTCGTTGAAGCCAGTTTGAGGGAGGTACCCGATCAAGAACACTCTCCATAGAGTCTCAAACCATATGGAACTGGCTTCTAGCGAGAGACGTGTCAATAGTAACCATTTATCTACCAGGCTCATTCAACTCCCAGGCGGACTTCCTCAGCAGAGACTTCGTCGAAGCCCACGATTGGGTTCTCAACAACGAGGTCTCTGACAGCATCTTTCGAGAATGGGGAACGCCAGACATCGGCCTGTTTGCAGACGCGGTAAACGCAAAATGCCCCGTCTTCGCATCCAGGTTTCCCCAACAAGGATCTCCAGGGAATGCCCTTTTGATTGAATGGTCTCAGAGCTTACTGTACGCTTTTCCACCAATTCCATTGATACCAGTTGTAATCAACAAGCTGTACAGGACCAACTCCAGGATGATCCTAATAGCCCCACAGTGGCCTCGCCTGTGGTGGTTTCCGGACCTCTTTCAACTATCGGAAGTGCCACACAAGAGGTTGCCATGCCGCCTGGATCTCCTATCCAAACCTGTCCTCCCTCCGGTTGACCACATGGCTCCTGAAGTCATACAATATGGACACCTACAATTGAATCCAGACTGTATGGCTATTCTCAAAGAAGTGAAAAGACCTTCCACAAGGAGATCGTATGCCTTCAAGTGGAAGCGGTTCTTTCTAGGGTGTGTGGACAATGAACATGATCCCATCCGGGGTCAGAAACAGGTGATTGTACTCTACTTGCTGCATTTGGCTAGATCTGGTCTTCAGTTCACTTCTATCAAAGTCCACCTTGCAGCAATCGCAGCCAATAGGAAGTCCCCCAACCAGATTTCTTTGTTTGGAATTCCGATAGTAAAGGATTTTCTTGAAGGCTTGAAAAAAGTTTACCCACCAGTCAGGTCTCCCTCTCCTCCATGGGAGCTTAACATTGTGTTAACAAAGTTGATGGGGGCTCCTTTCGAGCCTATTCATAAAGCTTCCTTACAGCATTTAACATGGAATGCCGCGTTCCTGGTGGCCATTACATCGGCCCCCAGGGTCAGTGAAATCCAGGCTCTTTGTTGTAAGGAACCTTATACTGTGTTTCACGCTAACAGAGTAGCTCTCAGAACACATCCTAGTTTTTTGCCTAAAGTAGTCTCGGACTTCCATGTTAACACAGGTTCTGCCGCTTCTAAAAGATCCATTTCTAGATGGATAGTTTCTTGTATTCTACGGTCATACCAATTGGCAGACAAATCCCCTCCGGGGAAACCTAAGGCCCATTCCACTAGGGGGAAAGCTTCTACCACGGCTCTCTTGAGGAATGTCCCCATGACAGAAATTTGTAAACAGCTTCATGGCGATCAGTTCATACCTTTACTCGTCACTACTGCTTAGATGCTGACATGCAGGCAGATGCTCAGGTTTGGCAAGCCTCGCTGAGAAACTTGTTTGCTAATACTGTTTAACATGTGTTCATCAATTTAGTTTGCTATTTTTTCCTTGTCCGCGCGGAAGTGAGTATGGGTTTGCTACTCTATTCAGTGCTTATGATTATTGATGAGTATCCCCTGGAAGAGCAGGATAAGTTACCTACCTGTAATCCTAGTTCTCTTCCAGAGGTATACTCCTCAAAGTCATAAGCAACCCTCCTGCCTCCCCGGACGAGCATTATCAGTTTACTCGGTATTCTTGCATCTTTGATGCAGGTTTCTACAGGTTTCTTATACCGTACAAAATAACTGACCTAACTGTCACCTGCGGTGCATGATGGGAGCAGGGGTCTCCTGGAGGCCTTAAAGGCAAAGTGCTCAGGGTCTCTGAGGCCTTAAAGGCGAGTTGCCAATTTCCTTTTCTGTACAGGGATGTTATTTATTTATGCAGCCTTTTTTAGGCTAATTGCCTTCCATTACCTGTTTTCTTTGATGAAAATAAAAGTTTTTTTGCAGAATGCTATTACTGTGCATGTCCTTCTCTTACATTATATGTTTATATGTTATTTTCATACTAGAGAAATACATGTAACTCTGGCTTCTTAGCCTATTGGATATGTTTGGGGCTGCATATTTTTTATGTTAGACATGTATATGTGTGTGTTTATTTCGTGCAATGTACTCCTTTTCTATTACATACACATATATATGTATTTTTGTATGTGCGTCGGGTTCCCGCACGTGGGCGGAGATAATTCAGTGCTTATGACTTTGATGAGTATACCCCTGGAAGAGAACTAGGATTACAGGTAAGTAACTTATCCTTGAGGGCAGACAGAAAACGGCCAGACGTTAACATACTAAAAGGTGTAGCAAAGGTGGATAAAGCAGTTGAGACAGGGCAGCATTTTAAGAATCGATTAAGAGCGTTCAAGAGTTCATTGGCAGCACGGGTGAGATCCTGGATGTACCAGTTGTATCGGGGTGCTTGCTAACCCGGAATTTCATGATTTGTGGCCGCTCTTGTGACGAATTTGGTAAACCGGATGTTGAGCATCGTGTTTCCTGGGTTCATGGCAGCTATAATGGCCTGTCAGCACGATTGAGCGTGGAGTTTGTTCCATTCGCCCCCGCAACAGGGACCTTCTGTCGTTAAACTGTGCGAGACAGGCGCAAACCACGTGCTCAATTGATTCCAAGTGGTAGCCGCACGCCATGCAGGCTGTGTTATCACTTGAACTGCGCCATTCTGGTAAGTGTCTTAAAAAGGGCCATTCGCCCATTCTCAGTGCCATGAACCTTTTCTTCCATGAAAGTGCATAGGTGCTTGACAGGTAAGGTGCTGCAGCGCCTGGCTGAAATTCCGAGATAACTGTCCAGGTGTGTTTTCTTTTGGACAATTTTGCCCTGTCTGAATGAAAGGACAGAAATCGGACACTTCTCTTGATGGAGAGTGTTAGGGCATGATGGCATGGGTTTGTTCCCCAGTATTCTTCTATGTCAAGTAAGTGCAGGAAGTGTTCCAGGTGCCTCTTTGTTTTTGGCAAATTTGGCCAGTCGATAATTCTTGCCACAACCTGGCCTCCAGGCTGCCTACCCGGGAGTTGTGCAGTCTGTTGCACAGCTTGCTAAACGTGCCAGCTTCGATGATCTAGTAGGCCGAATTCAAGCCTAACCTGGGCTGGTGAAGATTATCTAGGGAGGTACCATACTCGCTTGAAGTTTCTGGTTGTTATTTTATTCAGTATGTTAGTGTTGGTCTCCAGCATGATCTCTAGACTGTATGAAAGATAGTGCTCGAGGCATATGAGCTGCAGATTGTACACTTAGCATTAGATAGTCACCTGGTGTTGGGCTCGGATGATTGCATGTTGTTTTCGTCTTGGAAGAAGTCTTTTGTAGTCACGAGATAGGGGACTCCTCCCTTGGACGATCGTGCGCATGAGCATCGGCTCCATCCTTAGATTGTTTTTTTCCGCCACTGGGTTCAGTTGAAACTTTTCCACTCTGGTTCGAAATCTACTTTTCAAGTACTTCGACGCGTAAAAACGTATTCAAACTTCACCATACTACTTTCGATATCGATAAACGTCAACTCTACTCCATCAGCTCGAATCCGGTCGTCAACGCGGGCCGTTGGGCCTATCCACGCTGTGAGGCCTACACCTCGTGGAAAGGACGCCATTCAAAAGATTCCCAGAGTGTGGAGCAAACTTTCCACACAGTGACCATCATGAGATCTGTAACCTGTGCTTATCGCCAGAACACGACGAATCCAGCTGTACAGCCTGTGCATCCTTTCCATCCAAGAAGACCATTCTAGATCGGAGGGAACGTCGACACGACATGAAGAGATCAGCTCTGGAACCAGTGGATATTTTCGACGAAGAAGTTCCGCTCGTCCCCGAAGAAGATTCAGACGATCTCCAAATCGTATCCGGGGCAGACGACTCCGATGACTCTATACCATTGGGTCAGCGCGTGAGTACTCCTGCCCCTGCCCCATACCCAGCACCCAAATCGAAGGCAAAGATCAACACTCCGCCTCCGGGGCCCAGTCGCGACCGAAAAAACACTTCAAAAGCCCCGCCATCGAGCCTGGCTCCGAAGAAAATACTCAAGCCTTCCGGTAGCTCCTTACTGAGCAAGCCGCACGTGCCCATCCCAACTAGCTCCCTCTGCACCGAACCTGAAAGAAGTCCCGGCTCCGAAACCGTCGACTTCTAAAGACAAAACAATGAAGCCAGTGTCTGACGCCTCGAGGCCGACAAGACCAGCTTCCACTCTGAAGCCAATATCTTCGGTACCGAAACCTACAAGGCCTGATTCCGATGCGCTCAAGCCCTCGAAACAGCCTACAACTCCGAAAACAATACCTTTGGTGCCGAAATCTACGCCAAAGGACACAGTAACATCTCCTAAGGCTAAAGACAAGCAGCAACCACGCCCGGAACTGAAAAAATCGGCGCCGGAAAATGTTCCGCAAGGAGAAGACCTTTTCCAACCCGATCCTCTACAAAAGAAGATCTACATTGACCCAAAGACTGGTCATGTATCCACTACACCACACATGAAGAGGAAGTCAAACACAGCACCTACACCTGCAGTGCCGGTCAAGAAGAAGGACTCTGCCACATCTCCTATGCACCCTTCTTCTCCTATACTTCTCCTTCATCTTCTGTTCCTCTTAACATTTCACCTCAAAATTCTCCTGAAAACTCTCCTCCTCATTCTTCACCACATACACCTCCAAATGATGATGAGTATAGCATAGGGGAAGGGGTAGACCCCTATGAGCCTTTTCCCTACCCTATTGATGATCCAGATTGGGAGTACCCTAACCCACAAGATGTGCCAGATATTCCTGACCCACATTCATATCCATCAAAACCTTCTCCCCCAGAAGACAATATTGGTTTTGGACACTTACTGAATAGGGCTGTCATCTATCATGGGGTCACCATGCATTCAGACGAGGCAGAGGAAGACTTTTTATTAGATACGTTTGAACAATCACAAAGGTCTGAACAATCACAAAGGTCTGTTCAAATTCTGCCTATGGTTAAAGGGGTCATCAAACATGCTCCAGAAGTATTTAAAGATCCTGTACGTGCTAGGATTCTAAACCTTCGAATTGAGAAAAAGTACAGGCCTGCTCCTGGGGATCCTGCCTACATTAAAGGACAGCTACCCTTAGATTCCCTAGTCGTGTCAAATGCTAGAAAAAGAGCAAACTCACAGACATCAGGTGAAGCATAAAGAATCTAAGGTGATAGATGCTTCAGGCAAAAGGATAGCTGCACAAGTTAGCAATACATGGCGTATAGCTAACACACAAGCCCTTCTTCAGACCCCCCAGGATATAGCGGCATGGATTAGCAAATTTAGCGGCACAAAAATGGAAATTTAGCGGCACAAATATGGAAATTTAGCGGCAATTTAGCGGCATTTTATTTGGCGGTTTTTCCTACAACAAACACAGATATCTGTGTGTGTTGGTCCCTGGTGTGTCTGTGGTCTGTGTGTGTTAGTCTCTGGTGTGTTTGTGGTCTGTGTGTGTTGGTCCCTGGTGTGTTTTATGGTCTGTGTGTTGTTCCCAATGTGTTTATGGTCTGTGTGTGCTGGGCTCCAGTGTGTTTGTGGTCTGTGTATGTTGGTCCCTGGTGTGTTTGTGGTCTGTGTGTGTTAGTCGCTGGTGTGTTTGTGGTCTGTGTGTGATAATTACGGGTGTGGAGTTTCTATCCTGCAGTTCCTAACGAGGGCTTCAGATGGCACCTGAGATTGTTGGGTTGATGCTTTGTGATCACTTTGGCAAATTGTTTTAGCTTGGCAAATGTACGAACCATGTTTCACTTTCTCCAGGTAAATACAAATAATATTGCTAGCATCCAATGCAGGTTTTTATTTATGCAAGTAATTACAGATGCCAAGTGGAAATCGTCATATTTACTATGTGATGTCATCTGGAACAGACATATTTTGCGGGTATTCCAGTGTACTTGCAGGAGTAAAGAAGGGAATTACTTCCTTTTGAAGCGGTCATCGAAAATGCTCTAAAAGGATGTGAAAAAAGAATTAGCATGTATCACACCATTAAACATATTGTCCCTGGCGCCAACCCAGAAGAAAGAACTGAAGCATATTTTCAATAATAACAAAATGGTGCCAACGGCCTAATCTGCATCCTTTTAAGTACTGTTTGGCGTTATTACAGTGCTACGGCCCCAAAGTGCGCCAGAAATTACACACCAGGCACATGGCGCCCCCTGCTGATCTCCAGCGGCAGTGAAAGTGTCATTTTCCCAGGCTTCTAATTCTGTCTCGCCTCCGCAGTGCAGAAATCTAAACCAGCTATTCCAGACTTTTCAGTGTTCAATATGAGTAAAGAATGATTGAGATTTGCATAGATATTCCAAAATGCAAAACGTACGAATTTCCTGCACATATTGTGACAAAAGCAAAACTGTGCAGAAATCTAAACCAGGTACAAAAGACGAGCAAACTATCCTCCGCAGACAGCAAGACTCTAATGCCTGTGGTCAGCGAGTTTTTTTTATGGACAAAGGCGGGGTTTTAGGTTTTCGCATCTGCAGGAATCGGGATATTTTTGTGGCGCTGTGTTTTCCATTTCTTTAGCTTTCAGACTTTAATCTGCTTTCACTTCACTGGCGCATGGAAACCACCACAGCTTCTATTTATCCACCGACCGACCACTATATACACGGAGTGGAAAGTTGATTGAGCAACTCGGCCCTCTCCCCTCGATCATGGGATCAGCTGAGAGCACCGCTGGAGGGTCCCACAGAGCGGCCCCTCCCCAGATGGCTCTTTCCACTAGGGCCCTCACCACTCCGCAGCCGGCCCCGCCCCTTTGAAAGGGGTCTGGATGTCTAGATTTCGCGGGCACTTTTGTAGAAATCCCGCCATTTTTACAAAAGTGCCGATTTCGCGGGCACTTGTGTAAAAATCGCGGCATTTTCACAAAAGTCCCGATTTCGCGGCAAATCGCGAAATCGCGATATCCTGGAGGGTCTGCTTCTTGCAAGATATGACAGGGCTCACTATGATCAGTTAGAGACACTACTACAACATCTACATGACCAATATAAGCCGCAGGCAAACGACCTTATACAAGAAGGCAAGTTAATTTCAAATGCCTCAATCAAGTGCGCACTTGATGTAGCAGACACTGCATCTAGAGCTGTAAACACTAGTGTCCTACTTAGACGCCATGCGTGGCTACGCATTTCAGGATTTAAGCAGGAAGTGCAAACTACCATCTTAAATCAGCCATTCAACCAACATCAATTGTTTGGACCAGAGGTAGACACAGCACATGAGAAAATGAAGAAAGATAGCGATACAGCCAAATCTAGCTTTGCAATCCACACAAGCTAGAGGCTCTTTTCGTCGCTCCTTGTATAGAGGAGGCTCCAAACAGACTGGAGCAGACAATACAGCTTCCTTCAAATCCAATACACAGACATCCTCCAGTAAAGGATATTTTAGAGGAGGCTATAGAGGCAACAACAAAAAAAGGAAGAGGTCGAGGTAACAACAATAATCGAAACTCTTCCACCACAAAACAGTGAATTCCCTCTGCTCCCCCAACAGCACTCCACTCCTGTGGGGGGAGGGGGGGGGGGGCAGACTAACACAGTTCCTACCTGTCTGGAATTCCTTCACAACAGACAGGTGGGTAAGACAAATTATCCAGTATGGCTACTGCCTCGAACTTACAGCTACCCCTCTACACATACCACCCAGGCAGCGTCCAATGTCTGCAGAACATCTTGTACTGCTCAAACAAGAAGTTCTATCACTTCTTCAAAAGGACGCAATAGAAATAGTTCCTTTACAACATCAAGGAACAGGGGTTTACTCACTGTATTTTCTAATACCCAAAAAGGACGGGACACTAAGACCAATTCTCGACCTCAGGCCCCTCAATCAATATATACACTCAGATCATTTTCATATGATCACTTTACATCAAGTGCTCCCATTGCTGCATCAAGGCGACTTCCTTACAACACTAGATCTAAAGGACGCCTACTTCCACATTCCTATACATCCTTCTCACAGGAAGTATCTGAGGTTTGTACTGGAAGGACAGCATTATCAATTCAAAGTCCTTCCATTCGGGGTAACAAGTGCACCAAGAGTGTTCACAAAGTGCCTGGCAGTAGTAGCAGCACATCTCAGAAGACAACAGATACATGTCTTCCCAAATCTAGACGATTGGCTCATAAAAGCCAAGTCATTCAATCAGTGTGTCCAACACACATATTAGACAATGTAAATATTGCACAACTTAGGGTTCACAATCAACGACACCAAGTCGCACCTACAGCCCTCTCTTGTACATCAATATTTAGGGGCTACATTAAACACGTCTACAGCTCTACTGTATCCCAGTCCAGCAAGGATACAGAGCATTCAAGCCTTAGTCACAAAGTTTCAACATCAACACTCTCTCCCAGCCAGAGTGTTCATGAGACTAATAGGCATGTTGGCATCTTGCTTCTTTATTGTACCATATGCAAGACTGCAAATGCGTCCGTTACAGGAATGTCTAGCACAACCGTGGTATCAGGCTCAAGGACAACTAACAGACCTGGTGTTGGTAGACAGCCGCACACATCGCTCTCTGCAGTGGTGGAACACCAAAAATTTGACAAAAGGGCGACCGTTCCTCGAACCTGTTCCACAAATAGTACTTACAGCAGACGCATCTCTCACAGGATGGGGAGCCCATCTCCTACATCCTACAACTCAAGGGCAAAGGACCATTCAACAAAGATCGTTCCATATCAACCACCTAGAGCTGCTAGCAATATTCGTAGCCCTCAAAACTTTCCAAGTACAAAACAAAGCTGTCCTAATCCGGACTGACAACATGACAGCCATGTACTATATACAAAAACAGTGGGGGACACGCTCTCTACAGCTGTCCAGCTTGCAAAGAATATTTGGAGATGGGCCATTCCACAAAACATATATCTGATAGCAGAACACCTTCCAGGAGTTCACAATCAGATAGCAGATCTGTTAAGTCGACAGACACAACAAATTCACGAATGGGAACTACATCCGCAAGTTCTTCTACCATTCTTTCACAAGTGGGGTCATCCAGACCTAGATCTGTTCGCCACACACGAAAACACAAAAAATGCCCAAACTTCGCCCCAAGGTTTCCACACCCGCTGTCCAAGGGCAATGCGATATGGATGAACTGGTCAAGCAGATTTACGTACGCTTTTCCGCCACTACCACTAATACCACTAACCGTGCGCAAGCTACGACAACAGTCGCTCAAACTGATTTTAGTAGCTCCCACATGGGCACGCCAACCGTGGTATACAACACTGCTAGAACTATCCCTAGTTCCACACCAAAAACTATGTCTGACCACATCCCTGCTAACGCAGAACCATTGAGACATCAGACATCCAGACCCAAGCCAGCTGAATCTGCCGATCTGGCTCCTGAGGTCTTAGAGTTCGGTTATCTTAACCTACCACCAGACTGTATGAATATCGTTAAAGAAGCCAGAAGACCTACTACTAGTGCTTGCTATGCTGCTAAATGGAAAAAGATGTGCCATTTACTGCAATAACCAAATTGATCCCCTAGATGCTTCCATCCAAAATATCATTTGCTACCTTCAACATTTACAAAGATGTAACTTGGCATATTCATCTATACGCCTACATCTGGCAGCAATTGCAGCATATTTACAAAATAGACAGCATCTGTCTTTATTTAGAGTGCCTGGTATTAAAGCATTTATGGAAGGATTAAAAAGAATCATTTCTCCCAGGTTACCAGCCTCTCCAGTGTGGAACCTAAACATTGTTCTTACAAGGCTCATGGGACCACCTTTTGAACCTCTACACAAATGTGAACTGCAATTCCTCACATGGAAAACAGCTTTTCTAGTAGCTATTACCTCTATTAGGATGGTTAGTCAGATTCAAGCTGCCACTATACAGGAACCATTTTTACAATTACACCGTAATAAAGTAGTTCTCAGAACAAATCGTAAATTCTTTCCAAAAGTCTTTACTCAGTTTCATTTAAACCGATCTGTAGAGTTACCGGTGTTTTTCCAAAACCCATACTCTGTAGCAGAAAGAGTTCTACACACCCTAGACGTTAAAAGAGCTCTTCTCTATTATATAGATAGGACCAAATCCTTTCGCAAAACAAAGCAACTGTTTGTAGCTTTCTCTCCACCATATAAGGCCAACCCCATCTCTAAAGCTGGAATTGCAAGGTGGATTGTAAAATGTATACAAATATGCTATCAAAAAGCAAAACGTACATTAACAGTTCCTCCTAGAGCGCACTCCACATGCAAACTAGGAGCCTCCATGGCTTTCTAGGGAACATTCCCCTTGAAGACATCTGCAAGGCAACAACATGGTCTACAAGACACACCTTCACTAAACACTACTGTGTTGATGTGCAAGCCAAGGCGCAATCTGCAGTGTAGGGCAAGCTGTCCTATAAACTCTTTCAAACTACTGCAACGAATACAGGTGACCACCGCTAGGGGAGACACTGCTGCGCAATCAATGCTAAGTGTACAATCTGCAGCTCATATGCCTCGAACGGAAAATGCTACTTACCAGTTGGCATCTGTTCTTGGCATGTAGAACTGCAGAGTTGTACACGCCCTCCCGCCTCCCTGGCACCTGTATCTGTTAGTTTCATCTTAATTAGATATACACATGGACATCCCTTCTTTATTTCTACTAACTCCATCATTTCCCATCATGGCGAAAAACAATCTAAGGATGGCGCCGATGCCCATGCGCACTATCGTCCAAGGGAGGAGTCGCCTATCTCGTGACTACAAAAGACTTCTTCCAAGACGACAACAACATGCAATCATCCGAGCCCAACACCAGGTGGCGCTCTAATGCTAAGTGTACAACTCTGCAGCTCTACATGCCAAGAACAGATGCATACTGGTAAGTAGCATTTTCCTTATAATCTTCGCTTTCATTACTGTTAAGAGCGTGAATCTACTTGAACCAAGTAGTTCTTCCACCAGCTTCATTAATGCAGCCTCAAGTGACAGGGCCTTTGCGTTGAACACTTCTTTCTGTTTTAGAAAAGTTCCTTCCAAGTCCAGGAAAATCCCCAGATATTTGTAGGATGACACTGCTTCGATGTTTTTACAGTTGAAGAACCACCCGCTACTCGGCTGCTTCCGCTTCCCGAAGATTATCGACTTTGTTTTTGGTAGATTTAATTCCAAAGCATTACTTATTGTGTAGGGGATCAGCTGATCAGCTAGTTTTTGTAGTCCAGTCCTTGTGTGGCTGAGTAAAACCAGATTGTCGGCATATGGCAAGTTGGTAATGCGGAGTCAGTTGAGGGAGATAGGAATTAACTCTGTCCCTAGATTGAGATAAATCGGAGATAAAATGATTAAAAATGAGGGAGGCCAGCACACACACTTGTTTAACACCAGAGGAAGTTTGTATTTTTCTTGACACATGGGGTCCCTCTTCCAGATTTATACGGATCCATGTGTTTGAGTGGAGTTGGATTATGGGTATTCACTATTTCTGCAGTTTTTGCCAAACTTGGCCCTGCAGCATCCGATCAAAGACCGCTGTTAGAACTGGCTATTTCTGGTTGGCTAAGGCTGACGCCAAAGCCAGGCAGAAACCACCATTCTAGTCAGGGCAAGGGAGTCACACGCCAAGATAACCCCTGCTCACCCCCTTGGTAGCTTGGCACGAGCAGACAGGCTTATCCCGGAGGCAATGTGTAAAGCATTTGCGCACGCACACAACAGCAACAACATCCTAGGCACATCACAAAAGGAACTCAACACAAGGTTATATAAAAATAACTTTTGTATTGTCAAAACACATCAGATAGTAATCACACAATATAGATTGTGCCAAATGGCACTGGCAATATTCACAAGGGATTATTTACAGGACAGGGCCACATGGGCCACTGTCAGAATCAACACTTTTAGAACTAGAAATACTGTTAGAAATAGCACTTTTGAACATATAACAATCAGAAGTTTCACACATGATGCATAGAACATTCAGAGGTGTAGGAAAGACACATGATGTATAAACATACATTCAGCGGTGTAAGGAACAAGGCACATGACGCATCAAAACATATTCAGAGGTGCAGCACAGGAAAACACATGATGCATAAAAACATTCAGAGGTGTAGGTAAGGCACATGATGCATAAAACACATTCAGAGGTGTCAAAGGCATAATGGCATAGCACATTACGCATAATTCACATTTGGGCCTAACCAGTAAAAATACAGTAGGCAATCTCCTCACTAGTCTAAACACATTAGACTCTGCCTCCTAAGAATAAATCATTTTTAGGGGCGTAACTCACATAGTGAAAACATCTCACTAACATAAACCTACATAGGTAAAATAACCTCATAATCACATTGCGCAAACATCACCTTAGGCAATTACTATCCTAAACATAGTAAAATCACATTGCGTAAAAATCACATTAGGGCCTTGCGCCCTACCCACATACCAGCCCCCTGGCCAACTGGCCATCCAACAAGGGGACTCAAAAAGCCCTGTGTCCAGAATGTCAGGGCGCGCTGCCAATGCAGCGCCAGTCAGGGGTGCGCCACTAACGCAAACCTAAACGTTGCAGCTGCCCACTACTTGCTGGGCAGCTGCTGACAATCCCAAGGGCCTAAATGCTGCAGCTGGCACTAAGTGCTGCGCAGCTGTGGAAGGCCTGGCACCTCTGTGCCATCTCCGTCCCACACAGGGACTCTCTCTCTCACATTGCGCCTAAGCGGTGCAGCTGCCGACTAATTGTTGGGTAGCTGGGATCTCCGCAAAACTGCGCCATGGGCCCTCACTGGCCCTCAGCAGCCCTGCGCCAACACGTTGGAGCCCTCTGGCTCTGGAACTCACCATTAACATGCTGGGGCGACCCACTGCCATCCAGGGCCGCCCGGAAGGCATCTCTCGGGCTCTGAAATCAATTATGCCCCTCGGAGCACTCTGGCTCCCAAAACAATCATGACCTGGGTTGGAGCCACACAGGGTGTGGGCGTTCGAACAGACTCACAGACACTGGTGCTCGGGACAATGACGGGTTTATTGTTTTATAGGAGCGCTTCTTCTGAATCGTCTTTCTGTAATAGGGGAGAGGCGTGTCTGTATCTTCCGACAGTCGGTCTTGGCGTTTCACCCATCCCAGTCGCCTGGACTCCCGAGGTTTTCTGGGACTCGTAGGCCGCTTCTCCGCCGTGATGCCGCGTCGTCCCGTTCACCGTACCGGGGAAGAAAGAAAGTGTAATTAGACTGGGGCCTTGGTTTGTGCACAGGGAAGGGAGTGAGGAACGCACGTGCAGTTACTCGACCCAGGTCCAAGTGAAGGTTTCGTGAGGGAGGGGATGTGCACTATATGCCGGCTGGTTGTTCAGGGAGGTTTAGCCCACCTACGACCCGCCCAGCCCGCAAAGCGTGACCGTACCTGCTCAAGCCACACTTCCCTTGAAGTGTGGCAGGGCGAAGCGCCTCTAGGGTGGCCTCCTGGCTTGTCGCGGACGTCTCGTTCCGGTCTCCGCTCTTCTCCGCGTCTCCTAGGTTCGGGGCTTCCTCGTCTCCTCCACCTGCCTCCTCCGTCTCCCGCTGGTCTCCTCTCGCCTTCTCCGTCTCCCGCTGGTCTCCTCTCGCCTCCTCCGTCCTCTGCTGGTCTCCTCTCGCCTCCTCTGTCCTCCGCTGGTCTCCTCTCGCCTCCTCTGTCCTCCGCTGGTCTCCTCTCGCCTCCTCCGTCCTCCGCTCTGCTCCGTACTCCCACTCCGCTCCGTCCTCTCGCCAATCACCTCCGCTACCTCCGTACTCCCACTCCGCTCCGTCCTCTCGCCAATCACCTCCGCTACCTCCGGGTGTAAAACACACCTGTGGGTTCTCTGGGCTGGGTTTTACCTGTGACGGGTGGGCGTGTCCAGGGTCCAGTTCCGCCCAGTTAAAGAAACCGTGGTCGGCAGAGACTTCTGGTCCGGGGTTGCACACAGCATCTGAAGTCTTCCAGGTCTCCGTGTGCTGTTTAAAAAGAGGGGACACAGGTAAGCCTGGAGGGTCCGGGTCCCCCTCGTTACACAGGGCTATAAAAGAAAACAGGCCCCACTGTTGGAGCGTCCCGCTACTCGATGGGGCTGCTCTGACTGCCACGGGGCTCTCAAATAACTAGGTAGAACTCGCCCCCTCAGTGGAGCCACGTAGGCTCCGACAACAATGGCACCCCCACAACGCTGGAGCCATGGGAGGCTCTTAGATCAATACTGCGGAGGACGGTGGAGCGGTCGCTCAGGACACAACTGGGACCACCCCGAGCCCTCTCCTTACTGGGCTCCTGGCGTGGTCCATGATAGGAGACGGAGGCCGGCACCAACTATGTGCCTCGGCCCCCGGCGCTGCAACCTCTCCACCGGGGCGCTCTCCTTGACTGTTGGCGCCTGCGGGGCTCTCCCACCTTCAGGGAGCCCCGCCTCACCTCAGCGCCGGTCTTCACCCGGTCTCCCGTCTCGGGACCGGGACTTTAGCAGATGGAGCCTGCGAGGCTCCGGGACTTCCTTCTCCCCCAAAATGGCAGCACTTCCGCTTCTGTCCAGCGGCCCCGCCCACAACCAGGCGGGCCGTGGACGCGGCTGCAATTTTAACACGGCCCGGGCCGTGACGGTGACTCCCGGGGGCAGTAACGAGGGGTGGGCACCCTCGATGTAAAAACATAAAAGTAGAAACGGGGTGCACAAGGTCCTGCACAAGGAAAATAAGCGAGGTGGGCACTTGCATCAAAAATGAGCCAAAGGGGGGGATCCCCACGCCGGGGAATCCCTCGGGGGAAAGGGCAGCATCGTGCTGCCACCTGGCTCTCCCTTTTCTAGGGACGGCAAATTTCAGTAGAATAAAGCGCTCAGCCTACAAATAGAGCGCAGGGAGGCTGCAACAAAGCCTTGGCAAAATCAAAGCAATCCAAAAAGGTACCAGCAGTCCTAGAGATCAAAGGATGGAGCAACAGAGCTGCCAGCAAGGAAAATCCTCCAGGCATCCAGGGGCTGGGCAGGGCCCAGGGTCCCAAGCAAGCCTTCCCCTTTGTCTAGCAGGGTGCAGGCAATGTAAGAACCAGCTACAACTGGTTATAGGGAACTCCTTTCACTGGCCAGGCTAGGGACATCAGACGCACCACAGGGGGTGTAGCCAGCATTGTGGAGGGAAAACCCAGCCCTATTCAGGCCCAGGTGTACCCCTCCCCTCACATCAGCATGCTAATCTCTCCACTCACCACTGGGCAGACCCATCCTGACTCCTGGAGCCAGGCTCACCAGCCAGCTCCAGCCAATGACGCGTCAGACACAAATTACACAAACATGCCAACTTCTAAAAGTGGCACTTCCACACTAGACACATTCATGCCACATACATCATTACGCAGCATTCAATCTCACGAGTTCGCACATACCAAACTCGTCCCTGCACTCCCTACACATCAGGAACTACCATGGTCACACATATTCCCCATGCATTCCTATGGGAGGGCAGGTCACTCTCACCACACACACAGAGAGCGCACGCACTTTACACTGGACCACAGTGAAAAAGTGCGCAGAGACCTAAAGTCACCAACACCAGGTTACAGAAACATGCTAGGCAAAAGCAAAAAGTTTTGGGGTGAACCTGCCAAAAAGGGCCAGGTCCAACAACCGCTTTGAAGTCAACGAAGTAACAGTGTAATGGTATTCTTTGGGCCACTGCTTTTTCCATCAGTATGGATAGTGCAAATAAGTTACTTGTTGTTAGACCCGGCTTCCTGGGCACCAGGGCACTTAGGGGTAACTGCGCTCCAATCGCATCAACTGGAGTGTTCCCTCACTGGTGTCCTGGGGCCTTAGTACTAGTGGACCCAAAACTGGATAACCAAGTACTCCTCTCCAGCACTTGACTCTGTCAGGGTAGCGAGACCGAGCAGTCCAAGGCTTACTCAAGGAGGTGAAGTGGGGTTAGACATTCAGAATACAGTGTAAACTGTACCACCAGCTGATAAACTCAATGTCCAGTCAGTGCTTTACTTTTTATAAAAGAAAAGTACTTTAATACACACAAGATAATTATACTACACATCAAACTAGAATAAACAGTGAAAACCAGATGTCTCTACAACTCTCTGGGACAGAGTTCTGACCCCAAACAGTATTATAGCGCCTAGACACCAAGCACTATAAAAAACACCGTTAACATGAAAACACACAATAAGCATTGCATATTACAGATCTGTTACACAGGGCTGCTCTCATTCACTAGAGCCTTAAAACCAATCTTTGGATTGAAAGGATATAGTTTCAACATATGATGTTAGTTAGTTAGTTAGTTAATGACATTTGTTAAGCGCCTGGTTGCACAGAGAACAGTGTGAAGTCAAATGTTCTTGATCAGCCCCATAACCCCCCACCCAAAGCAACAGAAGTGCCCTCCCGTTGTGAGTGAGGACACCGCTCTAGTGGTGTCAGGGATCTGATCGCAGGTGCCTGATGTCTTGGCACAGTTTACTGGAGTCCCACTAGTCCAGTAGCCACTGGCTAGCTGTAGGAGGGTAGTGGCTGGACAGAGTGCCAGTTCACCCTGATACCCTCAGAGATCACAAAAAGAAAGGTAGGGGCCTGCTTCACTGGCCTCTATTCCCAGTTACTGCTTGTACAGGCTCCCACAGCGCAAGGGAGGAGCTTAGAGGGGATTTGATGGGCTGTAAGCTTCCTTTCCACACCTTGGGCAGCTGTCTGTAATTTCCTTGGTCCAAAGCGCAGGCTCCCCCAAGCCTCACAGAACAGCTGGTCCTTAATGTTGCTGATGCCTTAGTTCCAGACGCAGTGAACAGAGTCTTATCTCTGCCTTCACACTGCGGGTCGTGCCTGGCTATCTTCAGACGGACCTCGTGTGGCCGCCACTTCAGTCATAGACCAGTCTTGAACAACAGCTGATCACTCAGGCCAGACTTTTATCGCCTCTGATTGATAGGCTCATCCAATCAGAGGATCTGCTACTTTTGCATCCTGAATACACCTCCAATCACAAACCATTCAAGGCGTGTTCAATGCAGGGGTAAAGCATGCCCCAGTCCACCCCCATGTTCTCCTGGTATCAGGCTTTGCAACTCCCTAAAGAGGAATTTTAATTAACTCCAGCCCAGGAGGCCCTGATGAGTGGGGGAGGGTCCTCTTCGCAGAGTTAGTGCAACTAGACCCAGATAAGTGCTGAGTGTCTACCCCAGCCCACCAGGCCTTTCCAAGGAAATAGGGAGGGGCACGGGGGAGCTGGGATGTCCAGCAGAACATCTTGCATTCCTCACATCGGCTCAAATCACTATTCTTCCCCTTTACACCCACGGGCTCTCAATCATACATCAGGCAGACAAAGGCAACAGGCCCACAGGCATGGTAAACTGCACAGACTTGGTAATGAGGGTGCCTAGGGACTCACCCCTCTTGACTATAGATTTATTGCTGCTACCACTGTCAGTCTACCACAGCCATAATAGAGAGGGCAGTAGCCACTCTCTGAAAAATAGGGGTGCACTAGGCATACCCCCTCAACCTCGGAGCCAAGCTCTAGGGTCTCAATCCTTGTAAACAGGGAGACCCTCAGTGGACATGTATGATTGTCATGTTCACTGATGTAGGGATCTAGAAACTATACAGTAGCTTTTGAGTGACTTGCCTGGAGATTAGCATAAGGCAGGGGAAGCACTCTCTCCAGAGACATGCAGGAGACTTCCCGTCCCAACACTTGTGGTTCCTGATTTTGCCACAAAGCCACGGAACACGGTGATCCGGAGAAACTAAAACGCGGCTCAGGCAGAGCTTCATCTGACTGGAGTTTGCTGGGAGGTATCCGCTTCAGCCTGACAAGGGAGTACATGAGTTTCCGAACACAATCACTCGGTTCTAAGAGCGAATATCATGTTCAGTCAAGCTCGACCAAATAGCTCCACGGATTCTTAACCCTAATTTTTCCTGATCACATTGAGGACACAGAAAGACTATGAGTGCAATATTCACGATTCTTAAACGTATCATTTATCGACTACGGAGGTTCACGGGCCCCGCCGGGTCGGAATTATCACCAGTGGAGCGACCCATACCGGGTGCACGCTATATACGCAAGCCCTGAGGAGTCGCGCACACTCTGTTCCTAGCGCGACAAAACATGTGTCGGCTGGTTGTGGAACGATTAAAACTATGGAAACATAAAACCAAGAAATCCATGAATATTGTTGTCTTTGGTTCTACAAATGTGCAATGTTCCTATACTATAACAAATGTAAATGATTTTTGCTAGTGTGTGCATAGGCAATTTCTGATATTAGTCATGTTTTTTTGGACTTCGAGCGTATCTAAAGATTGAGATTTTGTGGAAAAGCCATTGATGTTCTAGGAGCATATTGTTCTATCGGTGTAATTGTTATTTCAATCTTTCAGGCCCCGGGACAGGGCAGTTGGCAGCCAGGCCCAACCGGCCTCTGTTGTAGTTTGACGCTCTACTTCTAGCTCATGGAGTCCATCTTGAGAGCGTCTTCGGGCAGATTTTAATACTGAAAAAAGAGGAATTACTGGGTTACTAGGGATTGCCTGGGTGGTTGCTAATATTGAGGGGTACCGGAGATCGGTGGGCATTGAAAGTTTGATGCCCCCGTTGTTGAATTGGTCGGCTTTTGATTGGACCAACTCCATTATGACCTTGTACACTAGTGTTATTAGGGTTCTTTCAGTTACTTGATTGCTGTTGCTGGGTTTAAATTCAATTGATATTATGTCTTTCGATTCCAAATTACACAGCTCTGGGATTGATTTGAAGAGTCTGAGGATGTTCCCTCAATTTAAAACATCATGCGGACCTTGAGAGGTATACTCCGGGGTTAACAGCAGCTTGGTCTGGGAGCTGTCTGTGGCCAGGCAATGTCTATTGCAGTAGCTGAAGGCTCAGCCAATTTTGGGGTTTGTACCTTTCTCCTTTGAAGAGTGGGCAGTTGTTGCAGAAAAGATGCTTGAGCTGAGCTGAGGTGGTTTGAAGTCACTGTGTTGGGGACTGTTTTGCACAAGGTCGGATTGCTTGGGTAGTGTTTTCGGGGGCCTGTCTTTGGCGTCTTTTTGTGGGTTGCTTATGAGATGTTGTGAAACCACCGATCTCTGCACTGGTCTGCGTTTAAAATGGGGGTCTCTAGTTGGCAGAGGTAGGTACCTTTGTCCAAATAGGGACCCTTCTTCCTAGTCAGGATAAGGGAGTTACACTCCTAAAATAACCCCTGCTCACCCCCCTTGGTAACTTGGCACGAGCAGTCAGGCTTATCTTAGAGGTAGTGTGTAAAGCATTTGCACATAACCAGCAGCTATACAGTGTAAACACTACAAAAGGACACCACACCAGTTTAGAAAAATATCCAATATTTTTATATACTTAAGACAAGACCAAAAATGATTAAAATCCACAATACAGAACTTGAAGATCGTCCGTTATCAAAATATACTTGAAAACAGTTCTTTGATGTCGATCGCTCCGTCCGGGGGTATCACAGCGTCGTGAACAAACAAATCCAAACAGTTCTGGCTGACCCCAGCGTCGCGGGTCGGCTACAGTGTCAGTCTAACAGTACCTGTTAAAAATGCAGGGCGTCGGCGACCTCTCGTTGAGCTTCCGAAAGCACGCCGCTGCAGGCGTCTGTTCCAGAGGTCGGTGCAGAAGACGTCGGAGCCCTCTAAGTCACACGCTTTTCAGATCGAACTCCTCTCTGTTGAAGTCAGGAGCGATGGCGTTGGGTGCTGCGGTGCGAAGTGCGGTGCCCTCAGTCCGCTGTGGGAGTAGTGGCTCGATGGCAGTGTCAGATGGCAGCGTCGGTGAGAGCAGGGTCACGGTGCGAAGTGAATGTGGTGCTCATTGCAATGCTGGCAGGTCACGGTGCAAGCAGCGTTGCCGCTGTTGCTGAAATGCTGTTGTCGGCTGATGAACTGGAGTCAATGGCACTGGCGTCGGTAAACCAAGGCTGCGGTGCGGGATGAGGGCGGTGCGTCGTGTAACTTTACAAGTGGTGCTCTCTAACCACGGTGCAAGCAGTGGCGTAGATTTCGGCGTGATACCAAGGCGTCGTGAAGCGGAGCGTAGTGCTGTGCTCACAGGTCGCGGGGCGAGCAGCGGCTTGGTGGCGGCGTCAGCATCCGTCGTTGGTGAGACCAGGGTCGCGGTGTCTTCAAGACATTGAATCGGCAGCAGCGTTTTAGATGGCAAAGGGTTGCTTTTTCTTCTGTTGCAGCACAAAACACAGTCCACAGTGCTGAGGGAAGAAGAACTTGAAATCTTTGCTGTTCCTAAGACTTCTTGAACAGGAGGCAAGCTCTACCTCAAGCCCTTGGAGAAACTCACAAAAGTAGATTGCAGAAAGTTCAGTCCAATCCTTTCACTGCCCAAGACCGAAGCACCCACTGCACGTCAACACAGCAAAGCACACAGCAAAGTGGTAGTTCCTCCTCACAGCTTATCCAGCTCTTCTTCTTGACAGTCTTCTTGGTCCAAAAGAGTTCTAAAAGTCAGGGGTCTGGGCCCCAGTATTTTTCCCCAAATCCTTTGATCTCTTAGGCAGAGTGCCTATCAGCCAGAACCAGTTCTGCCTTCTCTGGTGTGACTTCCTGGCAGGAGGTGGAGACTGCATGGTCAGAGGCAGACTAGGCCCTTTGAGGTGCAAGGAAATCTCCTCCCCCTTCCCCAGTTGCAGCCCAGGTCTATTCAGCCCTTTCCTGACCCACCTAGACTATCTGGAGCCACTCCTGCTCCCCAGCCTTCTGTCATCCAAAACCCAGACAGGCAATCCACATTCCAGCAGAGGCCCACTGGATGACTGAGCAAGAAAATACCTACTTGCTAAATGTGGTATTTTCAAACACAGAATGTAAAACAAAAACCCACACTAACACTGCTGACATGTAAGAAAAGTGAAGGTTAGGCCTGGCAGTTACAAACTGCACGCAGACTCTGCAATAGCAGGTCTGAGTTACCTTTTCAGGGCTACTCACTTGGGTGGCACAATCGGTGCTACAGGCCCACTAGTAGCATTTGAGTTACAGGCCCTGGCACACTCAGTGCACTTTACTAGGGACTAACAAGTAAATCAAATATCCAATCATGGAAACACCAATCCATAACACAATTTACCAAAGGAGCACTTGCACTTTACCACTGATCATCAGTGAGAAAAGTGTACAGAAACACTACGCCAGCAAAAACAGTCAAAACCCGGAGGTCAGAAAGCAAAAACTCAGGGGAAACACGCCAAAAGATGCCAAATCTAACAGCCTGGTCTTGCTGATTGGTGGTGAAAAGGAGGTTTTTGTGCCGGGCTTATCACTGAACGATTTGTGGCAGGAGCTTGACTTTAGGGCAGTAGCAGTGTTCGTGAAATTTTTGCCTTTTTTGAGGTGGTTACTACCGAGGCAGAAGTTCCGAAGTTTGACTCGTCCGGTTTAGAGCCGACAGGTGATGTTGCCCCCAATGAAACTTGTGAGGCTGGTATGACGTGAGGGGGCAAAGTGTGGTGCTGCTCTAGGCTTTTGTTTTCTGACTGTGCCTTTTTTGTTCAATGATGTACGTGGTTGGGTAAGGTAAGGTGACGTGGAGCTCCTCTGCAATAGGAGTTGGGGAGCCAACAACGATCTTATTAATCTCTGGAGCACACTTGCACTCACGGCGTCTATTGGCTCTTTGTGAGGATGATGAAGAAAGAAGGTAAAAGAGGAAAGTGACCCCTGGGGCCCAGGAGGTGAAGTCGCGTCTGCAATCCTGTACTTGCCAGCTCTTGGTTGTGGGGTTGAGGATAGGGCTAGAGTTGGAGCCGCTGTTGGCCTGATTAAAAGCCTGGTTAGAGGCCCTGAAGACCAGGTAGCGGGCACTCTCGGGGGGGGGGGGCCTGAGTTGCCACAACCCGCAGCACCTGGGGCCAACGCTTTTCAGCATCCTGCTGTGGAACTTGCTGCTCCTTGCTTCCCAAGCTCGCTGCAACCTCCACCGACACCGCCGTAACCTCCGCTTTCAGCTGATAGAGGAGGAAGTGATAGGCAGGGGGTGTGGGGGGGGGATGACATGGCAATGCCTAAACAATATGAGTGCCAGATCTACAAATTTAAACCAGTGTTTAGGTCTTGTGGCGATTACCGCGCGAAAGTGATAACAATCTGTAATTGCACTTGCGTATCAGTGTTACGGACTTTATTATTTAAAACACTGACCATTAAAGCTCACATTATAATATTTGTATTTCTTTTGCAACTGGGATTCAAAGGAAATGTCAATATGAATGCATTGTCACAGGTGTGTTGGGGAGAACATGGCGGCCAGCGGTTAGCAAGTTGCGTGAGGCTCCGATGGGTGGTTTTACCGTCTTTACAGCCTGTAACAGCTTCTGAAATGTTCGTGGAAACGCGTTGAGATCTGTTGGACTAGTGAAAGAAATGTAATCTTGTAAGTCAGGGGTCTATTTTCATGTTAACCCTGGAGGACGGAGGACGGAGAAAGTGAGTAGAACCAGTGCATCTTGCTGGCAAAGCTGTGGGCGTGTTTCCAGCCAGGTGCGATAGACGTGGTAAAAGAATTGGTAACGCGCTGCTGACACATCCCGGTTTTGGTCCAAGCTCTGCGGTATCCTTATCGGCGTGATTCCCCTGGATCCGCGGAGGGGGTGGCGGGGATAGCTGTTTCCACTCCTAACGCCGCAGTGTTGGCAGGCGCGGGCGAGAAGCTGGGCGAGAGTCAGGGAGTACAGGTTGCCCTGTGGTCATGGTCGGCTCTGGAGATGCGTCGCGGGCGAAAGGCGGCGGCGAGATTCCCCATTCATAGCGGCAAGGTCAGAGGAGGTGGATGCGAAAGACTCGAACCCCCACAATCCACCAGAACTGCACAGAGACGCGGGGGACAAGTGGAGCTGCTGGAAGACACAGGTTCGAGGCATATGGGCTGCAGATGGTACATTTATGAATAGATCGCCATCTGGTGTTGGGCTCGGATGATTTCACTTGTTTTTCTCTTGGAGAAGTCTTTTGTTGTCACAAGACTGGTGACTCCTCCTTTGGGTGCTAGTGCGCATGGGCATCGACTCCATCCTTAGATTGTTTTTTTCCGCCATCGGGTTCGGATGAGGATCGAAGCGCTCCAGATCGACTTCGAGAAAAAGTGATATTTCGGCGCGTATTCCCTTTCCAATTCGACGGTATTGTTATCGAACGCGATTTCATTTCCATTCCGACGCGTTTCGACTCCAACAATAAACATTTTCTTCTACGTCAACGAGACCGGGAGGCCTTTCTCGACGTAGTCCAGCCCGGAGTCCATGGAAAGGACTCCATTTAAGAGATGTCCAACGTGTGGTGCTAAGTTCCCACACAAGGACCTACACGAGGTGTGCAACCTCTGCCTATCGCCTGAACACGAATCCAGGGACTGCGAAGCCTGCGCAGCATTCTCCTCCAAGTCGACGATTAGAAACCGTCGAGCCCGAAGACATGAGGTTTCGAGAATGCAGTCGGAGGCAATCCCGGAGCTGTTCGAGGCCCAGCACCTTGAAGAAGAAGAGGAACATGAAGACGAGTCGGGTCGGAAGTGGACGAGTCTGATGTCGAAGAAATCGACGTTCAACAAACCGTGAGTGACGACGACCCCTTACCAAAACACCGACCCCGTGTGGTACGGACCCCGCCTTCGAGCCCGGTCAGACTAACAAAGAAAGTTTCCGACGCCCCGCCTTCGGGCCCGGCAACGAAACCGAAACAGAAACCGAAACTCTCGGCCCCCCACCATGTCAGATCCGAGAAACGGTCGACATCGACACCGAAGCTCCATACAAAGGAAAGCTCGGCATCGAAACATTCCATGTCGAAACCGAAACATGCTTCGACGTCGAAGACTTACTCAACACCGAAAAAATCGGAATCGGGCAAATTCTCGGTGCCGAAAACACAGAACATTGACGGTCAGAAGCAAAGGCACCTTTCGGAACCAAGAACTTCGGTACCGACACAGGAGCAGCAGACAGATCCAAAACAAAAGACTTTGTTTATCGATCCGCAAACTGGCAAAGTGGTGACAAAATCACTGAAAAAGAGGAAGAATGAACAGCTAGAGGACAAAGCTCTTCTCCTAAAAAGAGAACAATGGGGACAGATACAACTCCTCCCTTTTCTCCTCGACCTAGAGACACACCCTCTTTTCCTATTCCTCACACTATGCCAGCTATTCCTCCACCTTCTACACCAAGACCATCTACACCTCAAACAGATGTAGACAGTGATACAGGGGAGGGAGAACCTCCTGGGGATGACGACACTGTCCCAGATGAAGAAGACCCATGGGAGAATTATGATGCAGGGTCAGATGATGATAACGACCCAGAATTATACCCCTCAAAACCTTCACCACCTGATGATAATACAGGTTTTGTACAGTTGATTAATAGGGCAGCAAAATACAATAAGGTAGATTTACATACAGAACCTCAAATAGAGGATTTCCTTTTAGAAACGCTACCTGCTGCACAAAGAACATCAGGCACACTACCTATGCTAAAGGGTCTTCTCAATCACACAGCAGACATAATCAAAGACCCTGTGAGGGCTAGGGTATTAAACCCAACAATTGATAAAAAATGTAAGGCAGCCCCAAAGGACCCAATATTTATCAAAGGACAGGTACCTCTGGACTCGCTTGTAGTCACA
Source organism: Lissotriton vulgaris (assembly GCF_964263255.1). NCBI lineage: Eukaryota > Metazoa > Chordata > Amphibia > Caudata > Salamandridae > Lissotriton > Lissotriton vulgaris. Next base: position 609,243,596 of record NC_141700.1, read on the forward strand.
AACGCTCGTAAAAGAGCAAACTCATTATCTACAGGAGAAGCTCCTCCTCCTGATAAGGAGTCCAAGCTAATAGATGCATCAGGCAAAAGAGTAGCATCCCAAGCAGCAAACAGCTGGCACATAGCTAATACACAAGCGCTACTTGCACACTATGATAGAGTGCATTATGATGAGTTAGAAAATCTCATCACACATCTCCCTAAGGAACATCAAAAAAGGGCAGACCAGCTTATACAGGAAGGGAAGATAATAACCAACACTTCCATTAAGTGCGCCTTAGACGCGGCAGACACTGCAGCAAAATCCATCAACACCAGTATCATGTTAAGAAGACATGCATGGCTTAGGGTATCAGGGTTCAAACAAGAAGTACAAACATCTTTATTGAACCAACCTTTTGATCAAAAAACACTTTTCGGCTCCGGTACAGATGAGACTTTAGAAAAGATGAAAAAAGACACAGAAACGGCTAAATCAATGGGAGCATTACAACAGCCAACTCAAAGGGGTGCCTTTCGTAGGTCCACCTATAGGGGGGGGGGTCAAAGAATACAGGCACAAGCCAGCAATCTACCTCTTTTACACCAACATCACCCAGAGGGAATTCAAGAGGCAGTTACAGAGGTAACAACAACAAGGGTAGAGGTCGCGGAAATAATAACAACCGCAACTCCCCAACCCCAAAACAGTGACTTAATACAACTCCCCCCAGACCATATAACACCGGTCGGGGGACATCTATCACAGTTCCTACCTGTCTGGGAAAACATCACGTCAGACAGGTGAGTGAGACAAATTATCCAACATGGTTATTGCCTAGAACTCACAGCTACCCCACCAAACATTCCCCCCAGACAGCGTCCAATGAGTCAAGATCATCTGACATTGTTAAAACAGGAAGTACTATCACTGCTACAAAAGCATGCTATAGAGAAGGTTCCAAAACATCAGCAAGGGACAGGAGTATACTCTCTATACTTCCTAATTCCCAAAAAAGACGGGTCTCTAAGACCAATTTTAGACCTCAGACCTCTCAATGCATACATAAACTCGGAACATTTCCACATGGTCACGCTCCAACAAATACTTCCTTTACTGAAGAAAGTGGACTTTCTTTCTACACTGGATCTAAAAGAATCTTACTTTCACATCCCAATTCACAAAGCCCACAGAAAATACCTCAGGTTTGTAGTAGAAGGACAACATTATCAGTTCAAAGTCCTTCCGTTTGGGGTCACAACAGCACCAAGGGTGTTTACAAAATGCCTAGCAGTAGTTGCAGCACACCTAAGAAGATAAGAAATACATATCTTCCCTTACTTGGACGATTGGCTAATAAAAGCCAAGTCACAGGAAGAATGTCTTCAAAGCACACAGAAGACCATTCAATTGCTGCACCAGCTAGGGTTTACGGTGAACTACACAAAATCCCACCTACAACCAAACAAGGTTCAACCATATCTAGGGGCTACTATAGACACAGAAAAAGCCAAAGTATACCCCAATCCAATCAGGATCCAAACAATGATCACGTTGATCCAAAAATTTCAACCACAACACTCACTAACAGCTCGAGTGTTCATGCAACTGTTAGGGATGATGTCCTCCTGCATACTGCTAGTACCATATGCCAGACTACAAATGCGTCCACTGCAAGAGTGTCTAGCGACACAGTGGAATCAGGCTCAAGGTCAGATTACAGATCTGGTGTTGGTAGACGACCGCACACATCGCTCTCTGAAGTGGTGGAACACAACAAACATTTCCAAGGGGCGGTCGTTCCTAGAACCGATTCCACAAGTGATACTGACAGCGGATGCATCGCTCACCGGATGGGGAGCGCATATGGAGAAATATACAGTACAAGGAAAATGGAGTGTACAGCAAAAAAGACTGCACATCAATTATCTGGAACTACTAGCAGTGTTTCTAGCATTAAAAGCTTTTCAAATGCAAATCCTCAACAAAGCAGTCCTGATCAGAACAGACAATAGGACTGCAATGTATTATATTCAAAAACAGGGGGGGACACACTCTCTCCAACTATCCAGACTAGCACAGGACATTTGGAGATGGGCCATGCCTCAAAAGATCTATCTGTTAGCCGAACACCTACCAGGAGTTCAAAATCAGATAGCAGGCATCCTAAGCAGAGAGTCAGAACAAATACACGAATGGGAACTGCACAACCAAATACTGCAACCATTCTTCCAAAGATGGGGACAACCAGAGATAGATCTCTTTGCCACTCATAAGAACGCAAAATGCCAAAACTTCGCATCCAGGTACCCACACCACCTGTCACAGGGCAATGCGCTATGGATAAATTGGTCCAACAAATTTGCTTACGCTTTTCCCCCTCTCCCACTAATTCCATTAGTGGTTCGGAAACTGCAACAACATTCAATGACAATGATACTAGTAGCACCCACGTGGGCAAGACGGCCGTGGTTCACCACGCTACTGCAACTCTCACAGGTGCCACATCAAAAGTTAAGATTATTACCCATGCACCTTACACAGAACCATGGAGAAATAATGCGCCCAGATCCCAAACAATTGAACCTAGCGATCTGGCTCCTGAGGTCATAGAATTCGGATACTTAGATGTACCTCCAAACTGTATGGAAATCATTAAGCAAGCAAGGCGTCCTACCACCAGAGCATGCTATGCAGCAAAGTGGAAAAGGTTTGCTGTATACTGTAACAGTAACAACATCAACCCTCTGGACTCATCCACTAAACAGATTATTTGCTATTTACTACACTTGCAGCAATGTAACCTTGCTTACACCTCTATTAGAGTACATCTTGCAGCTATAGCGGCGTACCTACAAAACAGACAACATCTTTCCCTGTTTAAAGTACCAGCAATAAAAGCTTTCATGGAAGGCCTCAAAAGAGTAATTCCACCAAGACTACCGCCTTCCCCAGTCTGGAATCTCAACATAGTACTTACCAGACTAATGGGACCACCTTTCGAACCTCTGCATAGGTGTGAAATACAATTCCTCACATGGAAGGTGGCCTTTCTTATAGCTATTACTTCACTCAGAAGAGTAAGTGAATTGCAAGCATTTACAATACAAGAACCATTTCTGCAGTTACACCAAAATAAAGTGGTTCTTAAAACAAACCCAAAATTCTTGCCTAAAGTAATTTCAGCATGCCACATCAATCAGCCAGTGGAACTACCAGTCTTCTTTCCAAAACCACAGACGGTAGCAGAAAGGGCCCTACATACACTAGATGTCAGAAGGGCGATATTGTACTACATAGAAAGAACACAAACTTTCAGAAAGATAAAACAACTATTTGTAGCGTTTTCTCCTACACATAAGGGCAATCCTATCTCTAAAGCAGGCATTGCCAGCTTTAGGTATGGTGAGGTTTTGGGCTACCTTAAAAAGATTGCCTAGTGCTGGGCCACAGAACGTGATTTGTAGAACTACAAAGAGGCCTACCATGTCGCAAGCAAATGTAGCTAACACGCATGCCTGCCCCCTTCTTTTGTTCTATGGCAGCAAATGCAGCCTGATAAAGACATCTGTAATCCGAAATTGCTGAGAGCTGGGTTACTGCCCCTTATAAATCTACTGGTCAGCCTGCTGCTATGATTTTTCTGCTTGTAGCACATCATAATTTTTAGTTCTCGCCTATTAATCACACAAGGGATAATAGACGAGAGAATAGTGGGCAAACCAGGTTCTGAAACCATTGCGGATTTCGGACAGTTCATGTGGTGCACTCGTGCGGAAAGCGCATCCACATCAAAGCCATCAGCCTCCTTTCCACAGGCATCTGAAGCTTCCCCCAGCGTGCGCTCGGACTCAGGCTGTTTCACTTTCACGGCCGCGAGGCCGTGCTTCAAAGGGATCCGCTCCCCCGCCCCCTGCTTCACACTTTAAAGGAATGCTCTCCCCCGCCCCTCAGAGCAATGCCAAGAGCTTGTTTTTTTTTTACTTGTGGCGCGATGCGCGCGCCCTTTGTAATTCGTGCTCCATGCACGGCGCACACTACTCTCACTCGCCCCCGCTTCTCTCAGCTCCTCTATCTCATTCTATGCTTCTTTCGCTACGATTCCTTTCTCGTTAGCCTCTTCTTTCTTCTCCCTATCGACCCTTTTCTTCGGCACTCATCCACCCCCTACTCAAGCACCATGTCTGCCCACCAACGGCACCCAGCGCATGCCTCCCATCCCTCCTTGTCGGTGTTCCTCGAAGGCGCTCACGGCCCTCTTGTTTTCGAGCTGTGGCTGTCTACATTGTGTACAGAGTTCTCTACCCCTGCACCCCCTGTGGCCTGTTCCCCAGTTTCTTCTCTCCATTGCTTTCCCGCAATGCAGCCCCTCCACTCTCCGTTACTATTGCACGCCCTCCCCTTTTTTGGTTTTACCCCCACCACCTTCCCTCATGTTGCTTCCGCCCAATCACCAGCTTCAAAAACGCTATTGCACATTTTCTTTTTAGTTACCTATTCGAACCCGAATGGTAATTAAATGAGAAAAAAAACAGCGGTGCCTTTTTGTGGGCGCAAGCATGCATGGTGAGTGCGCCTACAAAATGACACAGCACTAACTTTGAAAGTTTCTTTTCTTAAAACTTAAGCTCCGATGCAGGTTTAAAAGCCAATGGCAAAGCCAAAATGAGACCTTTTGGCTTTACCAGTGCTTTATTTTTCTTTAAGGACGGGTAAATTCAGTAAGTTGCCCAGGATCACAGAATGTTGAGACCTCGCCAAGACTCTAACCTGTTTTCCCAGTTCTCAAATCGGCGACTTCGTTCTGACCATTATCTTGGGACCACGGAAGACTCATCGAAGCCACTCAAGATGACGCTCTGATACGCCATAATACTTAGTTGCTAACTTTGAACACCACCCTCTGTAATATGGCCGCACCACACGCCTGTTGCTAGGCTTCTCTTCTTTACGTCCTTGTTTCCGTTTTGCATCATCCTGTCAAATCAAACCCAGGAGACTCGTCTGATTGGCAGAACAAGGTGACCGATCTGGGCGCGGTTGGATTGAACCTCGAAAATAAACAGAGAGGGCAGGAAACGTCATTGGCTCTGCTTCAAAGTAAACACTGTTTAAACAAATATAGACTGAAGTGAACACTTACTGAAATGGAAGCAAAAGAGAGACTACATTATCGTAACTGCTTTTTTCGGAGGTCCTCATGGAGTAAGTTTTCATGTTCCAGTTGAGAGGCGCAACCCTTCAAAACGTAAACATAATCCTATGAATAAAATAACCCTCCTGCTTTGAAGGCGGGTTATTTTCTTGTATACTGACTAAGCGCAATGGCAAGCGTCATACAGGAAGGGAGAAATATAATTACAAATGCTTTGACAACTTAATAAAGGAAGGCTGTTTAATAGCAGCACCATTTTTATTGGCGAGAGGATGTGGACTAACGTCCAGAGCCGCTGACTTCAGATCGGAGGTACCACCGGGCTAGAGTCTCGGCGTCGGCTCAACATTCTGTGATTCTGGTCAGAAATTGTGAGGCACTTTATAGTTAATGCTCTCTATTTATATATTTTGCTTTCTACATTATAATTTGGTTCCCTGTTTCTTATATCCTGTATATAAGTTTATTGCTCTCTCATTACACTGCCCCCTCACACACTGCCCCCTCACACACTGCCCACTCACACACTGCCCACTCACACATTGTGCACTCACACTACTTTAGGCCACACACTGCATCCTTACACACCCCGCACCCTTACACACCCTGCACCCTCACACACCCTCACACACACTCATTACACTGCCCCCTCTCACGCTGCCCCCTCTCACGCTGCCCCCTCTCACGCTGCCCCCTCTCACGCTGCCCCTCCGCACGCTGCCCCTCCACACGCTGCCCCCTCCACACGCTGCCCCCTCCACACGCTGCCCCCTCCACACGCTGCCCCCTCCACACGCTGCCCCCTCCACACGCTGCCCCCTCCACACGCTGCCCCCTCCACACGCTGCCCCCTCCACACGCTGCCCCCTCCACACGCTGCCCCCTCCACACGCTGCCCCCTCCACACGCTGCCCCCTCCACACGCTGCCCCCTCCACACGCTGCCCCCTCCACACACTGCCCCCTCACACGCTGCCCCCTCAAACGCTGCCCCCTCAAACGCTGCCCCCTCACACACTGCCCCCCCACACAAACACACAACCGCACACAAGCAAAACCGCACACACGCAAAACTGCACACACAATCCCACACACAAACCCCCACACACACACAACCACCCCCACACACACAACCACCCCCACACACACAACCACCCCCACACACACAACCACCCCCCCACACACACACACACACAACCCCCCACAGATACACACAACCCCCCACAGATACACACAACATCCCCCATACGCAACCCCCCACACACGCAACCACCCACACACGCAACCCCCCCACACGCAACCCCCCCACACGCAACCCCCCCACACGCAACCCCCCACACGCAACCCCCCACACGCAACCCCCCACACGCAACCCCCCCACGCAACCCCCCCACGCAACCCCCCCACGCAACCCCCCCACGCAACCCCCCCACGCAACCCCCCCACGCAACTCCCCCCACGCGCAACCCCACACATGCGCAACCCCACACATGCGCAACCCCACACATGCGCAACCCCACACATGCGCAACCCCACACACGCGCAACCCCACACACGCGCAACCCCACACAGCGCAACCCCACACACGCGCAACCCCACACACGCGCAACCCCACACACGCGCAACCCCACACACGCGCAACCCCACACACGCGCAACCCCACACACGCGCAACCCCACACACGCGCAACCCCACACACACACGCACAACCCCACACACACACGCACAACCCCACGCACAACCCCACACACACACGCACAACCCCACACACACGCACAACCCACACACACGCACAACCCCACACACACGCACAACCCCACACACACGCACAACCCCACACACACGCACAACCCCACACACACGCACAACCCCACACACACGCACAACCCCACACACACGCACAACCCCACACACACGCACAACCCCACACACACGCACAACCCCACACACACGCACAACCCCACACACACGCACAACCCCACACACACGCACAACCCCACACACACGCACAACCCCACACACACGCACAACCCCACACACACGCACAACCCCACACACACACAACCCCACACACACACACAACCACACACACCAGGATAGCAAAACGTAGCATAGCAAAACAAAACGTAGCAAAGCATAGCAAAACAAAACATAGTATAGCATAACAAAGCATAGCATAGCATAACAAAGCAAAGCATAGCATAACAAAGCATAGCATAACAAAACATAGCAAAACATAGCATAGCATACCAAAACATAGGATAGCATAACAAATCTAAGCATAGGATAGCAAAACATAGCAAAACAAAACATAGCATAGCATACAGCATGACTCAGCACCACCACAGCATCATTCAGGGGCACCACAACATCACTATGCGCTACCACAGCATCACTGAACGCCACAGCATCACTCGTTCACCACCACAAACATCACTCAGCGCCACCACAGCATCAATCTGTGCAACCATTCAACAACAACTGGTTCAAATATGTTTCAAGCTTTATTACAAATGTCACAAAAAGATGTTAATATTTCACTTCTGTTCTTGGATTTTCGTCACAATAAAATACAATGAACATAATCTTCACAAATGTTATTTACAAAAGTTTAAGCTATTGCCATTATAAATTACAATTACTTTTATTTAAGTAATAATTATTAAAGAAAAATAAAAGCCATTGTTATTTGTAATATCAATACATGGAAGTCACGTAAATATAACGCATATTGCGTTACAAATTCTATAGGTGTCACATTTGCTAAAGTTATAACTATTGGCATTGTAAATGACAAAGCTATTAGTTTAGCTATTTTCAAAACCAATACATAATTAAAAAATGTAATTTACAATACCAATAGCTCAAACTTTCCTAATGCGAGACCTATTGCATTGCAAATGCTTGTTTTACAGGCCCTTCATTTTAATGTGTGTTATATGTTCTTTCGTTTTTACTCCTCTTGTAGTGATCCGTTTTTACAAGTTGTCTTGTAACAATGGCCCAGTTAAATTCTCCTTGGTTCCAGGTCCAGCTTTCCCTCTCACTGCTGGTCACTGAACAGCTGGATTTTTGCCTGCTGTGTGCCTTTTTTAGGTCAAGCTATTTATAGCTCTGAACTATTGGGTTTAAACAAACTCTCTTGAACAAGCAGATTTCTCACAATGCATGTTGTCTACTGGAGCGTGAAGCTTCGCCAGGCGCATGCTTGGCCTCACTTACACCCCATATGCCTGCTCCCCCTCCCCCACCAGACTTCATTGGAATGCGCTCCCAAGCTGCTCCCCCGCCACTCGCCATATGCTCATTCCCTCCCACGCTCGCTGCCCTGCTCCTGCAGCCTCTTTTCACTTCTCTCCACCACCACAAATCCTCAGCATGCCACCCGCTGCCTATTCCACCTCTCCCCACCACCACAAGCTCCGGCACGCCATCCGCAGGCTCTGTGCAGGAATTAATCCTATCCCTCCTCTCCTGGTCAACAGCTCCGGGCTCTCACCCTCTCCTTCCCAATCTCCTCCTTGATTTTTTTTTTTAGGTGCACAACTTTGCGCTATAGACTCATAAATGGCAGCTTGCCATCTGTGCAGGAATTAATCCTATCCCTCCTCTCCTGGTCTTCCCTGGCAGCCCTGCCCCTCCTCTCCCCCAGCACCCACCGGCCCGGGCGCCTTATTTCTCAGAGCCCCGATCAGCATGCTGCCGTCCGCTCATACACTTCCAGCAGCTCCAGGCTCTCACCCTCTCCTTCCCAATCTCTCTCCTTCCCAATCTCCTCCTTGATTTTTTTTAGGTGCACAACTGTGCGCTAGAGACTCGTGAATGGCTGCTTGTCATCTGTGCGGGAATTAATTCTATCCCTCCTCTCCTGGTCTTCCCTGGCAGCCCCCGCCCCATCTCTCCCCTCCCCCAGCACCCACCGGCCCGGGCGCCTTATTTCTCAGAGCCCCGATCAGCATGCTGCCGTCCGCTCATACACTTCCAGCAGCTCCGGGCTCTCACCCTCTCCTTCCCAATCTCCTCCTTGCCACTCTCTCCCGGCCGCCTCCCTCTCTCCTCTCTTCCTCACCTCCTCCCCCTTATCTGACTAGCTTCCCCGTACTGACGTTTTCTCCTCAGTCACCTCTCACCCTAGTTCCCTCCCTTCGTCTCCTCTTCAGGCTTCCTCACACATACTGAGACCCCTTTCCCAGAACCATGATAACCCTCACGCAGCAGCGCTTCCTCCTTTGGATGCAGCTGAAGAAATAAAACCATTTGACTATTTTTTTTAGGTGCACAACTGTGCGCTAGAGACTCGTGAATGGCAGCTTGACCTCTGTGCGGGAATTAATTTGTGCAGAGGTTGTTGGTGTGTTGAAATGTTGAAGCTGTCATTTCTGGCATTGTAGTCCATCAACGTTATGAATGCATTTTTGTTTTCAGCATGACCCACATAAATGCGTTATTTTTTTTCTCCAACTGTCTTTTGGCCCTCTCTCGCTTTTGTTGCTTGGCAAACAAAGCGTCTTGTTATTTATTTAGGAGGGCCCAGCAGCTGCAAAATTTTACTGATCGACGTGTTATTTTTCTTTGTGCATTGTGTGTGCTTTTCCTCTTTTTCCACATTTTAATTTACCGTCCACCATGTTTGAATGGTAAATGTCCACTAATGTTCCATGACACATGCACAAGCACACATCAAAAAATAGACAGCATGCATCACAAAGCCATCGTGCACAAAATGCAGTTATCTTACGATAGGCTTTCTTCAAAAGAAAACCCATATCAAGACTGATGACCATGTGTGCAAGCGCCTCCTCCTTGGGATGCAGCTGAAGAAATAAAACCAATTTGACTATTTTTTTTAGGTGCACAACTGTGCGCTAGAGACTCGTGAATGGCAGCTTGACCTCTGTGCGAGAATTAATCCTATCCCTCCTCTCCTGGTCTTCCCTGGCAGCCCCGCCCCTCCTCTCCCCTCCCCCAGCACCCAACGGCCCGGGCGCCTTATTTCTCAGAGCCCCGATCAGCATGCTGCTGTCCGCTCATACACTTCCAGCAGCTCCGGGCTCTCACCCTCTCCTTCCCAATCTCCTCCTTCCCACTCTCTCCCGGCCGCCTCCCTCTCTCCTCTCTTCCTCACCTCCTCCCCCCTTATCTGACTAGCTTCCCCGTACTGACGTTTTCTCCTCAGTCACCTCTCACCCTAGTTCCCTCCCTTCGTCTCCTCTTCAGGCTTCCTCACAATACAGAGACCCCTTTCCCAGACCTATGATAAACCTCACGCAACAGCGCCTCCTCCTTGTTATTTTTTATTTACATCTTAAATAATGGCTGTCATGCATCTAGTCCTGTGCGGCTTGTTTTAAATTTCTCACACTCTGTTTGTGATATCCCTCCTCCCTCTCTTCCCCCCCCCCCCCCCCTGCACTTCCCTCCTACTATTTACCCCCCATGACAAATGTTATCTCCAACTCTGACTGTGCCAGAGACTCTCCAGTAGACTGTAACACCTGGGCCAAGCAGGCAGTAGCCCTCCCTCGGGAAACTGAGCCCCTTCTCCGAACCGAAGGCCCGACCCTTCACAACCCCCACACACACACAACCCCCCCAACAACCCCCCACAAACACACAACCCCCCACACACACAGACAACCCCCCACACACACAGACAGCCCCCCACACACACAGACAGCCCCCCACACACACAACCCCCCCACACACAGACAACCCCCCACACACAAACACGCAACCCCCCACACGCAAACACACAACCCCCCACACACACAACCCCACACACACAGACAACCCCCCCCCACACACACAAACACAACCCCACACACACACACACACACACAACCCCACACACACACACACACACAACCACAACCACACAATCCCACACACACAACCATACAACCTCACACACAACGCCCCCCACACACACCCACGATCCCACACCCACCCCTACCCCCACACACAACCCCATCACACAAAACCCCACATGCGCAAAACCCCACACGCGCAAAACCCCACACGCGCAAAACCCCACACACTCAAAACCCACACACAGCCCCCCACACACAGCCCCCCACACACAGCCCTCCACACACAGCCCCCCACACACAGCCCCCCACACACACACAGCCCCCCACACACACACAGCCCCCCACACACACCCACAACCCCACGCACAACCACACACACACACAACCACACACATACCCACACACCCACACACACACACACACCTACACACACACACACACACACATACCCACACATACCCACACATCCACACCCACACAAACGCACACAGCCACACACACAACCCCACACACACAACCCCCATCCAAAAAACACACACACAACCCCACACACACACCCCCCCACACCCACAACCGCGCACACACACAACCACACACCAGAATAGCAAAACATAGCATAGCAAAACAAAAGATAGCCTAGCATAACAAAACCTAGTATAGCATAACAAAACGCAACGAAACATAGCATAACAAAATACAACATAGCATAGCATAACAACATAGCATAGCATAACAAAACATAGCAAAGCAGCACAAAACATAGCATAGCATGGCAAAGCATAACAAAACAGCATAGCATAACAAAACACAACAAAACATAGCATAACAAAACATAGCATAGCATTACAAACAAAACATAGCATAACAAAAAAAAATCTAGCATACCAAAGCATAGCTTTACAAAACACAACAAAACAGCATAACAAAACATAGCATAGATTAACACCTCGGCTGCTGTGACTTTTCCCCTCCTGTGCTAACATTCTTTGAATACCATTGTTGATGACGAGCTCAGCTCGTCATAAGCACAGCTCCACTGTACCTCATGACGAGCTCAGCTCGTCATGAGCATGGAAGGGGTTAACAAAGCATAGCATAGCAAAACACAACAAAACAGCGTAGCTTAAAAAACACAACAAAACATAGCACAACAAAACAAAGCATAGCATAACAAAACATAGCATAGCATAACCAAACACAACAAAACATCACAAAACAAAACCTAGCATAACAAAACAAAGCATAGCATGGCATATCATAACAAAACACAACAAAGCATAGCACAGGATAGCATAACAAAACATAGCATAACAAAACATAGCATAGCATAACAAAACACACTGAAACATAGCATAACAAAACAGAATAGCAAAGTAAAACAGCATAACAAAGCACAGCATACCAAAACAAAAACAAAACCTAGCATAGCGTAACAAAACACAACAAAACATAGCATGGCATAACAAAACAAAGCATGGCATTACATAACAAAACACAACAAAATATAGCATAACAAATATTGCACTCTCTATCGCCATCACTCTGTCTGTCTGTCTATCACTCTCACTCTATCGGTCTATCTATCGCCCTCACTCTATCTATCTGGCTATCTATCGCCATCACGCTATCTATCTGGCTATCTATCGCCATCACGCTATCTATCTGTCTATCTATCGCCATCACTCTATCGCCCTCCCTCTATCCTCATCTATCTATCGCCCTCCCTCTATCACATCACCACAGCATCACTCAGGGGCACCACAACATCACTATGCGCTACCACAACATCACTATGCGCTACCACAGCATCACTGAACACCACAGCATCACTGAACACCACAGCATCACTGAACACCACAGCATCACTCGTCGCCACCACATCACTCGTCGCCACCACATCACTCGTCGCCACCACATCACTCGTCGCCACCACAGCATCAATCTGTGCAACCATTCAACAACAACTGTTTCAAATATGTTCTCTCAATGTTTCAAGCTTTATTACAAATAACACAAACATTTTTTAATATTTCACATCTGTTTTTGGATTTTCGTCACAACAAAATACACTGAACATAATCTTCACAAAAGTTATTTACAAAAGTTTAAGCTTTTGCCATTATAAATTACAATAACTTTTATTTAAGTATTCATTCTTAAAAAAAAATTAAAAGCCATTGTTATTTGTAATACCAATACATCTAAGTCACGTAACTACAACACATATTGCATTTCAAATGCTATAGGTGTCACATTTGTGAAAGTTATAACTATTGGCAATGTAAATGACAAAGCTATTAATTTCGCTGTTTTCAAAACCAACACATAAATAAAAGATTTGTCATTTACAATACCAATAGCTCAAACTTTCATAATGGGAGACCTATTGTTGCATTGCAAATGCTTTTTCAAACGTGCCATCAGCCCAAGTATGCAGGGGATGGGGGGAGGGCATCCTCCGATCAGTAATATAATTCACATTTTCCATCACCTCTTCCCATGTCCCTTGCACCACTGGGAAGTCCCACACCATTTGATAAATTCCAGCATCCAGCTGTTGACACTTTGGGCATTTGGAGGATACACCCTTTAACATACAATGCAAGTGTTGTGGAGCGAGGAAGGTCTGTTGTAAATATTTGAATTCGGTGTATCTGAACCTCTGGTTTCTTAATATTCTTTTGACATACTCTGAGATTGTCACCCACTGTTTCTCTAGCAGAACTTCACCCATGTCCCTTGCCCATTTATTTCCACCTCTAAATTCACACTGTTGAGTTGTAGAATTGCGGTGTATGGTATGGTGATTGCCTTCCTACCATGTCCCTGAGTTAACAATTACTGCAGTGGCCTCAACACCGTCTGCTCTGACTGCGCCAGTCCCCAGCCTTGATGTGGTTGGTGCAGTAGAGCATTTTGTGTGATAAATTGTAACCAAGAGATAGCATATGTTTTGCACACCTGAGGGAATTTGTACAAAACTTTCAGTGTACTTGTCATCAACCAACTCCACCCCATTTCAGTCCACAGCCTCATCCAGTAACCAGATTAGCAACGGGTGTGTTTACAGGTGGGGCTGTTACTCTACATTGACATATTTTTTTTTAACACTTCGTTACAACTTTACCGACTCTACTCCGGACAGTGTCCCCCTTGCTAGGAGTTAGTAACCAATCTATGATGGGCCCTCTATGCAGCTCTTCCATCAAGTCTAATCCCTTGAGTTCTAGGGCATTCCCTAACCAGCACATTAGCCACTGCAGCTGCGTTGCTGCATAATACCTTTTTATAGTTTGGTGCCTAATACCTCCTTACGGCAGCAGTCGCAGTCCCTTGCATTGGGCTGCTGTCTTCCTGCCTGTTCCCAATATTAACTCGCATAAAATGCCATGGAATTATGTTGAGAATTAGTGGTATAAGCATTTTAGCCACTCACCCCATCGGGGAAAATGGCAGACTTCCCCAAAACGCCAGTGACTGATGAGCAAATTTGAGAACCCTCCCCAGATTCACACTAAGGAGATCCTGTTCTTCATGATAAAAATATACCCCAACTATTTGAACGTATCAGGGCTCCATTCCAACCGTGTATGATATTGATCCCACTTGGGATCCTCTACACTGCGGCCAAGGGAAACCGATGCAATTTGTGACATTTGTTTTTCATGCCAGATATTTCCCCAAATTCACACAGTATGGCATCAAACTCGATGAGGGGTCTCTCGCTTCCTTAAGGTAAATGAGAGCGCCATCTGCATATAATGATACCACACACACCATCTGCCGTATGCCTCTATATCTCAGTCTGGGTCCCTCATCTTCAACAGACACGCCAGTGGCTACATAGCCAATGTGAGGATAATCGGGGAGAATGGGCTTGCCTGTCAAGGGCCTCTGTGCATATCAGATCTAGTTGAGATAGTCTTCCCTGTGTGTACTCTGACCATTTGTGCAACATTTGCCCTTAGATAATGAACCAGGGCACCAGGTACGGCCAGCCGAGGGTTTTTGAAGCTTTTTCAATGTCAAGAGACACAGCCAAACTTCCATCACTATCCCTTTAGGCAAGCCCATCAGTACCACAAGCTACTGGATGCTGAGAAAAATGTTTCGGCCGAGAATAAATCCATTTAAGTCCGGGTGCACTATTGCCTCGAACACGCAAGAGAGGAACCTGTTCGCCAGTACCTTACCCAAATCTTATATTCTTAGATGAGCAGTGATAGTGGAAGATACGATCTCATGTCTAAGGGATCACATCCTTGTGTAGGTAAAACCACAATCTGCAAAATCTGGTAGATTTCCAAGCTTTTGGGTGTCCTCATACACTGATATTAATTTTAGGGCACCGTGTACTGTATACATGGTGTAGAACTCAGTGGCAAGTCATCAGCCCCAAGGGATTTATTTATTGTTATTTGGACTATGGCACAGTGTGTTTCCTCAATGCTGAGAGGTTCCTCAAGCTCTTCATATTGTAGGGGGTCAATCTGTGGGACAATGACTGCCCACATATATGACAAGATATTGTCTAGGTGGAGTCATTGTTCAAGCGTTTGTAGTAGTAGCCCAAAAATGTTTCATTAATGCCCTCCTGAGTATTGACCACCTCTCCATCCGGGGGGCTAATGGCTCCAATAGGAACCTGGTCCACATTAGTCCTCAACATGCCTACCCTGTTTCCAGCTCTGTGCTGATGTGTTGTGTATTCCCTGTGGTTGAGGTTCCCCAAGCTATCATTTAATTTCTACTGTGACCTCATAAGGTCTATTATCATCCCTCTCCTTCCCCCTGCCGTACTTTTGAGTTTTTCAGTTTCCTTAAGCTATGCTCCACATCTGTAATCTCCCTTTCCAGCGCCCTCCTGAACCGTCCTGTTGTCTAATAAGTAGGCCACAAACCACCACCTTATAGGCGTCCCATTCCACTTGCGTATCCGAGGCTGTGCCGTCATTTTCTGCGAAACATTGTGTAATATAGTCACATCTTATATCTTATATCGGGAAAACTTAAAAAGTCTAGAAGTTGTGCCCACCTTTGCCAACTCCACCTCTCAGGTGGAGGAGGCGAAGTTAAGCACACTTTTCAGTCCCCTCCATCTTGAAGATGTTGGGACTACTCCAATCAGGACTAGGTCTAGTCACCCCAGGGACGATGCCCATTGGCCCTACCTACTACTCGACCTAGAACGCCTCCAAAATTTAGTATTTAGGTGGCTCCTCCAAACCTAGTACCTAGATTCCTGCAAGCTACGAAGAAGACGCCATGCAGCAAAGTCCGATGAGAACTACTGACTTGGCCCCAGCCCTACCGGCCTGTCTTCAGCTTTAAAGACCGCACAGATATGACGCCTGTTCAACTTTAAAAGATAAAAGGAAAAGTGAAACTGTTGTAGAGCAGTATTGTTTGGGCATTTCTTAGGTGCGGGAACGCAGCGCCTAACTTCAATATGTCGGCACTCCCGCACGCTGTGTTTCCAAACATCAGTGTTGCTAAGAAACTCTTCAACATGGGAACTAGTTCCTAGTTGTATTTATAGAATACTTTTTCTGCATCTAGGCTTTTGGCAAAATAGAGAGGAAGCGTGCTGCTATAAAGAAACATGGATGAAACAGTTCAGGTGAAGGTGGTCCAGAACAGGCTGCTACTGGTACATAGATTCAGTCCATGATTTGGACCTTTTACAGTTTATAGTTATTAAGGCAATGGGAGCAGCCTTTGTGGCCCGGGTTGGTGAACCAGGCCCACCGATTGCCCGAATCTTGATTCCTATGACCCTAATACTGACCATTCAGAAATAGATCATCACAGGGGCAATTATATACAGGGCTCAAAGTTAAAGTAGGTGCTTGCCCATACTAGAGAGGGAACTTATTCTTCCCAATTACGGGAAACCAATTTGAGGAAGATTACGTTTTCGGGCAATATAGAAAGAAGGAATGTGTATCGACACCAGTTCTTAAGGCCGTTCATGGATTTCTATTCAGAGAATAGTCTGATGTTGAGAAGACTGGGTTTCCAATGTTTTTGTCTAAGAGTTGTCTGTTCCATAACTTCCCTGAGGAATTTCTTTCCGTAGTGAAAGTTGACTCCCTCATGGCTGTCTTGGCATCTAGTGGCACTCATCACTGAAGATTCTTCTCCTGCAGGTCAAGCTGACAAGAAGGTGCAGGGGCGATAAAAAAGAAATTATTCTGCCTCAAATTTAGCAATATAGACTGGAGCTTACACCACATTTACAGTTCAGTCCAGTCTCCACGATTTGCAAGTGTCTGCTTAAGAATTGCCACGGGGTAAGGATGATCTGGCCAGGCTGGGAGCCAAAGAGCAGCAAGTTCTATTTCTATCGGGCATAACCTTTCACTCCTTGCCTGCTGCTTCAGTGTCAGGTTCTGCTATCTCGACCATGTGCCATAATTGGGTGAGGGACTGGAAGATAGACAATTCTGAGAAGGCCCTTTTAAGGTGACTACCCTTCAGTGGTACAGGGCTCTTTAGTCCCCACCTGGAGGATCTTGTAAAGATATCCGTTGAGGACTGCAAACCTTTTACTCCAGTTAAGCCACCCTCGAGAGGTAGAGGCTTTGGATTTCATGGGTCTTTTTAAAAAAACATTTTTTATCGACTAGGAGTTCTCAGCAGACCTTTCACAGCTTTGGTCTTTTTGCAAAACGATCCTTGCAGCAGCCTGCGATCTCTCTGGCTCCATCAACTATTCATAAAGCATGGCTCAGTCCCAGGTGGGGAGAAGAATAAAATCATTCTTTTAAGCCTGGGAAGAAGACATCTAAGATGTCTGGGTTCCTCAGCTAGTGAGGGATGGGTACAAGATAGTGTTTGAGGCATAAGAGCTGCAGATAGTACACTTTTGCATAGATCCCCATCTGGTGTTGGGCTCGGATTCTTGCACCTTGTTGTTGTCTTGTAAGAATTCTTTTCCAGTCACGAGATAGGTGACTCCTTCCTTGGATGATCGTGCGCATGGGCATTGACTCCATCTTCAGATTGTTTTTTTCCGCCATCGGGTTCGGATGTAACTTATGCGCTCTTGTTCGGCACCATATCTCCAAACTGTTTTGACACACAAAGCCATCATGAACTCGACTGCATTGTTTTTGATCGCGTGACCTTCGACACCCTCCTCAAATATTCCATTCCGGCGTCAACGCCCCCAGGGTGGAGCTAAATTTCCACTCAGTGACCACCACAAGGTTTGTAACCTGTGTCTCTCGTCCGAGCATGACGAGAATAATTGCCAGGCCTGCGCCTCCTTTCGATCCAAAAAGACCATCCATGATCGCCGGGCCGGACGACACCTCATGGTGCAACAAGCAGCTGCGGTACCCGTGGACATATTTGATGAAGGCTCCGATGTCCCAGAAGAGGATTGTGAGGATCTGGAAATCGTGTCCAAAGCAGATGACTCCGACTCAGACCACCCCATCACTCCAGGTCAACGAGTGAGTACAACTGCCCCAACCCCAATCCCACCTCCAAAAAAGAAGGCCCTGGTCAAGACTTCGCCTGCTGGCCCCAGTCACGACCAAAAACAAGCTTCAAAAACGCCGCCCCCGGGCCTGGCTCCGAAGATAAAGGACAAGCCTTCCGGTAGCTCGGTACCGAGCAAACCGCATATCACTGCACGGAGCACAACCTACTCCCAAAAAGACCTTGGCACCGACCATCCCTGTGCCAAAGGAAAAAGGCATCGGATCCGAAACCGAAACATTCAGAACTGAAAAAGATTTAGGCCTCCACATCAAAGCTAAAGGACCCAAAACCACCTTCCAAGGCTCTGGAGCAGAAATCCAAACCTCGCTCTGACCCGACAAAACCAGCACCGAAAGTATCTACCGAAGAGGAAGAACTTTTTCGACTGGATCCTATCGATCCAAAACAAAAAACACTCCACATAAACCTTAAAACAGGACATGTGTCTACTGTTCCACACAACCAAAGGAAATTGGACACCCCAGGCATTCCTGCAGTGCCTGTAAAGAAGAAGGACTTTGCTACATCACCTTTTCAACCCTCTTCTCCTGTTCTTTCTACTAAGCCGGTCTCTCCTCCTCACTCTCCTATACTTCCACCAAACTCACCACTACCACCAGGTGATGATGATTTAGGAGATGGGGAGACAACACTGACCCTTTTAATGACCCTCATAGCGATACAGATGTACCACAGGACGATTATGATGACCCAGTAGATCCTCCAGACCTCCCTAATCCTCATGTATATCCAACAAAGCCATCTTCCCCAGATGACCATATTGGTTTTAATCAGCTTGTAAATAAGGCGGCTCGGTCCCAATGGAATCAGACCCCGCAGAGGAGGTGACCTTTTTACCAGACACCTTTGAACAGCCACTAAAGACTGTACAAACCCTGCCAATGTTAAAAGGTGTCATTAAACATGCCCCTGACATATTCAAGTACCCTGTTAGGACTAGAATTCTCAATCCAAGAATTGACAAAAAATATATAACCCGCTCCCAGTGATCCCCCCTACATCAACGGTCAACTCCCTTTAGATTCACTAGTGGTAACTAACGCTAGAAAACGTGCCAACTCTCAAACCTCCGGTGATGCGCCACCTCAGGACAAGGAGTCTAAATTATTAGATGCTTCTGGCAAACGAGTTGTTGTCCAAGAAGCTAATAACTGGTGGATAGCCAACGCACAAGCATTACTTGGTAGATATGATAGGGCTCACTATGACCAACTAGACATCTACCTGATCAATATAAGACCAAGCAAATGATTTAATTCAAGAGGGAAAATTAATGACTAATGCATCAATCAAATGTGCTCTTGATGCAGCAGACATCCTCTAGGGCCATTAACACTAGCTTGTTACTCAGACGACATGCCTGGTTGCGCATCTCTGGCTTCAAACAGGAGGTACAAACAACTATCCTCAATCAGCTGTTCAATCAGCAACAACTTTTTGGACCGGCTGTAGACACCGCTCTAGAAAAAATGAAAAAGGACAAAGAGACTGCTAAATCCATGGGAGCATTGCAGTCTCCATCCACACGTGGTTCCTTTCGACGCTCCTTCTATAGGGGAGCATCCAAAACATCAATGCAGATACTGCTTCATACAAAAACACCACACAAACAACCCCCAACAGGGGATATTTTAGAGGTGGATACAGGGGAAATAGCATCAAAGGGAGAGGCCGAGGTAACAATAGCACTCACGCCTCTCCCATTAATAAGCAGTGACTTCCCTCCACTCCCTCCAGACCATCCCACTCCGGTCAGAGGGAGAGTACCTGTCTGGAATTCCATCACTACAGACAAGTGGGTAAGACAAATTATCCAGTATGGTTACTGCCTTGAACTTACTGCTACTCCACCCAACATACCACCCAAACAGCGCTCAATGTCTGGGGAACATCTAACACTCCTCAAACAATATGTTCTTTCACTGCTTCAAAAACATGCAATAGAACTAGTCCCCATACAACATCGTGGAAAAGTGGTTTACTCCCTGTATTTCCTAATCCCCCAAAAAGACGGGACCCTAAGGCCAATACTGGACCTCAGACCTCTCGATTTGTACATACAATCAGATCATTTTCACATGATCACTCTTCAGGTTCTTCCACTGCTTCAACAAGGCGACTTCGTTGCCACAATAGATCTGAAGGACGCCTACTTCCACATTCCCATACACCCTGCTCACAGAAAATACCTGAGGTTCACAGTAGACTGCCAGCACTATCAGTTCAAGGTCCTTCCATTTGGGGTCACCACAGCACCCAGGGTGTTTACAAAGTGCCTTGCAGTAGGAGCAGCACAATTAAGAAGACAGCAAATTCACGTATTTCCATACCTGGACGACTGGCTGATAAAAGCCACCTCACACAACCAGTGTGTTCAACACACTTCTCAAACAATTCAACTGTTACACTACTTGGGGTTCACACTGAACTACACCAAGTCACACATTCAACCCTCCTACATACATCAGTATCTAGGAGCCACAATAGACCCTTCCAAAGCTCTAGCATACCCCAATCCAGCCAGGATAGCCGGCATGCCAACCCTCATCAACAGGTTTCAGCCCAACACTCTCTTCCAGCACAGGTGTTTATGCAGCTCATAGGAATGATGGCCTCTTGAATTTTCATCGTACCTCACGCAAGACTTGAGATGCACCCTTTACAAGAATGTTTAGCACATCAGTGGAATCGGGCTCAAGGACAACTTACAGATCTGGTGTTGATGGACAGCTGCACACTTCACTATCTGCAGTGGTGGAACACACAAAACCTTTCGAAAGGGCGGACGATCCTAGAGCTGATTCCACAGATAGTGCTAACAGATGCATCACTCTTCGGCTGGGGACCCCATCTCCTAAACCATACAATTCAGGGTAGGTGGACCACTCAACAAAAAGTGCTTCACATCAATCATCTAGAACTTCTGGCAATATTTCTAGCCTTAAAGTAATTCCAAGTACATCTTCTCAACAAGACTGTCTTAGTCCGGACAGACAATATGACCGCAATGTACTACATACAAAAGCAAGGGGGAACACATTCTCTGCAGCTCTCTCGCCTAGCGCAAAGCATATGGCGATGGGCCATTCCACAAAACATATTTCTCCTGGCGGAACATCTTCTAGGAGTAAACAATCAAATAGCGGATCTGTTAATACGTCGGACTCAACAAATACACGAATGGGAATTTCATCCACAAGTTCTTCAACCTTTCTTCCAAATGTGGGGCCAACCAGACATAGATCTGTTTGCCACACATGCAAACCCAAAATGCCCAACCTTCGCCGCCAGGTTCCCACACCCATTGTCCAAGGGCAATGCGATATGGATGAGCTGGTCAGGCATATTTGTGTATGATTTTACGCCACTCCCACTCATCCCAATATTAGTACGCAAGCTCAAACAGTCTCTCAAAATGATCCTAGTTGCTCACACATGGGCACGGCAACCATGGTTCACAACATTACTTGAACTATCACTAGTTCCTCATCAAAAACTACGTCTCTCCCCAAAGCTGCTGATGCAGAACCATGGAGAAATAAGACTCCTAGATCCAGCGCAACTGAATCTAGCGATCTGGCTCCTGAAGTCTTAGAGATCGGTTACCTGAACCTCCCAACGGACTGTATGAATATTATTAAGTAAGCCAGACGCCCCACTACTAGAGCTTGCTATGCAGCCAAATGGAAAAGATTTGTTATTTACTGAAAAAACAACAAAATTGACCCATTAGATGCTTGAATACAAAACATCTGCTATTTGCTCCATCTACAAAGATGCAATCTTGCATACTCATCAATCAGATTACATCTGGCTGCCCTTGCCGCCTACTTACAAAACAGACAACATTTGTCATTGTTTCAAGTACCTACTATCAAAGCCTTCATGGAAGGCCTTAAAAGAATAATTCCACCCAGACTGCCAACATATCCGGTGTGGAACCTAAGCATTGTTCTTACTAGACTCCTGGGTCCCCCATTTGAGCCTTTACACAAATGCAAATTACAATTCTTTATATGGAAAGTAGAATTCCTTGTCACAATCACCTCTCTTAGGAGAGTAAGTGAGATCCAGGATTTAACTATACAAGAACCATTTGTACAAATACAATCAAACTAAGTGGTTCTTAGGACTAATCCAACATTTCTTCCAAAGATTTTTTTCTGCTTTCCATCTTAATCAATCAGTAGAGTTGCCAGTGTTTTTTCAAAACCCTTATTCAGTAGCAGACGGAGCTCTTCTTACGCTTGACGTCACTCCAATAAAAAATTATGACACAAAAAGAGCTTTACTTTATTGCATAGACAGGACTAAATCCTTCAGAAAAACAAAACAACAATTTGTAGCTTTCTCTTCACCTCATAAAGGCAACCCCATCTCCAAAGCTGGAATTTCCAGGCGGATAGTCCAATGTTTTCAAATATGCTATCAAAAAGCAAAACACACTTTAACAATTCCCACTAGAGCCCATTCAACACGCAAACTAGGGGCTTTCATGGCATTATTAAGGAACATTCCCCTAGAAGGCATTTGTAAGGCAGCAACTTGGTCTACTACACACACCTTCACCAAAGACTATTGTGTGGAGGTGCAGGCCAAGCAACAAGCTTCTGTGGGCCAAGCTGTTCTTAAGATACTTTTTCAAACTACTACAACAGATACAGGTGACCACCGCTAAGGGAGACACTGCTGTACAGTCTATGCAAAAGTGTACTATCTGCAGCTCGTATGCCTCGAACGAAAAGTGCTACTTACCAGTATCTATCTGTTCTTGGCATGTAGAGCTGTAGAGTAGTACACACCCAACCGCCTCCCCGGGACCTGTATCTGTACCAGTTTTTATCTTAATTAGATACTTACATGGACATCTATTTCTTACAAACTCTATCATTTCCCTTCATGGCGAAAAACAATTTGAAGATGGAGTCGATGCCCATGCGCACTATCGTCCAAGGGAGGAGTCACCTATCTCGTGACTACAAAAGACTTCTTCCAAGACAACAATAAGGTGCAAGCATTCGAGCCCAACACCAGATGGCTATCTATGCAAAAGTGTACTACTCTGCAGCTCTACATGCCAAGAACAGATGCATACTGGTAAGAAGCATTTTCCTTTCCATTCACCCAGAGAACTTATTTATTAGAACACTCCCCCCCTCCACCCCCCCCCCACCCCCCCACACACACACAGTTGAGAGAAGCCCCAAGCCTTGAAGAATGGAATACACAATCTTCTTGTGAAGGAGGCATTATTCCGATACTAGAGATAGAAATTGGACATGGATATTACTCAGTTTTGTTATTGGTCTAGAAAAGCTCAGGAGGTTTCGGCCCATCCTGGATCTGAAATCTGTTAACCAATTCATTTCCCATCAGAAATTCAAGATAATGGACCTCCAAAACATCCTTCCTTTCTTCTTTCCAAGCATGTACTTGGCATCCATTGATTTGTTGGATGCATACTTACATATTCCTGTGCACCCCCCTTCTCAGAGATTTCTTAGGTTCTTTACTTTGGACTACAATTTCAATAATGTGTGCTCCCCTTTGGTCTTTCTTTAGCACCTAGAGTCTTTACTGAAATCATGGCACATTTGATAGGTAACCTTGCATTCCTTGAGGCCATTGGCTTACCCTTACTTGGATTATTGGTTGATTGCTCTTCCCAAGGGTCTGCAAGTCATCAATGTGATGTGCCACTGTCTTCAGACGCATGATTTCCTGTAGAATTTCAAGAAATCTCACCGTCTACCCCCTCAAGAGCTTTAGTTCATTGGGGCTCTGTTCATCACAAGCCTGGGAAAGGTATTCCGCGTGCCTGCCAGCAAAAGCTGAGGTCACAACCCAGAGCCTTGTTACCCCATCAGGAAGCCTCAGCAAGAGACTGGTTCAGGTTCAGGGTGGCATGGTGGTATCATTGCTCCTTGTGCCTCTGCTTCTCCATCTTTTTCTGTTGGTGTGCCATCTCCTTTCTCTGTGGGATCCAGCATCCCAGAACTATGAGATTCGGATTCAAGTCTTGCTGTGCACAGTTCAGAAGTAGCAGTGGTGGCTTATAGTTTTGAATATGGGCAAGGGACTGTCGCCACATCACTTTCCTCAAGCAAGAAATATTGTGACATACTTATGGTTTGGTGAGAGTCTTAACCTTCTGCTTAGAAAGAAGCCCCTTCCCCCAGAAAAGTGGATTTTTTATTTGTCACCTTCGGTTTGGCAAATAAAGGTCAATGACCTGTGGTTTCCACTTTAAGCCATTGGGTAAAACAGTAATTTCAATAGCTTATCAATAGGCTGACCTTTCTCTTCCAGTATCCATTCAGGGCCGTTCAACAAGAACAATTTCCTTCTTCTGGGCTGCATTCAAGGGATCATCACTCAGACATTTGCGCGGCCACTACTTGGGCCAGTCACCAACTTTGATCATTATAAATTGATAATTGGTGATGTTTTTCCTCTTCCTTTGGCTCAGCTGTCCTTTCTGCAGTACATTAGTTTGTGATGACTCTTTGTAATTTCGTAAATAAATTCACTGGGTGTAGCATTGACTTATGGGTGAAGCAATTTTTTCTTTTATTTGGGTGTACGCTCTTTTCGCCATGACTGTTGCAAGGAAGGTAATAAGTTGGTTACTTACTGATAATCTTCATTAATCTTTCTTGTCCTAGACCTACATTCCCTCCCAAGGAGACAGGAGGAAACAATTGGTTCCAGTCTCATACGGCTTGGTATTTCAGGACGTTCTCTAGTCAGGTTCTGCCTATATGGATTTGGAGGCTTGTGGGGACTTTATTGGTTGGGGCATGAGTATGTTTTAATTATTTATGTGGGTGAATTCTGTGTGCAAACCACTGAGTAGCTCACTTCATCAGGAATGTGATGATAAAGACTCACTCAGAGTAATGAAGATTTCTGGTAAGTAACTACTTAGTCATTAGCAGCTAAAAGGTCAGCCATTGTCAGAGGTAGGTTGCAGCAGGTATATATCTACTTCAAAGGGCATGCCACTGTCAGCTCGCTCCGTTGAGTCTGTGGCAGATTTTTCTTGGAGCTGTTACTCCATGGAAGAAATAATGCTTCTCTCTGACAGATCCGGTGTCTTGTTTTTAGTATTTCTGCAGGAAGACATGAGTAGATGTCCTCGTGTTGCTAACGTACCATGTGTAGAATCTCATGGCAATTCATACAGTCTTGTATACATTTATATATACACAACTTAACAGTAGGCCTTAAAAAACACTCTTTACCGTAGATATGTGAATGAAAAACACATTATCTTCATAAAAAACGAAAAATAAGCAACAGATTATTATGTTGTTGTTTATATAATGGAATAAAAGCAGTTTGAGGCCAAAGGCCATAGTTCTTTCGCAGACACCAGTACACATGATTGCATATACGCGCAACAATCCACCATAGTGATGGTAAGGTTTTTCTGAGGGCTGGAAAAACCGTTTTAGTGGGTGTCTGATATTCGGCATGCTATATACTGCAATATGTTTGTGAGTTGAATATATGAAAGAAAGCTTCATTTTTGCTTTCAGGACAGAGCAGAAATTTGCGGACCACATGAAGGAGAAGAGTGAAGCCAGCAGCGAGTTCTCCAAAAAGAAGTCTCTACTGGAGCAGAGACAGTATTTACCTATTTTTGCCATCCAGCAGGAACTCCTAACCATCATCAGGTATTATTCATCAATACCTCACTCTCCAGTGCAAATATTCAATCTGCCACATCATTCCCGCACCCCAGAATTGACCCACACCATCTGTAACTCCTGCAGCCCTCCTTCCTTTGTACTACAGTTGCCAGCTATGCATACACTAATGCCACTTATGCACATTTCCAAAGCAGTCATCTGCAAACTCAAGTCTAATAGTTCCACTTCTACGTAACCAGCACACTTTTTACCTCTCAGCAGTAGCTCCCTCATTTCACCATGCATGCACATCTGGAGACATACGCACCTCTTAATTCCAGTACAACAAACCGCACTTTCCCCAGTATTGGAACTTTCATAGATTCCCATGCTTTGTAGCATTCCCCCGTCGTGGGAATGGGAGCCTCGGTAAATAGAATATCCCATAGAAGTAGGTACAAATGAGAAAACTAGGCCTCATCTCATTTTGTAGCATATCCACCTTTTTTTTGTAAAAGAGACCAAAAAAGTTGCAACAACCAATCAGAAGAGCCTCACCCCATAGAACCCTCCTGAGAGAGCCTCAGAGCCTCAGATTTTCTACCGCACGCTAAGGGAGTCTCCTCTGAGCTCTGCCCAGTTTGTCTTTCTGCAACTTGAAAAATCAACCTTTTTTTCTCAAGATGTCGGATAAAGAGAAGAAAGCCTTGTTCAAAGCTTGTTCTACCTGTTCAAAGAAAAGACTTTATGTGGAGGACAAGCATAAGGATTGTATATACTGCTTGTACCCGGACCACAAAGCTACTGATTGTAAAATCTGCAGGACCTTCTCTACTAAGACATTAAGGGACAGAGAAGGAAGACTTCTGACCTGGCTGCAAAAGATGAAGTCTAGAAAAGAGGTCATTTCCAGCGACAGCGAAGATTCCTCTTCAGCTTCCTCCTCAAGAAGATCTAAAAAGAGGGGTAGGTCTTCCCCTTCAACATCTGCTGAGCCTTCGTCTAAGACCTCTCAAAAGACCTCTGATAGGTCTAGTAGGTCTAGTCCCCGAAAATCTCCTCACCGAGGTGCAAAGGAGAAAGAGGGGTTGGTGTCAGAGGTGGTTTCTTCACAGAAGGGGTCTCAAGGGCCTTCTGTTATCTCTCCACCACCTGGGAAAGCAAAAGGTTTTAATAAACCTGTTTCCCTACCTCAAGAACCAAAATCGGACAAGAAAACCCACTTGTCGACGGTAACATCTTCAGGTACGTCAACGACGACGAAAATCCAGAAAACTGCTATTTCTGCACTGTCGACAGGACCGTCGATGACGACAGCCTCGACGATGGCTGCGTCGACGGCTGGAGCTTCTTTCTCTTTGTCGTTGATGAGACTAATCTCCTCGACGTCGACGATGATGACTCTGACAGTGGTGTCGACGACCACGAAGACGACGTCGACGATGGCAATGACGGCTGCCGTAATACTGAAGACGACGATGACTCTCTCTCCGTCAACAGTGCTCGTCGACGACTACTCCATCGCCAGCGTTGTCGCCGACGATCCTGTCGACGGTGATCCCGTCGACGGTACAAAAGGTCAAAATCTCCATAGAAAGACGCAAAATCACACCGGACATGACATCCCCACGTAGATTAATGCCCTTGCCTCAAGCCTTGCTTTTAGAGGAGGACTATTCAGATGATGATGATGATGATAGTCCATATGGGGACGCTTATAGCCCATCTCAGCCCCAGGTAAAATACCAGGACTCTGACTCTGATGGCTACTACGAGGAGGAAGAACATCCTCCTCCTAGAGAGAGAATGCAGGATCAATCTCAACAGGGTATGGTTTCTATGCCTTCTTCTTTGATAAATTACCTGCAGATCATGTTAATGGATTACAGGAGTAGATTTCCTTCCCAAGCCTCCGAATCCATTCAGCCACCTCCTTCACCACCGCCACCTTCCTCTTCAGCTGTGGAGGTTCAGCCAAGAGGACAAGAACCTGCAGAGGAAAGACATGGTGTCACCTCAGAACAGGTGTATGGTGACAATGATGGCGATTCCTCTGATGATGGCGAAAATGTAACAGAGGTCCCAAATCCTGATACAGAGTTGGACGATCACATTATTCCAGATCCACCTTCTCCTTCACCGGATCCGGTAGACTCACATCCAGCTGACATAGGAGGTTCCCATAACCTCATGGAAAAAGCTTCAAAACGGTT
The DNA here is from genome assembly GCF_964263255.1 of Lissotriton vulgaris. Taxonomy (NCBI): domain Eukaryota; kingdom Metazoa; phylum Chordata; class Amphibia; order Caudata; family Salamandridae; genus Lissotriton; species Lissotriton vulgaris. The sequence goes on from NC_141700.1 coordinate 609,271,898, forward strand.
TGGACTTCCAGTTCCTATGGTTCAATCAGACTGCTTCCTCTATGACTTCAAGGAGCCATACAAGAAATCAATCTGCTCTATTCCCATCATAGAGCATGTTTGGTCTGAGGGTGTGAAGGTCATGCAGTCTCCAGCAACCGTTGTTCCGGTCCTACCGCGGCTGGAGAAAAAGTACAAGGCCCCTGATGGTAGTCCTGCCTGCCTGGTTGGCCAACCGAGGTCGGACTCCGTGATCTCCCAGGCGGTGCAAAGGAAGTTAAAGATTTCTTCGGCCCCTCTGGCTTCTCCACCAGATAAGGAGGGTAGACGCCATGACAATGTGGGCAAAAGATTTTCTTCAATGTCAAGTCTCCTGGTTCATGCCTCCAATGCACTCGCAATTTTGGGACGATATCATCGGCAAATGTTGTGCGATAGGTCTCCGTTTGTTTATCAGTTAGCAGAGAGTGCTAAGGCGGATGCAAGGAAGATTTTAGAGGAAGGGGAGCGCTCTTCCTCAGAAATAATTGACTGCGCCATGGACATAGCCACAACTGCTTTTCGTGCCTTGGCAGGTTCGGCTGTACTAAGAAGACAGGGCTGGCTTCGGGCTACCTGGTTTCGCCCTGAGGTGCAAAATAAGATTTTAGATTTGCCCTTTGATGGTGATATGCTTTTTGGCGAACACATAGATGATGCCTTACAAGATATCAAGAAGGACACTGAAACAGCCAAGTCCTTAGGCACTCTACAATACCGTAAGGTACCATTCCGAGGGGCAAACTGCAAGAGTTTTCTAGCTATAGAGGAGGATACCAACAACGCTACTCCTCATATTCCCAATCATCACAAGCCTACAAGCCACAATATTCTCAGAGGCATGGCCAATCTGCAACTTTCTCTCACCAACCAACAAAGGTCGACAGGGTCACCAGGGGAGAGATTAATCTAAACAGCAATAGCTGCCTCTTGGCTCTTTCTACTGCCCCTCCGATAACATCAGTGGGGGGCAGGATTTCGCATTGTCTACTCAGCTTGATGATCATTACATCAGGCCGGTGGGTCTTGAATATCATTCGATTTGGCCACACGTTGGAGTTTCAATAGCTTCCTCCTTCCAGAGCTCCTCGCCCCACCGAGCCAAAACATCTGCGACTTCTACGTCTCGAAGCCCACCAACTATTCATCAAGGGGGCAATAGAACTGGTACCTCACTCTCAAAGAGGCGAAGGTTTTTATTCCAGGTTTTTCCTGGTTCGCAAGACGGAGGAAAAGTGGCGTCCAATATTAGACCTAAGGGAGCTCAACACCTATCTCATAAAGCTGTCATTCAGAATGATTTCTCTTCAAGACATTTTACGTCTTCTCTATCCAGGGGACTACATGGCAACTCTGGATTTAGAGGACGCGTATTTCCATGTGCCAATCCATCCAGCTCACAGACGAGATCTACGCTTCACAGTAGCCAGGAGCGGTACAAAAGGGGGTGGTGATGGATGGAGCATCTGAATCAATCAAACACTCACACCCAGTCAAAAGATCTGGGTTTAATCCATCACCGTTCTTTAGCCCACTCTGCCACCCCAGTTCAGACATGGCTATATGCAAATCAGTCTGACCCTGTGCCTCATGGGAACAGTCCAGCCCAAACTGCCAAGCCAGGTCTTCCCTGGACCGGAAACAAGCTTCCGAGGACCGGTTTCTGGCATTCCAGCCGTCTTCAGCCCGGCTTGCTTGAATCCAGTGGCAAAGTGAGCAAGGGACTCACGTCTGAGCATACCCTGCCACACTTATGGCGTAAGCAGGGATCACCATCGAGGTTCACTGGGGAATGCTCTTTCGATGGCCTGGTCCGGCGCATTTGTTTACGTCTTTCCTCCGATAAATGTAAATAAATGTAAATGTACATGTATTTATATAGCGCAAATCACCAACCGAGGTCGGTATCTAAGCGCTTGCTTAGGGAACCCGTCCTGGTATTCCCCTGTGAGATAACCCCGGCAGGGTATCCACAAGGTGAAAGCCAGGCATCCCACCGCCAGGGGCCGTAGTGGAGATTAAGCAAGCTATTGCCCAGAGTCGCAGAGTGTGAACCCGTGAGTCGAGTAGGCACCGGAGCGAGAATTATCGAGTCCGTGAAATTTTACCTTACATTCTTTCTCTTGCTAAGTCAGGTCTGGCGCATTCCTCCATCAAAGTACACCTGGCTGCTATCTCTAGATTCAGGCGGACATCCTCAGGTCCTTCTCTTTGGTCTGCAAGAATTATCAAACAATTCCTGAAGGGCCCCTTTAGGGTTTTTCCTCCAGTCCGGCCCCCACCTCCAGTCTGGCAGCTTAATTTAGTTCTGGCTCATCTCATGCGAGCCCCATTTGAGCCAATTCACAGAGCGGATTTTAAATTTCTTTCATGGAAGCTGGCTCTTCTTTTAGCCTTAACATCGGCTAGGAGGATAGGTGAGCTCCAGGCACTCACTATTGTGGAACCTTTTCTGCAGTTCAAGAAGGACATTCTAATCCTTAGAACAAATCCAAAATTAATTCCAAAGGTCCCATCCGATTTCCATTTGAATGAGCCGGTGGTTCTAAAATCTTTTTTCCCTCGACCAACTTCTCCAGCAGAAAGGTCGCTGCATTCCTTGGATGTCCAAAGGTGTTTGAAATTCTATCTGGAACAGACAAAGAGTTTCAGGAAATCTTCTCAGCTCTTTGTTTCTTATAGTGCTCCGCGGAAAGGATTTCCTCTTTCAAAACAAAGTATTTCTAGCTGGATTTCTAATGCAATTCACTTTTGTCACCAAGAAGCGGGCAAACCGCTAGAAAGGCGTGTTCAGGCTCATTCGACGAGATCAGTCTCATCATCTGTGGCTCTATTTGCTGGAGTCCCTATCAAAGACATTTCTAGAGCAGCTACGTGGAGCAGTACCCACACTTTCACGAAGCATTACTGCTTGGACTCTTCCATGAGAAGCGAAGCTGCTGTTGGACAGGCAATCCTGAGAAATCTTTTTTCAATGAGAGGTGAGCTTTCCCTATAATCCCTCCTTCCTGTATTGCCCAATTTGTATCAGATACTATATTATTTTCTATGGTAACATGTTACGTTTTGTTTCCTATGAGAATAAGTATAATAAGAATGTATTGATACTCATGTAACAAAATGTGCTTTTATGGCTTTCTGCTACGTACTCTGATACAAAGCATTGGAATCTATGAAAGTTCCAATCCTGGGGCAAGAAAACAAGTTACTTACCTGTAACTTTGGTTCCCCAGTATTGGTAACTTTCATAGATTCCCATGCGCCCATCCTCCTCCCCTGGGAAAGCTCAACCTTTTACAGATGTAGTTACTGTTACGCAACGGCTACGAAAATCTGAGGCTCTCTCAGGAGGGTTCTATGGTGTGAGGCTCTTCTGATTGGTTGTTGCAACTTTTTTGGTCTCTTTACCTACTGCTATGGTATTTTCTATTTACCGAGGCTCCCATTCCGATGACGGGGGAATGATACAAAGCATGGGAATCTATTAAAGTTACCAATACTGGGGAACCAAAGTTATAGGTAAGTAACTTGCTTTCTTACTTCATTGGCATGGCTGTACTTACCATATTGCAAACCGCGCCTACACTTTGCTCGCCATACATATCCATCCCAACAAGCAATCCAACTGATCTTCATTTGAACATGACCATTGTTAAAACGTAACCCATGTTAAACCTTGCTTTCTGTATACTGCATCCCGGCACATATTTTGTCGTGCATCATTTGCAACAGGTGCTTCCACTGGGTTACAATACAGTTTAGAAGAGTATTCTTCAGTTATTAGCCTGATTATGTTTGAGCATGGCACAATAGATACTGAAATCACTCCTCTCAATAATCAGATGTCATCACCCCTCCCACAATTCCACCAACAGTCTTGCATCAGTTCCTTTTATCAGAATGCAGCATGGCTTAGACAATAGGATCTTGAGTTCAAACTGTTTTGATAGTTCTGTCATGGACACTTAATTTTTAATGTGCATACATTTTTACTCCCCTTGATGTGGATCAGATTTCACATGAACACGTTGTGTTTCTAATAGAGGCCACATTACATGAGGCAGATGTTGATCTCCATTCCCCATTCTGTCAGAATGCTCTGTTCAACTTGACTGCCTTGTGTGCCAATTGTGCTTTGATGCAAATTGAGTAATGAGAGAGGGAAATAAAGCTGTTCCAGGCTCACCGTCATCAGCAAAGGGAAACAGAATTGCCTGAGTGTCAAGGGATATGTGGGCATCTCCTAAAATGTACACTTGATCAAGAGAAAGACAATCTCATTGACTTTGTCAGTGAACTGCTTCCCTTCCCGCACAGTTCCACCTGACTGCTGCTGCTCATGACCCTTGCAAGTCTGCGAGTTCAAGGGAGCATCTTGTTCCGCTGCTGCTCTGTCCCTCTGCTTTCTGCCTTTTCTCCTATGATCTCTTTTTTCCTTAATTTATTATTTTTTGCTTTTCTGTCACTTTCTTTCTCTTTATGCACTTTGTGTGCCTTTTTTCTCTGTCTTTGCCGTTGCTCGTCCCCTGCGGCCCGCCCCCTCCAGCACCGCTTACTGCCTCCCAGCGTCCGGCCCTCCCCCTCACACTACTTCATGGCGGGCGCACGCAGTTGGGGCACCAAAGGCAAGCCTGTTTGCACCTGGACCGCGTCTAGCTCCACTGGCCCTGGTCCTCGGACCATTCACTGCTATGATGCCAGCACACTCCACACCCTTAACACCAGGCGCCACCATGTGTCACCGAAGCACACCCAAGACCCGTTCACCTGTTGCACATGCAACTGCACCTTTGCCTGCCTCCACACACCAGACCCGCCGACACAACCCTCAAGACCTGGACCCAACCACCTCAGAAGTTTATAATATAACACACGCTTCCTCAAAAAACACGCTGTGGACATCTGGGACCTACCTGACTCCATCTCTCCTGACGTCACCTTCTTCACAGAAACCTGGATGAACTCAAGCTCAGCCCCGGATATCGCAACCACCATCCCTAACGGATACAAAATCCTCCACCGAGCGGAAGGAGGCATTGCCATTGTACACAAAGACACCCTCTGCCTCTCAACCAACTCCAGCAACCACTCACCCGACATGGAGCACCTCCACTTTCAGATCCAGATCAACCTGAACGCCACCCTCTGTGGCACCCTAGTCTACATACCAACCGGACCTCCATCCCCCCTTCATCATAGCCATAACCGACTTCATCGCTCACTATGCTCTTGTCTCAACACACTACATCTTTCTCGGCTATCTCAGTTTCCACCTGGACAACCTCTAAGACCACAACACCATATCCCTACTGGAGAACCTCGCCACCATTGGACTCGAACAACTAGTCCCAACGACAACCCACTCAGCAGGACATACTCTTGACCCAACCTTCTCCCCAAGCAACAACATCTCTGTCCGCCACACCTCCAAGCCATACTAGACCGACCCCCACCGCGGCCACTTTTCATTCGCCAAACCCACTGTACACCACCACGCCTATCGCAATCCTCGCAGAAGCTGGAACCAGGTCACCGAAGGCCAGCTCACCACCTCCCTCAACAAAACCCCACCAAAGACATCCACAGACGCCAACACCTCTGCACGCAACCTCCACCACTGGATTTCAACACTCCCCCCTCCCCTCCAAGAAACCCTCAGGCAAGCAGCCATCCAAAAAAGCCAGCTTGTTCTCCTCTGCCCTCCAAGAGTCCAGACACAGCTGCAGACGGCTCAAGAAAAGATGGAGGAGCAGCAAGATCACGGCAGACCACGCAGCCTTCAAATCCGCCGTCACCGCACACCACCGGCTCATCAGAACAACAAAGAAAGTAGCCACGAGGAACGAATCAACGCTAACGCGCACAACATCGAAGAACTCTTCGCTGTGGTCAAAGAATACACCAAAACCCAGCACAAAGACAGCAGGCATCCCTCCATACCAAGGCCTCTGCAACAACCTCGCCACCTTCTTCCACCTCAAGATCAAGGAGATCGTCAACAGCTTCACAACCCAAGACTCGCCCATCCCACCCGCAGCCACCGCACCCAATGGCTCCTGCCCTCAGCAGACCATGACCAACTGGACTATCCTCACCTCTGATGACACCTTCAGGATCATAAAGAGTATCCACTCCGGAGCCCACTCAGATCCCTACCATATCTTCAACAAAGCCGGCACCTCCATCGCACCCGAACTCTGCTGCACCATCAGCTGCTCCATCGAGTCTCAACTTTCCTGGAAGACTGGAAGCACGCAGAGATCAATTCTCTGCTGAAGAAACCTTCTACCGATCTGATATATCTCAAGAACTACAGACTCCCTTCCAAACGAAAGTCATTAGGAAAGCAATTAGCGCCCAACTCTGAGTTCGCTGAAACGAACAACATCCTGGACCTCTCCTAATTGGGCTTCAGCAGCAACCACAGCACTGAGACTGCTCTCCTTGCTGCTACAGATAACATCCGCACCCTCCTCCACTGAGGCGAGACAGCAGCCCTCACCCTCTTGAACCTGCGGCCGCCTTCAACAGTCTCTCACCACACCCTCTGCACAAGACTTCACTGCCGTGACAAAGCCGTAGAAAGGATCCGCTCCTTTCTCATCTATCAAACTCGGAGACTCAAAAACTTCCATGGTTCAAATCTGAAGCCAATGAAATCAGCTGTGGAGTGTCTCCGGGATCCTTCCTGAGCCCCACCCTCTTCAACATCTAAATGGCCCGCTTGCAGCCACTTTGAGAAGCCAAGAACTCAACATCATCTTCTATGCCGACGACATGAACCCACAGCTGCCAAGAGCAACTTCCAGGACGGGATGAAGGCAGTCACCACCTGGATGAAGGACAGCTGTGTGTGTGTGTGTGTGTGTATATATATATATATATATATATCAATAAAGCAATTCAAGAGGTTGCCATGCAGACCAAACCTGACCAGATTACAGGGTCATTTGTTCCACCCAACTCCATATCATTGGATTTGAAACCAATGCTCCTGAGAAACGACTGTATGGTCGCATGATTTTGCCCCAAACATTGCATGGCCTTTTTAAAGGAGGTGTAGAGACAACCCACAAGAGCATCTTATTCTTCATCAAAAAGGTCATAATCCCATTACTTGCAAAGAAGTTATTTCACCCTAGTTATTGCATTTGACTTAAGCAAAGTCTGTCTGTTCCCTCATCAGAGGTCCCTTTTATTGAATCCCATGATTAAAGACTTTCTGGAAGGCCTAAAAAGGTCTTTCCTCCTGCAAAAGTTCCTTCACTGTACCAACTTCATTTGGTGTCCTCCTTTTGAGCCTATTCACAAGACTTCATTGACGCATCTGGCTTGGAAGACACATTTTTGTAGTGACTTTCATTTCATCTTGTAGGGTTAGTGAGAATTAAACCCAATACCTCTTTTCCCTCTAATACTTCCAAAAGCGGTCTCAGATTTTTATTTCAACCAAACTGTAACACTTGATCTCAGATGAGTTTTACTACAGCCAATGAAATCCAGAGCTTATTTTATAGAGGTAAAGTGGTTATGACGGCATGGCTGGAAATATCTGTTAGAGCTATCTAAAGTGGACCACTCAGAAGCCATTTTAGACCGTTGGAAGACAAAACTGCTTTAATTCTGAAACTAGCAATGATTCTAGCATAGGTGAAGTTGTTCTGAAAAATATTTTCGGCTATTTATACATGCACTTCACATTCTATTTCTGACGACTTCTGAAAGATCTTTAATGTCCTGTATGGCCAAGAGCCTTTATGGAGAATATTAAAGCTTCCTACTCTATTCTAACATTTATAACTGTCAATGTAGGCCTTATGATGTAGAAGAATTGCTTAGCGATTTGTAGTCCTGGTTCGTCAAAAACAACTGAAACTCATAGTTGCTAGTACAAACCATCATGGAATACAAAAGCCTGTTAGGCTTCTCATTTCTTCTTTATTTAGAATGTTGGGCGGAAGGCTATCTTCCTAGGTCCCGCAATGTAGTTTAGGGAAAATCATCCCTGATTGTTATATATTCCATGGTGTAAATATTTGGAAAGCTAAGTCTGAATGGGCTATTTGGAAGTGATTTGCTGCATTGCTTTATGGTGAACTTTTTACCCTCCTACAAATTCATATTCTGGACATCAGTGTTCTGGTGTGCCGGCACGCAGCAGGGAATTATTGTAATGCTTATGACCTCCATGAAGATGCCTACGATGCAGAACAAGGACTAAGAAAGTAACCCATTTTTGTCTCCAGTTTTTTGTAGCGGAATGCCTGTGCCCTCTGACTTTACCCTGTTTGGTCTTATTGTAATACTCTCGTTTTTTTTTTAGCAAGATCCTGGAATATTTTTTAAATCATCTTGGTTACTGTTAAGGGCTTGTCTTTCTGTACTATATGCAGGGCCAATGGATTTATGCAATTTTGTGGCAGCTACATTTCCCACATAAACATGGATTTGGCGCTTTTGCCTCATAATCATAATTTGTGAATTTTAACCCCAAAAATGGTTTCAAGGTCAAACAGATTAGAAGCTACTTAACATGTGGCCACACACATTTCTGCAAATTGGAAAGCCTTTCGCAAAGGCTAACTGGTCACCTTTCTGTTGTCTATTGCTCAATTTAAGTATTACACTGTTACTAATGGGGCAAAACCTTTTCCGAGACAGTGTTAATGTGTGTAAACATTACAAAATAAAAAAAGTAATGCTATCATAGAATGTGATGCATTATGCCACATAATTTGCCTTTTCTTGCTGCATAATTTAGTCAGCCCTTTTACATACTTTGGTCTTCCCCTACCACATCATTCTAATGGCCCTGACTACATGACTCCTGTTCCTTTTATCAGAGAAATTTGGTGAGGAATATGTGAGATAGTGTTGCCATTTTGGTGATGTAATTGAACTCTTTCAAATATGTTCTCAGGGACAACAGCATTGTCATTGTGGTGGGTGAAACTGGCAGTGGAAAGACAACCCAGCTGACACAATATCTGCATAAAGATGGTTACACAGACTATGGAATGATTGGATGCACGCAGCCCCGTAGAGTGGCTGCTATGTCTGTAGCCAAACGAGTCAGTGAAGAGATGGATGTCAACCTTGGCGAGGAGGTAAGCACAAGACTTACCTTATCACTCCTCCCATGTTCTTTCATGTTTTACTCCTACTTTGGTTTTGTTTAACATTTTCTTAAACTGTTGATGTCGGGCACTGATCTCTTGTTTCTCCTAAAGGTTGGTTATGCCATCCGGTTTGAAGACTGCACATCTGAGAAGACTGTGATAAAGTACATGACCGATGGTATACTGCTGCGAGAATCTCTGCGGGAAGCTGACCTGGATCATTACAGTGCTGTTATAATGGACGAAGCTCATGAGCGATCTCTTAATACCGATGTGCTGTTTGGTCTATTGAGGGAGGTAAGCCACGTGTGATCATACTTCCTGTGTATCAGTGATGAACCTCTTTACATCTTAGAGGAGCATATGCTCTACTACTGTACTCATTATGAGCTTTGCTTTTACCTCACAATTTTATTGTTAATTAGCACTTGTACAGCCCATATTCTCCCAGTAGTTTGGCATTTCAGCATCTTTCATTAAGTAAATGGCATGCCCTTTTAGAAAGGTGTTCCCCACGAAAAAGGGACGCATGGTTCCAGGTAAATTGAACTATCTTTCTGACAACCTTTGTTGGGTCCTGCTTCTTTTGTATGCTTTTCAAGTCTGTTTTTGAGGATTTGGAGCTAAAAACCAAGAGTACCAGAAACATTGGGCCTGATTCAGATCACCCCAGATGGGTTACTCCATCACAACGGTGACTGACATCCTGTCTGCCGAAATATAAATCCTATTATATTCTATGGGCTTTATATTTCGTCTGAAGGTTCTGTAGTAGGGGATCTCTGTGTATAGTCATAACCTAGTGAATAGTCCCGCCCATGTGCGTGGACCCCGGAGCAATCAAAAATAATCTTTTAAAGTGTCGAAAAAATGCAGAACTGCACAGACACTTAAGAGAGAATTTAAAGACAGATAATGCAGCCTATAAACAGGCTACACTGTCCAGTACTTCAACTAGAAATTCCACCAAAAATCCACAAACGGCAAAGTCTGTCCAGATTTCCCTGGCCTCAGCAGCAAACACCCTCTGGAATGATAGAGAGGAAGACATGGACAGACAAGCCCCATAGACTGCCATTATGTGGCTCAAAACAGGATACTGTGCCTTTAAGAGAACTTTCCAGAACTTCACAGTATCCCAGAATGCACTGCAGGTCCCTTTTACTTTCAGTTCTTTTTTCCGGCTCCTGCAAGCAGGACCCTGGAGCATTGAGCTCTCCCTTTTTAAGGGTTTTTCACTGCTTTTTTCAAAGTTAAGTGCTTTATAGTACTTTGGTGCCTTTCTCCTTGGTTCTTGCACTCTGTTTTTTGTCGAATATGCCTGCATTATTCGATAAATGCCCGGAGTGCTCCAGGAAGAAGGCCAAATCAGATCCCCATGAGGTGTGTATCCTCTGCCTTTCATCTTCCCTTGTCCCAGAGGAGTGTGTGATCTGTCAAGGCTTCTCTGGTAGGACCCAGAAGGACAGAAAGAAGATCAGACTTCAGGGCCTCGAAGAAAGAAGAATGAAGGCACAAGGTGGGTCTGGAGGGGCTTCATCTGCCCATGCTGAGGCCTCTGGGGGGCTCCCCAGGGGCAGGAAGGCCAGCAAACGTCACCATTCTCCGTCTGGGTCGATTGCACCGACCACGGCTTCGAGAGGGATGACTACGGTCTGTTCCCCGTCGTCGGGGGCGAAACAACGTCGTCGCTCGGAGTCGAAGGATGTTACAAGATCATCGAAGTCCCCGGTGACTATTTCATCGTCGTCATCGGCGAGCGATCGACGTCGACAGGCCAGGCATCAGCGCTCGACGTCGAGGCGACACTGCCGTTCGCCGTCGGCGAAGAAGAGATGATCGTTGTCGAGGAGACCCTCGCCGTCGAGGCGCGGATCGCCGTCGAGGCGCGGGTCACCGTCGAGGCGCGGGTCACCGTCGAGGCGCGGGTCGCCGTCGAGGCGCGGGTCGCCGTCGAGGCGCAGATCGCCGTTGAGGCGCAGATCGCCGTCGAGGCACAGAAGATCGCCGTCGAGGCGCAAAAGACCGCCACCGTGGCGCAGAAGGTCGCGGTCGTGGCGAACGAGGTCGCCATCGAGGCGAAGGCGTTCGACGCCGAGGAAGAGACGCTCGACGTCGAGGGGCCGACGCTCGCCGTCTGGTCACCGTTCTTCGACGTCGAAGAGAAGTGGAAGGAGACCTGACGCCATGGGAGGTTCGCCAACGTCCCAGGCTGGTAAAGAGGCGTTTCACCAGGCTCGGTGTATTCAGTGGTGTATACCCCGTCGGGGAAGGTGACTCCGCCTCCTCCATTGCCGAGGGGTCCCCCTCCGAGGAATCCTACTCCTCCTCCGTTACCTCCATCGCAACCTGGACCTCGGTTGCCAGAGAAGCCGCCTCTGATTCCCACGAGGTTGACTTCATTGCCTAATCTTCCGACACCTCCCAAAGGGACACCTAATCCGGATGCCCCGGCCAAGCCCAAGTCACCTGCTCCGGTGGCACCAGGTGATCGTCCTAGGCCGAGGAGGTCACGATCACGCTCCGGACGGAGAGGAATGTAGGAGAGTAGGGTCTGCAATCCTATGATTACCCCAGATTTTTGCTTTTTGCTTCACTGGTTTACGAATTTCCCTGGCTGTGGGCCTGCTAATCAGACCCACAGCCTAGCTGTTCTCTCTCTAAATTGACACACATGTACCTTAGGTGCATTTACCAATTGGTACTGGGCCACCTTATCAGTCCCTGTACAGTATACCTTTGGTATCCAGGGCATAGGTGTACCCAGGGCCTACCAGGGGCTGCAGCATGTATTATGCCACCCCTGGTTGGCCATCCGAATCTGACACAACTGGCTGCACGACAGCTGGGGCAAGGTGGTGTAATCACCCTTTGCTTTAAATATAGTATCCCTATATCTAACCCTAAAATGGACACATGTATTCCTATCAGTCACTCCTATGGCAGGCCTTATCAATCCTGAAGGCAGAGTGCGTGGAATTATGTGAGATGGTGCTCTGGCATGAGCTGAGCCCGTCTGCAGCTTGCGGAACCAAGTCCTAATAGCTGTTCCATGATATCGCATACCATATACTCTTAAGTGCATTATAATCCTCGCGGTTAAATGCTATCTTTGGTATTGCTTTATCAAAACATGTCGAGTAAGGTGTCATACTAATTGGAATACTAACCCCTCGCCAATTCTGACGACGAAGTTAGCATTCCGCCCTTCTAGAGGGACACGACATGTACGTAACTGTGAACCCCGGTTAAAGTTAACTGAAGCCTCAGCTCCACAAAATGGACGCTGCTGTTGTTGCTGCTGCTGTCCTGAAGACTGCCCTCGTCCTCTACCCTGTGCACCGAACCATCTTTGGAACGGGCTACAAGCAGGCTGGAGTCGCCAAGGTTTTTGGGCCACGACCTAAAAAAAGGCACGGGAGATAAATCAAATTACCATTGGACAGGGGAAATTTTGAATACAGCCTGGTAATTGGTAACACATTTAGTAGCTACACATTTTTTTAAAATAATTTTTTATTAATTTTCAAACCAGCATGTCATCAAATCTAAAATGCGGGCCCGATCATCTGGCGGACAACCCAGCACTTATCCTACAATACAGAATAAGTCGGTTCACAGCATGCACCCCCTATCTCCCCCACCCACTTCCCTCTCTACCCCCACCCCCACCCCTCTCTACCCCCACCCCCACTGTCAGTGTGCCCCTGTCTACTATCCAACAACTAGACACACAGTTCCCTGCGCATTGAGAAAATTAACATACATCCATGATGAGTAACATCACTGATCTCAAATGACAGAAGGTTCCATTATGGTACTCACACGTACACCAGGCCCCTGTCTTAATCATGCAGCATTTCCCAATGTGTCGTGCAGGAACTGTTTCCTCCTAAGTTGCGCTCAAGTGTGCCTATCCAAATCATTCCCCTCAGCATTCCCGGGGGCCCCCACCCTGGCCACCGCACTCTGGCCTACATCTGCCTGTTCCCCCTCCCCCTCATCCAGCTCTACCGGGGATTGGAGCTCCACCACCAGGGCTCCCCACGCCCTCGCTGCCTCCAGTGCCTCGTCATTGGAGGAACGCCTGGCCAGTTGTAGACGAAGCGTCCCTTCACTTCCCGCCCATCTCAAGAAGCCCGCCTTCCATCTGCGGAAGCTAGGACCTGCTCTCACCTTCCAGTGCATGGTAAGCTCACTTTTCGCCATTATCAAGCCCAAATCATAAAATTTGCTAGTAACTTTGGTGCTGGGAGTATGCGGGAACCAAAGCAGAAGGCAAGTTCCCATCTCCGCCTCCAGCTCGCGCCCTGTCACTTGGTTCAAGCACTCCACCACGTCTGCCCAGTATGTGCTCAACCCCGTACAGCTCCAAAACATATGCCCAAAATCAGCACTTTCTGCATTGCACCTAGGGCACGGCGATTGGGTCCCTCAAATACTGCAGAATCTTGACCGGGGTTAAATAGCCCCTATGCAAAGTATAGAATTGGACCAGTTGGAACCTGGCGTTGCGTGAGCCCTTCCAAGCCCGCCTCAACAGCTGTGGCCACGTCGTCTCTGGGATGATCCTACCAAGATCTTCCTCCCATTTACCCTTCAACTTATCCAAGGTCGGAAGCCTCTCTGTGGACAGCCGCCTATACAGGCAAGTAATAGCCTTGAGTGTGCCTGCCGCCATAGTGACGTATTGGCACCCCAACGAAGTTGGGGGTTCCGACAGTCCCATCTTCCACTGTTTCTGGATTCCCGTCACAAGGGCAGCGTGCAACAAATAATCCCCCCTCGGCAGATCGAAAGCGCTCTGCAATTCCTGTAAGGGCAACAAAACACCGTCCCTATACAAGTCTCCAATCATGTGGATCCCACACTCCTCCCAGCCAGCCAACGCCGATCAGTCTCCACCATGCTGGAGGGCCGTGCACATTCCCAAAGGGATTTCTGGAGCATATGGGGCTACAAAACCCGCCCGTTTCTGACTGCGTGTCCAGCACATCCGAAGCGTGTGCTCCTCGAGGGTGAGCTGGTCGAGCCTGATTTTCTGCCCGAGCACAATGAATGACAGCACGTGACGAGGGATAACCCTACCTTGCAATCCGTCAGGGCCTCTAAACTCGCGGGCCACAGCCTGTGTGAGCCATTGCAGCTGTGCTGCCAAGTAGTACCACTCAAAGTCTGAGGTTGCCAACCCCCCCATCTCTCTCGGCCTCATTAGGGTGGCTAGTGCTACCCGCCTTCTACCGGATCCCCAAATGAACCCGGTCATCAGCGCCCGGAGCGTCTTAAAAAAGGACGACTGGATTTGGGGTCGGTCGACTGTCGACTCAGTAGAGACTTACCAAGGTCTCTATTTTCATTCGTTCTAATATACAAGAGGGACCTACACCCAGTACTAACGTACTATATACTAAAACTGGCGTACAATTCCCTGTGGTACGCAGTGGATAGTTTCCCTAATACTCAGACCAATTATATCTGACCTCGATTTTTCTGCCAACCACTAAATGCGATGAACAATAGAAGATTCTCCACACAGCCTTAGTCGTGAGGATAGCCTTGAAAAAGTCTCTGAGACGAAACACGTGTCGGCGAAAAAAAATACAAAATGGACATTATATATCTATCATTGTGGACTAACGTTAGATAGATTAACTGGTTTTGACAGAATCTGAATATAGATCTAGGATTTCCTAGAATACATACTAAGTGGAAATCAAGTGGAGTGCTAAGTGGCCTGCTCTCATTTTCTCTTGTTTCTTAGGCACATTGTGCCTTACTGACACTTCTGGTGGTGGGTGTGCATCAGGCCACAAGAGCACCCTTTGCAGGCGACATAATAACCACTTCATTTTGTACTATACGTCTTAAAAATTATTTCTGTGAAGGATATTACCTTATGTGCGGACGTTTTCCCTCTTGTTAGGGGAACACTATCACCATTCCTCCTGTTTGTACATCTTAAAAAAGGAGACCGGTATCCAGACCGGCAAAGTACGGAAGAAGTAAAGCAGCCGTGGGAGTGCCACCATCTTCAAAAGGGCTATTCGCCCTGCCATTGAAAGTGGGAGGGTCCGCCAAAAGGCCATGCAGCCCTTGAGCCCCCGCAGTGCGCCACCTACATTTCCTTCAAAGAGGTCAATGGGAGCATGAAATACGCAGACCCCCAGATACGGTAGGCAATCACGCTCCCACCTCAAACCCTCAAGCGCCAGAGATGTCTGACCCTCTGTGGACAAGGGAAACAGGCAGGTCTTTGTCCAGTTCACCTGTAAGCCTGACAATCGACCAAAATCCCGAAGCAGGGTTCTTGCGACCTGCAGGGAATCCCCTGCATCAGCCAGATACAGGAGGAGGTCATCCGCGTACAGGGATATGTGGTGAAGCACCCCACGCATCAGAACACCCTCGTACAATTGCCCCTGCCGGGCATGTGCCACTAACGGTTCAATTGCTAGCGCAAATAGCAGTGGGGACAAGGAATAACCCTGTCGGGTGCCTCTCTCCACCCGACAAGCCGCTGAGATAGTGCGTCCCGTACGAACCCTGGCTGTGGCGGAATTCTACAACAATCTGGTCCAACGTACAAACGGATCACCTAGGCCAAAGCCCTTCAACACCCGGAACAAATATGGCCACTCCACACTATCAAACGCCTTTCCAATATCCACTGACAGCACTACTGCCTCGGACGTTCCCTCCTCTTTCCCCCATGATCCGTATCAGCCGTCGTATACACGTCGCGGGGATTCTAGCGGGGATAAAACCCGATTGGTCCGGATGCACCAGGGAGGTCATGTGACCCAGGAGTCGCGTGGCCAAAATCTTGCTGAGGATCTTATAATCAACTGTGAGCATTGAGAGTGGTCGGTACGCTGTCCTAGAGGTGGGGAGCCCTCCTTTCTTCAGCAGCAGTACTATAATCTCTTCTCTCGTGGTGAGCGGCAGCCTACCCAATTCCCACGCCTCTCTGTAGACCGACTGCAAATGTGGCGCCAGGATGTCAAGGTACGCCGCATAGAATTCCACCAGAAGGCCATCCGCCCCCGGTGTTTTCCTCCTGGCCATATGTTTAACCGCAGCCCTAATTTCTCCCAATGAGATTGCTTCGCCCAGTTTGATGCCCTGTTCCGGGGCCAACTGAGGCAGCCCTGCGGCTGCTAGATAGTCGTTCAGATCGTCGGGCAGGTCCCTCATCCTGCTCTGATACAGGAGTGTGTGGTAATCCAGAAATTGGTTGTTGACCTCTTTCTGCGAATAGACCAGGTCTCCAGCAAGTGTAGACAGTGACACTATTGGAGATCCCCGGACAGCCGGGTTAGCCAGCCAGGCCAATAACGACCCTACCATGTCCCTTTCAGCATGGGCGCGTACCATGTACTCCTTGTAATCATAGCAGCGGAGCCGCTCCACCTGGGCGGCCACTTCCTCCCGCGCCACCAACACCCTCTCTTGGCCGCTCCCGGTTGTGTGATGATCTATTTCCTCCTGACGCAGATGGGCCTCTACCTGGTCTATATCCTGTAGCAGCGACTTACGTGTCCCAGCAATGGATGAGATGCATATCCCCCGCACCACTGCCTTGAACGCATCCCACTCGTGGGCTCGGCTCGTCGCCGTCCCTGAGTTTTCTGCAAAGTAGCGTTCTACTCCCTCCCCGAGCTCTGTTCGAAACGTGGGGTCCTCCAGCGTCGCCGGATTCAGACGCCACGTCTGGATCACTAGTTGCAGCCGTGACCAGAGGACAGTTATCAGACAGGGGTTGTGGTCTGAGAGCGTCCTGGCTAGATACTCGCTATGGCGCATGATCTCCAGGGCTCCTGGAGTGCACAAAATGCCATCGAGTCGCACATGTAGATTGTGTGGTATCGAGTAAAACGAATATCCCTGTCTGAGGGGGGGTGTGCCCGCCAGGCATCCACTAGGCCCCATGCTTCCTGCCATTCCCTTCTCACTCTAGCTATTCTGGGCACCACTGACTGAGCCAGTGGAGGGTGGGTGCGATCCAACTCTACATCAGTGACGGAGTTGAAGTCCCCTCCCAAGAACACTGTGCCAACTAAAAAAGACGCTAGCCTCCCAGGAAGGCGTGCAGAGAAAGCGGCGTGCTCGGAGTTTGGGGCATAAACACTGCAAAATGCCACATCCCTGCCATCCAAGCGGCCGAGCACCAGCACAAACCTCCCCTCCGGGTCTACTATCGTGTTCATGGGTTGGAAGGGAACCCCCGACCGCACCCAAATTAGGGCCCCCCTGGCAAATGCAGAGTAAGTGGTGTAGAATATCTGACCTCTCCATCTCCTCTGCAACGCCCGCCCCTCAGCCTGGTCAATGTGTGTCTCCTGCAAAAAGGCCACCTGGATCCCCCTGCGGACTAAGTAAGCATGTACTTTGTAACGTTTCCTCATGGAGTTCAGCCCTCGCACATTCCAAGTGACACATTTTAATTTTAGTCGGTTCGCCATAAGAGAATATACAACAGAACAGAATCCAATACAGCCTAGTGGGCACACTGACAACCCCCCCCTTTGCAAAACTTCCCCAACAAACCCCCTTCCCATCCTTCCCCAGAACAGGGTCTAAACCATAGTTACCCATCCAAACACAACCCTAAGAAGGGAAACACCCTGGTAGCTACCAGAGTCTCACAATAGGTGTGAGTTAGATGGGATGACCCAACACCTAAACGGGTTGGACAACAATCTCACCTACCCAGCTCGCTGGTCGAGCCTCACGTGCTGAATTCCCCTCCACCTGACAGTGTTCCACCCCAGGGGGGCCCCCCAGGCAAAATTCAAACAGCAAAAGGCAATATTCAAAAATCAAGAATCAAAAATCCAATATCCCCCCCGTGCCCCCGCCTCAGCAAAGAATCGAGCCTCCCCACCATCTCCAGCAGAGTCATATCCACCCCCCTCAAGGACACAAGACAATGTTAAGTGCACCTCCTCTTACTATACAGAGGCCGGGGCCAGGCAACGTCACTTGACCATCATGCCATCAGCAGTCCGTGGAGAGACCTGAGGTAGATGTCTATCGTCTTCCTCAGAACCCTCTGACCCCACCTCCGCCGATCCATGTTGGGAACCTGAGTCCACCATCGAAACTGCAGTCGCCGCTCCTGATATAATAGTGACCGCATGCAAAGCCGCTTGTCTCTCCAGCTCCGTCTGGGCAGTCGACGGTGACCGCCTATTCACCACACGTTTCCTGTTGCGACGGCCCCTACGAAGTTTTGGCTGAGTCTCGGCCTCCGAATGCCGCTGTCCAGCGCCGTCCTTACCCGCACGGTACTGCTCGAGCCAGTGCTATGCGTCATCTGGCACGTCAAAACAGGTAGTAGTTCCGTCCACCATCACCTTCAAGCGTGCCGGGAAGAAAAGAGCATATTGTATACCCTTGTCGCGAAGGGCCCTCTTGATCGTCATGAAGAAAAAGCGGCTCCGTTGGACCTCTTGAGAGTAATCAGGGTAAAGGGAGACCGAGGCATTGACGGTCCTATGTGGGCCAGAGGTCCGGGTATACTGTAAGATGAGGTCACGGTCCCTGAAATGGAGCAGGCGCGCTACCACCGGCCTGGGAGGACGGCCCAGGGCCGGCAGGCGGGCCGGCACACGATGGGCCCTCTCCAGCGTATAAAATTGTGACAGGCCTTCTGGGGCAACCACCTCCCGCAGCCAACTTTCCAGGTAATCGACCATGCTGTCCCCTTCGATTTTTTTTCGGGCAGGCCCACCACCCGAATGTTGTTGCGTCTATTACGCCCTTCTGTGTCCTCGGCCCTCATCTCCAGCAGTTGCACTCTGCGCGATAGGTCACCCAAGGACGCCTCCGTCGCCTTCTGGGCAGGCTCCAGTATCTCCAGTGCCAGTTCTGTGCTCTTGACGCGATCAGCCAGCTTGCCATGGTCCGCCCGCAATAATCCGAGGTTCAGTGACACCTGCGCAATATCCTGCCTTAGCGCCTCCTTCGTGTCCGAAATGGCCTTGAGGATCTGTTCCATCTGCTGCTTCTGGAGCCCCGCAGCCAGATCTCCAGCCGGGCACTGGTCCTGAGTCTCGGGTGGGTCCTCAGCTTGATCAGTCTGTGTCGCATCCGGGACTCGCCGCGGCTTTCCCATGGCCCAATCTCCAAGACTGAGGTCCAGCTCAAAGAACCAGGGCTACGCTCCTCCAGCCGCGGTCTCCGGGAAGTATAATATGCACACAGAGTGCTCCGTTCAACGTCTGCAGGCTGGGAGCAAAAGCACCAGTCACCGCCTGGTACTGGGTGAGTCGCCCACCGGTGGACCCGCAGCGGCCCCAGACGCTAAGCCAAATGCGCCGCAGTCCGCTCACCATAAGTCCGCG
This sequence comes from Lissotriton vulgaris, assembly GCF_964263255.1. Taxonomy (NCBI): domain Eukaryota; kingdom Metazoa; phylum Chordata; class Amphibia; order Caudata; family Salamandridae; genus Lissotriton; species Lissotriton vulgaris. Next base: position 609,291,381 of record NC_141700.1, read on the forward strand.
ACACAGCTGGCCCCCCCTCCCTGCCGGTGTGTTCTCTTTGCACCAGCCCCCCAAGGATCTCGGGGCACCGGGCGGCGGGGCGCAGCACCAGCGGGGGCGTCTTCACAACGTCCCACCTTCCAGGGGTTCAGGCTCTCCCCCACCCCAGAGTGCGGGGACGGCAGCACGAAGGAGGGGTGCCTCAGTGCAGGGTCCTCACGGTGCCAGCACAGGCAAAGGATCTTCGCCGCCGCTCTTTCTGGTCTCCGCAGTCCGCAACGGACCCATGGGTTCGAGCCCGCCCCGGCTCACCACCGGGCCCAGGGGGGTCACCGCCGGCACCGCCTTCCAGTCCCTTCCCCAGGGCACCTATGGTATTCCCACACAGCCGGTCGTCTGGGCACCTCCCGGGCCAATATAGCGTTCCGTGCCCCTCAGCCGAATCCAAATCGTCCGCAGCGCGGTCAGCACTCGCGCTTCACCGCAGCGCCTGGTCTCGCCTCTGCTGGGTCACTGGTCGCCGTCGGCGGACTCCGATCCACGCGAGGCCAGGCCCCCCGTAGGCCAGAAGTAAGATGGTCGGGCTCCTCCAAGGGGGATCAGCAGCGATCACTGAGCGGGCGGCCCCCGGGGTCCGAGCCGAGGCTCAAATCGCTTGTAGGCACCTCCCAGTCCTAGGGGGCTCACCCCAAGGCCGTCTGCACCACCAGGGAAGTCCCTTGCTCAGGATAAATCGTGAGGCCGACACGGAGCTCTTAGCTCACGCGTCCATGCCCGATGGTGCCTAAGCCACGCCCCCTTTAGTAGCTACACATGCATGATACTGGAGCCCCAGTATACTGGCTCTGAGCTAAATACTGATGTGGTGGTCATCAAATATGGTTTGTCCTGTTTGAATTATTACGATCTTTATGCTTGATACTATCGGTTTAAATACCCTGTTTGCTCAGTTTCATGCATTGTGGATCAGTACGATGTCAATAGTTATGATTGCATTATGGAAATTTGTATTTTATATTCTATGTGTATTTTGTATCAACTTTTGTGATTTTTTAAAATCGAAATAACGTTTATGACTGACTGACATTATGGAAATTTGTCACATTGCCATTATGCCCATTGACATTTTCTAGAATAAATGCACATAAATAAATACACATTATAATAAATATCATATAAGCAATGTAATGCAACCCAAAATAGATAAAATATGCTTAAATATTCATGTATGAGTCAATAAATATGTATGAATTAAACACTAAAATGTCAATAAATATCCATAATCATAATACACTGATAAAAAAGATAATTGTTTAGAATTCTTTCTAAGATCTCGCCACAATATATCGGATTGGATTAAATAATTAAAGACATGTAGAAAGATCCTCTGTTATATTTAGACCTGAAGGTTGTTTTGTGTTAAGTTCCAAAATATATCTAGTCTCCAACTGTCGTAATCTGTGTTCTCTATTGCCGCCCCTTCTGCTTGGTGGTATAGAATCTATAACGAAATACCTGAGATCCTGACGCTGTGACTCATGGTTGGTTTTAAAATAGCTAGACACCGGGTAGGTATTGTCTTGATTGTTAATTGCCCTCAAGTGTTGTTGTATCCTTTTATATACTGCAAATTCTGTCTTGCATGTGAGTAATTTGGATATTTTGTGTCTTCTCTCACTGAAAGGAGTAGTATAAGTTGTTTTGTTATCTCCTTGCTGGCACGCCTTGCATGTTTTGCATTTGAAAAAAACCTGTATGAGTTTGTAGCCATTTAGTTGCCTCTATGATTTCAGGACTTGTTTTAACTTAGTCATCCCTCATGAAACGACTCCTACTGTACGTTACGGACGGTCTCATAGGTAGTTTTTGGCCAATCACTGGGTCATTGAGAACCATAGGCCAGTTGTGAGATATTATTGATTGGATCTTTTTGTGTTGCTGTCTGTATTGGATTTCGATCCTAAACTCTTTTTTAGTTTCCTCAGTCTGAGTTTCTGATCTAGGTGGGCTTATGTCAGTCTGTAATAGTTTTTCAGTCAGTAACTCAAGTCTGCTTTTCGGCATAGATTTGGAAATGGCACTGTCAATGACCTGATTGGTGTATCCTCTTTCTAGAAACCGCAGTTTGCTATCTGCTTGAGCTTTTAATAGGGCTTGCTCTTTGCTATGGATACGCCTCAGCCAAAGCATTTCTCCATAGGGGATACTAGTCACGAAGTGTTTGACATGTGAACTACTAGCATGAAGTGTTGGGTTTCCAGCAGTTTCCTTGCGAAATAATTGTGTTTCAATCTTGTTATCCTCTATGTAGACATGAGTATCTAGGAAACTAACTGTTGTGGTGCTAATGTCTGCAGTAAAGTGTACCTTTAGATCATTTATATTTATGGCTTCTACGAATTATTGGGCCTCACTGACATTGCCATCCCATAATTTGAACAAATCATAGATGAAGCGCAGCCATAATTTCACCTTAGTTGTCCTGGTGCTCAGTCATGAGGACCAGCTCCTCCCACCAGCTCATGTGAAGACACCCGTAGCTGGGAGAGAAGCTGGCCCCCATCGCCACACCTCTGGTTTGTCTATATAGCAGGTTATTAAACATTTGTTATTTATTTATTTATTTATTTAAAAGGTTTTATATAGCGCCTGCTAGACCCGGAGGTATCAGAGCGCTTTACATGGGTATCAGACAATAAATTGCAGGTTACAGCTTTACAAAGGTTACACAGTTATTAGAGCATGGCAATTTTAGTAACAAGTAATGTTGAGACAAACAAAAAGGAACATGTAGGTAGGGGAAAAAGCTGGCAAGGGGAGATATTTCAGGGAGGGTGGGGGTAAGGGAAGTAGACAGAGAGTGGAGGAGGGAAAGAGGAGGGGAGAGTTAGTGTGAGAAGTTGGCCTGATATATAGTGCTCACTATTCTAGTGATCACTGTGTATCATACCGAACGACCCTTATTGATGATTGGTTGTAAGTCAACCTTATAGACCAGCTATCCTAGTAGCGTGGACAAAAGCAGTCTTTAGGCTAAACTCTAGAGGGCGTGTCAAGCCAGCTGTTTTACCATCACATATACCCCTTGAACACCAAGTGAAAGGACACCACACAAGTTGTTATAAAAATAAAGGATATTTATTAATAACAAGTCTACCCTGAACTCTTTATGAGTCAGGGAGCTAAGCACAATACAAAACTCTTACGAAAATACTACAAGTTGAACAATTTACACAAATGCTCGAGGGGCACGAAAAACCATATACTCTAAAAGTGGAATGCGAAATGCTAGCAGGTGAGTAACACGATCCAGAGGCTTCAGGACCGCTAGGACTACACTACTGAACTCTAAGGCTAGGAGCAGGAGGCCTAGGGAACTCGGGTGCAGAGTGTGCACTCTCACGCGGGATGCGGGACAAAGTCTATGGATGCTAGCAATTCTAAAGTTACTGTTTCCGGACGAATCCGACTAGGTAGACTGAAAACGAAAAAGGATCTGGACACTTGGATAGTGAATCTGCGTTGGAGCACCGAAATGCTCGGGTTACCTAGCCCAGGGGCTGCGGCTGCATAGGGTTCAAAAGACGTCGGGAATCCTCGTTGTAGTCTATGGAGCCTGAAAGAAGTTGTTGCTGGCAGGCGACCAGTGAAGATGTTCGGTGTGATCCAAGGCTGGATCGGTGATGGAGACGACCTGAAAGCAGAGGGGACTCAGTTCTTAATCACTAGCCAGTGATTGTGTGGGCACCAGGATGGCACCGGATGAGGTCACCGCGATCAGGTGAGTGGGCAATGCTGGACTCTGCAGTCACACGGGCCAGGAGGCGTTGTCGGCGACCAGGCTGGAGGTGCGAGCTGTCCCACGAGGGTGTCTGCTGTCGGCGATGCTGGAACCAGGATTGGAGCAACAAGCCTTGGCAAAGGCAAGCCCATGCGGTGGAGTCAAAATGGCGTCTGGAGTGGACCAGGAGGGTCCGGGGTGCTCCTCTTTTGGAAGGGATCAAGGGCCAGTCTGGAGCAACCAGACCAGCGGTAAAAACGTCGTGGTACGTCGTCAGGAGGGCCATTAGCCAACGGGCAAGTGACCGGACAACGTGGCAAGCAGCAAAGAGCAGAAGGGCCCTACGCAGATCTCGTGGATGCTGGGGGGCTGGACTTAGGTGCTGGAGCTGCTCTGGGTTGGGGCTTCTCAAACCCCAGTGCACTCACTCGAGGATCCCTCGGCGGTCGTGCTGGTTAAGCGTCGTGCAGGTTTTGAAGATGGCCGGTCCCTCAGGTCTCATCACACCCACGAATCTCAGCTGGGCTGATGATGCAGGTAGAGGTCAGAGATGGCAGGGAATTTGGGTCTCGTCGAGCTGGTCAGTCTTGATCCGGAGGATGGACGTGCAGCAAACCGCAACCGCTTAGGTGGTGCCTGCTGGTGCAGTGTGGCTACTCCTTAGCCACAAGGGAGAGTCTTCAGAGAATGTCAAGAGTTCCTTTCGTGGAAAGTAGTTCAATATTCAAGATTATCTAATTTGGGAAGGGAGCCCGCTCCTACCTTTATCCTAAGAAAAGGGGCTGGCACGCGACTAGGTCCTGCCCATGGGTGGGACCAGGAGGGGGGTGGTTACACCCCTCTCCTTTGTCCGGTCTCTCCCCAGCTCAGGGGCTGGGGTGCCCCTGGCACTGGTTTGAGCCGGCATATGCACAGTGAGCACCGGGGTGCCACTTGCAGTCACCTTCCTCTCAGCCCTGCCTACCTGGGATACACAAAATCCTGTCTGGGATGTGGCTAGCACCGCCCCTGACAGGAAACCCTGTGTCCGAGCTCTCCTCGCTGGAAGGACTCCCAGCAGCAGGAGGTCAGACTTGTGTCTGTGGTGGCAGCATCCATTTTGTGATGCTGAGGCTCGAGTTAACTTTAACCGGGGTTCACAGTTACATACATGTTGTGTCCCTCTAGAAGGGTGGAATGCTAACCCTGTCGCCAGAATTGGCGAGGAGTTAGTATTCCAATTCGTATGACACCTTACTCGACATGTTTTGATAATGCGATACCAAAGTTAGCAAATAACCGCAAGGATTATAATGCACTTAAGAGTATATGGTACGGGTTATCATGGAACAGCTATTAGGACTTGGTTCCGCCAGCTGCAAACGGGCTCAGCTCATGCCAGAGCACCATCTCACATAATCCCAAGCACTCTGCCTTCAGGATTGATAAGGCCTGCCATAGGAGTGACTGATAGGAATACATGTGTCCATTTTAGGTTTAGATATAGGTATACTATATCTAAAGCAAAGGGTGATTACACCACCTTGCCCCAGCTGTCGTGCAGCCAGTTGTGTCAGATTTGGGTGGCCAGCCAGGGGTGGCATAATACATGCTGCAGCCCCTGGTAGGCCCTGGGTACACCTAGGCCCTGGATACCTAAGGTATGCTGTACAGGGACTGATAAGGTGGCCCAGTACCAATTGGTAAATGCACCTAAGGTACATGTGCGTCACTTTAGAGAGAGAACAGCTAGGCTGTGGGTCTGATTAGCAGGCCCACAGCCAGGAAAAGTCGTAAACCAGTGAAGCAAAAAGCAAAAATCGGGGGTGACCATAGGATTGCAGACCCCACTCTCCTACATAACCCCCCCCCCCCTCCCAAACTTAGAGACATTAAACTAACCTTGACCAGGTGAGTCTTCTTGTTCTAAGTGGAAGTACCGGGAGAGACCATCTGCATTACCATGGTCAGTCCCTGGGTGGTGCTCCACTGTAAACTCCATCCCCTGTAGGGAAATGGACCACCTAAGAAGTTTGGGGTTTTCACCCTTCATCTGATTTAGCCATAAGAGGGGCTTATGGTCGGTCTGAATCTTGAAGTGAGTGCCAAACAAGTATGGCCTCAACTTCTTCAGGGCCCAAACCACAGCAAAGGCCTCCCTCTCTATAGCTGACCAACGTTTCTCTCTAGGGGTCAGCCTTCTACTTATAAAAGCAATGGGCTGGTCATGACCATCAATATTCTGTTGAGAAAGAACAGCTCCCACACCCAACTCAGAAGCATCTGTTTGGACAATGAATGGCTTGGAGTAGTCTGGACTCTTGAATAGGTGCAGTGCACATGGCCTGCTTTAGGTCATCGAATGCCTTCTGACAGCTAACTGTCCACTGAACTTTCTTTGGCATTTTCTTACTTGTCAGGTCATTAAGTGGAGTCACAATGGTTCCATAATTTCTGACAAATTTCCTATAGTAACCAGACAGGCCCAAGAAAGCTCTGACCTGTGTCTGGGTGGTTGGAGGAGCCCAGTCCTTTATGGCCTGTATCTTTCTCTCCAAAGGTTGAACTTGGCCTCCACCTACAAGGTGGCCCAAGTATACAACTTGACTCTGCCCTATCTGGCACTTGGTAGCCTTGATAGTGAGGCCTGCCTTTTGCAGGGCCTCTAAAACTTTCCTCAGGTGGATCAGGTGATCCTCCCAGGTGGAGCTAAAGACAGCAATATCATCTAGATATGCTGCACATAATTCATCCAGCCCAGAGAGAACTTGGTTCACCAACCTTTGAAAAGTGGCAGGTGCATTCTTCAAACCAAAGGGCATCACCACAAACTGGTAATGACCTCCTGGGGTAGAAAATGCTGTCTTGGCATCCTCCGCTAACCTGATTTGCCAATAGCCAGCTGTCAGGTCAAACGTGCTCAAGAACTTGGCAGAAGCCAATTTGTCAATGAGCTCATCTGCTCTTGGTGTTGGATGGGCATCTGTCTTAGTGACAGCATTGAGACCCCTGTAGTCTACACACAACCTCATCTCTCTCTCTTACCATCTTGGGTGTGAGGTTTAGGCACTAGAACTACAGGACTAGCCCAAGGGCTCTCTGAGGGTTCAATGACTCCCAATTCCAACATTTTCTGTACTTCTTGTTTGATGCAGTCCCTGACGTGGTCAGGTTGCCTGTAGATTTTACTCTTTATAGGCAGACTGTCACCAGTGTCCACCTCATGGGTGCACCAGTTTGTCTGACTGGGTGTCAGAGAGAACATTTGTCTGAAGGATTGAAGAACCTGTTTACAATCCTCTTGTTGATGCTCAGAGAGGCTGTCAGAAAAGACTACACCATCTACTGACCCATCATCTGGGTCCTGAGTGAGCAGGTCTGGGAGAGGGTCACTCTCTTCCTCCTATCCCTCATCTGTAGCCATGAGCAAGCCCATGTCTTCCCTGTTGACAAATGCCTTGAGCCTGTTCACATGAAGTACTCTGTGAGGGCTCCTGGGAGTTCCAAGGTCCACCAGGTAGGTGACCTCTCCCTTTTGCTCAATGTGATGGTATGGGGGCCAGACCATTTGTCTTGGAGAGCTGCTGGGGCCACTGGCTCCAACACCCACACCTTCTGTCCTGGGTGATACACAGTCAGGACAGCCTTTTGGTCATGCCAAGCTTTTTGGAGTTCTTGGCTGGCCTCAAGGTTTTTAGATGCCTTCTCCATGTACTCTGCCATCCTGGAGCGGAGACCAAATACATAGTCCACTATGTCCTGTTTAGGCTTTTTGAGAGGTAACTCCCATCCTTCCTTCACAAGACACAGGGGTCCTCTTACAGGATGCCCAAAGAGAAGTTCAAAAGGGCTGTAGCCAACCCCCTTCTGTGGGACCTCTCTGTAAGCAAACAGAAGGCAGGGTAAAAGGATGTCCCATCTTCGCCTAAGCTTTTCAGGTAACCCTTTTATCATCCCTTTTAGGGTCTTGTTGAATCTCTCAACACGCCCATTGCACTGTGGGTGATAGGGGGTGGTGAATTTGTAGTTGACACCACACTCCTTCCACATAGCAGTCAAGTATCCTGACATGAAGTTTGCACCTCTGTCAGAGACAACCTCCTTAGGAAACCCCACTCTGGAGAAAACTCCAAGTAGGGCCCTAGCCACAACAGGAGCTGTAGTGGTCCTAAGGGGAATAGCTTCTGGATACCTGGTGGCATGATCCACTACCACCAGTATAAATCTGTGCCCAGATGCTGTTGGGGGGGTCCATTGGTCCAACAATGTCAATCCACACTCTTTCAAAGGGTACCCCCACCACAGGTAGTGGTATAAGGGGGGCCTTTGTAGTGCCATCTGATTTGCCACTGGCTTGACAGGTGACACATGAGGGACAAAACTCTTCAGTGTCCTCAGACATATGAGGCCAGTGAAAGTGTGAGGCAAGCCTGTCCCAAGTCTTGTTCTGGCCTAAGTGACCTGCAAGGGGAATTTTGTGGGCCAAGGTGAGAAGGAAACCTCTCAGAGACAAGGGGATGACCAGCCTCCTGGTAGCACCAGGCTTGGGGTCTCTTGCTTCAGAGTAAAGGAGTCCATCGTCCCAATACACTTTATGGGCACCTGTGGCATTCCCTGCAGCCTCAGCAGCAGCCTGCTGTCTGAGGGTTTCAAGAGATGGACAGTCTAATTGTGCCTGCCTCAAGTCTGCCCTGGAAGGTCCCCCTGTCCCAAGAAACTCAACCTGTTCAGGCTCAAGTTCTTCTAGGACCGTTCCTTCTGGGGTCTTTGGGTCAGTCTCCTGTGAGAGCTGATCCTCACCTTGAGGCAAGGGGGAAGGCATTGCCTTAACCCTACTGTTCTTACTCTTGGTTAGCGTCTGGTCCATTGTTCCAGGATCCAGCACTAGTTCAGCTGGGCATTTCTTGGCCTGTGACCTAGTCACAGCAAGGACATGTGCTGACAACCCTAACATCTCCACATGAGTCCTATACTCCACATCTGACCATAGAGAGGATTCCAAATCATTGCCCAAAAGACAGTCCACTGGGAGGTCTGAACTAACAACAACCCTTTTGAGGCCATTTACCCCTCCCCAGGAGAAGTTAACAAGTGCCATACTATGGGTGGTAGTGACATTGCTAGCATTGGTCACTAGGTAGTCTGAACCTAGTATCACCTGTCCAGGGTCCACAAAGTTTGGTGTCACCATAGTGACACTGGCACAAGTGTCCCTGTAGGCCTGAGCCAATTTTCCATTGATTAAAGGCGTCTGCCTGTACTTGCCCAGAGTACTGGGACTTATTGTAGGGGTCAAATCCATGTCCCCAGTACAAACAAGAACAGCCTGGGTAGGTACTCTGACTAGGTCAGAGCCTGCCTCAGATACCAATGTCAGCCCCACTATAGCCTTAGGGGGAACACTACCACTACTAACTGAACTAGGGGTTGCAGGTGCCTTAGGGGCAGTAGTGGTAGGAGCTGGGCCTTTCTTGGTGCACTCACTAAACCAGTGAGTATTACTTTTACAGTATTGGCACCATGGTTTCCCATCTGGATTAGAAGGGCCTGGGTTAGAAGCCCTCCTGGCATCATAAGTCTTTAAGAGACCTATCAGAAAAGGAGTGGTAGGGTTAGAACCCTGTTTTAGCTTTCTGGAGGTACACAATTGTCTCATCTCCTGGAAGCTAAGAGCTGCATATCAGGAAGTGACCTGTGGAAGGTCATCAACCACAAGGGGGCCCTCTGTGTTCCCTCCTGTGGTAGACATGCTTTTCTAGTGAGGTGTAAGTGGTGCTTTTACCTACACTATGGGTTTACCTACTGATCCCTTGCTAAGAGTTGTAGTCAGGGTGTGCTAGGCCCTGTTACTCTACAACAGCTGGTTCAGTAGAACTCAGAGTATTCGAAGCTAAGTTATATGTACCTGGGTACTTATGTGATCTTTCAAATGATATTCTTAGGATACGTGTGAGGTAAAACAGCAAGCTCAAATCCCAACCGCTGCACATCAATGTGAGAAGTTGGCCTGATATATAGTGCTCACTATTCTAGTGATCACTGTGTATCATACCAAACAACCCTTATTGATGATTGGTTGTACGTCAACCTTATAGACCAGCTATCCTAGTAGCGTGGACAAAAGCAGTCTTTAGGCTAAACTCTAGAGGGCGTGTTAAGCCAGGTGTTTTACCATCACATATACCCCTTGAACACCAAGTGAAAGGACACCACACAAGTTGTTATAAAAATAAAGGATATTTATTAATAACAAGTCTACCCTGAACTCTTTGAGTCAGGGAGCTAAGCACAATACAAAACACTTACGAAAATACTACAAGTTGCACAATTTACACAAATGCCCGAGGGGCACGAAAAACCATATACTCTAAAAGTGGAATGCGAAATGCTAGCAGGTGAGTAACACGATCCAGAGTCTTCAGGACCGCTAGGACTACACTACTGAACTCTAAGGTTAGGAGCAGGAGGCCTAGGGAACTCGGGTGCAGAGTGTGCACTCTCACGCGGGATGCGGGACAAAGTCTATGGATGCTAGCAATTCTAAAGTTACTGTTTCCGGACGAATCCGACTAGGTAGACTGAAAACGAAAAAGGATCTGGACACTTGGATAGTGAACCTGCGTTGGAGCACCGAAATGCTCGGGTTACCTAGCCCAGGGGCTGCGGCTGCATAGGGTTCAAAAGACGTCGGGAATCCTCGTTGTAGTCTATGGAGCCTGAAAGAAGAAGTTGCTGGCAGGTGACCAGTGAAGATGTTCGGTGTGATCCAAGGCTGGATCGGTGATGGAGACGGCCTGAAAGCAGAGGGGACTCAGTTCTTAATCACTAGCCAGTGATTGTGTGGGCACCAGGATGGCACCGGATGAGGTCACCGCGATCAGGTGAGTGGGCGACGCTGGACTCTGCAGTCACACGGGCCAGGAGGCGTTGTCGGCGACCAGGCTGGAGGTGCGAGCTGTCCCACGAGGGTGTCAGCTGTCGGCGATGCTGGAACCAGGATTGGAGCAACAAGCCTTGGCAAAGGCAAGCCCACGCGGTGGAGTCAAAATGGCGTCTGGAGTGGACCAGGAGGGTCCGGGGTGCTCCTCTTTTGGAAGGGAGCAAGGGCCAGTTTGGAGCAACCAGACCAGCGGTGAAAACGTCGTGGTACGTCGTCAGGAGGGCCACTAGCCAACGGGCAAGTGACCGGACAACGTGGCAAGCAGCAAAGAGCAGAAGGGCCCCACGCAGATCTCGTGGATGCTGGGGGCTGGGCTTCGGTGCTGGAGCTGCTCTGGGTTGGGGCTACTCAAACCCCAGTGCACTCACTCAAGGATCCCTCGGCGGTCGTGCTGGTTAAGCGTCGTGCAGGTTTTGAAGATGGCCGGTCCCTCAGGTCTCGTCACACCCACGAATCTCAGCTGGGCTGATGATGCAGGTAGAGGTCAGAGATGGCAGGGAATCCGGGTCTCGTCGAGCTGGTCAGTCTTGATCCGGAGGATGGACATGCAGCAAACCGCAACCGCTTAGGTGCTGCCTGCTGGTGCAGGGTGGCTACTCCTTTGCCACAAGGGAGAGTCTTCAGAGAATGTCAAGAGTTCCTTTCGTGGAAAGTAGTTCAAGATTCAAGATTATCTAATTTGGGAAGGGGGCCCACTCCTACCTTTATCCTAAGAAAAGGGGCTGGCACGCGACTAGGTCCTGCCCATGGGTGGGACCAGGAGGGGGGTGGTTACACCCCTCTCCTTTGTCCGGTCTCTCCCCAGCTCAGGGGCTGGGGTGCCCCTGGAACTGGTTTGAGCCGGCATATGCACAGTGAGCACCGGGGTGCCACTTGCAGTCACCTTCCTCTCAGCCCTGCCTACCTGGGATACACAAAATACTGTGTGGGATGGGGCTAGCACCGCCGCTGACATGAAACCCTTTGTCCGAGCTCTCCTCGCTGGAAGAACTCCCAGCAGCAGGGGGTCAGACTTGTGTCCGTGGTGGCAGCATCCATTTTGTGATGCTGAGGCTCGAGTTAACTTTAACCGGGGTTCACAGTTACATACATGTTGTGTCCCTCTAGAAGGGTGAAATGCTAACCCCGTCGCCAGAATTGGCGAGGGGTTAGTATTCCAATTCGTATGACACCTTACTCGACATGTTTTGATAATGCGATACCAAAGTTAGCAAATAACCGCGAGGATTATAATGCACTTAAGAGTATATGGTACGCGTTATCATGGAATAGCTATTAGGACTTGGTTCCGCAAGCTGCAAACGGGCTCAGCTCATTCCAGAGCACCATCTCACATAATCCCAAGCACTCTGCCTTCAGGATTGATAAGGCCTGCCATAGGAGTGACTGATAGGAATACATGTGTCCATTTTAGGTTTAGATATAGGTATACTATATCTAAAACAAAGGGTGATTACACCGCCTTGCCCCAGCTGTCGTGCAGCCAGTTGTGTCAGATTTGGGTGGCCAGCCAGGGGTGGCATAATACATGCTGCAGCCCCTGGTAGGCCCTGGGTACACCTAGGCCCTGGATACCTAAGGTATGCTGTACAGGGACTGATAAGGTGGCCCAGTACCAATTGGTAAATGCACCTAAGGTACATGTGCGTCAATTTAGAGAGAGAACAGCTAGGCTGTGGGTCTGATTAGCAGGCCCACAGCCAGGGAAAGTCGTAAACCAGTGAAGCAAAAAGCAGAAATCGGGGGTGACCATAGGATTGCAGACCCCACTCTCCTACAGTTGGAGACACAGCATGGCAAGAGGAGGGGGAGGGTGACAGGGACACAAATCGGTAGGCGAGTCAAAGCTGCGCCCAAAGTCCAGAACCTGTGATCCCAGGGGGAGTGGTATCATTTCCCCATCTCTGTTGCGTGAGGCTCCCTTAGCGCAGTGGACTCTCTCAGAGGGGTCTCTGAGACTCCAAGGCCTATTTACTGGATCCTTCCCCAAAAACGGGAGAGGGAGTACTTTGGCAAGGGGTTCCATACCATACCTCAATTGTGAGTGTCTCCCTTTGCGCTGTGGACTCTCTCAGTGGGTATTCTGAGACTCCAGCGTATATAACTTGGATCTTGCCCCAAAAAGGGGAGAAGGAGTGCTTAGTCAAAGGGCACAAAAGGACAGGGGGCTAGGTGGTGAAAGCAGGCAAGGGGAGATATTCCAGGAAATGGGGGTTTAGGAGCAGGGGAAGTAGACAGATAGTGGAGGAGGGAAAGAGGCGGGGAGGATTAGAGACATGGCAAGGCAAGGCAAGAAGAGGGGGGAGGGTGACAGGGACACAAACCGGTAGGCGAGTAAAAGCTGCACCCAAAGTCCAGTAAGCTGTGAACCCAGGGGGAGTGGTATAATTTCCCCATCTCTGTTGCGAGAGGCTCCTTAAGCGCAGTGGACTCTCTGAGGGGTCTCTGAAACTCCAAGGCCTACTTTACTGGATCCTCCCCCAAAAAGGGGAGAGGGAGTGCTTCGTCAAAGGGCACAAAAAGACAGGGGGCTAGGCGGTGAAGCGGGCAAGGGGAAAGGTTCAGGTGAGAGGGAATAGGACCAGGTAAGTAGACAAAGAACGAAAGAATGTTATTCATCAGACAAAAAACAACCATTTCGATTAACATTTTCTTCTGATCTCCTACATTGCCCATTGTATTTTCTAAGAAATGATGCAAAGCTCGTAGTCCATCCGTGTGTAGAATGCTAGTGTAAAGTGAGCTTACATAGAGTGCAATAAACAAATAACGTTGATTCCATTCAAAGTCTTTGAGTTTTCTCAAAGTCGCTGGTATCACTCACATATGATGGCAAAGACTTGACCAGATTCTGAAGGAAATAATCCACATATTGAGATGTATCTTCAAGCAGCCCATTGCTTGCTGATATTATTGGTCTGCCAGGAGAGTTTAAAGGGTCTTTGTGGATCTTGGGCAGAAAATAAATCGTAGTGGTTGTTTTAAAAAAAATTAAATTCCTGTACAGAAATTAAGTTGTTGTTTTTCCATGTCGATAACTTTTTGTTAAAAGCCGCATATAGCAATTTCAGTTCAGATCCACTGCTCTTCGTATAACAGGTCCTGTCGTTCAATTGTAGGCTTTCTTGGAATATTTTTCTTTTGACATTAGCAATATGTTCCCACCTTTGTCCGAGGTGCGAATGACAATTTTGTTGTTTTCTTTGCGTTTCTTCATCCATTCATTATAGTTGATTCTGTTTGATATATTTAGATTTTTCTCTGTGTATCTTGGTGTTAAGTACCTTCAACTGCTCTGTTACCCGCTCATGGAAGATATCAATTGAATCTCGCATCATGACTGGATTGAATATTGATTTCGGTTTAAAATGGGTTAATGGCCCTCGTGCCTAGGTACCACTACTCTGATTGGCAAAATGTCCTGCTGAATTAGAAACAAACTCGGACATTACATTTTCACAGTTGCTTGTTTCTGAATAACAAATGACTTGTCCGATTGAGTAGATGCTTGCAGGTCTGGTGTCCCCACTTCCCCAGTCATATCATGTTTTTTATTAGTCAAATGGAATTTTTGGACTTTTAATATTCTCGTACTTTTAAAGATATCCAATCTTGTTCTAGCATAATTAAAATTGCTCGCAGGGCAGTATTTAAGTCCCAAACGTAGTCCTCGTTTGTCATTGTCACTTAGTTCTGTGGTGGAAAGGTTCACAATTGACTTGTCTAGTGATCTTCTATTCGTTATTTGCCTTTCCTCCATCTGCCTCGCTTTCTTAGAGTTGTTCCTAATTCGGTTTGCCTTCCTTCATTGTTTGCGCTAATAGTTCTTTCTTGGCCATAGTTGTTTTTTTGTACGCGAGGACGGAGTGTTTGTCTCCTGTCCGCACATTAAAAAAACGAATTCCTCATTCAGCGTGTGTTTTTGTCTTCCTTGGCTTATGCCCGATTCCCATTCCGATTCGCTATCAAGAGCTGAGCTCAAATCCGATTGTGATGTACTTGAAGCTGCTTCTTCTGTCCTGCTGGCGCCCGGCTTCGCAGTTGCTGTTCTTTTATCCTTCATTGATCTCAAAGCCTCATATTTCTTCGAGAAGGTGAAGATTTAGCCCACCTCATAGTCTGTTTGTCCCGATGGAACTTGTAGGTTTTGCGCACCTTGATTTTATCTTCCTCTTTTCTTAATCCTAGTGTCATTTCCTGGCATAGTCTCATCCTTTCCTCAGCTTGTTCCATCTTGTCCAATTCTTCATTAATTTTAGCTATCTCCTCAAGTAATGCTGCCCGGTCTATATTGGCATATTTTATTAGGATTCTCATTAGTAGTTTGGAGGACTCCAAGTCGCACTCTGCCCATTCATGCATCATTAGTGGATTTGATATATATATATATATATATATATATATATATATATATATATATATATATATCCAACACGACCTCCCTCCAAAGAGAAAGACGAGACCACCACAGGGGAACCGTTTGGAGCCAGCTTTTATTGAGGAACACCTCCGTACAGACGAATGCATTTCGGCATAATGACAGCCTTCTTCAGCGCCTGGGGTATTCTGCAACAGAGAAGGAGTTCATATGTCGGTATAAATACCCGCCTCCCCCTTGCTGTTCTGTGCTTGCTCCACCCCTTTTAGGTACAGTCCATACGCATACGCCTCCCATTTGGCGCTAAATTGTTATCGCCTACAGGTCCAAGAATGCAATAGAAAAGTGGGTAGGCATTGCGGGGGATAGGAGCAAGTTAGGGGCTATGTTATTGTGAAGTATACCCCAAAGTACGAGTGTCCCAGGATTCAGCGAGCTCCTCTGGTCCTGCTCTGTTTAAAAATTGCAGTAGATTGGTGGGGTTATGAGGAAGGAAGATGACTATTTCAGGTGTCATTATCTCATCACAATTATTTCACAATTGCTAGGCATTGACTTTTAATTTCTTAGAGAAGAGAAGGAAGTAGCTCTGTTTACCTAAAAACATTACCAGGACCATCTTCTTCTGCACCTCTACGCAAACGGCAGACAAAAGAAGTACACATCAGCTTGATGACCAACCTCCCCATGAGAAACTAGGAACAGCTCATTTCTACCCTTTTGTGCTGCTCTAGGAAAGAAGGCCTTTTGGAAACACTTCAGCTTTTTTTCAAGCTCGTGCGTGTGGTGCTCACACGCTTTTGGCCTTTGCATCTGGCTTTCAAAATTGAAAGCACGCAGTTGACCAAAAGCGTGTGGATGTCCCAGCTTTTTGGGAAATGTTTACTCCCAGAGCGTTTTGCTCTCGTGAGCCAGCAGTGGCGCGTATGCTGCCATCTGTTTTGGGTCAGATTTCATCCTTTGAACGCAACTCCTCGTCCCCGACCCTCACCCGCTTCTTCACTCCAGGGTCTTCCCTGGGCTCCGAACTGTTGGCACTAGCTTTTAAGGTCTTGGCCTGCGAAAGACTGCGCACATGCGCAGTCGAGCTGGCAAGATTTAATGGCATTGAGTATTCTCCAGTATTAGGGTGTCTTTAATAGATTCTCATGCTTGAATATTCCCCGTCGTCGAAGTGGGAGTCCCAAGGTAAATAAAATAGCAATAAAATAATAATAACATATGTATGTAAAAACATAACACATAAAACACGCACTAGAAAAGGTAGTAAATACCCAGATCTAATTCCTACATAGGAATACATGATAGAGAGAAAAAACACTTGTAACATATTCCTGTCATTATGTTTGTCCAAACTACAGCCAATCAGGCGCCAGCACCCCTCCAGAACCTTCTCCTCAAAGCTCAGTCCCTCAGATTTTCTACCGTACGTCGTGTGAAGGGAGTCTCCCTGAGCTCTGCTCAGTTTTCTCAACTTCAACTTTTCCTGTGAATTCCAGCATGTCTTCAAGTAAGAAGTCTTTATTTAGACCTTGTTCTTCTTGTGTGAAGCTGCGGCTGTACTCCGATGATCCCCACAAGAAGTGTATTTACTGCCTTTATCCCGACAATGAGGTAGGCAAATGTACATTTTGCAGAACCTTTTCAACTAAGACCCTTAAAGACAGAGAAGCGCGTCTCCTCCTGTGCCTTCAAAGACTTAAGGATAAGGATTCAGCGCTTTCGGACGCAGAAAGCCTTGTGTCTGGACATTCTAAAGCAGCCTCAAATCGTAGCAGTGTGCAGGATTTGCCCTCTCCATTCCTGAAAAAGAGAAAGCTTTCTCTCTCTGTGTCTCCTGCGTTGTCTTCACCTCCTCCTGCTATGTCCACGCCCACGAGACCTGGCTCTCAGGCGTCTACTGCTTCTTCCCATCATGTTTCTGCTAAAAAACATGTCTCTTCGTCGACGGGAGCATCGACGATCGTCCTGACAACGAGATCTGCCATCTCCGGCTCGTCGACGGTGACTGTGATGACGACATCTGCTTCCGGATCTTCGACGACTGCAACATCGACGTTATCCATGTCGACAAAGGTATCCCTCAGTTTTAAGACTGTCTCATCGACGATACCTATTGCTTCCTCGTCTACGAAGAAAACTCGTTGTCAGCAAAATCTTCGTCGACGAGAGTTGTGAAGAAAACTGCTCCGTCGACGGCAGCCTCATCGACGGAGGATCCTTCAGCTACGGCTCCGTCGACACCTATGCCATCATAGTCATCTGCTCTGCCGACGACTTCGTCGACGACGATTGCATCTTCCTTTGCTTAGTTTCCTTTGGTGCCGCTTTCTTCCTCCGGGTCTAGTTCATCCACTGTCGACCCACTGCACCAACGTCCCAAGATGCCTGTTGACCAGCTGTCCATCCCAAGTGATCCACAGCCTCCTTCGCCCTTGTTTGCCACAGGTTCCGAGCAGGACTCTGGTTCTGAGGACGATGTGGATGATCCCTTCAGAGCGGGACGCAGTCCTTCTAATTTAATTATCAAATGCCATGACTATGGTGAGGATGATGAAGAACAATATTTTCAGGCAGAGGAACGTTCCGTGCAGGTTCCAACTGCGACATTGCCTCTGTCGCTCATCTCCAATCTCCAGCACATGTTGGAGGATTACAACCGGCGTTTCCCGACAACTCAACAGGGTTCGCCAGTACCTACAGCTCCAGCATCTGTTGCGGCTTCTGCTGCTGTTCAACTACCACAACCACCAACGCCTTCTCCTCCGGTTCAGACGTCTGTTCAGATACACACGCCTGTGTATGACGATGATGACGTTCCTCCAGAACGTGAGGATGGTGAAGTTCATGATGGCGATGACGACGCCAGTCACATGGCTGAATGGGACGACTACCAAATTCAGACGCCGTCCCCCCCCTGTGTCCCCCCCCCCCCTCCTGTGACGCAGGGGATTCTCCACCCGTGGACATTGCAAGTTTCCATTAACTGATGGATAAAGCGGCTCAACGCTTTAAGCTGCCAAGAGTCCAGAGAGAGGAGGACTGTTTTCTCTACAACTTCGAGAATTAACCGTTTAAACAAATCCATACGGTTCCTATCATCGACTTTATCTGGAGTGAGTGGGTAAAATAAATGCAAACACCAAATTACATACCGGCGCAAATGCCTCGCCTTGAGAAGAAATATAAAGCACCCTTCGGATCTCCAGCATGCTTGATTGCGCAGCCAAAGCCAGATTCGGTGGTCACCTAGGCTGCTCAGCGTCGTTCCCTGAACCCGAGTTCTCTCATTACAGCTCCTCCTGATCGGGAAGGTCGCTGCCTTGACGCTATTGGACGCATATTTTCAACGATGGCCTCTACTACGGTGAGAGCGACGAATGCTTTAGCCGTTTTAGGGCGCTACGACCGCCAGATGTGGTCAGACTTGTCTGCTCTTGTGGCCCTCGTCCCGGAACCCTCCAAAGCGGAGGCCTTGAAAGTTCTTCAAGACGGAGAGAGAACGTCGGAGGAAATTATTGACTGCGCTGTTGATATTGCTTGTACTGGCTTCCGTCAGCTTGCTGGGGCAGCTGTTTTGTGACTGCAAGGTGGGTTACATTCCGCCTCTTTTCGCCAGTAGGTACAGGCGAAATCCTAGATATGCCGTATGACGGCGAGTCGCTTTTTGGTGCACATGTCGACGAGGCACTGCAGACAATCAAGAAAGACACTGACACTGCTCGTTCTTTAGGGACTTTACAGTTCTGTAAGTAGCCTTTTCCTGGTGCACGCGGCCGCGGCACCTCTTCTACTTTTCGCAGAGGAAACACTCAATACCGCTCCTACCACCAGGGTAATCACGATATTCTTCCAACCAACAGCAGTCCTCCCGTCAGCAATCTTCGAAACCCTACCGGGGGAAGTCTTCCTATAGAGGATCCACTTCCAAACGCCAATGACTTGCCTTTCCCCCCAAGAGTTGGAGGTCGAATCTCCCTGTTATCTTCTCAATGGTCCTCAATCACCTCGGACCGTTGGGTTCTGGACATTGTAGACAAGGCCATGCTCTGGAGTTTAGGATTCCTCCTCCCACTCCACCATCCGGCCCACCTCAAGGAGCTTTTCCATCAAATTTGTCTTATGATCTAAAAAGGTGCCATTGAAGTGGTTCCCAAGTCTCAAAGGGGGATGGGATTATATTCCCATTTTTTTCTTATACTCAAGAAGACAGGAGACTGGCGGCCGATCCTGGAATTGCGAGCACTCAATAAGTATCTCAAATGCCAACTCTTCCGCATGCTTACACTCGTAGAGATCTTGCGTCTTCTCTCCATGGACGACTACATGACCACCATCGACCTCCAGGTGCTTACTTCCATGTCCCAATTCTTCCACGGCATCGGAAGTACTTGGGCTTCCGGGTGGGACAGAGAGACTTCCAGTTCAGGGCGCTGCCTTTCGGCCTACGCTCCGCCCCTGTGTCTTCACGAAAGTGTTCGCTCCAGTGGTGGCTTACCTGCGTCTCCAAGGCGTCCAAATTTTTCCATACCTGGACGACTGCCTCCTCAAATCGCAGTCTCGCACCCAGCTACTAAGGGACACTCGACTTTGTCAGGACGTGTTTCGCTCCCTCAACCTTTCCATCAATGTCAAAGTCCCAGGTAGACCCAGCTCCCTGAAGAAATTTTCTAGGAGCCACTTTAAACACAAAACTGGCCAAGGCATTCGTGTCTCAAGAGCGTCAACTGAAGATTCTCTGCTTGGTGTCTCTTATTCATGCAAAACAGTCCGTTTCAGTCCTGATCTTAGTCATTTCTGGGGATGGCATCATCAATCCCTTTGCTTATCCCAAACTGCAGGCTACGGACTCGCCCCATTCAAGAGGAATTGGACAGTGGCGTCAGGTCACCGGTTCTTTCAACGACCTAGTCAGTGTAACCGCTCGCATGAGGGTGGCTCTCAAGTGGTGGGCGCAGCCATCCAACCTTGCAGCAGGGACTTCTTTCCTTTCCACGACTCTAGAACTCACTCTGACAATGGACGCCTCCTTAGAAGGATGGGGTGCACATCTTCAAGGGCTGTCTATAAAAGGCAAGTGGACTCTGCTTCAACGCTCTTGGCACATCAACAGACTGGAGTTGATGGCCATCTTTCTGGCACTCCAGTCATTCCATCCTCTGATCCAGGGGGAATCGGTGCTTATTCAAACGGACAATACAACCAGTATGCACTATGTCAACAAGCTGGGCGGAATCAAATCTCCACTCTTGTCTCGGCTGGCTCAGTCGATCTGGGATTGGGCACTCCGTCACCAGGTTACCCTGACCGCAGTTCATCTACCAGGCATCTCCAATATCCTAGCGGATTCCTTAAGCAGATCCACATAGTCGATCCACGAATGGGAGTTACATCAACCAACTCTCGACTTAGTCTTTCAACGGTGGGGTCATCCGTCCTTGGATATCTTTGCAACACCAGAGAACCATAAATGCCCATCTTACGCAAGTTGGCATCCCCACCACGGGTCGTGTGGGAATGCCCTTTTGATGAACTGGTGCGATCTATTCGCCTACGCATTTTCTCCGATTCCGCTGGTACCTCGCGTGTTGTGGAAGATTCGTAGACAGCCTTGCCACATTCTCCTGATCGCCCCGACAGGCGTGGTTCTCGGAGCTGCTTCTATCCCAGTGCGAGCCCATCCTCCTTCACCCTCGAGCGGATCTCCTCACAATGGACAAGGGTCAGATTTGCCATCCGGACCCCTCCTCTCTGAAATTATCGGCCTGGAACCTGAGCACCTTGAATTTGCCCATTTGAATATTTTGCCAGACTGCAGAGACATTCTCGCTCAGGCCAGAGCTCCGTCTACAGTTAAAACCTACAAGCTCAACTAGAAGAGATTCGGTCATTGGTGCGCAGATGCTAATATCCATCCTATTCATTCCACTCCGGCTCAGCTGCTCCCGTTCTTTTTGCAACTGGCTCAATCAGGGCTTTCCCATTCCACTTTGAGAGTTTTCTTGGCGGCAATCTCTTGTTTCCGTCAGGATGGCTCCTCCTCGCTCTGTTCTTCCAGAGTTATCCGCCAATTTTTCAAAGGACTGTTCCGGAAGTTCCCACCTATTCGGTGTTCGCCTCCTACCTGACACCTCAATGTCGTATTGGCTCAACTAATGAAGGCACCATTCGAGCCTATCCACAGGGCGGACTTACAGTTTCTAACCTGGAAGGTAGCCCTTCTCCTTGCTCTGACCTCATCACGCTGCGTGAGTGATATTCACGCCTTCACCATTAACCCCATAGCTGCTATTAAACATTCCTCCTCAGTGCTGCGCTGTCCATTAGAACTAGTGCTGAATGGACGTTCAATGGTCGTGCGCAGCACTGGGGAGGTAGTGCTGCCGTCGGCCAATGCACCGAGGCAGCACTTAAGGGGTTAAGCCTCCTTTTCTCCAATTGACATCGGACTGTGTAGTGCTTCGCACCAATTCAACATTTTTGCCTAAGGTGTCCATGGATTTCCATATTAATGAACCGGTTTCCTTGAAAAATTTCTTTGCCGATCCTCAATCTCCGGCAGAGCAACGCTTACATTCCTTGGACATTAAAAGATGCCTTAAATTTTACATCAACAGAACAGCGCCCTTTCGCAGGTCCGATCAACTGTTCATTGCCTATGGACGCATGTGCAAAGGACGTCCTGTTACCAAGCTAACTATTGCACGTTGGATTTCTTCAGCCATTGCTTTCTGCCATCAGAAAGCCGGCACGCCTCTTCAGTCTTCAGTGAGGGCTCATTCCACCAGGGCGATGTCACCCTCTACTGCCCTGTTTGCCGGTGTGCCGCTTCATCAGATCTGTAGAGCAGCCACGTGGTCCAGCAGGCGCACGTTCACGAAACACTACTGCCTGGATGCCATCAACGAAGCAGATACAGCAGTGGGACAGGCAGTGTTTCGCAATCTTTTTAACTAAGGTGAGCCTCTGTCTTCCCTCCTCCATTATGGTTTTATATGCTTACTATTATTACTTGTATGACTATATTATTGTCTCATTGAGTTTTTCTTCCATGCTTTTGCATGACTATTTGAGCCTTAGCGGCTACTACTGCTCACTATTCTATTCAAGCATGTGAATCTATGAACGACACCCTAATACTGGAGAAGAACGAGTGTTACTTACCTGTAAACAGGTGGTTCTCCAGTTGTGGTGTCTTTTATAGATTCACATGCGACCCACCCACCTCCCCTCAGAGGCTCTCTTCTCCTCTTAGACTCTTTTGTCACTTTTGTGCTACGAAAATCTGAGGGACTGAGCTCTGAGGAGAAGGTTCTGGAGGGGTTCTGGCGCCTGATTGGCTGTAGTTTGGACTAACATAATGACAGGAATATGTTACAAGTGTTTTTTCTCTCTACCATGTATTTCTATGTAGGAATTAGATCTGGGTATTTACTACCTTTTTTAGTGTGTATTTTATGTGTTATGTTTTTACATACATATGTTATTAGTATTTTATTGCTATTTTATTTACTGTGGGACTCCCACTTTGACGACGGGGAATATTCAAGCATGTGAATCTATGAAAGACACCAATACCGGAGAACCACCTGTCTACAGGTAAGTAACACATGTTCTTTTTCACTAGCGACGTTAAGCGCCGCCCCTCTTTTCCATTGGCTGGCGTCACCGTTCATGCTAAACGGTGGCCAACCATTGGAGAAGAGGTCCTAGTGACGATCTTCTTTCTCTTCAAGCCCCGTCCTTTTCAGACTGGGTTCCTTGACTTCCTGCTGGCGTGAAAGCTTTCTTATCTTCTTTATGGGGCGGAACAGATGGCCCCATAAAGAAGATAAGGAACCTTTCACGTCAGCAGAAAGTCAGTCTGAAAGGGACTGGGCTAAAAGACAAAAGGCTGTGTCAGGGCGAGCGCTTGTTTACTTATTTGCCTAGAGGACTTGTGGCTGCGCGGTGGGGGAGGGGGGGGCAAGTGTCGTCCCGGTATGCTAGTAATACCATCCTCGGTATGCAAGTAAAACAGCCACTTAATGGGTGGAGTGGGGGCTCCTTAAACCCCTGGATCTGCAAACTGCAAGGAAGGGGTTTTGTCATCCGAAAGGGCTATTTGATCTTAGAATACTTTGGAGCTCCGGCGATGAGGAACATGTTTTTGGAGCGCGCTTCTTTTAGGCAGCAGCGGTACGTAATGAGACGGTATACAATTATCTGATGGGTGAAAAGGACATAATGGCTCAGAGCTAAGGCGGCCAACCTCGGAGCTGGGGCACCGGGTTCGATTCTCGGCAGAGACGCTCATTATTCTGTGATTATGGGCAAATCACTTAATCTCCCCAGTGCCTATCAAAAACAAGCATTGGCATAGCCAATAGATCTCGCCTTTGGGACCTGCTGCACAACTAAATACTTATAAGGTCTCAAAGGCGAGACCTATTGGTTATGCCAATGCTTGTTTGGGTTGGACCCACTCAGATTCCCCTACTGAGGGATCTCGGAGTTAGAGGCTACCTGCCATATTCAACATTTTCTAGATTGATATCAGCTGCATTTTCAGCACGGGTATCTTTTCACACCAATCCTCACTTTGACCTCAAGTTCGAATTTGGAAGTCTTCTGTGTGCTGAGTGGGTATTCACTGATGGATTCTCATTTTTTGTTGAAGCGCTTTGCTAAGAGTTAACAACAGAACCTGCGTACCAAGCATGCTTCCAGCTTTAGAGACCAGGCATGTCCGGTTTTCTAGAAGCGATTGCCATAGGAATGCACTTTCTCTTCACAGAAGAGATAGCGTACATCTCTCTGCCTCCACCTAGGTTATCTGTGTGTCCTTATCACTCCAGCTTCTCCTGATTGAACACACTTTCTGTGTGTGAATGGAGATCCTTGATCCCATACCCTCGCCCATCCCTGCTCTTTCACCTTCTTACATCACATAAAGATTAATGAAAGCTCTCTACTCTTGACAGTGGGCATTAATTTTTGAATGCTTCCAAAAAAGCATTACAGTGCCTAGCATTTTAGTGTCTTCTGCACATATTACGCCTGTGTTTCTTGAGGAGTGGAGTTTTCACCTGCTTGTTAGATTATGTTCCTTTAGCACCAGGGATTGTGGAACCAGTTATGCAGGTATTCTTAACTTGGTCTTTCATAAGATCTTATCCACAGGACGGCTCAGAAAATTCAAGCTTCTTCCTGAAGACCCTTTATTCCCATGAGTTCATTGTTTGCTGCAAAGAAAGAGTTGCTTGTTCATTAGCTACCATGTCAGTGGAACCTTCTCCAGAAAAGGAAGGTAAGAAGAGGAAGCATCTGGGCTTCAAAATCTGTGCCACTAATACCTTGACAATGACAGCTGTTAGCTCTGACACATTATAGGCAAGTATGAAAAGTGCCTCTTCAGGGTAAATAAAACTGGTGCCACTTGGATAAATGGGTGGTGTCTTCCACCATCTTCACCTTGAATTTAACAAGCAATTGGTGGAATGGTCTTACAGCTGCAATATATTTCAGTTTTATTTTTCAGTTAACACGTTGTTTGGAAAGCAGGTCTGTGAGGAGACTTCAAGAATTATTAATAAGCTGGAGAACCTAGAAAAATGGATGGAGTTACCCAATTATTTTTCCAAACATGCATAGGAAACATTTATTCCAAAATAATCAGGGGATTGCATACCAGCAGCATTTGATATTTGTGGGGTATTTCTAGAGCGCGGCGTTCGCTCCGGAGGGAGCATCTTGGCGCTGAAGATCCTGAAAAAAAAACCAGTCCAAGAGGATTAGATGGAGGCTTTGGAGTAGTCGTCAGGGAGAGTAAAGATCCAGGTCTTAAGAAGCCTTCTAAAAGGTTTTTCCTGGGTCAGTTGTCTGAGGGTTTTAGGCAGTTTATTCCAAGCTTTCGTAGCAAGGAAACTGAGGGTTTTACCACCCTTTGTTTTCAAGTTGTATTTAGAGGGACGGATGAGATTGTCATGAGTTGAGGTTTTGATGAGCTAAATTCGCATTCGGGCTAGGGAAAGACACATCTGTTATAAGTTTCTAATTGAAGGCTCCAAAAAGTGAATTACTGTTCCATTTCACTGATCAGAACTCTAATGTCTGAGCTAACTTACAGCTTGTCAGGATGAAACAAATGTTGTTGTAATGCTTCTAACATAGCAGCGTTACAATGAGGCATACCTTCTTCAGTTGTACAAGTAAGCTGACCGTCTCATGCGCAAGATAGGTGATGATGAAAGTTACAAATTGTTAACTGAAAGAAGGAATATACTAGTAAATTTCCGAGTCTGGGAAAAGTTATCTCTGGATGACAGGGATCTTATATGAATGTGTGATGTGTGAACAAAAATAAGACATTCAAATGCCATCACTTCCACAGATATTACTTCCAGATAGGAGATTGGTTGTGTGGAGCTGGAGTATGCGTATTTCCACCTTACATTATGTCGTCCTCACAGTAAGTTTCTTGGGGTTCATATGGGGCCCCTACCATATCAATTCAAAGTCTTACCTTTCCAGATAAAGTCAACACTGACAGCATTCTCCGAAGCACGTCAGTCATCCCAGAAGGCTAGGGAGGTTTTGTTTACCTTGTTTGGATGACTAGCTGATCATTTTCAGTTTATGTAAAGGCGAAATTGGAGTACACAATATGTTTGCTATAGCACTTTGGTCTGTCAATAAATTGGGTAAAGTCTTCTATTTTTGAGAGGACAAGTTAATTGCTGTGTGCAGCAGGAACCAAAAGTACCACCAAAGTCTCTCAATACCTGTTGATTTTGACTTTGTTGAGGAAATATGCTTCCCAGTAAAGTGCCTAGATTTTGGAGTCTAAACGTGTTTGTAGACAGGAAGTACTTTACCTTATTAAACAAGTATCCATGGATATTCTCCACAGAGAGTCTCTTGAAAAGCATGTTCATCCCTTGAATGTTGAATGTGTCTGTACTTCAATGCGTGTCTATTCAAATATTCTACTAGGTATACGCACTATTCAGATAGCTTCTGTGTTATTAACCAGCACTTCACATACCCACTGAAACATGTATGAATGGCATTCATAAATGTGTACAATTTCACATTTGGCAATTTTTCTACGCTCTTGCCGTTTTTGTTCTACTCGAGAGGAAAAACCAAACTGTCTCAGTTATGGCATCTTTCACATATTTTTTCTACATTGCATTTCAGAACATGGTAGTCTTGTGTAAGGACCCTTAGGGGATTGGTGTTCACACTCTTCAGGTTTCCATTTATCATCTTCATACATAAGTACATCTTTCTGTTGCGAGTGCACCATAACAGCCTTGTTCTTTCAGTGGAAGACTGTCTGGTGGGTAAATGCTTTCATCACTCAGCTTCATGCTGCATGCACTCTCAAAATAATGAATCCACAACAGCACAACCAACTCAGTAGTATAGTTGGTAACTAAGTCCATCAGAATGTGTGTGTTGAGGAGCACTAGATTTAGGCACAATACTTCCTACTATGCCTCCACACTCTACAACATACAATGCAACAAACTCGGCTTGGATGAACTAGTAGCCCATATAATGGCAAGCCCAAAATTTGAAGAAAAAACATTAGAAATAAATGTATGACTTATGAGCAAAGCTTTCAACAGAATAATCCCCCCGAAATCTTTTTTCATTAAATAATGGAAAAGATAGGCATTGTGGATTAATGACAAAATAACACAACAGTGACTGACCTGGATTAGCTGCTCATGTATGGACGTGGAAAACATCATAGCTCTGCCATTTCCCCATTTATCTCATATGTGGTCTTGCATTTGGGATCAATTGAAGGCACGATGCCATTGTACCCAAGAGTTATATTACTGTCCTCACTGACTGAGACATCTGGTAAAATGTTATTTGTTCCTGCAAAGCATGTAGCCTCCTTGCTGTTGAATAGATCATTGTTCTCCATGTCTGATTTCCTAAAATGCATTTTTTTCTTTTCTGATAAAGGGGAGGACTTCTTCCTTTTGACTGTGAACCCAACTGATATAGCAGATTCACAATTGCTTGAATGTCCAGTTGGCATTGATGGAACAAGTTAGCCTTTACCATCCATTGCAAACAAGGGTGCATCTGTATTGTTTGGTATCTAAAGTGCGATGGTAGAACTGCCAAATCACAGTAAATAACCTTGGGGCAGGCGTTTTGCTAAACCGTAACATTTTGAACTGATGATGCACCCCTGTCATCACAAACCTGAGATATCTCAAATCTTCTGCATGCCTGTGAATAGAAAAGTCGGTATTGTTGAGAGCAATGGCCACCAACTATTTATTTTTCCTCCAATAATGGCACCAACTTTGAGAGGTTTGTCATTTGGATTTTTTGGGGTTTAATGAATTTACTCACCAACCATAAATCTAATATTGGTCACAAAGTTAGATCTTGTTTCTAAATTAGGAAGTTCCTTTTCCTATTGCATGGTTTTGTAGTAGTTCTTGTGCCTCATGTTGTAGTAATTGGATTTATGTTTTTGTAGTTTTATGATTTTGATTTCACTGTTGAAGATTTTTTTTGAAAATCTATACATTAACTTTGTCTGATCACATTTAGCACCTATTTGTCTGTTGTGAATTTCCCGGCCAAGAGGCAGTTTGTTATTATGCCCCTGAGTGGTGCTAGATGGTGCAGGTGAGTGATTGTCAATTTCTGGTAGTGGCA
Source organism: Lissotriton vulgaris (assembly GCF_964263255.1). NCBI lineage: Eukaryota > Metazoa > Chordata > Amphibia > Caudata > Salamandridae > Lissotriton > Lissotriton vulgaris. Next base: position 609,319,113 of record NC_141700.1, read on the forward strand.
GACACTCTTGTGGCCCATCCAATGGTTTTCCCACTCTTAAAAGGTAATTTTGGTCCCATGTGGTTGCTGCCAGTGTGCAGATTGTGTGAACCCTCCTCTTGCTTGTTGTCTGTAAAATTGGTTTGTGTATGGTTGTCTCTTGTGGGCTCTCCGGTCCTTGGAATCTCATCTTATAAAGATGCCTCCCATGGTTTGCAATGCTCCCATTTACATGGGTGTTTAGTTTGCATTTTTCATCTATTTCACAGTAGTGGACTTCCAGGCCGCATAAATGACTGCCTGTGTTTTTTGGAGATGGTGGACAGAACCGCAAGGGGGGCTTCTGTGGATCTCTAGAATTGCCCTGCCACTACGGACTAGATTCCAAATGGATGGGGGCCTCACTCATCTGAATCTCTGCCTTTACTACTGGGCAACCCAGTTGCTAGTAATAAATGACCGGGCCTTCTCGGCCCAGCAGGAGCCATCTTTGCTGGCAGACCAGGTAGCTATGGCCCCGAAACATTACCTGCGGCGACTCAGTGGGGGAAGGGGGTTGCACCATTCGCACTGACCGAAAGCCGGACCTGCTTGTCTGCTTTATCATGTCTGCAAATTGTTCTAACAGAATTTTATTTTGATGAAAGCCGTTTTTTGTTTTTAATTGCGAACTTTTATTACAATTATTTGAATTATGTTGTCTTAAGAGGCACATCTTTTGACTGGGTGTGAGTGTTTGATTGATTCAGATGCTCCGTCCATCACCACCCCCTTTTGTACCGCTTTTGGCTGCCATAAGTGTGGGAGGGTATGCTCAGACGTGAGTCCCTTGCTCACTTTGCCCCTGGATTCAAGCAAGCCGGGCTGAAGACGGCTGGAATGCCAGAAACCGGTCCTCGGAAGCTTGTTTCTGGTCCATGGAAGACATGGCTTGGCAGTTCGGGCTGGACTGTTCCCAAGAGGCACAGGGTCAGACTGATTTGCATATAGCCATGTCTGAACTGGGGTGGGAGAGTGGGCTAAAGAACGGTGATGGATTAAACCCAGATCTTTTGACTGGGTGTGAGTGTTTGATTGATTCAGATGCTCCGTCCATCACCACCCCCTTTTGTAACGTCTTAAGAGGCAGAGCATGCATCTTTGAGAGTTTGAGTTTGGTTACAGTACAAGTGTGCTCATTCTACAAAAAGGCTTTGAATAGTCTCAGGAGCACTACTTCTATCATCTATTCTGCAACTACTTCGAAAACCCCAGTGGAAAAAAAACAGATTCCTCAATCTAGTGTTGATTTCAGAAGCTCGTCGCATAGCCTTTTGGCTTCTCAATGCATTTTGCGCTGATTATCAACTAATTCTCTAGGGCTCCCTTGATTCAACTCTGAACCCATTAGTCTAAATAAAATTTAGAAATAGAGGTCACTGTAATGGGGCAATGTGGGCTAATGTTCAACACTATAGTGGGCCAAAACGACTCCATACAGTAGGAAAAAGTTTGTAAATCAACACTTCTGCACCTAATCCCTAGATGGCAGAATAATGCACAGCATCTTAATTCTGAATAGATTTATGCTGCAATACTTAACAATATTTTGTCATAATTTAAGAACCTGGAATATACCACTGTCTAATTGCCTCAATCTCAAAGTCTTTGTGCTTTAAAGGCAGATTCTTTGTCATCTGAGCTAAAATATTAGACCAATTTCTACTCAACAAAATGACCAGTTTCCAGTCTAAACACTTTAGGAAGGCCATGATCTTGAGAGAGCCTATAGTCGTACCCGCAAAGATTGAGACCCATGGCCACCACAATTTTTCAAGATGATATTTCTCTCAACCTCAGTTGTATCTCCAACAATCTAATCATCTCCTCTTTAACCACTGGCATGTTTCCACCTGTGTTCACAAATGTATATACAATATGCATCAAGAAATACCATTTGACCCAGCAGGATTCAATTACATGCCAATATCGCACAGTGCATTCGATTGACAATTAATTAACAGATAAAGGTTCTGCTGGATTTCGGATTTTCTCGAAGAGAACATGGTTGTATCAGACCAACAGACCGGATTCTATCCAGGGAGAGGTATTGAATACCCCTGAAGCTCCATCTCGGATGGCTTAAAACAGTGGATCGACTCATAGTAGTTTTTGACATGATACATTATGAAACGAACATTAAAAGAAATTAGCAACCACTTCAGCTAGCTCTTCTCCTACCATATGGACAGGTAAAGCATCTTATGAATACCCATGTTCTTCTCTATACAAATACAGCATCACACAGCACCTCAACGGTCCGATATCCGACCTGTTTTTCAAAGATTACATCAGCCCAGTCCCCAAACTCTTCAAATTGTTTCTCCTCAGTTCCAACAACTACACAGATGATAAACATATAAACCTTTACATGGAAAAATAAAAACCTTCACACTTCAAATTTAGGAGATAGACTCAGAATTGTTAAGCAATGGATATTTATTTCAAAATAAAAATACCTCAAACTTAACAGAACAAAAACTGAGATTCTAACTTGTGGAAGCTGTAAAAAGAATATTCACTGACAGTTTGGCCTCAAGAACTAGGAGCACCACCAACAGCTGAAAAACCGAGAAACCTAGGAATGGTCATGATTCAGCCCTCTCGATAAACTCTTAAGTCAACCAAAGAACACAATCCTTTATTTTCCAGGAGTCTTGGCAGTGGTGGGGTGGGAGAAGATATGTCTGGCCACCAGGGGATTAGGGCAGATGGCAATGATTTGCAAGTTCAAATGGGTGAAGCAATTATCAAATGAGAATAAGCACCTAGCATGTCCCTTCATAAAACCGGGCTTGATAGAGTGCAAGAATTGAATTAATATGAGTGATATACAGTAGTAGACAGAAGTGATGGTTGAAAGGGGAACGAGATGACAAGTGGCAGTGGTAGGTGAGCTATAAATGAAACACTGAGATACTTACAGAAAGGGGCCTGAGAGAAACCAAATCAACCATCTAAATTAACTGCGAAAAACCTTAGAATAATAGGGCAAAATTGAGTGCTCACTAATTAAGACTGAAAAGGAAAACAATGGCCAGCATCCAGGACCTGGTACTTCCAATTGCAGCAAATACATCCCTGCTATGTGCAAAATTTGATCTTTTGTGCATAACTGTGCTTCCAATGGCGAGTGATGCCAGCCGGTTGTATGACTATACAACGCATACAATTACAACACGTTCTTTTACAACACAATTTTTACATTGCAAAGTCAATTACATCGCATAATTTTGCAGCGCATACCATTACAACGCAATATATATAAAATAAATGAAAAGTGCCATTAAAACGCAAGTCAAAAGAACGCATACTATTACAACGCACTACCCTCACCCCTACACTACCCTAAAACACTACTACACTACAACACTACCCACACTACTCCCACACCTGCACTACCATAAACCCTAAAACACTACTTCAATACAACACTACCCACACTACACTACAACACTACCCATACTACTCCCACCCCTATACTACCCTAAAACACTACTACACTACAACACTACCCACACTACACTACAATACTACCCACACTACAGTACAACACTAACCACACTACCCCCACCTCTACACCACCACTACACTACCCACACTACTTCCACCCTACACTACTCTAAACCCTAAAACACTACTACACTACAACACTACCCACACTACTCCCACCCCTACACTACCCTAAACCCTAAAACACTACTACACTACCTACACTACTCCCACCCCTACACTACCCCTAAAACACAACTACACTACAACACTAACCACACTACTCCCACTCCTACACTACTCTAAACCCTAAAACACTACTACACTACAACACTACCCACACTACTCCCACCCCTACACTACCCTAAAACACTACTACACTACAACACTACCCACACTACTCCCACCCCTACACTACCCCTAACCCTAAAACACTACTACACTACAACACTACTCCCACCCCTACCCTACTCTACCCTAAACCCTAAAACACTACTACACCACAACACTACCCACACTACTCCCACCCATACACTACCCTAAACCCTAAAACACTACTACACTACAACACTACCCACACTACTCCCACCCCTGCACTACCCTAAACCACTACTACACTACAGCACTACCCACACTACTCCCACCGCTACACTATCCTAAAACCTACGACTCTACCCTACCCTAAACCACTACCCCCACCCCAAGCACAATCAGCCTTACCTCTTTCCTCGTGGTTCAAGCGACCCTGTCTCTGCTCCCGGTTCCTCACAACTACATGGATAGCCATTACATCGCATGCATTGTAAAAGCGCATGCGATGTAATGGTATGCGTAGCTTTTACTACGTGTTGTAACGCATGCGATGTTATAGCAACGCGTAGTAAAAGTTGCGTTGTAATGGCTGTTCCCCATGCCAGCCACATAGAGATCCAAGCTGTACAAAAAAAGTAGGAAGAAAGCAGTACAAGGCTGGCTAATTCTGAAGAACAAATTAAACTGGTTAAGTGGACCCTACTGATGTGATGATACATGCTGATGAGAGCCAAGCAAAGTGAAAAGTGATCCTTTTTTTAAATGAGGTGGAAAGTAATGAAAATCCGTATGCAAGTTTAATTTGAAGTAAACCTTTCTAAAATGCATTCAGTATCAGAAAAAGCAGGATCCAAAGCCCACTTTGTGAAAGAAAATGATGAGTTGAGATGGAAGCCTTAGGAGCTCAAATAGTGTGTGCACCTGTCAAACTCATGTAGAGTTGCTCTGTCACTTGTTATCACTTAACCTGGATTTTTGACTTAACTCATTGGTATTTAGTAGTCTGTTTCAATAATTTGGAGCTACCTACATAGAATGTGGTGAGTTATCGCATGAGGTGGTTACGATGTGTGCACCTCAGTGCTTTCTAGCTACTCACAATTGTTTTTAGCCTGATTCCTTGTCCAGCACTAAGAAGGTCTTCTGTAACCCTTTTATACTCTCAATCAAATTACCCTCACATTACTAGTAATCCAGCTCCTTCCTTGATGCCTAGAAAATCTGAACCTCTTTCTGGAATCCCATTTGGGTAATGTACCAATGTTCCTCTTTTTGTGAGGCCCGGTGCCACCTCTTGAATGATGTGAAAACAAAAACGGGACCAAACATACAAGCTGAGAAGGGATATGTGAGGTTCTCCAGTATTGTATCTTTTATAGATTCGAATTCTTGAATCTTCCCCATCGTCATGGTGTGAGTCCCACGATAACAGTAAAAAAGCAGTATTACAATTTCAACATTCAAATGCCCATAAGAATTAATTAGCGTTAACAACCTATTACCACTGTTATAAAACATCTAAACTCTAGCCAGTCAGAGCAAAGACCATAGATTCTCCTTCCTTGCAGGGCCACCGTACCTCAGATTTCTTACCACACGTCATGTGTTAGAGAGTCTCCCTGAGCTCTGCTCCGTCAGTGTTTCTATTGTTGACCTTTTGAACTTTCAGCTTGCTGTTCATCTCTTCACTTCGTATTTCTCTGAGGGACAGGCCAAGAGTGTGGGTACCTACTTTTTCATTCATACAGTCTGAGTCTAAAAAAGGGCTGTTTAGACCCTGTAAGACTTGTGGAAAGTCCAGACTATATTCTGAGGACCCGCCTAAGGAGTGTCTTACCTGTCTGTATCCAGACCACAAGCCCAGAGAATGCAAGTACTGTCGTACTTTCTCCACAAGAACTCTCAAGGGTAGGCTGTTTCGCTGGCTGCAAAGGAAAAAGCAGCAAAAGACTCTGAAGCTGAGGAGAAGCCACATACTTCCTCAAGGAAGAGAAAGAAGAAGCACCTTCCTGATCGCTGAAGGACCCTAAAGAATCAAAATCCCAGAGTAAAGAGAGGATTGAGGAGAAAGGAGCCAAGAAAATCCAGTCTTGTTCTTCTTACCAGAGGTCTGGTTCTGCTCCTCTGTCGATGTTGCATACTCTTTCCAGAGATTCTTCTGCTGACATTAAACGCTTGTCGACGGTCCCCGTCAATGAAGAAATCTCCGTCGACTGCCTCCGTCTCCAATGCTACTGGCGCTCCGTCAACTGTTTGGTCAGCGACGGCTACTATGCCAACGGTCAAGACGACATCAGCGGCTGCGTCGACTGCAGTGGTGGTGTTGCTGTCAGTTGTGGTCAGACCTTCTCCGTCGGCGAGTGCTTCTCTGTTAACGACTCAGCAGGTTTAGTCACCGTTGACGACTCTTCAACCGCCACTGTCGATTGTGCAGTTGATGATCCTGTCGATGACCCCTTCTGCGGGATTTTTCAGAAATATCTCCATTGCCACCTACTCGACTTCTGGATTTCCCGGAGTCTGAAGATGAGGGTCCTTATGGTCTGGCAAACAGCCCTTCTCAACTCAGAATTAAGTGCCAGGACTCGGAGGAAGAAGAGACAATGGATGATGCCTCTACTTATTTGGAGGGGGACTATTCTTTCTTGGATATGGCGCGTCCCAGTTCTCAGTGATTGGACGCATTTCATGAGCACTAACCGTATAAGGAACAAGAAGAACAAACTCAAGAACCCTCCATAAACGTCTCTGTGTCATTGATATCTGATCTTCGATTAATGCTGAACGATTATTATAAAAGGTTCCCTGAAGCAACTTCTGCTCCACAACCGCCTCCCATTCAGGAGGTTTCTGCTTCCGTGTCGCTGGCTGTACCCCGGTTGCAGAAGAGCAAGACCATTCCACCACCTGTGGAAATCCCAGCGCAAAACAAGATGACGACGACCAGCAACTAGAGGAAGGGGAACTGCTGTTGAACCAGGATGTCCATTATGAGTGGGGAGACTACTTGGCTCTTACTCCACCTCTTGCTGACTCTCTGCCTGCTGATATCGGTGGGTTCCACAATTTGCTTGAACGTGCTTTTAGGCGCTTTGACCTTCCTATGCCTGCTAAACATACAGCTTCTTTTTTATTCGGTTTTAAGTCCACTATGCAGCGCTCCTCTCGATCCGTTCCTATTGTAGACTTCTTATGGCAAGAGGGCCTGAAGTTGATGAAAATATCACTCTCTATACCTGCAGTGGCGCCGAAACTGGATAAATAGTACAGAGGGCCGAGGATGCCTTTTTGGTCACCCCTGACCGGATTCGGTCATTATGCTGGAGGCTCAAATGAGATCAAAAAACCCTTCTTATCCATGTGTGGCTCCACCTGACAAGAAAGGGCATAGATTGGCCAACATCGGAAAAAGATTCTCCGCTTTTGCGGCCACTGCCATCAGGGCCTCCATGGCTATCCTCGGGAGGTATGACTACCTGATGTGGTCCGACATGTAAGCCTTGCTGGAGTTACTTCCTCAGGATAAGAAGAAAGAAGCAAATGAGGTGCTGTCAGAAGGAGCGAGAGCCTCTTCCGAAATGATTGATGTGGCTTTGGACATTTTATCAGCGGCATTAAGGCAGATGGCGGGAGTAGCAGGGGTAGCTGAAAGCTACAACTTCCGTCCGAGGTCAAGCAAGGTATGAGACATGCCATTTGACAACGAATTTCTCTTTGGTAAGCATGTGGATGAAGCGCTACAGTCGATCAAATCGGATACTGAGACGGCTACGTTTTTAATCTGCAGGAGAAAAAGTTTGCTTCCTTTCGAGGAAGAGGCTAATATCTCTCTGGCCACCAGCTTCAGCAACGTTTCCAGATGTACTATCAACAAGGGTTCCGTGCTCAGTACGCTTCTCAGCCCTTTTGTCAAACCTCAACACCAGCCTACCCTAGAGCATCGGCACGTCGTTGCCCCCCATAAGGGGAAGGGCTCACAACTTTAAAAAGAGGCAATGAGAATTCGCAGACCCCTGCTTCCGTAGTCCCACTTCAATTTTTCCCGCTTGCTCTAAATTCTTCAGTCAATGAACTCCTATCTTCTAACAAATGGGTGTTCGGCATATTCCAGCACAGTCACCCTGGAATTTGTTCAACAACCCCTGAATTTGCCTCCGTGAAGGACCTCCCATCGTCATCTCAAGGTCCTCAAGAGAGAAATCCAAGTGCTTCTCGCCAAGCAGGCAATCGAAGAGGTGCCATCCGATCAGCGCAATCTGGAATTCTATACTCACTTCTTCGTGTTAAAGAAAAAGACAGGAAAATGTAGACAGATAATGGATTTCAGGTCGTTAAACAAGTTCATCAAAGCTCAGCCCTTCAGAATGTTGTCGCTCCAGGAAATTCTGCTGTCATGAATGCGGTGGACTCAGTGGTCGAAGTGGGCGGGATCGGAAGGGCACGGCGTGCCCCTACTTCCTAAACTTTAAGCATTACGTTCCCCTACTTTTCTGATTTTAGAAATGTGTCCTAGGAAGGCAGTAATAGCTAAATCTTATAGATAAGTTTCGACCATTCATGGCTGTGTGGGGACGGGCAGGTGGACATAGAAGGAAAAGGACTCTGTCTCTCTTCCTTCTTGTCCAGGGAAGACTAGGACAGTTGTGGTGCCGCTGCTCCCATCCCTCTCACCTCTTCCTCTTATTGCCTCTCTTTCTGTGTGGCTCCTTCTCTGTTGCTGTAAACCTGACTTTTACTTTCTCTTCCCTTTATTTGTTACCCTGTGAAATGGATCCAAAAAAAGAAAGAAACCCTTTTGCTGCAAATATCTGTAATGTATGGAAGACGCTTCTCATAAAGAATATAGGGGCATATTAGCAAGGGCTGGGGATATAATTATCACCGCTTTTGTGTCCGTTTTTGGGCGAAAAGCGGCAATAATTATATTGCAATATCATCAAGGACACACTTCCTTGATGTAAAGCCTGTTTTTTCACAGCCTCGCCTCGCATCGCTAATGAGATGCAAAGAAGGCGTGGCTGTGAAAACAACACGTTAATATCGTGAAGGCAGCTTCGCGATATTAACAAGGAGGTGCAGCGATAAAAAAAAAATTGCGCTACCTCGACTTTAACTCTGGAATTTAACGTCTGTTGAATTCCTGACTAAGGCATACTTTTAATGGGAGATGGATTATGCTGATGCGACCAGAGGGTCGTATCAGTAATGTTATTGCTGTTTTCAGTGGAACATTGCTAGAAAATCAGCGATGTTCCATTGAAAACACCGCTATCGCTAAAATATTATCGCCATAGCGCTATGCGTTGTAAATATAGCGTTATCATGGCGATAATATTCAGCGATAGCCGGCGATAATATTTCAATCGCTATATACGGCCAGTGATAATTATTGCTGGCCGTTGATAATATGCCCCTTAGTAGTTCTTTGTTTGTAGGCTGATGATAAGCTGTGGGTACCAAGGGCCCAAGAGCACGAAGACCGATGGAGTTCACACAAGCACACAGAGTTCAGAACTAGAACAAGAAGGGATACAATAGCTTTATTAATTCCAATTTACAGAAAAATAGACCTAACAGAGAAGAAATAGTGAAATAGCATGCCTCAATGTCTTTTTCTGACATTTTTCTATTCCAAAGGGCAGCCTCGGGCGGAGTGAAAAATGGTTAAAAATACTAAAAAAAAACACGAGATAAAGCAAGTCAGGGTGGTCGCAAAGTGGCCAGATTCGTTTTATTCACAACAAAACACATTAGGGCCCCTTTACAGAGTTTGCCAGTGAAGCGCCACTTTTGTTTTGTTGTCTTTCTTTAAACAACGGGGCATATTTACAAAGGAGTGACAGAGCTCAGCGCTGGCCTTCTTGGCTTAACGCCGCACTCTGCCACTTCTGAAATGCAGGCTGCACCGTATTTACAACAATACGGTGCAGCCCTGCGTTTCCCCCTGCACTGGTGATAATTTCAGCTTCCTATCGCCAACACACTCACCCTTGCACCATAGAGAAAGGGTGCCTGCGTTGGCGGTGGAATGATTGTTTATGTTCAGGAATGTGTCCCTTCCTGCACATAAACAATCTTAAATGGCGATTTTCTGTTTGTGCTGCTTTGAGCAGCACAAATAGAAGCTGCAACTCGTCATTTTTTAAATGACTGTTTATGTGCAGGAACTGACACCTTACTGTACATAAACAATCATGCAGCACACATGAAAACAGCAAAAACAAGGAGAAATAAAGCATTTCTCCTTGTTGCACCTTGTTAAGAATACTGTTCCTGCTTACATTTCACATGTTTTACTTGCATTCCCTGTGAGTAATTGATTTTTCCAAGATATTATTACTTTTTTTTCAGGCAGCATATTACTTGTCTAGTGCATAATTTGAATTGAGTCACATCTAGGTGTTTATGGCGCAGCACAACTGGGTTATAGCTGAAGGCAGAGCGAGCTTCTCAGTGGGGCAGTATGCTGTTCAGTGTCAGAGAGGATGTGGCACTATGGCCAGAGCTGCCGAATTTGGGTCTGGGGAACCAAGTTCAGCCTTCATGACCACTACACCAAAACAATCATAACTTTACGACTTTCGGTATTCACAGAAGGCATTTAGGAGTACTAAAGTTAGAATTTTGTCTCAATCAATCTTAAGTTTTGTTCTTTTTTTTTTTTTTTTTTGAAAACAGATTTTATTAGTTGCATGGTAGAAATACATCAAGTAATTCTCTGAGCACCAGAGACAATCACTAGAGCAAATGATCAATGACTGTAGCATGCAAACATTTTCATAGGCGGTTAATCAGTAGAATAGTCAAACAATGAAATGTCCAGTTGTGCAAGAAACCCCCATTAAGTTTTGTTCTTAAGTTTATCTTAACCCCAAAACTTAAAATCCTAAGTTTAGTACTCCTAAATGCCACCTGTGAATACCAAAAGTCGTAAAGTTAGGATTTTGTCTCAGATTACTTTTGTGAATCGGGCCCGAAGTCACCGTTTGAGCCAATTCACAACTGCAACTTGAAGTAACTTTCCTGGAAGGTGGCCTTCCTGTTGGCCATCACGTTATCTAGATGCATTAGTGAAATTCAGGCCTTCACAACAACAGAGGCTTATCTGCAATTCTTTCCAGATAAAGGGATTCTTTGTACCAATCCATCTTTTATTCCCAAGGTACCTTCTACAATTCATCTAAATGAACCAGTAGTTTTTTCCTCCTTTTTATCAGCTCCTTCTTCGTCAAATGAGCGAGCACTACATTCTCTGGGCATTAAACAATGTTTAAAGTTCTACTTGCAAAGTAATCAGCCCTTCCGAAAATCTACACAGTTACTCATTGCCTTCTCTGTACCTAGAAAGAGTCAGGCTTTGACGTGAACTTCCATCTCTCCCTGGATCTCATGCACTAATCTCTTCTGTCATGAGAGGGCTTGTCGCCCTAGTGTGTTGAGTGCGCTGCGACCTTAGAAACCAAAGGTGGCAGCTTCCTCTGCCTATTCGCCGGAGTGTCCTTGCCTGATATCTGCAGGGCGGAGGCATGGACAAACGTTCATACCTTCACAAAGCATTGATGTGTGGCAGAAGGTAGATGTAGCGGTTGGTCGAGCAGCTTTGCGGTGTTTATTCGCATAAGGCATGATCTTTGTTTCTTTTCTTTTGGATAAGTCTACTATTTCATAATAAGTCATTAATATGTTTTTTTAAAATTCTTTCTAATTCATGTTTGTTTATACGCATAATTGTATATGTATATATTATGAGCTCGTGTTCTATGCTCTTTATGATTATCTTTCATATTTAGGTTTCTGGATCACATGGTGGGATGGTTCACCTTACCCGCTCTCTGACCTTTTGGTACTGCTTGCTATTCTGATTCATTGTATAACATACAACAATGTCTCAACAGGTATTATTTAGTTGACGATTAGAGAAAGGAATGACACAGAACATGTTGCAGGGAGGAGGGAAAGACTGGGGAAGGGAAAAACTAAATAGAAATCAGACACCTGGAAACAATAAATGCAAAACAACTTTTTCATATACTTGATTGAAAGGTCAAAACAAAAGCATGATTACAATAAATGTCACGTAACCTTTACAGACCTGTGCACAATTGCTTGTGAAAAGATGAACAGCGCAAGTGACAAGTGAAGGGGTGTAAACAGCGGGAAAATTGCACAGAAAATCGATAGGATATAAAGTGAACTCTTATTGGTACCCGTACATTAATACATTAGTAAACAAAGATAGTTTTTTGGGGGACCACAAGAGTGGCATCTTGAATTGCCCTGCAAAGTTGACGGTGTTTCGGCCTGTGAAGATTTCCGGCCATCAGCAGGACCAGGTTACAATATTAATACAAGTGCTAGCTTGTAGTCGAGGATACATACAGCAAGTAGGGTGTAGCACTGCAATGGTGCTATAGATTAATTGCAACCACAGAGGGGTTCAGAGGTAATGGGGATTGAGCCTCGTGAGACTTAGAAATGAGGCAGGATAAGTGCCTGGGGAGCCACATTCACAGAGGGAAATTTGCTTCCAGTAAATGATTGCCGTTTTCACAGCGGTGTGTCCGGAGTAAATCGTGCTATTCTGATTCAAATATGTCAATATATAAAAGATACAGTACTGGAGAAAAAACAAGTTTTTTACCTGTAGTTCTCCAAGATTGATATATTTTAAAATCATATGCGACATTCCCTACTCCCCTTTTCAGGTTAACCTTTCATACCTCTCTCTTTTGCGTTTGGCACTCGTGTTCGAAATCTGAGGTATGGTGGCCCTACAGGGGAAGGAGACTCTATGGCCTACACTCTGATTGTCTAGAGTGTGGATGTTTTATAACAATTGTAATAGGTTGCTAAAGCTAGTGCATCTTATGGGCATTTTTACTGTTACCGTGGAACTCCTAGCATGACGACGAAAAAGTTTCAAGGATGTGAATCTATAGAGATATCAATATTGTAGAACTACAGTATACAGGTAAGTAACTTGTTTTATATCGGTGGTCTAAAGGTCTCTGAAAAGTGTCAGCTTGGATTCAAGTAAGCTCTTTGCCTTGTTGCTGTTTAAACAATGCTACGTACATTTGACTAGTAAAATCATTAATATGGATAAGCAAAGCTGATAAGCCCCCCTTTTAAACTTGCAATGGCAAGGTCAGTAGGTTACCATTTTGTTAGGGGAAGTGATAGGTAATAGACCAGCAACTTTGTGTGTTTCTGGCAACTGTCCTAGAAAGAAAGTACCATAACAATGAGCAGACTGCATTGGCAAATTTGAGCTGTGCCCTAAACAAAGTGTTATAAAATGGAGCAAGAATATGGAGTTTACAGTGTAAATTGTAAAATTGAACATGATGGATACTATTGACAATGGGCTGGTTTTCGATGGAGATACAAGAAAGCTAATGTACATGCATGTTTTTACTTTGTGAACAAAAATACACCCAAAAGATGTTACCATAACCACAAAGTAAAACAAATTAACATAAAAGGGAGACTAGTGAATAGCTTTGCCCTGCTAGAAAGACTAGGAGAGTGCATTTCATTAGCAAAAAGGATAAATGATTAATTAATAATTAATCTTGTTAATAATGTAAATCCATCTAAGATTAATCACGGACTTTGGAATCCCAAACTGTGTCTTGTTTCTTCTGCAGTCTAACAAAAGTACTACTTGAGCACCAACAACAAAACACAGTATAACATATGGAGCAGGGTAACCATCTACAAAATGGCATGGCCTTGATTAACAGCCCATCCAAGCATCAGCAATTCATGACAGCAATGGCTGAAGTTGGTTGACCCAAAGTCATCTCTCTCTGACTAGTTCTTATGGACTCTTTTTAAAACTGTTGGCAACATGAAGTCTGACAGACAAAAAAGGATATGTATCTTCTTTAGAACATTCCTTGATGAACACCCATACCATTTTGGTATGCGTCACCACCGTTAAAATTAGACGATAGGAAAGGGTGGGATGCACATACCAGATCATTACTGTTGTCATTTTTCTCAAATATTTTCTTCACCATTTTGCGCACTATAGATGTGTTTTCTGTTTTGAGTGGTTTACTAAAATGTTGTGTGAAGGGATGTCCTATGCAAATTTATAAGAAAATTGCTATTGTATCCCATTTCAAGACATTTTATGCTAGGTATTATATCACTGAATGGTAAGAAATATGATCTATTTGGTCATTCGAAAAATGTACATCTACTGTCATAGGGTTATACTTATATATGTAAATTACCTGGCACAGGTGATTTTAACTATTCAAAAAAGAGGGGGAGGTAGAGGAAGTGGTTAACCAGGTTCGCCCTCCACAGCATTAAGTTTACCAAAAAAGATCTGAGCACTCAGATCCAGAGAACCTGGCCACTTACGGAAACATGACACCTTTCGGTCTGTTTCAGAGCAGGGAAAAGAGAATATTTTCTTTTTAGTCCCCTCACTCACCGGAGTTTTCTCACGGTGACATGCTTCATCATAGGGGCTTCCCAACCCGCTGCGGGTTGAGGCGTGCTACGACTATCGATATTGCGTAGGAGCACTTTATTGTGAAGACTATGTGTCGTGTGATATGAAGCTAAGGGCAGGTGAAGTGGAGTGAGAGACTTAAATTAAAAATATCCTACTGGTGAGCTAAACTAACTTTATTCAGGCTCCAAGCGGATATATTAAAAATGGGGTGGATTACTGGGTAATCTTGTTCTGTTATGAAACACAGTACCCTGGTAAAGAGTCAACTAGTTTCGAGCTGTACCCCACAGCTCTTCTTCAGGACTACAACAGGGTCCAGCCCTGTGAGTACCACTCCAATCAAAACATGAATAGTATGCCTATATTAATATATGTATATACATACTCTTTTTCTGCAAGGTATTGGCATATCTGAAAAGAAAACATATCCAATGTTATTTGTTCAATGTTAAAATATAACCCGTTCCATAATTAATGCATTTACATATTAAAAAGAGTGTCTGGTGACTTTCATCGTGACAGTCTAGTAGTGACACCTTCACCCATTTCACACACACTGCAAGCTCGAGTGATCCCTCATATGAAGGATCCCCATTAGTGATTTATCTGTGGCAGTGCATTAATTTAAAACACAAATGCGGAGTGGTCTGTAGGTTCAAAACAAAACGTGACAGACAAAACACACGAAGGAAGAGGTAAAAAACATACTTTTGCTAAGGTTTAACTAAACCTCATGGTCAATCGCGGGTAAGTTAATTGTCCCCGTAATGCACCTAGACAGGAGGTAATCAGAAAATAAAATAGAGCTAGAGTACCTAAATATCGGTACCACACGCGTTTCAAAGGAAGCGCGTGGTCCTCGCAGCTGTACTATTACGTGAGCTAGGGCAGATCTTACTTGTTACGAGGCTCTGTTGTGACGGTAGACCTACTCGGCTTCCCGTGTGACCGGCGGACACTGTCTCGGTCTAACCGGAAGGGTAATAAACTATTTCAGATCCTGGTCTTACTTCCGCATGGGAAGCTAGACCGCATTTGTTATTCCAAGATGGCTACTCGTGTTGGAACTGCGCGGGGGCTATCTTAGAATTCTCGGCGTTTGTAAATAGACAAGTGCATGAGATTATAAACAGAGTGATGATGGGGAAAAAGGAACAAACAACATATAAAATGGGACTTATGATTGTTTATGTAAACTCATTATTTCTCCTTATTATCAAGATGTTCAATAATAAGGGCTCATTATTTTTCAAGTTCATTTATAACTTACAAAAGATGGTTTTTTTCAGTAGATTTTATCCAGAAGAAAGGGCAACACAAGGCTTATCATTGTTATAATTACTTCGCCAAAAGTCCCCATGGAATGGTATCATTTAATCCATGGGTATCAGTTTTCAACTTGTACACCCATCGTTGTTCTTTGTCTAACAGGCGATGTTCCAAGTTGTCATGTCCATACAGTCTTTCTAGGATTACCCACTTCATGTCATTGGGAGTGTGGTTTCTTTCAATAAAATGGGATACCATTTTGGTCGTGATCTTCTTCCGTCTGATGTTACTTCTGTGCTCGACTATCCTGGTGCTGGCTTTTCTGGTTGTCATGCCAATGTAGTGTAATTTACAGTTACAGGTAATCATATACACTACACCAGAAGTGTTACAGTTGGTAAAGTCTTTCAATTCCCAGGTCCTGTTGTTATTAAATGTTATACTCTTAGTGACACTTGTCAGGTGACAGACACTACAGTCACCACATGGGTAGTGTCCTGTGGGCACCGTACTGATAGTTCTTTGTTTGGGGTTCCTGTTTTCCACTTTTGGGCGAGTATGGACTAAGTAATCTTTTAAATTTTTACTTCTTTTGTGACTAAACATGGGTTTTGGTATGTCTAGACTGCCACAGTTCAGAGTACGCCAGTGTTTTCTGATGATGTTTGTTACTTTATTTGAGGCAATATTGTAGGTAGTGATGCAAATTGGTCTTTTTTCTGGGCTCTCTTTGATGGTTTTTGGTTCCAATAATGCCTCTCTGTTATTGTTGCCAGCTCGTTTTTTTGCTTTTCTCACCAGATGTGCTGGGTATTGTCTGTCCAATAGTTTTTTCGTGAGATCATTGGCTTGTTGGTTAAAAGCCTCCTTTGAACTGCAATTGCGTCTTAATCTTAAAAACTGGCCAAAGGGTAAATTCTCTTTTAGGTGTCTCGGATGGAAGCTGTCAAAAACTAGAAGGCAGTTTCTTGCAGTTGGTTTAAAATGCGTGGTAGTACTGAGAGACAGTCCATCAACCATGATATTCAAATCCAAAAACACCAATTGTGACCTGCTCATAGTGTGTGTAAACTTGAGATAGGGATCCTGTTGGTTTAACCATATCAGAAAATCTTGCGCCTCTATCTCCGTACCTTCCCAGATGAGAAGGACATCATCGATGTACCTTTTCCAGAGACTCACATGTTGTCTGTGAGGATTCGAATCATTAAGGATTTTCCATTTTTCTAGGTGGTGAACGTATAACCCTGCTACGCTCGGCGCAAAAGTACTTCCCATGCTGGTACCATGGGACTGCCGGTAGAGGGTATCTTCAAAACGAAAGAAACTCTCTGTAAGGGCCAAGCGACAACATTCTAGGACGACATGACGATGTGTTTGGTACTCCCATTCTTGTTCAAATAAGACATCCTCCAATATCTGTAGAGTGTCAGCATGGGGTAAGCTTGTATAAAGACTTTCCACGTCTAATCCAATCAGAATGTTCCTTGTGGGGTCAAATGGTAGGTCTTTAAGTACTGTAAGTACCGATTTGGTGTCCTGTAAATAGGTTTCCGTAGATTGGATCAATGGTCTTAGGAAAGCATCGGCATATTTAGATAGAGGTTCCAATATTGATCCTATGCCCGATACTATCGGTCTGCCAGGTGGGTTTGTTGTGGATTTGTGAATTTTTGGTGCTGTGTAGAAGTAGGGAACTATAGGGTTTTTGGTCTCCCAAAAATCTGCCTCTTTTTTTGTTAGCCAATTGTTGGCGGTAGCTTCTTCTGTTAGATACGCTATCTCCCTTCTTAGACGGTTGGTAGGGTCTTCAGTGATTTCCACATAATTTCTTTGGTCAGACAGTAGGCCAAGGCAGACTTCCCTGTATGTGGTAGTGTTTTGCAGCACTATCGCACCACCTTTGTCCGCTGGTTTTAGTGTTATCTCCTTTATGGATGATAATTGCTTCAGTGCTTCATTTTCTGCTTTACTCAGGTTATGATAGACTTTGATAGTTTTTGGGTCGATTTCAGCAATATCCTTCATAACCGCCTTTTCAAAAGCCAACACCTCCACAGGGAGATTTGCACTTGGGGGGGTGAAGGTGGATTTCTTATGTAGGCCAGTGTCGCTAGTATGTTGATTGGTTAGAGGTTTATCTTTGAAGAAAACCTGTAGTTTTATCTTTCTGATGAAGTCATTTATCTCTCGGGCTAGTAGGAACTTGTCCATCGTAGGGGTTGGGACAAAACCTAGTCCTTTCTCCAACACTTTTCTTTGGATGTCTGTGATGTCGATGTCAGATAGATTTACTACTAAGCTGGTGGTTTGCTCGTTGTCGGTTGATCTACTGGTCCCATGCTCCTGGTGTGGCTCCGTGATGTTTCTATTGGTTGGGCCCATTGGACTTGTTGGGATTTTCTTGTCTTTCCTCTTTGTTGGCCTCTGCCTCTCGCTAAAAAAGGCTGCTGTTGTTGTTCTTGTCTTTGTGTATTTTCCCAGAAATTCTGTGCTTGGTGGGGATATTGTGGCGGAAAACCCGGTGGTCCATAAAAGAAATGGTGAGGTGGTGGCGGTGGGCCATAAGTGGCCAGGTTCTCTGGATCTGAGTGCTCAGATCTTTTTTGGTAAACAGGTGATTTTAATACATGGGATTTTTAGGCTGATTTGGTCCATGTGAGGCAGCTAAACCTTAATACTTTATGAAAATGAGAAGGTGATGTTTGAGGACTAAACATGCATTTACTGAAAATTAAAACTAGTATTTTTAGGCAGAAATAAAACTTAATCAGAAAATAAAAAGGTGTTCAAGATAATAGTTTGTTATCCAAACCAAAATCTACAAATCTACCAAGCTTGTATTTGACATTCAAATGTACATATTTTCAGTAACCTGTAAGCTGATATTTGGAGACAAAATAGTTCTGTCTAAAATATATTTAAACCTCCAGTTTGTAAAGTAATTCATACTCTTGCTATTCACGTCCTTGTTGCCTTACATTACTTGCAGCTGTCAGTGTTTTATTACTCATGTGGTGGCATTAGTGATTTATACTCCATTATGACATTGTTAACTCTGCCTGATGCACAGAACCGATCAGTACTGATAATGATAATGGTGACCATTCTAAACTTACCTTATACTGATACTTTGTATCCTTACCTTTTCCTAAATTACTAGATCATGACTTGTTTTTCTAAACCAAGCTCGACATTCCTTCACCAGTCATGATTACTTTACACATATTGTGGTTCTTAATTGTGAGAAAGTGCCCTCTTTCTGCATGGTGGCCCCACTCTTTGCTGAACTGCTGATGTGCTTTGACTGAGTGTGTCCTGGGCTCCTGCTAATCAGGTACCCAGTGCCTATGTTCTTTCCCTAAAACTGCATTGAAGCCCAAACCCAATTGGCATCTCTGGCCACAGGTCAGCCCCTACAGTGTCTAAGTCAATTCTTAGACATTGTATATGGTGCTGGGAGTTTGTCATTACGTACTCCACAGCACCATAGTGGCTGCACTGAAAACTGAGAAGTTTGGTATCAAACTTCTCAGCACATTAAACCCACTCTGATGCCAGTGTGGGATTTAATGAAAATGCACACAGAGGGCATCTTTGAGATGCCCCCTGAAAAACGACCTACTACTAGTATCCAGGCTTTCAGCTGCCACCACCAGACATGTTTCTGAATCCCTGGGAAGAGAGCCTGGTGCTCTCGGGGGCCTGAAACAATGCGCATCCTGGGACGAGGTGCCAAGCCTACTCCCCCAGGATGGGCAGCGTCCACGAAAGGGAGGCTTCAAAGGCTTGCCACCTTTGAGTTTCCCGGGTCCACTTGCTGCTTCCATCAACTGGTCCCTACGGTTCTGACCCTCGCTGTAGGCGGGAGCACCGGTGGGAAATTCAAGTGAGGAAGGGAGGTGTGCCCACCTCTGCCACCTCCACCCCTCAGGTGGGGTAGGTGAGGTGAAACCCAACTCTCAGTACCCGCCAGGTCTCCAAAACCTTGACCTGGAGCTGGTAAGAAGATCCAACCCTAAAAGGCACCCCCTGCACCCGACGCCCCACGGCCTTGGGTGACGCAACCGACGGTGCCTAACCAACCCCCAGCATCCCAACTTACCTCTCCAAGTGGTGGTTGCACCCAGAAGACCTTCGTCCTCGAGCCTGCAGTGTGTTTGCAAACCGGAGACTCCCTATTGAAAGCTACAGGGCGCCTGACTCCAAAACAGCACTCTCCACCCGGCCGCCCCATTGCCACTGATGGTGCACCTTTTGTGCTGGCTTGAACCCCCATTTGCCCTGAGCTTACGTCCAGGAGCTTTGCTCCCACAACCAAGTGGCCTGCTTGTCAGCAGCCACCAACCGGAGGCCTTCTATCCGCCTTTAGATAACATTGGGCCTCAGCACTCTGCACCCAGCCGCCCTAGTAATAATAATGGTAATGTAGTTTCTTATATAGCGCACGTATCACCACAAAGGGTATCTCCGCGCTTGCTTTGGGAACCCGTCCTGGTTTTTTCCTGTGGGATAGCCCTTCTGGGCACCCCCAAGGTGAAAGCCAGGCATCCCGCCGCGGGGGGCCGTAGTGGAGATTGAGCAAGCTATTGCCCAGAGTTGCAGAGCGTGAACCCCTGATTCAAGTAGGCACCGAAGCGAGAACTATAAGGTCCGTGGACATTTGGGCTCCAAACCCTGCCGCATCGGGAATTGAACCCTGGTTCCAGGCCGACCTCTGCTTCTGGGTCTGCCTCCTCTAACCGGTGAGCCACACTTCTCCACTAGTGCGGCTGAGGGTGTAACCAGAGTGCATCTTTGACCCTGGGGGACCCCTGAGTCTAACCCTAGAATACCAACTTCCACACCCTATTTTTCTCTATAGGATAACATTGACTGTTTTTTTGTGAAAAGTTTCTATATGTGGAGTTGGAAAATCTAAGAAACCCTTTAAAACTGTAACTAAATAACAAAAACACTTTTACTTACCTGATCACAGGAAATGCCCAAGTGCAGTATCCAGGTATACTGCACTGTGAAGGAAAAGTAATCTGTAAAGTAATCTACTTCAGTCTACTAAAGACAATGGAAAGTATATGTACAGTATATCAAAAACATTGCACTACTAGTAGCTCTTCTGTAATCAAATCAAAGTGCATATACAATTGAAATTCAAACTGTTTACAAACTGCATTGCTACTGTAAAGTATGTGCCAGGCTTGCTTGGTTTTAGAAAATAAAATAAATTAAAGAATATTTTGTATAGAAACTTTGAGTGTGTGATGTCATTTGCTGATTGAGTGTGTACAACAAATGCTTAACACTACCCTCTGATACAGCCTTACTGCTCGTCCACACTACCACAAATAGAGAGTAAGATGCTATCTACTTTTACCTCTGCCTACCTTTGGGGTTCCACTGGACTCTATACACACTATATCTCACTTTGGTATAGTATATACAGAGCCAGCTCCCTACATTAACCTTTTCACTTTTGTTGAACCACCACATAATCATTTCTGGATCTCAGGGACCCCCACTGAATCATTGGATTTTGGGGACCCCCACTTAGCCACTACTAGAAGCTGGGGACCTCAGCTTGAACATTATCGTTAATTTGAACTGCAAAACAATACAAAAAAATGGAGAAACAAGCATTCATCAAAAATTACCCAAATTATGAAATATTTTATTAAATTAACAAACCGATAAAAAAAATCAGCATTTTATTTTTAGTGGAAAGGATGACGTTTTTATCCAGTATTGGGATATCTTTCATAGTCACATGCCTGAATCATTCCCCGTCGCCGAGGCGGGAGTCCCACAGTGAATATAAAAGTAGTGCCAAAGGTAAATAATAGTAGTAGGCCCAAAGAAAAAGGCCCGAGGCCTAAATCTTAGCAGCCTATCGACCTCGTTATGGTAAAAGAACCAAAAGTTTTTTTTTTTTTATTATTACATTTTTTATTACATGCTACCAATGTACACTGCCTTTTGCCTACAACCCTGGGGCCGGCGGATGAATATATGGACGGCGTTACACAGCTATATTGGCCAACATCCCGGAGGGCAGGCAGCGAGATATTAACCACATATAGTTCAATATAGTACATTGTCAACAGTGCAGGTGAAAAACAGTTCCCAACATAATCTCAAATAAATCGTACAAACCTCTCCCCCAGTTACCGACCCCTTAGCAGCCGAAATCGCACTTCATGAACTGTCCTCCCTAGTCTCCTGTGTCTTATCTGTTGTCCTCCAGGCACCTCACTATTGTCCCCTCTTCTTGTTAATGGTGCACAATGCTGCCATTGCCCTCTGCCCTAAACGTGTTCTCCTTCGGGATTCATAACATAGTCTCTGCACCTCCACACAAGCATTCATCTCACTGGATGTCAGCTCTCCCCAATCTTAGCCAATCAGAGAATGGTTCCCATATGTCAGTCGCTCTGGACCTGCTCGGAATTAACTCCCAAAACACAGACAACTGATCCCTGCAATACGTCACTGCCGTAATCCAGTCAACTACCCTGGGCGGTCTTCGTTTTTTCCAATGAATAGCCACCTGTCGTTTCACTAGCAACAACAACATAGCCACAAGTTTACGGTGTTCACTGGGTATTTCCTGAACATATCCCAATAATGCTACTATAGGTGTAGTCTGTATTGTGACACTTGTTATGCGTTCTATATGCTGGAAAATGTCCGCCCAGTATTGGAACACTAGTCTACATTCCCAGGCCAGGTGGGTAAACGTGGCGCTCTGGGCGCCACATCTCCAACATCTCGCCTCTTGAAGTAAGCCCATACCTAAAAGCTGTGACGGTGTGCGATATAATCTATGCAGGAAATTAAAGTGGATTAATCAGAGTCTATAGTTTGGTGACAGGTGTTCGAGCTGTGTGCAACAGAACTGCCACTGCTTATCAGAAATAACCAGTCCTGCTTCCTCTTCCCAGTCCGTTTTAGAGCTAGTGTGCGTGATTGGAGATTCACGCTGCGTTATGCTGTAAATGCGTGTAATGAGTTTCTTCAGTGATGAATTCAATAAAAGATTCTCCAGTGCAGGCAGGGATGGTGGTTCACTCGGAAATTGTTTATATCTAGATCTGCATGCCGCCCTGATCTGATAATATAATATCGTGTCGGCTGCTGTAGGTGTCTGTGATGTACACATATGTGATGTTGTTAAAAACTCTCCATCAGGAAATAGGTGTCTCCCTATCTCCAACTTGTGCGCTCTTACCCGCAGCCCAGTTGCCTTATCTAAGAGAGGATTAAGGGGTTAGCGTCTAGCGGCATAGACGGTGCATACAGCACCTCCAGCTTTGCTCTCCTCGCTATATTTTTCCATGCCCACCTCACCACCTCCACTGTGTCAATCTCCTGTTGCGGACGTTTATAGGGCTGAAATATCGCCGTGTTCAGTGGGAACGGCGCAATCCTGTCGATTTCCACCGCCATGTGTGGTGGAAACGGTGTGGGATGGTGCCAAAAATAATAATAATAATAATAATAATCCACATTTGTAAAGCGCACAATCACCCGTAAGGGTCTCTAGGCACTGGGGGCCGTCGGAAAGATTAAGCAAGCTATTGCCCAGAGTCACATGGTGCTGGGCTAATCTGCCACCGGTGCCGGGGATCGAACCGTGATCTCCAGATTCCGGAGTCAGTCGCCCTAGCCACGGCGCCACACCAATGTAAAAATTGGGCCTGTGCGCTATAGGCGTAGAGTTCAAAATCCGGGGCTACCAACTCACCTTGCGTGAAAGGTAATGTTAGTGTGTTCCATGATATTCGGGGTTGTCTGCCCGCCCATACCAACTCCAGCAGAGCGGCGCCTCTTAAAGAAGTGGGCATTCAATGGCATAGGGATATTAACAAAGAGGTATAAAAATTTGGACAAAATCACCATCTTAGCGATGGCTATGCGTCCCGTTAGACGCATAGCGGTAGCTTCTTCCACCTAGGCAGCTTGCCCTCTAGCCAGTCCATCGCTCTACCGTAATTAGCCGCCCATATTTCTTGTAAAGATCTACTTATATAGATAGGGTGAAATATGGGGGGGTGGGATCCAACTTTTAGCTTTTTAAAAAAAAAACATTTTTAATTGCTTTATTCTTTTTTTTGTATTTTATTTTATTTTTACTGTAATGATTTTAAATAATTGAACGGTAAAAAAAAAATAGAAATATAGATACCTAAGTATTTTGTTTCTCCCTCTGCCCACTGGATCGGGTATTCCGATATGAAAGGAGCAGTGCTGTCTGTTAGTGGCAGTATCCTTGATTTCTTCCAATTTATCTGTATTCCCATCAGCCCTCCGTATCTAATAAACACCCTCATCAGTACATCTAGATTGTCACCAGGGTCCGACAAGTATATAGTCATGTCATCTGCATACATGTATATCAAAATGCCTCTGGTCGTAAATCCGATGCTTATCTGTGTGTGGAATTGCCGGAGGCTCGCCGCCAGAGGTTCCATCGCTATAGCGAACAATAGCGGTGACAGTGGGCATCCCTGTCGCGTCCCTCTGGTAATGTTAAAAGGCTCAGATATCTGGCCGTTTATCTTAATTCTGGCTGCCGGGTTCGTATATAGTATTTTAATTTGCTTTATAAATAGTGGGCTAAAGCCTAGGCGCGCCAACACAGTAAAGAGAAATTCCCATTCAAGAGAATCGAACGCTTTAGTGGCGTCAAACAGCGCGGCAGCAGCCTTTACCTGTGGGTTCAAGTAATGAAGTACACCAAAGATTGTCCTCCGATTATGAGCAGTAGAGCGGCCCGGTATGAAACCCGACTGATCTGGTAAGGCTATTTGTGGCAGCATAGGCTGAAATCTGTTAGCAAGTAATTTAGCGTATATTTTAGCGTCTAAGTTGATGAGGGATAGCGGACAATATGAATCCGGCGATGTCGGGTCTTTGTCTGGTTTTAGAATGGTTATTATAGGGTCTCTCGAAGTGTCCAGGGAAGCATTCCGGTCTCCATGGCCTCCTGATATACCTGTAACAGCCTAGGGGCTAGGATATCTACATACCCTTTATCAAGCGAGCGATGAGCAGCAAGGCCCAACCGCAGTCGCGGGGCCCGATAATGACACTGTACTTTCAAAGGCTCAGGTCGAGGCATCGCCGGAAGGCCTTAGCCAAGATTTTAATCCACATTCTATAGCTCCGCGTCAAGGCCCGGCTAAGAATATTTCTAAGGAGCCATCAGTTGATCAACCACAATCAGCGGTGAAATCGAAACTGAAACCAGCAGATGCTAAATCGAAACCGAAACTGCTAAAGACAGTCCTCGGATCGACGGCTTCGGTTTCATCGGATCCAATCAAATTGAAGTGTCATCGACCCTTCGAGGTCACAAGGGGGTGTCGGCCAGAAGATCGGGGCGCCGAAGCCTGTATCTAAGGTCATTTTTTTTTTTTTTTTTTAAACAAGACAGGAGTATAACCCTTAGACCAAGTCAGGACTGGGTAGATAAGGTGCAATTAGAAGACAATGTCCTGAAAGGTAAAAGTCAATAGGCAATTAATCATAGCATGCACATAGCATTACTTGGGTGGACAAGAAGGAGATAACTCATAGTTTTTGTCAAAAGGAACTTATTCCGTTTTATGTGGAAAACATTCATTTCATGGTCGGATACAGTTAGACAAACAGCACTGCATAGAATGTAATGACAACCACATGGGACTTGGTGCAACAAACGTGAATAAATAGTGCAGGTGGCGACGCAAGTGAAAGAAAACAGCATAGTCGGCGCACTGTGCAAGTGGTGCAGGCTATTTACAGTGGGTGGCTAGAACGGCGCATGTGCCATTGTGATATCACAGTGGGCACAGTTAATTTTGGTTCAGGTCTAAAGCCACTAAGAGAAAGTGCGCCTGTTATTCAGGCTGTTGGGTCGACGGCGTTTCGATCCAGAGAAATTAGGATCATCATCAGGACTGGTTGTCTGAATTAGGAAGTGCTTAGAAGGATCCCAGAGATTATGAATCCTAAAGATTAAGTAGAATAGGTAGGTTGGTATAAGGCAGCTTGGTGAGTCACCAATAAGTTGGTGTCTTCGCTAATGGGCCAGGCGGTAATTCATGTCTTTTGTAGGTGGTCCCTTGCTTAAAAATTTTACGTCGTTTGAAGCCTCGAACATTCTTTCTCCTTCAGGCGGAGAAAGAATGTTCGAGGCTTCAAACGACGTCAAGCCTGGCTACGCATCTCTGGTTTCAAGCCAGAGATCCAAACAACTTTACTCAATCAGCTGGTTAACCCTGACTTTCTATTTGGTCCTGATGTAGACACGACCCTAGAAAAAATTAAGAAAGACAGTGAGACAGCCAAATCCATGGAAGCTCTGCAGTCACAACAGTTCATGGCCGGTTCCTTTTGTCGCTCCGGTAACAGGGGAGCCTCTGGAGGTCAAGCATCACAGCAAGCCCAATACAACAAAGGAGGCACACAGACCACCTATAACAAAAACAATAGGGGTGGATACCGTGGGAACAGAAACAAAGGCAGAGGACGAGGAAATAATAATGCCAGATACTCTGCCACCAATAAACAGTGACGTCTTGTCACTGCCCCCAGACCATATAACACAGGTGGGGGAAGACTTCAGCAGTTCCTGCCAGTCTGGGAAGGCATTACCACAGACAGGTGGGTGAGACAACTTATCCAATATGGCTATTGTCTAGAACTAACCTCCACTCCACCCAACATACCCCCAAGGCACCGTCCTATGTCCGCAGAGCACATGCACTTATTGCAGCAAGAAGTCATCTGCATGCTGCAAAAAGGGGCCATAGAACTCGTGCCTTTAGAACAGCAGGGTACAGGGGTGTATTCGCTGTACTTCTTAATCCCAAAAAAGGATGAGTCTCTCAGGCCCATTCTAGACCTCAGACCCCTGAACCAGTACACATTTTCACATGCTCACTCTGCAGCAAGTTCTACCATTGCTCAGTCAGGGAGATTTCCTAGCAACCCTAGACCTGAAGGACGCATATTTCCACATTCCAAATCACCCAGGACACAGGAAATATCCCAGGTTCACCATAAACAACCAGCATTACCAGTTCAAGGTTCTGCCTTTCGGGGTCACTACAGCCCCCAGAGTGTTTACCAAGTGCTTGGCGACAGTAGCTGCGCACCTTCGGATACAACACATCCATGTCTATCCTTATCTGGACGACTGGCTTATCCAAGCAAAGTCAGCCCAGCAATGTGCCAGGCACATGTCCCGCACGATTCACCTCCTACACAGTCTAGGATTTTCACTGAATTACTCAAAATCTCATCTTCAACCTGCACATGTACAACAGTACCTAGGAGCGACAATAAACACTCTGGCAGCAACAGCACAGCCAAACTCAGCAAGAATCAACAGCATGCAATTGCTGATTCAGAAATTCAGACCCCAACACTCACTTCCAGCGCAAGTATTTATGCAGCTGATAGGTATGATGGCCTCCTGCATCTTCATAGTGCAGGGACTATGGACGACGCAGCAGCAGAAGATGCACATCAACCTGCTGGAACTGATGGCAATCTTCATGGCGATGAAGGCGTTCAG
Source organism: Lissotriton vulgaris (assembly GCF_964263255.1). NCBI lineage: Eukaryota > Metazoa > Chordata > Amphibia > Caudata > Salamandridae > Lissotriton > Lissotriton vulgaris. The sequence goes on from NC_141700.1 coordinate 609,346,238, forward strand.
ATTGCATTTGTGCAACAAAGTCGTGCTGATCCGGACGTACAACATGACTGCCATGTATTACATCCAGAAGCAGGGAGGGACACACTCTCCACAATTGTCACATCTAGCCCAGTGCATGTGGAAGTGGGCCATTCAAAGAAACATGTTCCTCATGGCGGAACATCTCCCAGGCAAGGACAACCAGATGGCGAATCTGGTCAGCAGGCACAGCCATCAGATGCACGAGTGGGAGATGCACCCCTCGGTGCTCCAACCGTATTTCCAGCAGTGGGGTCATCCAGAGATAGACCTATTCGCCACAAAGGAAAACGCAAAATGCCAAACCTTCGCCGCCAGGTTCCCACACCCGCAGTCTCAGGGCAATGCGATATGGATGAACTGGTCAGGCAGATTTGCGTACGCTTTTCCTCCAGCACCGCTCCTACCGCTAGTGGCACACAAACTGCGGCAGCACTCAATGACACTCATCCTAGTTGCTCCAACATGGACAAGGCAGGCATGGTACACCACATTCCTAGAACTTTCAGTGGTGCCTCACTAACGACTGCGACTCACACCCAGTCTCCTCACTCAGAGCCGTGGAGACATTCAGCACCCAGATCTGCAACAGTTGAGCCTTGCGATATGGCTCCTGAGGTCATAGAGTTTGGCTACCTGAACCTGCCCCCTGACTGTATGAACATTATCAAGGAGGCAAGAAGACCTACAACCAGGGCATGCTATGCGGCAAAATGGAAGCGATTTGTCATTTATTGTTCCAATAATTACATAAATCCGCTAGATGCATCAACGCAAAACATTATGTTATTTGTTGCATCTACACAGATGCAATCTGGCATATAGTTCCATCAGGATACATTTAGCTGCAATGGCAGCTTATCTTCAAAACAGACAGCATCTTTCCCTTTTCAGAGTGCCAGCCATTAAAGCTTTTATGTAGGGACTCAAAAGAGTAATTCCTCCCAGACACCTGCCTTCACCTGTCTGGAATCTAAACATAGTTCTCACCATACTGATGGGACCACCTTTTGAACCTCTTCACTCTTGTGAGATACAGTTTCTGACATGGAAGGTGGCCTTTCTAGTAGCGATCACATTGCTAAGAAGAGTTAGTGAGCTTCAAGCCCTAACTATTCAGGAGCCATTCATACAGATTCATGCTAATAGGGTAGTGCTGCGTACCAACCCTACATTTATGCCTAAGGTGGTGTCACAGTTCCACATTACTCAAACAATAGAACTGCCAGTATTCTTCCCAAATCCAGATTCAGTGGCAGACCGAGCACTGTGCACACACTAGATGTTAAAAGAGCTCTTCTGTATTACATAGACAGGACAAAAGATTTCAGGAAAACTAAGCAACTGTTTGTTGCCTTTTGTCCACAGCACACAGGCAACCCCATTCCCAAATCGGGTATAGCCAGATGGATTGTTAAGTGCATACAGGTCTGTTATCAAAAGGCTAAACGCACATTAACAGTTCCCCCAAGAGCGCATGCCACACGCAAGTTAGGGGCATCCATGGCTTTCCTAGGTAACATTCCTCTAGAGGATATATGTAGAGCAGCCACATGGACCACCATGCATACGTTTACCAAACACTACTGCGTGGATGTACACTCCAAACAGCAAGCTGCTGTAGGACAGGCTGTTCTCAGAACTCTTTTTCAGACTGCTGCAGCTGGCACGGGCAACCACCGCTAAGGAGGAAACTGCTATTTATTCTATGCACAGATATGAATTCAGCAGCCCACATGCCTCGAACGGAATATGCTACTTACCAGTATGCATCTGTTCTTGGCATGTAGGGCTGCTGACATTCATATCGCCCGCCCTCCTCCCCGGTGCCTGTCGCAGCTGTAGCACTCAGAATTATTCTCAGGCATGGTCATCACTTACTGTATTATACTCCATCTCTGCCACAATGGCGAAAAACAATCTGAGGATGGAGAGGATGCCCATGCGCACTGTAGTCCAGGGGAGGAGCCACCTATCTCGTGATACTTCGAAGACTCTTCCAGAACAACAATGTGCAATCATCCGGACCCAACACTAGGCGGCGATCTATGCACAGATATGAATGTCAGCAGCCCTACATGCCAAGAACAGATGCATACTTGTAAGTAGCATATTCCTTATGCACTTGCACTGCCCCCACAAACCAATCTGAGCACGCTAACTTGATTTTTAGCTGCCAATTTCCTTCACATTTCTTATAACTTTTTAAAATGTTCAATGTTGTTTCTTTATAGACCCTTTAAAAATCTGCATTTCATTTCCTAAGCAGTTGCAGACCCCCTGAAGATGCTTTGCTGACTCCCAGGGGTCCCCAGACCTCAGGTTAAGAACCACTGGTCTTACCTCTTCAGGGACATGCCTTCTTTGTGTCTCCAGTTCATAAGCAAGCACATAGGTAGCCTTTCCTCTTCCTTTTGAAACCATATTAATGGGGTTGCCCTTTCCCTTGCTCTTTAATGCTTTTCTGTTGACTTGTGATTTTATTATTTTACTTAATCATGACTGTATGGTGTTTTATTTACAGGTTGTAGCCCGACGCTCTGACCTAAAACTGATTGTAACTTCAGCCACGATGGATGCTGACAAGTTTTCTTCTTTCTTTGGAAATGTTCCCATCTTTCACATCCCTGGACGCACTTTTCCTGTAGATATTCTCTTCAGCAAGGTATGGGTATCTAACAGACCGTAATATACATTGCGCTTTAACGATGTAACATGTTTGTAACTCATAAGATCTTCTATTGCCTTTTGAGTTCCTGTGGTCTCCCAGCACCAAGTTATTTGTCTCTTTTTGATTCTCCAATACCTTACTTTAAGCCTGCTGTGAAGCCTTGTGATTTTGAATCTCTCAGTATTTGTGGTCTCCTTTGAACACAAATGTTTTTGTTAATTTATTCTATTAATCTGCAAATATTCGGTTATGTTGAGGGCCCCATGTGAAGAACCACTGACCTAGACCCTCCTTAGGACCAATATACGGAAGACACATACACAGAAAATATTTCATACCAGCACTAGATGTTAGTTAAGAAACTCAGCAGGATGTTCAGGTGGAAGAGGAGGCAATAAGGCAAAAGATCGACATAGGCTGTAAGGAAGACCCATGTCTCCTCATTGAGACATTAACTCCTGTGCAAAAAGGAAGTCTGTTCTTGCCGAATGTATTTACAGCATTACTGCAGGATAATAAGGTGTGGAGAAGTGTGGCTCAATGGTTGGAGCGGCAGACCCTGATGCAGAGGTCTTGCCTGGGACCAGGGTTCAATTCCCCGCCTCGGTGGGTCTTGGGCTCAAAATTCCACGGACCTGATAATTCTCGCCTCAGTGCCTATTCCAATCATGGAGTCCCACTCTGCAACTCTGGACAATAGCTTGCTTAATCTCCACAACGGCCCCCACAACGCTAAGGATGCCTGGCTTCCACCTTGGGGGTGCCCAGGAGTGGACGCCTCACAGGGAAAGCCAGGATGGGTTCCACAGCGGTATTCGTACAAGCGCCTTGAGACCCTTGCGGGTGAGTAGTATCAATTTACAAGTTTTTATAAAGATTAACGTAAAATCTCTAACAGGATTCGGAAAATATAGAAAACTTTTTTACAGGATCAGTGTATATCATATCGCATGTGAGCTCTGATTTTTTGTTTTTTGGTAAATTGAATTTCAAACATTAGATACAGCGATAATTACCCTGCACATCGCTCTTACCTACAGTGGTTACAGACTCATAATGAGCATTCAACAGATCTCTTCAACTCTTGCACCCACAAAAAGGAAACCCTCCAGATCTGAATCGAAACAAATAACACTGTGTATAGCTCCATTAGTTTACTATGTGGCATTTAATTAACCTGCATCCAAACTCACTTCACTTGCCCAGAACATTTAGCAAAACGATCTTGACCCTCTCCATCTTGGACGACTCGCCATATTTCAGAATCCAAAGGACATCACTTTTTGTATCACTTTTCAGGATCCTGCCTTTAGAACCCACTAATCCAGGTATGAAAGACTCAAAAGAAGGTATATCCTTTTTTGCCATTTGAGGGTGGGGAACCCAGGGGGGCCTCAGCTGGACATAGCGGCGCCTTTTGGTTTCATCTAGATGCAAGTCTAGTTTACATTGCATATAGGATTTTCCAGAAACCCCTCAATACTGAAAGATCAGCAATTATCCTACACTTTCCCTCCCTCCACTTATTCAAGGCACCCGTCTTCATCTCCAGGGTAAAGAACCCATTGAAATTGATTGTATTATATGGAGAGGGAAAACCGTGAGCCACATCCCCATTACCAGTTAGAGCCAGATCTAGAGAGTTGTATCCACAGGGGTGCTCAGTTCCATATCAGGACCGGAGGTGAGGATTATGCATACTCTCTCTGCTTTAGTTTCATAGCAGCCATTTTCAAGAAACATCTCAAAACTACTATTCCCTTGAACCCTTTGGAATAGGAAAAAAAGTGAATACAACCGTGTGGACCAATCGACAAACAAGTCTAAAGCACAGCCTATCAGGAGTCTGCATGCTGCCACATAGCCTATCAACAGAGTCCCATAGTCCTTTTTCTTCACTGCTCACAGCAGAATTAAGTGCCTTTCTCCTTACCTCTTGCGCATTGTTCTTTCATGGGTGAGTATTGTACATATTCAGGACCTTTGTAGAATAGTACTTTCATTTGGTGTTTATAGTGCATAACCAGTGCCTTGGTCGATTTTGTTTTCTCTGACTTTTGCTTTCAGGCATGATGTGCCCTGGGACCACTCTGCACTCCCTTCGCGGCCATTTCTGGTGCGGCCCTCCGGCTGCTAAGTAGTGCCTGTCTGACATCTTCCTACCTGTGATGCGTAATCGCTATCTCTGCTATGGGTGGACTTCACTCGCTGCATTTGGGAGCCGATGAAGCCTGGAGAGTTAAGCCCCATTATAATCTGGGGCCTTAGGCCTGTGAAGGACCTTTTTTTAAGCAAGCGCCTTGTACGCCCCAGCACTCAGGTCTGCATTTTATAGCACTCTTTGCGTTTTTCCCACTATTTTTCTATTTTTACCCCATTGCCCGTACAAATAATATGGAGGTGTAGTATGATACAAAGGGGAATCCCCTAGAATACCTGCCCCATGCTCTATGAGGCGGTGGATACCTCAATATATAGAACGGTAGCGGAGGCCATTGGCCCCTGATGGAGCAGAGGCTCTTGCAGCAGCTAGCGCAGGAATGCACCAGGTTGGCTAGTCTGGCTACCTCTCTTGTGGGCACACAAGCCCCTGTTCATCCTTCAGAGGGCGATGTAGTTTCATCCAAGCCCAAAAACAGGCAAGGGTAGACCACAACGCCCTTGAGCGTCTTAAACACGCATTCCTTAATCGGGACCCTCCCCCATCCACTTTCTGGGAATCCCATCAGCCCACCTCTGATACCCCCCTCTCCAAGTCCCCAGAACAGGACGACCCCCAAGGGGATACCAATGACGACCAGGTGTCTTCACTGCCTTGGCTCCCTCCTGCCTTCCTCAAATCCCGCTGCCACCATCCCCTGGTTGGACCTATTGGACCCAGATGACATCATCTTCCCCAGGTCAGCAGAGTTGTCCCCATCTTCCCAAGGTCAGCAGAGCTGTCCCCATCTTCCCAAGGTCAGCAGAGCTGTCCCCCTCTGATAAGGTTGTCTCATGTGGTAGTTCGCTTCCAAAAGCCTTTGGGAAAGGAGGGTCGGAGCTGCATGCGTGCAGAGTGTCCCCACTCATCACTTGGGGGAAATGTTTCCCCAACTCCAGAGCTCAACCCCACAGTGGCCACTTTCCTGGCCCTGTTCATCAAAGACCCTAAGAAGGGGATTGATAGGTCCTGGCGCTCATGCTGGGACAAACTCATGCATACCCTTGGCCTCTTGACTAAAATAATTTACGTGGTCGTGGATGCCAAATCCTCAGGCTCTATTATCTCTCCCAAGGTTCTTTTGAGATGGGAGCAGCACACCATTATATTCCTTGGGAATACTAATTACCCTTTGTCAGCAGAATGCCGATGTTCTTTCCTTACCATAGTTGACCCAAAGTTGGGGGAATTGGTGGTCTTTGAGACCGGCGCAGTTGCTCAAGGAGGCCTCTCCGGGTAGCCCTCCATAAAAGAACTGTGAAAAATTGTCAAGACTTTTACTTCCCTTGACAAGGTCCAATCTTCTATCAAGAGGGTCTTCCACCCCGGGTTTTCTAGGGGGCCGGGTGAAGTAGGGGCCGCTCGTCCAGCCTTGGTGCTCCACAATATGGTCAAGGGCAAGGCTCCAAATACGGCGATTAACAGGATAACACCCGTTACGCCACCTTCTACCCAACCCAAAGTCAGTGTTTCAGAGGCAAAGGCAGAGGAGCCAACTCTGCACCCAAATCCGGTGAGTGTCATTCCTTCTTTTTATGTAAAAATTGGGGGTCAGTTGGCTGGGTTTGTGCCTGTTTGGCGCTCTATTACCTCAGAAGCTTGGGTCTTGCAGACAATTCAAGGTTTTCATATAGTTTTACAGCTCTCCCACTCGGACCGCACTTCCTAGGCCCATTCAGTTTTCCACACATCTGATACATCTGGAGATTTCTCCCCTTCTGGAAAAGGGTGCAGTTTGTCTCTTGGTCCCCCATCCATGGGGATTCATGGGTAATTTCTTTTTGGTGGACAAGTCCGATGGCGGTCAACGACCTGTCATAAACCTTCACGATTTCAACGAGTTGCTAATATATGGTCATTTCAAAATGGATGCCATCCATCTTCTCCAAGCCCTCTTGCGAATGTCCCAATGGATGATTCTGCTGGACATAAAAACTACTCCTACATATCCATTCTGATTTTTCCTCCTCAAAGGAGGTTTCTACAGTTCTTGTGGCGTGACCGGATGTACGTGTTTCCTACTCTACCTTTTGGACTTGTTTTGCCCCTTGGTGCTTCATGAAAGTTCTCAAAATGGCTGTGGAATACCTTTGGGCTCAAGGGATTTGGCTTATCGTCTATCTGGATGACATGCTCCTACTAGATCAGTGTCCACAATAGCTGTCACTCCAGCTGCAGTTGACTGTCAACCTGTTACAAGATCTGGGGGTTCGTCCTCAATGACAAGAAGTCGCTGTTGATCCTTTCACAATCCATCACGTTTCCAGGTTTCAGGATAGATTCAACTGAGGCCACGTTAAGTCTTACTCTTCCCAAGGTCTCCAAAATATGACATGAGTTGCGCAAGGCCTCCTGTTTTTCTCAGACAGATTGGCCATATAGTGGGTTTACTCGCCTCTTCTATCCAGGTGATCTTCCCATACCCTCGTCATTATCGCGCCCTCCAACGCCTGAAAGCAGCTCACTTGCAAAAGGGTCTCACGTATTCACAATGCGTAGCCCTTACGGAAGAAGTGAAGAACAAAATAAGCTGGTGGCTTGCGCAGATGGAGGCTTGGAGTGGGAGGGCAATCTTCTGCTCCACCCTGGATCTTGTGATGGAATCCGACACCAGCAGATGTGGATGGGGTGCCAGATGTGGAGATCCCTCAAAGGGAAGTGTGTGGGGCCCGTCAGGAGCAGTAACTGCATATCAATTGTCTGGAGCTCCTAGCTGGCTCATTTGCAGTCTGTTGCTGAACCAGCAACAAGATTCAGTTGTGCGCTCACCTCAAGATGGACAATAAATCGGCAGTTCAGTATATATTGACCACTGGGGAGGCACTCATTCAAAGGCTCTGTCCGATCTAGCAGCCAGTTTATGGCAATACTGCCTTCAACTCCAGATTTCAGTTATGACCGAGTACTTACCGGGGCAAGAGAATAAGTTGATGGATTGGCATTCTCGCAACTTTCTGGATTCCAGTCCTTTGCTTCAAGCCTGGGCCTGTTCTCGATTGACCTGTTTACCTCTCGGCTAGATTATCAGTTGCCTCTACTTTCCAGCTGGAGGCCGTGTCTGATGGCAGTAGACACAGAGGAATTCCTACAGGACTGGAGCCAGGAGAGGGGCTAGACATTCCCCCCTTCACTATGATCACCTGAGCCTCAGCTCAGATCAGGCGGCAGTAAGAGGAGGTAGTCATTCTCATGCCGACCTGGAGGTCACAAGTATGGTCTCTGGTTCTTTTGGAACTTTCTTGGGATTTTACAATTCGACTTCCCCTGTTTCCGTCTCTCCTTCTAAATCCGGTTCAGATACAGCATTTGTTTGTTCAGGGGGCTCCCTCTCATTGATGGTCTGGCGGATTTCAGGGGCGGACGGTCAATCCCGGACCTTAAACGAGAGGCTGAGGATCTCCTCTCAAAGTTGTGGGCCGGGAGCACAATCAAGTGTTACAGGTCAGCTTGGAAGCGATGGTCCAGTTGGTGTGTGCAACAGGGTTGATATCCCGTGGGGGCTGATGTAGTTGAGGTTCTGGCTTTCTTGGCAGGTAAGGGCTTGTCATACCGATATATTAATACCTTTGGATCAGCCATCTCTGTAGGCTATGTCTCGGTCGCCGCTTCCCCAGTTGGCAAACACCCATTTATTTGCTGACTTCTTAGGGGAATCAGCTTGTTTCTTACCTCTTTACTCTGCCCTCTGGGATGTTAATAGGGTTCTCGATTTGTTTCCATCTGGCAACCAAATGCATTCTTGTCCAGGGAGGAACTCTCAGCAAAACTAGATCCTCTGTTTCGTCTCATGCTGACTTTGTCCAGTGTGAAGGCCTTAGTCTTTACGGGCAAAACCTTTTCCCACTCTGGGGTTTTCTTCACAATCAGCAGACACACTAAATGCCGGACCAGAGTGATGTCTTACCTGGCTTTTTTTGATGCTCCAAAATTGTGTGTGGTGCAGTGCCTCAAGTCGTACGAAGTGATGACTGAAGAGTTCAGTCCTCTGGGTGAACGCCAACTTCTAATAGCGCTCCTTAAGCCCCACAGGGCGATCTCTTCTCTTACTTTAGCCCGCTGTCTGAGGTGGGTCAGGCAGGAGGCAGGCATCTATTTAAAGATGTTTGACGTGCATTTTACCCGTGGAGCCATGGCTTCTAAAGATTTCAGTCTGGGTGCAAGATTGGAGGCTATCATGAATGCAGCACACTGGTCATTAGATTCCACATTTAAAAGGTTTTATTTTAAGCCTGTGCTGGATATGGCTAAGCTGGTGGTAAATAAACTTTGATCTTTCATCATTCTTGCCTCTGGTCCTGACATAGAATGAAAAAGTTCCTATCTTTCTTAATGGAAAGTTTCAGTTCAATTAAGGACTCGGATGAAAGGATTATCCCACCCTGGGGTCGTCAGCCTGACTCCCTCCCCATGACTAGTAAGTACCTAGGTGTTTTTCTCATTAGTATAAAATAAAAGACAAGAAAGGTAATATTATTGATGTTGTGATTGTACCTTGTTCTTCTCTGTTTTCTTGCTTAACGAGTCTGGCAATGCTATTACCTCAGTTGGTGACCTTTGGGTAATTACTTCTGTTCTTTTATCACAGGATTGGATTCTGCCAGGCAGGATGCCTATTTCCAGGGGTCTGCTTGGCTCACATGACGCAAGAGGACTATGGGACTTTGTTAATGGGCTATGTGGCAACATGTGGACTCCTGATTGGCTATGCTTTGGACTTTTTTGTTGATTGGTCCACACTGTTGTGGTCACTTTTGTTTTTATTCCCATGTTTTCATGGGAATAGTAGTTTTGAGATGTTTCTTTAAAATGGCTGCTGTGAAAATAAAACGAAGAGACTATGCATAATCCTCTACTCCAAGTCCTTAATAGAATTGAAACTTTTTGTTACGAAAGCTAGGACATTCTTTTCATTATGCATTAAAAGGTTTTTGTCTCCTATATACCTAGATCAGATCCTGCAGAAGCGTATCAACCAAAGTGGGGTTTCTCAGTACTCAGATATTGTCTGCCAAAGGTTTGTACCAGTGTACTGTGGCCCCAGAGTTGTATCACCACATCATACAAATAGAAATTTGGAAGGGATGTCCCGCCATTAGTTTTGTTGTAGCAGTTACAGTGAGGCTTAGGGCCAAGGTTACTCCAGATTAACTTTGAGACTAATTCTTTGTATTGTTTAACAATTCTGTTGCGTACTTCAATGAGGAGAGCCTAGACGAGATACAGGCCTCTTGGTAGCACATTCAATTTTACTATATTAATACCTCGCAACAAGAGACTAATAGCTGATACAACCTATTCTTAGTGCAGGTCTTCACCTACTAAAAGGGATAACTATCATTGAGAACCCATTTTGCAGCAGGAGAGAGGAACAGATTGGGGACCTCCAATTTGTCCATGTTAATTTTATGTCGTGCTACTGCTTGAGTGACATACATTTCTAATTAATTCCAGGAGGGAATTTACAGGGTCGCCCAAAAAGGACATATTCCATATATAGGGCTATCTTGTTTTCACATGGGATTCCCCTAATAGCCAGAAAGCGGTAGATGGGACTAGCAAGAGGGTCCATGCTCATAGCAAATAACAGTGATGACCATGGGCACATATGTCAATTACCCCCGTGGAAATGAAATTTTTTAGAGAGATGACCATTCAATGTAATTGTCGCACTAAGGAGGCGGTGGTTTGCCGTCACCATAGCCTTGTCCTTAAGACTGCATAACAACTGCCTCAAAAAGGCACACAGAAACTTCCACTTGGGCAAAGGCCTTTCTGCAGACAAGGAAACAAGCAAGGCCAGTGTATATTTCTTATGCATCTTCTCAATGAAAAGGGTCATGCGCCTAATCATGGACATGTTCCCAGTGGAAGCACACTGGCCCCTGTGAACCATGTCAGGCAGAATTGCCTTGAGTCAAGAGCAGGAACACACCTGAGAGTGGGGGGGAGGGGGAGGGGGGTGCAGTGGATGTTGCAGTCTTACACCCCCCTAATAAATGTATTTCCTGGTTAAAAGTTGCTTTCAGTCTGGTATGGTGAGGTCACCAGGAATTTTTACATAAACACAGACAAAAACGCTCGCGCACACACACACACACACACACACACACACACACACACACACTCTCTCTCTCTGCTTTCAAAGTCTAGAAAATGTTTGGTTATTTTACTAAATATTGTGCTCACACCCCCCCCAATCTTCTGACCAAGCTACGCCCCCGGTCTAGAGGTCAAGATTTTGGTGAACATAACAACCAGCTTAAAGAAGGGGAATACATTTAAAGGAAGAACAAGAGGCACGCATCATGCCCTTCTTGGAGACAACTCACATTGTAGACTCCCTCATCGAAGTAGTTACCTGCCAGCCTTGGTGAAGGGATTTAAAAAGATTTGTCAATTTGGGTGCTACCTATGAAACGTACACTTCAAATAAATTGTCAGCAAACACACTGGGCAGGGTGCTTTACTATTTTTCTGAATGACTGATTTATATTCTGGACCTCCTCTTCTCAAAACAGGATTATCTAATTATTCCCTTTATTGTTCAGAGATTAGTTTACTGTAACTCTGAAATGTACTGTATCTTAGGAGGATTCCTAGAGTAGCCATGCTCACACCCTTCCCATCCCCACTTCCCTCCTCCTCCAGAAAAGATCTGCGCAGCCAAGACAGCGAGAATATGGAAATGCATTACGAATCAGCAAAAAGAAACAAACATGTTAGCAAAGGGTGATTACATTCTCCCTTCGGTGCAAATGCCAGGGGCTGGAAAATAGGTTCCAGAAAAAAGGATATTGAGGTCACCACTGCTGGAGAGCCAAGGAAAACCCCAACTCCCCCAACCAATATCCTGCCTTAGGTTTAAACCTAGAAGTGCTAAAACACTTCAGAGAGGAAACAGCCCTCATCAGTGTAAACATATAAACACTAATAAACAGCTGCACAACCACACACTAAAATGCAATTCAAAGAAAGGAAAGGGAGTGTTAGAAATGGGATGTTCGAGGCATGTGGGCTGCTGAATTCATATCTGTGCATAGATCGCCGCCTAGTGTTGGGTCCGGATGATTGCACCTTGTTGTCCTGGAAGAGTCTTCGAAGTATCACGAGATAGGTGACTCCTCCCCTGGACTACAGTGCGCATAGGCATCTTCTCCATCCTCAGATTGTTTTTTTCCGCCATTGGGTTCGGATGTTATTCCTATACTCCAACTTCGGAATCGAAAAATAACTTTTCTAAAGGCCAAAAGGCCTTCGACTTCGACGGTATTGTTTTCGCTCGGTACTTATTGACTCGATCGAACTTTCCATCTCGAACCGGTCGTTGACGCGGGCCGTTGGGCCTTTTCGACACCACGTGGGCCTGCTGCAGATGGAAAGGAGCCCGTTTAAAAGGTGCCCACAATGCCACTCCAAGTTCCCGCATACTGACAAACACTCAGTATGCAACAAGTGCCTATCACCAGACCATAAGGAAGAAACCTGCCCAGCCTGTGCCCAATTCCGTTCGAAGAAAACCATCAGGATTTGACGGGCCGTTAGGCAAGAGATGCAGTGACAGGCACCGGAACCAGACAGCATCTTCGATGATGACCAAGAACTTCCAGAAGCTGAAGATTTGGACCTAGAGATCGTCACCGTCGAGGACTACTCGGACTCCGACGACGAGATCCCACCGGGGCAAATCGTGAGTACACTGCCACTGCCACTGATTACCCCGTTACCGAAGGCTCTGGTCGAGGCATCGCCAAAAGGCCTTAGCCAAGATCCGAAGAAACATTTGTCAGCTCCGCCGTCCGGCTCGGCTCCAAAACCTAAGCCTTCAGAGACCCCAGGGCCAAGTAACGTGAGCCCTAAGAAGGTTCCAGAGCCCAAAAAGGTCGTCGACCCGAAGGCCGTCGAACCAAAAAAGGCCGTACAGCCTAAAAGCGTCGACCCGAAGAAGGCCGTCGACCCAAAGAGCGCCGAACCAAAGAAGGCCGTCGAGCCAAAAGGCGCCGAACCGAAAAAGACAGTCGAGCCAAAGAAGGCCACTGAGCCGAAGGGCGCCGACCTCGAAGAAGGTCGTTGAGCCAAAAAAGCAAGCTGTGCCTAAGGTCGCCGAACCAAAGAAGGTCGCCGACGTAAAGACTGCCATATCTAAGCCTGTGATCCAGCCGGAGAAGGCCATCGAACCAAAGACAAGTGCTCCAAAAAGACCGGTCGATCCTAAAAAAGCCATCGACTTCACAAAGGACAGTCAACCGAAAAAACCTGTCCAGCGCAAAAAAACGTGTCGAACCGAAAAACCTGGTAGATCCGAAATCACTTGTCGACCCGACCAAAGAGTCCGAGCCGACAAAAACCAATAAGCTACCAAAAGTCGTCGACACAGAAGGGGGTATCGACCCAGAGGCAATAGTCGATCCAAAACAGACTAAGTCAAAGAACTCGAAGACACAGCCACGGACAGTGGAAGAAGAACTCTTCCATCCAGATCCATCAGACGACCAGGCTAAAATATATAATAATCCTGAGACTGGTAAAGTCACAATCCTACACAGGAAGAAGAGACCACTGGACACTGACTCTCATTCCCCCATTCCTCTAAAGAAGAAGGGCTTTGGGACTTCTCCTTCTAGACCCTTCATTCCTATCTATCCCACTATGCCTACTACGCCTTTGGCTCCTTACTCTCCTTCTCACTATGGGGACAATGATGGTGACACAGGTGAAGATCCTCAGCATTAATATGACTATCCAGAGGATCCTAACCCCCAAAATGAACCATGGGAGGAACCAACTGACCCATATGACACGCATCCCATCCCTGACGTCCCCTCATACCCAACAAAGCTGTCACCTAATGACAACACCATTGTCTTCAACCAACTAATAGACAGGGCAGCGCAGTACCACAATGTTGACATGCACAATGACCCTAGAAAAGAAGACTTCTTATTTGACACTTTCCCTACTTCGGAAAAAAACATCAGAACACTTCCTATGCTTAAGGGGGTATTAAAACACACGCCTGATATATTTAAAGATACAGCCAGGGCACGCGTAATCAATCCCAGGATTGAAAAGAAATATAGAGCAGACCCTACCTATGTCAGAGGTCATTTACCATTAGACTCACTCGTAGTGGCTAACGCACGCAAAAGGGCCAACTCACAGACAACAGGAGAGGCTCCTCCTCCTGATAATGAGTCCAAAATACTAGAGGCCTCGGGTAAAAGAGTAGCTTCACAGGCCTCCAATTCATGGAGAATTGCGAACACGCAAGCTCTGCTAGCTCGTTAAGACAGAGCACACTACGACCAGCTTGAAAGCTTAATGCAACATCTGCCTGAGCCTTTTAAAGCCCAAGCTCCTCATACAGGAGGGAAAATTTATTACAAATGGCTCCATCAAATGTGCGCTTGACGCAGCCGACACTGCAGCCAGGTCTATTAACACTAGCGTTCTACTACGACGATATGCATGGCTGCGTATTTCGGGCTTTAAGAACGAGGTACAGTCCACCATTCTTAACCAACCAGTCAATCAAGACTTCCTTTTTGGCCCTGCAGTTGACACCATTCTAGACAAAATGAAGAAAGACACAGAAACTGCAAAATCAATGGGTGCATTGCAGTTTCAGCAACACAGAGGTTCCTTTCGACGCTCCTCATACAGAGCAGCTGCACAAGGCAATACTTCACAGACCTCATCTACATACAAAGGCAACACCCAAGGTTCCTTTAACAAGAACTCCAACAGAGGAGGTTATAGGGGCAACAATAACAAGGGGAGAGGACGTGGAGGCAATAACACCAGAGCCTCCACTTCCACAAAACAGTGACTTCATCACCCTACCTCCAGACCACCTAACACCGGTCGGAGGGAAGCTCCAACAATTCCTACCTGTCTGGAACGCAATTACCACGGACAGGTGGGTGAGACAAATTATCCAGTATGGTTATTGCCTAGAACTCACCTCTACACCACCAAACATACCACCCAGACACCGTCCTATGTCCAAAAAACACATCACCCTGCTACAACAAGAGGTGAAATGCATGCTGGAAAAGGGGGCCATAGAGCCAGTCCCTTTCCAACACCAAGGGACAGGAGTATACTCCCTATACTTCCTTATTCCCAAGAAGGACGGTTCACTCAGACCAATATTGGACCTCAGACCCCTAAATCAATACATACTGTCGGAACACTTTCATATGAGCACACTACAGCAAGTGCTCCCGTTGCTACAGCAAGGAGACTTCCTAGCAACATTGGACCTCAAGGACGCGTATTTTCACATACCCATCCATACAGCTCAGAAAATATAGAACAATAGAAGGTCAACACTACCAATTCAAGGTTCTCCCCCTCGGAGTGACCCCGGCTCCAAGAGTGTTTACAAAATGCTTAGCGACAGTAGCTGCACATCTCAGGAGGCAACACATCCATGTGTTCCCATACCTAGACGATTGGCTAATACAAGCAAAATCGTACCAACAGTGTGCAAGAGACACATCTCAAACACTTCAGCTGCTACACAGCCTAGGGTTTTCCATAAACTACCCAAAATCGCATCTACAACCATCCCACATACAACAATATCTGGGAGCAACTATAGATACCTCAGTGGCAAAGGCATACCCAAACTCAGTGAGGATAGCCAGCATGCAGATGCTCATTCGCAAATTTCTGCCACAACACTCTTCCAGCTCGAGTCTTAATGCAGCTCATAGGCATGATGGCCTCCTGCATATTCATTGTCCCCCATGCCAGACTTCACATGCGTCCATTGCAAGAATGCCTAGCACGGTAGTGGAACCAGGCTCAAGGACAACTAAAATACCTAGTGTTGGTAGACAGTCGCGCTCACAACTCTCTGCAGTGGTTGAACCCACAAAACCTTACCAAGGGGTGACTGTTCCAAGAGCCGGTTCCACAACTAGTACTAACAGCGGACGCATCACTGACAGGCTGGGGAGCCCACCGCCTTCACTACACAGTACAAGGGCTCTGGACATACAAACAAAAGAAACTGCATATCAACCAACTAGAGTTGCTAGCGATATTCCTAGCCCTGAAAGCATTCCAAACATACTTGTACATCAAGACTGTGTTGATCCGGACTGACAACCTGACAGCAATGTACTATATTCAGAAACAGGGAGGAACACACTCTCCACAACTGTCCCACTTAGCACAGAGCATATGGAAGTGGGCAATTCCAAAATATATCTTTCTCCTGGCAGAACACCTCCCAGGGAAAGACAATCCGATTGCAGACCTGCTCAGCAGGCACAGCCAGCAACTACACAGATGGGAGATTCACCCCCAAGTTCTCCAACCATTCTTCAGGCAGTGGGGTCACCCAGAGATAGACCTGTTTGCCACAAACGAAAACTTAAAATATCAGTACTTTGCCGCCAGGTTCCCTCATCCGTTGTCACAAGGCAATGAGATATGGATGAACTGGTCAGGCAGATTTGCGTACGCTTTTCCCCCAGCACCTCTGATTCCGCTGGTGGCACGCAAACTGCGGCAACAGTCACTCACGCTGATCCTAGGTGCTCCCACATGGGTGAGACGGCCATGGTACACATCGTTCCTGGAGCTTTCAGTAGTTCCTCCTCAACGGCTGCGCCTTGCACACCATCTTCTAACTCAGAACCATGGAGAAATCAGACACTCAGATCCCAATCAGATGAACCTAGCGATCTGGCTCCTGAAGTCTTAGAATTTGGACACCTTAACTTGCCTCCAGACTGCATGAACATCATTAAAGAGGCAAGATGACCAACTACAAGAGCGTGCTATGCAGCTAAATGGAAGTGGTTTGTTATTTACTGCAACAATAACCAAATCAACCCTTTAGATGCTTCCATACAAAACATTATATGTTACCTGCTGCATCTTCAAAAATGCAACCTAGCGTACTCTTCCATAAGACTACACCTAGCGGCTATAGCAGCATACCTTCAAAACAGGTAACACCTTTCACTGTTTAGAGTGCCAGCTGTAGGAAGGTGGATATCTGACTATGTTTGCCCCCAACTTTTTGCAGTGTTTTGCTGGTTTTCGACATAGTTGGCCTGGGATCCTGCTATTCAGGACCCCAGGCTTCCTTCTCTCTCTGTTAAAATGGACTCCATGTACCTTAGGTACATATCTAATTGGATACTGGGTCACCTTATCAGCCCCTGTACAGTGTACCTTAGGTACCCAGGGCATAGGTGCACACAGGGCCTACCAAGGGCTGCAGCATGTATTATGCCACCCCTGGCTGGCCATCCAAACTGACACAACTGGCTGGTAACACAGCTGGGGCAAGGTGGTGTAATCACCCTTTGTTTTAGATATAGTATACCTATATCTAACCCAAAATGGACACATATACTCCTATAAGTCACTCCTATGGCAGGCCTTATCAATCCTGAAGGTAGAGTGCTTGGAATTATGTGAGATGGTGCTCTAGCATGAGCTGACCCTGTCTGCAGTTTTCGGAACCATGTCCTTATAGCTGTTCCATGATAACGCTATACCATATACTCTTAAGTGCATTATAATCCTCGCGGTTATTGCTAACTTTGGCACAGCATTATCAAAACATGTTGTGTAAGGTGTCAAACGCTTTGGAATACTACCCCCTCTCCAGTTCTGGCGACGGGGGTATCATTCCACCCTTCTAGAGGGATAAGACATGTATGTAACTCGAACCCCGGTTAAAGGTAACCCGAGCCTCAGCATCACAAAATGGATGCTGCTGCCACAGACACAAGTCTTCATCCTGGTCGCCTGCAGCATCTTTCTCCAAGGCTCCATTGACTTCAACGCGGAAACCCGACACACTTTCACACCTATGCACCCGCAGCCCGTGGGTGAGGTAACGAGACCATTTCGGTGCTCATAGGTAGATTGACTCTCCTAGTGTCCAGGTATCCTGTAGTTTTAGTCTCAACCAGTCGGAACTGTCTTTACTTATCGATTTCGTAATTTGTTTGTGCCCATTGACTTTGCATTGGAGCCCGCCTGTGTGTTCTAACACTGCACACGCGTCCCGTGGGCCTCCTGCTCCTTACCTAAGGTTAGGGTATTGTAGCCCCAGCGATTCTACAGCCTGTGGGCATCCTCATATCTTCTATCGTTCTACTTAACCCATTTACTTAGTATATGGTTTGCCGTCCCTCTAGGGCACCATTGTAATTTGTGCGACTTATTGTATTTTTCTGAAGAGTATTATGTGCTTAGCCCTCTGATCTCATAAAGAGTTCAGAGGTGTTTGTTAGTAATACATATATTGTTTATTTTCATAACAACCTGTGTGGTGTCCTTTCATCTGGTATTCAAGGGGTTATATGTGGTAAAACAGGTGGCTTCACATGCCAAAAGAGTTTAGCCTAAGACTGCTTTGTCCATGCTACCATTAGGATAGCTGGTCTATAAGGTTGACTTACAACCAATCACCATAAGGGTTGTTTGGACTGATACAAGGTGATCACTAGAACTAGTGAGCATCATATATCAGGCCAACTTCTCACACCAGCAATAAAGGCTTTTATGGAGGGTCTTAAAAGGGTGATCCCTCCAAGACACCCACCTTCCCCAGTCTGGAATCTAAATATAGTACTTACCAGACTTATGGGAACTCCTTTTGAACCTCTACACTCATGCAAACTGCGTTTCTTAACGTGGAAGTTGGCATTCTTGATTGTCATTACCTCACTCAGGCGAGTTAGCGAGTTACAAGCACTAACAATTCAGGAACCCTTCATGCAAGTACATGCTAACAGGGTGGTTCTTAGAACAAACCCCAAGTTCATGCCAAAGGTCCTATCCAATTTCCATATTAATCAATCAATGGAACTGCCAGTGTTCTTCCAAAATCCACAGTCAGTAGCAGAAGGAGCCCTACACACACTGGATGTAAAGAGAGCTCTGCTTTATTATGTGGATAGAACAAAATCCTTTAGGAAAACAAAGCAATTATTTGTTGCTTTTTCACCACAACATAAAGGAAATCCAATGTCAAAGTCAGGAATAGCCAGATGGATCGTTAAATGCATTCAAATATGTTAACATAAGGCTAAACACACTTTAACTGTCCCCCCAAGAGCACACTCTACACGAAAAATGGGGGCATCCATGGCTTTCCTAGGGAATATTCCTCTTGAAGACATATGTAGAGCAGCCACATGGACTACCATGCACACTTTCACAAAACACAACTGTGTAGACGTGCAAGCAAAGCAGCAAGCTGCTGTAGGCCAGGCTGTCCTCAAAACTCTTTTTCAAACTGCTGCAGCTGGCACAGGTAACCACCGCTAGATGAGATACTGCTATTCAGTCTATGCACAGATATGAATTCAGCAGCCCACATGCCTCGAACGGAATATGCTACTTACGAGTATGCATCTGTTCTTGGCATGTAGGGCTGCTGACATTCATATCGCCCGCCCTCCTCCCCGGTGCCTGTAGCAGCTGCAGCATTATCTTTTGCATGGCCATCTCTTACTTTACTATCTCCATCTCTGCCACAATGGCGAAAAACAATGTGAGGCTGGAGAAGATGCCCATGCGCACTGTAGTCCAGGGAAGTAGTCACCTATCTCATGATACTTCGAAGACTCTTCCAGGACAACAAGGTGCAATCATCCAGACCCAACACTAGGCGGCGATCTGTGCACAGATATGAATGTCAGCAGCCCTACATGCCAAGAACAGATGCATACTGGTAAGTAGCATATTCCTTCTGGCTAGCTGAGAGTTGCGCCAAAGCGAGGCAGAAACCACCACTCTAGTCAGAATAAGGGAGTTACACTATAATAACCCCTGCTCATCCCCTTCGTAGCTTGGCACGAGCAGCCAGGCTTATCTTAGAGGCAGTGTGTAAAGCATTTGCACATAACCAACAGTAAAACAGTGTGCGCACTACATGAGGACACCACACCAGTTTAGAAAATATCCAATTTTATAGAACTAAGGCCAAAAACAATAGAAATCCACACTACTATAATTAAAAGTTCACAGTTCTAAAAATACGCTGATTAAAAAGGGTTCCTTGTGGGGATAGCTCTGTCCGGGCCACAGCGGCGTTGTGAACTACAAAATCCAACAGTTCTGGCTGGTCGCGGGTTCGCGGGCCAGCTAAGGTGTCGGGAAGACCCGCAAATAGTACCTGTGAGAAATGCAGGGCGCTGAGACCCTTGAAGTTACTTGCGTTGCCGGTCAAGCTCCATTCTGGTGGAATCAGGAGCGCTGGCAGGCTTCTGGTGCTGCGGTGTGACGTGCAGCGGTGCGGCGTGCGGTGCCTCAAGGTCGCGGTGTGAGCAGCGGCTCGGTGGCGTCGTCAGATGGCGTCGTTGGTGGGACCAGGGTCGCGGTGCGAGATGAAGGTGGTGATCGCCACGGTGCTAGGAGGCCACGGTGCAAGCAGAGGCGTTGTTGTTGCTGAAGCGCTGTCGTCGGCTGACGAACTAGAGTTGATTGCGCCGTTGACGGTAGGCCAGGATGAGGGCGGTGCGTCGTGTGACTTAGGAGCGTGCCCTCGAACCA
This sequence comes from Lissotriton vulgaris, assembly GCF_964263255.1. Taxonomy (NCBI): domain Eukaryota; kingdom Metazoa; phylum Chordata; class Amphibia; order Caudata; family Salamandridae; genus Lissotriton; species Lissotriton vulgaris. The sequence continues at coordinate 609,366,658 of NC_141700.1, forward strand.
CGGTTGAAGCAGCGGCATTGATTTTGACGGGAAGTGGCGGCGTCAGACAGGCCAAGGCGTCCTCGTGAAGCAAGGCGGTGCAGAGTGTGGTGCCCACAGGTCGCGGTGCGAACAACGGCTCGGTGGCGGAGTCGTCGGTGAGACCAAGTTCGCAGTGCGGCGTTGCCCGGTATTCTCTGCGGTACCAAAGCTTCGGCGTGAAGTGAGGCGGTGCGGAGTGCGGTGCTCCCAGGTCACGGTGCAAGCAGCGGCTCAGTGGCGGTGTCAACAGCCGTCGTCGGTGAGACCAAGGTTGCGGTGCGGCAGTGCCCTCTGTGGTGCCTTCAGGACACGGAGTCAGCAGCAGCGTTGTAGACGTCGTCAAGTTGCTTTTCCTCTGTTTGCAGCACAAAACACAGTCCCCAGTGCTGCGGGCAGAAGAGCTTAAAGTCTTTGTTGTTCCAGAGAATTTGTGACGAGGGGGCAAGCTCTACCTCAAGCCCTTGGAGAGACTCACAAATTGGATTGCAGAAAGTCCAGTCCAGGCCTTTCACTGCCCAAGACAGAAGCAGCCACTGCAGGTCAGCCCAGCAAAGCACCCAACAAAGCAGTCGTTCCTTTTCATAGCTTCTCCAGCTCTCCTCCTTGGCAGTCTTCTTGTTCCAGTTGAATTCTAAAGTTCAGGGGTCTGGGACTCAGTAAGTATGTCCAAAAATCCTTTGATCTTTCAGGCAGAGGGTGTCTGTGCCCGGCCAGAACCAGTTGGGCCTTCTCTGGTGTGAATTCCTGGCAGGAGGTGGAGACTGCATTTGTCTGAGGCAGACTATGCCCTTTTAGGTGCCAGGAAATCTCCTCCCCCCTTCCCCCATCGTAGCCCAGGTCTATTCAGCCCTTTTCTGACCTACCTAGACTATCTGGAGCCCCTCCGGCCCCCCAGCCTTCTGTCATCCAAAACCCAGACAGGCAATCCACATTCCAGCAGAGGCACACGGGATGACTGAGCAAGAAAATACCCACTTCCTAAAAGTGGTAGTTCGAGGCATATGAGCTGCAGATCTCACACTTGGCATTAGATCGCCATCTGGTGTTGGGCTCAGATGCTTGCACATTGTTATTGTCTTGGAAGAAGTCTTTGTAGTCACAAGATAGGTGACTCCTCCCTTGGACGATAGTGCGCATGGGCATCAACTCCATCCTTAGATTGTTTTATTTCTGCCATTGGGTTGGAATGCAACTTTAGTGTCCCTGTTTCGAAAACCATTTATGCGCGAGAAAAATGTCCATAGAACTCTTCAAATTAAATTCAAACATTTTCAGCTTCGACCAACTTTCATCGGTTCGATTCCGGTCGTCGACGCGGGCCGTTGGGCCTACCCATTGAGGCCTACGGCTCATGGAAAGGACGCCATTCAAGAAATGCCCCCAGTGTGGAGCAAAATTTCCGCACAGTGACCATCACAAGGTCTGCAACCTGTGCCAATCACCTGAACACAGCGAGTCCAGCTTGCGCATCCTTTCGATCGAAGAAGACCATTCGAGATCGAAGAGCTTGTCGACAAATCATGCAGAGATCAGCTCCAGAACCAGTGGACATCATTGACGAAGGCCCAGATGTCCCAGAAGAAGATTCCGAAGATCTCCAAATTGTGTCAGAGGCAGGAGACTCAGACGACCCCATCACTGCTGGTCTTGAGTACTACTGCCCCTATCCCAACCCTGCCAACAAAACCAAAGGCAATACTGCGCCTGCTGGCCCCAGTCGCGACCGAAAACACACTTCAGAAGCGCCGCTTCCGGGCCTGCCTCCGAAGAAAAAAGATAAGCCTTCCGGTAGCTCGGGACCGAGCAAACCGCATGTACCAATCCCAACGGCACCTTCGGCATCGAAAACGAAAGAACTCTCTGCTCCGAAATCGGTTCCGAGGCCTTCCACCTTCAAAGATAAGTCGGCCCAGAAAACATCAAGGCCCGTGGATAAACCGGCTTTGAAAGTTTCCAAGCCTAAAAATCCTGCTTCGGCTCCGAAACCAAGAGCCTCGGAACCAAAACCTACGCCTAAGGACTTTACCACGCCTCCTGAGGCCAAACACAATAAAAGTCAACACCAACCCCACTCGGAACTGAAAAAATTTGCACCTAAAGCGGTTCCTGAGGAAGAGGAACTTTTTCAGCCGTATCTTGTCGATCCTAAACAGAAAAAGATTCATATTAAACCAGAAACAGGACATGTCACCACTGTGCATATAGAAAAAGGAAGTCCGACACAGCACCTGCTCTTCCAGTGCCTATAAAGAAGGACTCTGCCACATCACCTATGCATCCTTCTTCTCCTATACTTCCTTTCGAATCCTTCTCCTCTTCCTAAATTTATAACACCACCTCAGACTGAGGCTTCTCCACCTCATACACCCAAAGATGAGGATGATGATGACTTTGGGGTGGGGGGTGACCCAGATGACCCTTTCACGTATCCAACTGACGCACATGATTGAGAGTACTGTATCCCAACAGATATACCAGACATCCCAAGCCCACACACATACCCCTCAAAACCATCTCCCCCAGACGATAATATTGGTTTTGGGCAGTTAATTAATAGGGCTGCCATCTATCATGGCGTCACAATGCACTCTGATGCAGCAGAGGAGGATTTTCTGTTGGATACATTTGAACAGTCCCAGAAGACAGTGCAAATATTGCCAATGATTAAGGAAGTTATTAAGCATGCCCTAGGAGTGTTTAAAGATCCCATACGTGCCAGGATTCTTAACCCTAGAATAGAAAAAAAGTATAAACCTGTCCCTGCAGACCCTGCTTACATTAAAGGACAGCTGCCTTTGGATTCTCTAGTAGTTTCCAATGCTAGAAAGCGCGCCAACTCCCAATCCTCTGGAGAAGCGCCACCCCTGATAAGCAATCCAAATTGCCAGACGCTTCTGGTAAAAGGGTAGCCGCAGAAGCAGCCAATCATTGGCGCATAGCCAACTAGCAAGCACTGCTCGCAAGATAGGATAGGGCTCACTACGATCAGTTAGAAACCCTACTACAACATTTGCCTGACCACTATAAAACACAAGCAAATTCTCATTCAAGAGGGCAAGCTCATTTCAAACACGTCAATAAAATGTGCACTTAACGCAGCAGACACTGCCTCTAGATCAATCAATACCAGTGTTCTACTAAGACGACATGCTTGGCTGGGCATCTCAGGCTTTAAGCAGGAAGTCCAGACTATTATCCTCCACCAGCCATTCAACCAACAACAACTTTTTGGCCCGGCTGTAGACACTGCACTTGAAAAAATGAAGAAAGACACGGAGACTGCTAAGTCCATGGGAGCTTTACAGTCTCCACAAACACATGGCTCCTTTTGTCTCTCCTTCTATAGAGGAGCCTCCAAAAACATTGGAGCAGACAACTCATCTTCATTTAAAGCAGCTACACAAACATCCCCTAATAGAGGATACTTTAAAGGCGGATTCAGAGGAAACAACAATAAAGGAAGAGGTCGAGGGACTAACAACACTCGTACCGCCCCTAACACAAAACAGTGACTTTCCTCCGCTCCCCTCAGGCCATCCCACTCCAGTCAGGGGGGAGATTCACAGTTCCTACCTGTCTGGGATCCCATCACAACAGAGAGGTGGGTAAGACAAACTATCCAGTCTGGTTACTGCCTAGAACTTACAGCTACCTCCCCCCCCATCCCACACATACCACCTAATCAGCGTCCCATGTCCACAGAACATCTTAAGCTCTTAAAACAAGAAGTTCTCTCACTGCTCCAAAAGCACGCAATAGAGATTGTTCCCTGCAACATCAAGGGACAGGGGTTTACTCGCTGTACTTCCTAATACCCCAAAAAGACGGGACTCTAAGACCAATACTAGATCTCAGGCCCCTCAACCTATATATACACTCAGATCATTTTCATATGATCACTCTCCAACAAGTGCTCCCACTACTGCAAAAAGGCGACGTCCTTGCCACACTAGATCTCATGGACTCCTACTTCCACATTCCCATACATTGTTCCCACAGGAAGTATCTAAGGTTTGTAGTGGATGGACAACAATACCAATTCAAAGTCCTTCCATTCGGAGTCACCACTGCACCCAGAGTGTTCACAAAGTGCCTTGCAGTAGTAGCGGCACATCTCAGAAGACAACAGATCCATGTCTTCCTATATCTAGACGACTGGCTGATAAAAGCCAAGTCACTCAATCAAACCATTCAAACATTACACAACTTGGAGTTCACAATCAACTACACCAAGTCGCATCTCCAGCCCTCTCATATACACCAATATCTGAGGACCACAGACATCTCGTCAGCTCTAGCGTATCCCAGTTCAGCCAGGATAGCAAGCATACAAGCCCTCGTCACAAAATTTCAAGTCCAACACTCTCTCCCAGCCAGAGTGTTCATGCAGCTCATAGGGATGATGGCATCTTGCATTTTCATTGTACCATATGCAAGACTTCAAATGCATCCATTACAGGAATGTCTAGCACATTAGTGGAATCAGGCTCAAGGACAACTTACAGATCTGGTGTTTGTGGATAGCCGCACACATCGCTCTCTGCAGTGGTGGAACATCAAAAACGTGTCCATAGGGCGGCTGTTCCTCGAACCGGTTCCACAGATAGTACTCACAACAGACTCATCACTCACAGGATGGGGAGCCCATCTCCTTGTACATACAACTCAGGGCAAATGGACCAATCAACAAAGAGGGCGCCACATCAATCACCTGGAGCTACTAGCAATATTCCTAGCACTAAAATCTTTCCAAGTACATGTACAGAACAAGGCGGTCTTGATCCGGACGGACAACATGACAGCCATGTACTACATACAAAAACAAGGAGGCACACATTATCTGCAGCTGTCCCAGCTTGGTCAAAACATTTGGAGATGGGCCATCCCACAAAATATGTATCTACTTGCCGAACATCTTCCAGGAGTTCACAATCAGATTGTGGATCTGTTAAGTCGACCGACACAACAGATTCATGAATGGGAACTACATCCCCAAGTCCTTGTACCATTTTCCCAAATGTGGGGCCAGCCAGACATAGATCTGTTCGCCACACTCGAAAACGCAAAATGCCCAACCTTCGCCGCCAGGTTTCCACACCCATTGTCTAAGGGCAATGCGATATGGATGAACTGGTCAGGTAAATTTGCGTACGCTTTTCCGCCTCTCCCACTAATTCCACTAGTGGTACGCAAGCTCCAACAACAGTCTCTCAAATTAATCTTAGTAGCTCCCACATCGGCACGCCAACCATGGTTCACAACACTGCTGGAACTCTCACTAGTTCCACATCCAAAACGGCGCCTGTCCCCATCCCTGCTAAAGCAGAACCATGGAGAGATCAAACATCCAGATCCAGGTCAGCTGAATCTGGCGATCTGGCTCCTGAAGTCCTAGAGTTCCCGGGGGTGGCACAACCAGTGCTGCATGTCCCCGGGTAGCATTTGATTCACCGGCCCTGGCACTCGCAGTGCACTTTACTAGGGGCTAACAGGTAAATCAAATATCCAGTCATGGAAACACCAATCCATAACGCAATTGACACCGAGAGCGCCTGCACTTCACCACTGATCAGCTGTGCGAAAAGTGCGCATAGACGTTACGCCAGCAAATACAGGTCAGCACTGGGAGGTCAGAAAACAAAAACTCGGAGGAAACAGGCCAAAAGATGCCAAGTCTTACAGTGAGAGAAAGTGATTCATTGTTATTCCTTTCTGCAGGGGCCAACACAATGTAGCTTTGATATACAAAATAGCAGCACGTAACATTGGCCTAAGAACGTTCGGCTTGTGTTACGTTGTTTAGGGATGTCACTAAATCTGTGTTTCATATTCCTCTGTTTCCTCCAGTTGTTTGTGCTTGGATTAAAGGTGCAGGGTTTAGGAGCATGTTTTAGATTTTATCTAGTTATTTTTTATACTTAGAGAATCAGGAAATGTTAAAATCATATTTGATTTTAATGCACAGTTTCTTTCTTTAACTGGTTGGTGAAGTGGCTGGTTCATACGAATCTTGGCCAATATGTACTATCGTATTTGCCTGCAGACAGATAATGGATTAAACAATTAGATACACTAGCACCCTTTTCTAACAAGTCAGTATTAATAGCAGGCCTCAGCTTTAACCATTCAGTGCAATTGTAGTCATAGGCAACTGTGAAAAGTGTGCTGTCACTATGCACATGCGATAGTGGTGAAAACATGACCCACATCTTTCCACATATTAAGTAAATCCATAGCGGGAAGGTGTCCTAGTGTTATATGTGATACTTTTGGCTAGTCCTGGCCTTTTTACTTAATTGCACTTTACTGCTGAGGCTTTTGAGCACATCATTACAATGTGCAATACACATGCTGTATCTATGGTGAAAATAGTATAACATAAATCCGTTGGGCTCACTGTGAATGGGAAGACATTACATACCCTGCGTTACGTATCCTTTAAATTAAATATGTGCTTCATGACAATTTCTGAAAAACATGTTTTGTAAGATTAGAAAAACATATATTCGTAGCATGTGTTGGCCGCAGGTACATATACTTAGCATACTCTTGCTGTCTAGTGTTGGCACGGATGTTTGCTGCTTGTTTTTCTTAGAAGAATTATTTCGATTCGCGAGGTAAAGTGACTCCTCTTATAATCTGTTTTGCACGTGTTCATTGGATCCTTTGTCAGATTATGTTTCTCTGCCATCTGGTTCGGACGTCTGTCTTGAAGCTCTGGTATCGAAGCTTTGACATGGGCAACAGCGGCCTTTTCAGCCATCGATTCATCACCGGACCTACATCATCCAACAGCAACTACTGTCCAGGCTCGAGTCTGGTTCGACGCCAGCTTCCAATTTGTACCAGCATTTTCTTTTACTAGACTCACGCTGAGTGACGGAAAAGACTTCCTTTAGGTTCTGTCCTGAGTGCCACGCAAAATATTACAAGCAAGACCACCATCCGGTCTGCAATATTTGCTTCTCTCTAGAATACGAGAGAACGCCTTGTGAAGCATGCTTGGCCTTCCGCTCGAAGAAAACATTTTGTCAGATAAGAGAGTGGCGTTGGGGCCTATAGCAGAATGCAGGCACACCGAGCTGAAGATGCACCTGGTATCCTCGGGGACCATCCACAAGCCCTCCATACTGAGGAGGACATTGAAGAGGAGGCAGTAGCCCAAAGTTTGTCGATGGACCTTCCCATCAGTCTTGCCAGCAGTGGGGAAGGGTCCGAGTCTAACTGAGATCCTGAACTCTCGACTGGGAATGTGAGTACTGTGGCGAAAGCCTCACAAACCTATCCAAAGACACATACACAGGCTCCTGGAACCTCACTGATCTTGAGCCATTAAGGTAACCAGCACAAGGCAAAGGAGCAGACACTTGTCCCACCGCCGAAATAAGCTTCGAAAGGCACCAAAAAAACAAAGTCACCGACCGTTACAAAGTCTAAGCCAGTGGCAAAGAGATAAACATCCACACCATAAAAAGCTTCAAAGCTGAAACCTGCCCCACCGAAACCCAAGCCGCCTTCGGGACTGGAAACTCTCTATGGGTCTAAACCGCTCTCTGCGCCGAAAAACCATCTACGGCCACCAAAGTCTTGGTGCTGAAAACCCCAGACACAGCCACGGAGCGCACAATTTAGCCTATCCTGGCGAAATTAGAGGAGAAGCGCGACGCCATACACAAAATTCTAATTATAAACCCAGATATAGGAAGGGTGGTAACCAAACCACCTCCCCACCTACAGAGACACTGCCAAAGAGGAAAAAGACTTTTGAGGAGGAAATATTGGTGCCTCAACCTCAAAACCCCCCATTTAAAAGGCAAAAGGATAGGGATACCAGCCCCCTTTCGTATCAACAACTTCCTCCATCTCCTCTTCCACCTACTCCATTGCTACCTATACTCTCTCCTCCACCTCCTGTTCTTACTCCGCTGCCAGTACCAGCTACACCTCCAGCTCTTCCAACTTCACAACAACCCTACCCTCACACACACCCACAAGTCATCAACTAGATCTTTAGTAGGGTAGCATAGTACAGGGGATCACTTTGACCCCTATGACACCATATTTTCCTGACTCGCATGGCGACCCTGACCATATAGATCATCCATCGGACGACTATGACTTGGATCCAAAAGAGGATACAGACCCTGACCCATACCCTTCAGGACTATCCCAACCTAGTGACACCACTACATACCATGAAGTACTGCAGAGGGCTACATGGTCTCATAAAGTTAACATGCACACTCTGGAGGATGAGGACTATTTTCTCGTTAACATGCTATCCAAAACTCATCGCACAGTCCACTTTTTACTAATGCTAAAAGGCATGCTTGAACCCAACTCCGAGATTTTAAAGCCACCTGTAAAATCAAGGGCCATAACACTACAGGTTGATAAGAAATACAAGCCCTCATCAACTGACTCCACTTACATCAAAGGGCATGTTCCACCCGATTTTCCTGTCATGCACACAGCCAGAATAAGGGGCAACTCACAAGGTACTGGGGGTGCTCCTTCTACTGACAAGGAAAACAAAAAATAGGATGCTCCTGGTAAGCACGTTTTAAAGGCACAAGGGTCCCTTACTGTAAGATGCCATAAACCATATTACATAGCAATATAATTAATCATTTGTGCAAATGGAATTTCAAATGTAGTTCTTAAAAGTTATAAAGCACCAATGCAGTGGCAAGCACAACTGCAAGAGAGAAGTAACAAACGTATAGGCTCAGACAACCTTCCTGTGGCTACAATGAAAGCAAAATAGTCATATCACATGTCATACAATACCAATGGTCCTATACATAACAATAGTAGAAGTCAATGTTACTATTGTTGAAAACATTTAACTCCCTCCTTATGATATGGTTGCCATCATCAGGACATAATGGATTATGCCCGAGACTAAAATGCCTGCATAGGAAAACAGTCAACAAGGAAGCGGGGAGTCCCAAGTTATGGCAAATGCCCTCGCTAATCCAAAGCATCACAATGCAATCTGAATAGAACGGAGTGACAATAACAATTGGTGTCAGGAGTCCGAGATAAAGGCTCACAAATGGCAGGGTAACTCAAGGTTTTTGACTCCCATCCGGTAAGAGTGGTGTAGGTGAGCCACAGACGCCGTAACTGGGGCAAACGTGTGGCAGCGCAGGCAGCGAACCAACTTAGGGTCTCAAATTCTGTAGACTTTCTCTCCAGCTATAACAGGGCACACTGGGATGAGATGTAAGAATTGCTCCAACAACTTCATGACCAATATAAACAAAGAAGCTCAGAATTAGTAGGGCTGGAGAGGGTCCTATCCAATCTGCCTAGGGTGCAGCAGACACCAGTGCAAGAGAGGTCAACACCAGCATTCTCATTAGGCGCCCCAGTTGGCTAATAGTATCAAGTTTTAAGCCTGATGCCCAGTAATACTTATTCAACTTGCCATTTGACGTGGAACACCTATTTGGCCCACAAGTAGACAGAAAGCTGGAAAAACACAGCTAAAGCCATGGGTGCACATGGGTTACTTTTGGAGGGGCCAATTCAGAGGGGCATCTAAAACTGCCATCTTCACAAACACAGCCACTTCTCAAAAGTCACACAGCTCCTCCCAACTGTAGGACACCAGAGGAGCATACTATCAAACACTATAGAGAGGTGGAGGTTGTTGATTCGCTTCCAAGGAGACCAATGCCACTAAACAGTGACTGTCTGCATCACCCGCAGCCCCCACACTCTACACCAGTAGGGGGACAACGCAGGACTTTCAGATCAGTGTGTCCTCTCAATAGTAAAGGCTGGAAATTCTCTTGAATTTACATCTCTCCCACCCAGCATCCCTCCACAAGCAATATCAAGGGAACATCTAACACTCCTACAAGAGGAAATTCAAGCTCTGCTTCAAAAGGGGACCATAGAGCCGGTCCCAAAGCAGCACCAGGTACACGGGGTTTACTCACTGTATTTCCTCATTCCAAAGGAAGATGACACCTTAAGGCTTATAGTAGACCTCAGTCCACTCAACAAGTACATCCTGTCCGAGCAATTCCACTTGGTAATGCTCCCAAGAAGTCATACCACTGTTGCAGCAAGGAGACTTCATGTCAACCATAGACTTCAGAGATTCCTACTTTCACATACCAATACTTACAGAACATCAATGCTACCTAAAGTTTCAAGTAAGTGCCCAGCATTATCAATTCAAAGTGTTTCTATTCAGAGTGTATGCTGTACCAAAAGTATTCACAAAATGTCTTGCCGTAGTAGCATCTCATCACACGGGGGAGGACATGTCTCCTTATACTTAGACGATCGGCTGATCAAGAGTGCAAGCAGTCAACAATATTTGCAAGACTTTAAGAGGGTAATCCACCTTCTACACAAGCTAGGCTTAGCACTCAACGCTACAAAATCCCACCTCCAATATTTTCAAGTGCAGCCGTTCCTTGGCACAACCTTAGACTGTATCACAGCCATAGCTTATCCCGGTCCTGCAAGAGGTCAAAAATGTCAGCTTGTATTGCCTCTTTTTTAACCACATTGTAATGTAACAGTCAAAACAGTGAGGAGCCTTTTAGGCACGATGTCCTCATGTATCTCCATATTACCACATGCACGACTGCATATGCGCACCCTACAACAACACCTTCAGTCACAATGGTCTCCGGCAGAGAGGCATGAACGAGATCTAGTGTTGGTAGGACCAGTGATCCATCGCTTTCTGCAGTGGTGGAACAGCAACAGTCTGTTACAGGGTTGGCCCCCTTCCGCAAGTGACTATTACAACAGACGCATCTTTACACGGTTGGGGATGCACATATGCAAGATCTCACAGTGCGCGGGCAGTGGTCCCCAATGCAGAAATGTCTCAACATCAATCATCTAGAGATTCTTGAGATTCAATTAACTCTCAAAGCTTTTCAACAACTTCTTCACCACAAGGTGGTTCTAGTCCACACTAACAATATGACCGCCATGTATTACATTCAGAAACGAGGAGGCACACACTCCAAACAGCTCTCTCGTATAGCAGAGTGCAAATAGCACTGGGCCATACATCACAAAATCCACCTTCTAGAGAAATACCTACCAGGGGTGGACTACGACTTTTTAGATGTGCTCAGCAGGCTGCAGCAGCAGGTACACGACTGGGAAATCAATAAAACATTGCTCCACTCATACTTCCAACGGAGGGGAGCCCTGAAGATCGGCCTCTTCGCTACACACCAGAAAGCAAAATGCCAAAGCTTTGCCACCGGATTTCCTCACCCACAATTCAAAGGATATCGCCAATGAATCAGCTGGTCAGGGATATTTTCTTACATATTTCCTCCTTATTCCTTACGTGGTTCAGAAGCTCACACAAACATCCCTCACACTAATTCTAATAGCCCCAAAATGGGCTCGACCAGCATAGTTCACAACACTGCCTTAGCTTTCAGTTCTGCCACACGAGAACCTGCCCATCTTGCTGCGTCTTCAAACTCTGGAACAGGGAAGGGTTGCAGATCCCAACTCCAAACAACTAAACCTAGCGATCAGGCTCCTGAAATCTTAGAATTTGGGTTCCACAATCTTCCACAAAAATGTATGAACAGTCTAAAACAAGTTCTTAGACCTACCACAGGGCATGTTACGCAGCTAAATGAACGATTTGTGCATTATTGTTCAGCAAATAAAACCACGATCCCCTATGGTTCAAGACATTATTTGCTACGTACTCCATTTACAACAAGCAGGTCTTGCATACACCTCGATTAGGTTACGCTTAGCAGCACTTGCTTCATTCATGCTAAACAGGCAACACATGTCTTTGTTTAAGATTCCAGTTATTAAAGCCTTTATGGAGGGATTAAATTGTAATTCCTCCCTCCATCCCACCAGCCTGGAATCTTAATCTAGTTCTCACCAGGCTTATAGGTCGTCCTTTTGTACCACTACATTCATGCGATATACAGTTCCTCACATGGAAGGAGTCATTCTTAGTGGTTATAACATCTCTCAAATGGATAAGTGAACTTCAAGCACTCACTCTAGAAGAACCTATGTTCTAAATCCGTCCAGATAAACTGGTACTAAGAACAAACACCAAATTTCTCCCTAAAGTAGTTTAATCTTTTCAAGTAAACCAGACCATTCAGCTCCAAGTATTCTTTCCAAAACCAGACTCCATGGCCGAAGAGTTGTAACATACTAGATGTCAAAAGAGCAGTAATATACCTCGTTGACAGGACATGGGGCCAGATGTATGACCGTTATTTGCGATCGCAAAGGGGATTGCGGCCCCTTTGCGACCGCAAAATAGGTCAGCCCAATGTACCAACCCTATTTTGCGAGTCGCTAACCTATTAGCCACTCTCAAAATAGGGTTAGCGACTTGCTATTAGGAAAGGGCGTGCCAAGGGCGTCACTTCCTAATAGAGAGTCCTTACCCAATGTATCATTGTTTTGAGACTGCACTGCTTGGAATTTTGCACTGACCCCTCTGTCTTTGTATCGTACCCATTACATCTCGCCATAATATTTTGTTTTAAATACATGCATTTTTCTTGTTGTCTTTAGACCCCTCAGGAGGATTATGTAGAAGCAGCGGTCAAGCAAGCCTTACAAATTCACCTGTCTGGTGCACCCGGTGATCTCCTCATTTTCATGCCTGGACAAGAAGATATTGAGGTGAGATGTAAATAATTTTTCACGTAACCTAGCCATAAACTACCCACATTTTATAATCTCTTTGTAGGTAGCTGGCTCTGTATATACTATACCAAAGTAAAGTATAGTGTGCACAGAGCCTAGTGGACCCCAAAAGGTATAACAGAGGCTTAAGTAGATAATACCTTTCTCTCTTGTGTGGTAGTGTGGTTGAGCAGTCAGGGGCTTATCAGAGGGTAGTGTTAAGCATTTGTTATACACATTCAGGCAAGAAATTGTCACATGCTCAAAGACTGAATCCAGACCAATTGTTTGTATACAGAGTTATTGTTTTATTTCTAGAACCAAGATTTACTTAGTAGCAGGTAAGTTATTTTTTTTTATACCATGTTACTTTTCAAAATACAGTGAGCACTGGTTTTGTAGGAACAGTCCAGTTACTTGGAGTTGGGGGGGGGGGGGAGACAGAGCCAAGGTTCAGGTCGGCACTAAAGGGACACCACCAGCGGCACTAGGACAGCCAGGTGCAGAGTGCCAATGTTGGCCAATCGGGCTAGGGGGCACCTCTGTTGGTGGCTGCTCACGGGCAGGCCACTTGGTCTTAGGTGTTAAGCTCCTGGGGTTAAGGTAATGGCAAAAGGGGGTCCCAGGTTGGCATCAAGTCCACACCACCAGAGGCTGAGGGGCGGCCGCGTGCAGCGTGTTCAGGTGGCGTCTAAAGTCCAATGCTTTCCTATGGAGGATGTCTAGGAAAAAGACTGCAGGCTGGAGCCAGAAGACAGGATGAAGGGAACCAATGACTGGAGGATGAAGTTGAAAAGTTGCTGGACACCAAGACACCAATGGTCAGGCACCTTAGGACTTTTGGTGGGGGGGGGGGGCTGCAGGTACATTAGTGTCCTTTCGTGTTGGGTTCTTCTCACCGGTTCCGGTCACAGTTGTTCCAGCCCCACTCTCCTGAATCTGTCACTGCAGAAACGAAGAAAGTCTAGTTTCCACTCCCAATGCCTTGACCCTCTGTGCCCCACGTAGATAAAAAGCACGAGCAGACAACGCACTGGGGGAAGGTAGGAAAATGAAAGGAATACAAGGTAGGAGTGGGTAACCACTTAAATGCTCTCCACAAGACTTCTCAGGGTCTCCAGGCAAACCCCAAAAGGCTTCTGTGTTGGAAGAGGAAAGGAACAGTGAATAAGTACCCCCAAAGAACAGGATGGGTTAACGAGCAAGCACCTTCAATACAAGAAGAATATCTCTGCCTCACCCCCTCTCTTTTCTGTGCTGGACTCCACAAAATTCCAACGGGTACGCTCACCAATATTATGTCCAGAGCGGAGAACGAAAAAATACCCAGTCCGTTTTCAGGGAAAACACAACACTCCATACAAAGCCAAGGGGATTACTGAAAATGCGGGGAAAAGCAAGAAATGCCAAAAACCCGCACCTGAAAATCAGGAATGTTCCAAAAGGTAATGGGACAAAACCAGAAAAGGACAGCAAGATTATCGGGCAACTCAAAAACCCCGATAGTGTGCTGCAAGTCCAAGTCCTAAATAGATGAAGAGCACATCTTCAATTCAGCAAGAACAAAAGGCGCTCCGAAAAGCCGGTACGATGATCCAGTTTGCAAATAATCCGGAACAGGACAAGCACCGTAAACAACAAGGCGTCAGCGAAACGCTAACAGACAGAATCCTTCCAGGGCAGGAACCGGAAGTGAACCCAAGCACAGAGGAGAAGCAAGGCGGCTTAGATATACTTCTTGTTGCCACCCATAGGACGTACTGCGACTGCGTGAAAAAAGGAGGCAGAAAGAAACCCCCAGGAAGAGCAGTAATAGAAAAAAGACAGCATTCAACTCCCCTTAATTCAAGGAGGAGCCCCACACACAAGGCACAGAGGTAAGGAAAATAAGTCAGACTGTAACAGCAGTTGTGACCCTTCGGGATGTGGCTGCAGGTGTCGAGGAGAAGGTCGGTGGAGGTTGTCCAATACTGGAACAGAGGTCAAGATCGCCAGGGGAACCTCGCTAGGGTGTAGGGCCACTTGAACTCCAGCTGTGGCGTCGGGTGCAAAGTGGTGAGGACTCGCAGATCCTGCTTGATCTGGAGTCCTTGCTTGGATTGGTGTTGGACAAATCCAGTGGCCACGGGAAATCAGAGTTCTTTGGGGAAGGCAGGGCAAGTTGCTTAGGTACTTGGAGGCTGCTGGCTGCAAGACACTCCGGTTTCAGCTTGCAGGTGTTTTGGAGCAGGTGACAGGCTGGTAGGGCTGGGGTTAATGAAACACAAACCCATTCGAGGGAAGAGGTCCCTTAATTGGTTGGGGGCCGAGAGGAACTCTGAAGGGAGTACACCCTCCCGTAGGTTAATACTATGTCACAAAAGCTACTCCTTAAACAGCCTAGTTCACCATCAGAGAATTAATTGGAAAACTAGAACAGTATGTATCTTATTTGGGTAGGTGGTATGCCCTATCTGAAGTACTAACCCCACTGCTGCGTGGGGAAGGAAGCAATTCCTTTTGTTATTGTATTCCCTCACACACCCTAGTGGTGTCATGCTTCATCATCAGGACACCCTAACGGCTTGAAGTTAGGGTGGGCTCAACCATATTTCAGGGAGCGCTTAGTAAGATAGTTTTTGGCCAGGGGATAAAGATTAAAAATCACTGTCAGACCCCAGTGTCCCTTTATTCTTGGGTCTGCCAATGATATTAAAAATATATATAATATATAGGGTCTCTCGGGATATTATGGTCCTAAGACCCTATTGTCAACATGTTTCTGTCCTCTGCTGCCCCATGAAGGGTGTGTGGACTTTCTTCAGGGCGTGACTCCCTGGAATAAGACAGTGTGGAGAATTTCCCTATACTGTACCGCGATAAGGGCAGATAGCTGCTCCTTATTTTAACGTGACCTTTTGTTGCAATTGTTCACTCCATCTGTAAGGGTAACATGAAAAACAAACACAACAAACACAAATTGATATTTGGATGTGATCGTAAACATATTTTTATTTCAAAATTTGTGCTCATAGCACCGTGTTGCAATGTCTCTGGTGTTAGTGATACCCAGATGTTAACGTGTCTATGGGAAATTGACATGTCCACTCAGGCACTGACCACATCTTTTGCAGCTCGTGTACTCAAATGGTGGCGGTCACTAGCCGCAAACTATAGTCACGCATTCGCTGGTGAGTGACTATTGTTCAGAAAAAAACGGTCTTTCATAATATATTCATACATACACAGGCACGAAAACAAGGGCAGACCGCACCCTCAAACTACCATCAGTGATTATTTAAAAGCAATCATTCTCAAGGCGAAACATCTTATATTCGAGCTTTCTCCGATTTGGAGGAGGATCCACTTCACGTGGGACCTCTAGGGAATGGGGTAGCCCTGTAGTCAAACCCTGGCAGTGATAAAGTATTTTGCACCAACAGGATAGATGGCATATTCGACGGTGTTGATTAAACAAGAAAGTTGGCCAGGAGGAGGAGGAGAAAGTAAACAAAACCCATATGGGTACATTCACGTTAGTATTTTGTTCGGCGTTTAACATACCTTAACTTTCTGTTCGTCATTCGGTATATACTTACGTCATCAAGGATCCTGCCCCGTGTTACCACCTAGTAAGTCGAGGTTCTCATCCAGGGGATACTCATCAATAGTCATCTGTGAATTCTCTTCCAGGGGATCCTCATCAATAGTCATAAGCATTAGAATATTCCCGCCCATGCGCGGGACCCTGGAAAAACTATATTATATGTGCCCCACATATAAATAACTATATATATATATATATATATATATATATATATATATATATATATATATATATATATTCTGCACATCTCTTCCAAACGGAAGAATCAAGTACGCACTCACAAAGTTCCTTTCGTTTTCCCAGATTTTATTTTTTCATTGTTTCCAGCATCTCAGCACATAAAACAGACGCGTTTCGCTGCACACAAACCAAAGCAATTTTCCTGGATACAGAAATATACATTTGAAATGATCGAGTTGAAACGACTTTACACAGGAAAGAAACTGCAACGAACTCAACATTACATGCCAGCAGTTTCCATAAATCTTCGGTAAAGGAAAACATTCCGTAAGGGGAATTTTTAAGATTGAGACGGATCTGCTCAGAGGAGAGAGAATGGAAAAAGACGAGTCATGCAATGGCACAAAGATTCAAAAATCGGGGTTACAACAAGAAAGTCATTGAAAGAGGTTGGAAGAGGGCGAATGCATAAGAAAGAAAAGAAGCCTTAACCTCCAAACGAAAAAACACTGAAACCACAAATAAACCAGAGGACAGAAAAGTGAGATTGATCCTCGACTACACAAGGGAATCCAAACAAATTGTGAGCATCATAAGAAAAAATTGGAAACTGCTACAACTAGATCCTACAACAAGTAAAATAATGGGCAAACATCCCCAGATAACATACAGAAGGTCTAAAAACCTCAAAGATAGACTAGTACAAAGCCATCATAAAGATCACACCAAAAAACAGAAAGGAATACAGTGGATGAAAACAAAAGGGTTCATCAAATGCCAGCACTGTAAGGTGTGTCAAAAAGCAGTGAATAAAAAGGGAGTAACAATGCCCAATAATAAGACATGGAAAATCAAGGAATTGATTAATTGTTCAAGTACCCATGTAGTATATGTGATAGAATGTCCATGTGCATTGAAATACATCGGAAGCACCAAGAATGAATTAAAAAAAAGAATCTTAGAACATGTAAGAGCGACGGTGAACAAAGACAGAAACAATGCTGTGGCTAAGCACATGGAGACCTCACACAACGGAGACTGGACATTGCTAACATTTTATGCCTTAGAAACAATCCTCCCACATGACAATGTAGAGAATCACGCCAAATATTAAATTTCAGGACAATGACCCCGATGGGTCTTAATCAAAGTGAGGAATTATATGTACATCTCTGATGTGAAACATTGGTATTAGTGTGTTCTTTTGAGGTATCGGATCAGACAGAGTATACAGTAACAGAAAGGATTGTAATATAAATAATGGGAAATCGAAAAGAGACTTCTAAGAATATGAATGTATAACAACAAATAGGATTGGGGGTCATTCAGATGAGAAAAAACTATTATAAATTGGCATAATTGTGAATTATGTCCGGCCATAGTATGGTCTATCTCTGTAATATTGGCTTAGCCCACCAGAGGGCATGATGTGTGTTAGATAACAAATGATGAAATTAAGTCAAGCAGGATTTGCACTATATATAAAAACAAGGGCATAAAGGAATTGGTGAATTATCGAGAATAACACTACATAGTAAGCCCACTGGTGGGCAAAAGTGCATTCTGAATAACAATGTATTCAGATATCTCGATAGGACGATCTAGTGCTATACACAATAGCAAGAGATATAGGACCTTAACGATTTATGTCCCTTAAAAATTGGTTTTGAAAAACAGCTGGATGAATGACTTAACCGCAATGTTGAATGAATTTGTTTTAATGCATCTTCGATGATGATACTTGCAAAGTAGTTTTAATATGGTGTAAAAAAAACTACATTTCCCAGGTCACTTCCGACTTTTGAAACAGCAAGTGATGCATTGAGAATGAAATGTTTTGGCGGTTCCCTTGTAGAAATAGGAGGGGCTCGAAAATATCCAAGTATTAACCGTGAGCAAGCTGTGTGTGTGCAGCGAAACACGTCGGTTTTATGTGCTGAGATGCTGGAAACAATGAAAAAATAAAATCTGGGAAAACGAAAGGAACTTTGTGAGTGCGTACTTGATTCTTCCGTTTGGAAGAGATGTGCAGAATAAATTAAGGCTGGGCTCGGCTAAGGAGTATTGCACCGAAGAGAGAAGCGCCAGGGGTCTTGCTAAACTTGGAGCCAAACTGCAATATATATATATATATATATATATATATATATATATATATATATATATATATATATATATATATATATATATATATATATATATATAATTGCAGCCTACTAAACACCAGAGCTGAATCATGCTGTAAAGAATTTCTACCATACATGAAAAAACATGCATTAGAAATATGAGAAACAACAACAAAGTTTGTTTTAGAACTGTTTTAATGCTCAGAAAGCAGTAGAAATTCTTATAAAACACTGAAAGCATAGGAAGCTCCCAGGCTGCATTGCAAATCCCCAGTCTAAAAAGACTGAAAAGCTAACCTGCAGCTGTATGCAATAAACTGACACCGTGCCTTTAAGGCACCCATGACCCCCAGCTTCCCATCATGCCTCAGGGGTGACAGTTAGGTCAGTTGTTTTTTCCGGCTCCTTCAGGAAGGATCCTGGCAACACAGCTCCACTCATTTCTGTTTTTCTGACAGAAATTTACTTCACTTTTCACAGTTTTTTGTCTTACTTTGACATTTTACACCTTGTCAAGTAATAATCTGTCTTTTATTGACAGTTTGGTGGGTATTTTCTACTTTGAAATGCCTTCACTTTTTGACAACTGCCCTTGTGGCAACAAGAAGGCCAAGACAGACAGCTATGAAGTCTGTATTCTTTGTCTGCCTGAAGAACATGACAGAGGCCTGTCCTCACTGCAAAATCCTGACAGGAAGAACTCTGAAGGACAGGGAGAGGATTCGCATCTATGGCCTAGCCCAAAGGTCATCCAGAGGAAGGTCTCTGGTAAAGAAGGGCTCCAAGAGGGCTAGAACACCTTCAAAGGACAAGTCTTCACACCCTTCAGCTTCAGCGTCGGGCTCGGCGATGAGGAAAGAACTACCGGTGGGTCATATATCTAAAAAACGACCTTCGACAGCGGGCTCGCCGTCGAAGAAGAGATTCAGGTACGTCGTCGACGTCTAGAATTCAAGACCCTCCGCCATCGTCAACTCAGCGACGATCGGCGTCGAGGACCAGGACCCCACCGCCGCTGTCAACCCGGCGACGATCGGCGTCTAGGACCAAGACCCCTCCGCCGTCGTCAACCCGGCGACGATCGGCATCAAGGACATCGCACCACTGCCGTCGTCAACCAGGCGACGATCAGCGTCGAAGTGTGACCCCTAAGCCGTCTTCAACCTGGTGACGATCGGCGTCGAGGAGCAGAGACCCTCCGCCGTAGCGTCGTCACGACGTTCGGCGTCGAGGAGAGGCTCACCTCTGCCATCGCAGAGAGCCCAGAATCCTCCACCGTCGACAACCAGACGTTGATGGGCGTCGAGGAGGAGATCTCCGTCAATGTCTCGTAGGCGTTCGACGTCGAGGGTGACCAATACCCCTCCACCGTCGTCGCGTAGACACTCTACGTCGAGATTGACTGCTCCGCCGTCGCCCCAGCGGCGTTCGGCGTCGAGGGCTCCGTCGTCAGCTTCACATCGCCGCTCGACGTCGAGACATCACCGATCTTCGCACCACTCGCCGTCGAAGCATTCGACGTCAGAACACCCGACGTCGAGGCATCATGAGCAGGCTGGGTCGACGTCGAGGAACTTTGCTTCAGGGAGATCCAGAGGGGAATCAGTGATTCTAGTGACGGAATCAGCCTCCTGCCACTCATCCTCGCATTCGTCTGGGCAAGCTGCCTCAAAGTCTAGAAGCCCTGCCCGCAAGTCACCTTTGCGAGACCCTTCTTCTGCAGATGTGAGGTTGTCCTCTAGATGGAATCTGCCATTGGATCATTGGCGAGATTCAGGGGCTACGAGGCGGATGAAAGATTACGCCAGTCCTACACACAGGTCTCCTCTTCAGAGACTAGTTGAAGAAGTGGACAGACGCAGCCCTCGCAGGCACAGAGTTCAAACTGAAAGATCGCCTGTGAGGATCCCTACTAGATCTCGTTCCCCCAGAAGGGAGGAGCGTTCAGGAAGATCACGCGATAGGAGGCACAGTGCTCATCGCAGGAGTAGAAGGACGCCATTGACGACTTCTACCTCCTCTACCCAATCTTCCAAGAGGGATTATTCTCCCATACTTTTGGATAGCCCTATCTCTAGGGTCTCACCGGTTGATGACATCAACACTTTCCATGATGTCCTGCAAAGAGGAGCTCAGAAGCTCAACATTGAACTGTCTATTCCACAAGTCACTACAACAGTGATTTTTGAGACACTTCACCAGAAGTCTGCTGCACGTCATTTGCTGCCATTGGTTCCAGGGATTATGGACCCTGTCAAAGACATATTCCTGGCTCCAGCGACCATTAAAGCGGTGCCGGCTCGCATCCAGAAAAAGTACAAGCCAGCTACCTCTGACCCGGTCTTTGTCAAGACTGACCCTCCTGCAGACTCGGTGATCGTAGCAGCAGCAGGAAAAACACACTCGGTCACTGCTACCTCCTCAGTCCCACCAGATAAGGACAGCAGATCACAGGACTCGTGGGGTCGTAACGTCTGCAACTCTGCCTCTTCTACACTGAAGGTCTCCAGTGCAGCTGCACTGTTGGGTAGATATGATAGAGCCTTATGGGACTCCATGGAGCGCTTCTAGTCCAAAACGTCCGAAAGAAGACCAGAAGGACTTTGAAGAGACAATGACAGAAGGCTGTCTGGTGGGGAACCAGATGATTAGCACGCCTGCGGACGGTGCAGCCCTTGCAGCCCTTGCGGCGCATTCGTATGCCCATGGAATTTGCGCCAGAAGGTCGTCTTGGTTGCGCCTTACAGGCCTCAAGCCCGATGCACAACATCGCATCTTAAGCCTTCCTTTTTCTGGTTCCTCTCTCTTCGGTGAACACACCCTCAGTGGTCCCAAAACAAGAATCAGGGCAAGACCCAGTTTCGAGGGGGAAAATCCAACCGCGGTAGAGGAGGTCAACAACAACAATCCTCTACATGAACGAAAGGGGGGGAAGTTATGAGCTGTGGCTTCCTCTGGCGCCGTTGCCCACTCCAGTGGGAGGAAGTGCTTCACAACATCTGGCAGAGTGGTGCAGCATCACAAAAGATTGTTGGGTGCTGAATATATAGCACAATGGATACACTCCTCTTTTCCGTGCGCCCCCAAAGAACATTCCTCCAAAGAAATCTCGTCCTCACCAGTTAGATCTACTCCGGAGAGAGGTGAAGGTTCTTCTTCAGAAGAAGTATCTCCCTCACAAAGAGGAAAGGGAGTCTACTCCAGATACTTTCTTGTCCCCAAAAAGGATCAGGAGAATAAGTTCCGTCCCAACCTAGACCTTCGTCTGCTAAACAAGGTCATAGTCAAAGAGAAGTTCCGCATGTTGGCTCTTCACCAAATATGTCCACATCTCCAGGAAGGCGATTGGATGTGTTCGGTGGATCTGCAAGATGCATACTTTCATATTCCAATTGCACCGCGTCATCGCAATTTCCTGAGGTTTGTAGTCGGCAACAAACACTACCAGTACAAGGTGCTACCCTTCGGGCTCAAATCAGCACCACGAGTCTTCACCAAATGCATAGCAGTGGTGGCAGCTTTTCTTCACAAAAAGGGGCTCTTCGTCTATCCGTACCTAGACGACTGGCTCCTAAAAGGTCCATCTCCTCTACAAGTAGAGAGCGACGTACGCCTTTGCCTGCAACAATTGCACAATCTCGGCCTGCATGTCAACATGGAAAAGTCAGTCCAACAGCCAACCTACTCCATCCACTACCTAGGCTCCGTTCTGGAAACAAGCTTGTGAAGAGCGTTTCCTTCAGAAGAGAGAATTTTTTCGATGCACCAGAAGTGCAGGATTCTGCTCGAGACCCGAAGTCCAACAGTTCGTCAGGTAGCCTCCCTGCTGGGTTCCATGGCGTCCTGCATCTTTCTCATACCACACGCCAGGCTGAGGATGCGTCCTTTGAACAGTCTCTGGAGGACCAGTGGGACCAATCGACAGGACGCTGGGAAGACCATATCAGCCTTTCCCAGGCAGCGAAGGTTTCCATCAAGTGGTGGACTCGACCTCAAAATCTGTAGGTGGGAGTTCCTTTTCACCAACCTCTCCCGACTCAGTCAATAGTGACGGGCGCGTCTCTTCAAGGCTGGGGGGCACACATGGGGTGCCTTCAAATACCAGGTCGGTGGTTGGCTCAAGAACAGACCTACCACATCAACATGCTGGATCTCCGAGCGGTGCATCTCGCTCTCAAAGCCTTCCTCCCTGCAATCAAAGTCAACTCAGACTTGTTGCAGAGAAACAATACGACCACCATGTTCTACCTGAACAAACAAGGCGGCACACAATCTCGCCCTCTCTCTGGAGTCCCAGGCGATCTGGCACTGGCTTCTCGCTCGGAACCTCTCGCTGGTAGCAGTGCACCTTCCAGGTGAGCTAAACATCAAGGCAGACTCACTCAGCAGGCACTTCGAAGATCAACCAGACTGGGTGCTAAACGACGAGGTAGTGGCAGAACTTTTTCATTGTTGGGGTCGTCCAACTATAGACTTGTTTGCAGACGACGAAAACAGAAAATGCCACGTCTTCGTGTCCAGATTCCACCGCCCAGGGACGCAGGGGAATGCACTCTTGATGAATTGGTCAGGGACATTTGACTACGCATTTCCTCCCCTGTCTCTGATGTCGAAGGTGGTTTCCAAGCTCCTCAGATCAGACATGGAGATGATCCTAATAGCTCCGGACTGGCCACGGCAGTGGTGGTACCCGGATCTTCTTCAGCTGTCTGTGTCCACACAGACGTCTACCTTGCAGGCCGGACTTGTTGAGCAAGATGAGCGGGAGGATTCTACATCCCAACCTTCCCTCGCTGAACTTGACGGCATGGCTCCTGAAGTCCTGCAGTATGGACATCTGAATTTGCCGCCTGATTGTATGCGCATTTTAAAGGAAGCTAAGAGGCCCTCTGTGAGAAGTTGGCCCGATATGCAGCGTTCGCTATTCTAGCGACCACTATGTATCGTTCCAAACGACCCTTATGGTGATTGGTTGTAAGTCAACCTTAGACCAGCTATCCTAGTAGCGTGGATACGAGCAGTCTTCGGGCTAAACTCTAGAGGGCGTGTTAAGCCAGCTGTAATACCATCACATACCCCTTGAACACCAAGTGAAAGGACACCACACAAGTGTTATGAAAATAAACAGTATATTTATTAGAATCACAACAGCCCTGTACTCTTTATGAGGACAGGGTACTAAGCACAGAACCAAAGCTCTTAGAAAATACTTCAAGTGCACAATTTAAACAAGTGCCCGAGGGCACGGAAAGTTTAGTGGTCTCGGGCGGACCCGATAAGGCAAGTCGGAAGCGAGGGACTCGGGACCCTAGAGTAAGGAGGCTATGCAGGCACCGAAATGCCGAAGTTACCTAGCCACGAGGGCTGCGGCTGCACAAGTCTTACAGGCGTCGGGGGTCTTCGCTGACGAGCCAGGAGCCGGAAGAAAAGGAGTTGCTGGCCGGCGACCAGTGAAGAATAGTTCGTAGAGATCCAAGCCTGGATCAGTGATCGTTGATACCTGAAAGCAGAGGGGACCAAGTTCGTACTACTAGCCAGTAGTCAGAGGGTACCAGGAAGGCACCGGATGGCCGTCACCTCGACTAGGTGAGTGGGCGACGCTAGGCTCTGCAGTCTCACGGACCAGGAGGCGTTGTCGGCGACCAGGATGGAGGTGCGAGCTGTCCCACGAAGGTTGATGCTGTCGGCGTCGCTGGGCCCAGGATTGGGGCAACAAGCCTTGGCAGATCTCAGGGCCACGTGGTGGGCCTAAGATGGCGTCTTGAGTGGACCAGGAGGGTCTGGGGTGCTCCTCTCGAAAAAGGGAGCAAGGGCCGATCTGGAGCAACCAGACCAGCAGCCTTGGTTGTCGGATGTCGTCAAAGAAGGGCACAAGCCAGCGGCTAGTGACCAGACAACGTGCTGAGCAGCGAGCAGAAGGGCCCCACGCAGATCGTGGAGATGCTGGGAGACTGCACTTCGGTGCTGGAGCTACTCAGGGTCGGGGCTTCTCGGACCCCAGAGCACTCACCAGAGAATTGCTTCGATGGTCGTGCTGGTTAAGAAAGCGTGCAGGTTTTGATGATGGCCGGTCCCTCGAGGTCTCGTCGCACCCACAGATCTCAGCTGAGCTGACGACGTGGGTAGAGGTCAGAGGTGCCAGGGAAGCCGGTTCTCGTCGAGCTGTGTCGTCGGATCCTTGAGGAAGGACTTGCAGCAAACCGCAGAGTTCTTAGATGGTGCCTGCGGATGCAGGGTGACTACTCCTTAGCCACAAGGAAGAAATCTTGAGAAGAGTCTCGAAGTCCTTTCGTAGAAAGTATTCTTGATTCAAAGATGATCTAATTTGGAAGGGTCCCCGCTCCGGCCTTTATCCTAAAGAAAGGGGCGGGTACATGACTAGGTCCTGCCCTAAGGGTGGGACCAGGAAGGGGGGTAGTTACACCCCTCTCCCCCTGCTGGACTTTCCCCAGGTCAGGGGCCGCGCGCCCCTGGAACTGGTTCTAGCCGGCAGATGCGTAGTGAGCACCGGGGTGCCACTCCGCAGTCACCTTCTAGCAAAGCCCTACCTACCCAGAATACACAATCTCTGTCTGGGACGGTGCGAACACCGCCCTTGACAGGAAACCCTTTGTCCAAGCTCTCCTCGGTGGAAGGACTCCCAGCAGCAGGAGGTCAGACTTGTGTCTGTGGTGGCAGCGTCCATTTTGTGGAGCTGAGGCTTCAGTTAACTTTAACCGGGGTTCACAGTTACGTACATGTCGTGTCCCTCTAGAAGGGCGGAATGCTGACCTCGTCGCCAGTATTGGTGAGGGGGCAGCATCCCGATTCGTATGACACCTTACTCGACATGTCTTGATAACGCGATACCGAAGTTACCGATATGATACGTGTTATCCTGGAACAGCCATTGGGTCTTGGTTCCGCAAGCTGCAACCGGGCTCGGCTCGTGCCAGAGCCCAATTCACACGGTTCCATGCACTCTGCCTTCAGGATTGTCAAGGCCTGCCCTAGGAGTGACTGAGAGGAACCCGGGTGTCCATTTTAAGGTTAGGTATAGGGATACTACACCTACAGCAACGGGCGAGTACGCCACGTGGCCCCAGCTGTCGTGCAGCCAGTTGTGTCAGATTTAGATGGCCATCCAGGGGTGGCATAATACATGCTTCAGCCCCTGGTAGGCCCTGGGTACACCGATGCCCTGAGTTACAGGGTCTGACAGGGTGGCCCAGTCCCAATTGGGTAATGCACCTAAGGTACACATCAATTTAGCGAGAGAACAGCTAGGCTGTGGGTCTGATTGGCAGGCCCACAGCCCGAGAAAGTCGTAAACCAGTGAAACAAAAGCAAAAAGTCCGGGTGATCATAGGATTGCAGACCCTACTCTCCTACACCCTCCACAAGAGCGTCATATGTGTTCAAGTGGAAGAGGTTTTATATTTGGTGTAGGGAGCATCATCTTGACCCTACTAAAGGGCAAGAGGATGTTATTCTTCCATACCTTCTTTCCTTAGCAGCATCTGGTTTGAAGTATGGGTCCATTAGAGTGCATTTGTCAGCCATTGTGGCGTATAGGAAATCGCCGAACCAAATGTCTTTCTTCCAGATGCAAGTGGTTAAGGACTTCCTCCAGGGGTTAAAGAAAGTCTACCCCCCTGTTCGAAATCCTTCTCCTTCCTGGGAGTGTAACCTAGTATTATCCATGTTGATTGGGAGCTCCTTTTGAGCCCATCCACAAAGCATCGTTACAACATTTATCTTGTAAGGGCGCTTTCTTAGTTGATATCACATCAGCGCACAGAGTAAGCGAAATCCAAGCGTTGTGTACAAAAGAGCCTTACACTGTTTTCCACCACAACAGAGTAGTATTAAGAACACATCCATCTTTCTTACCAAAGGTTGTGTCTGATTTTCATATTAATCAATCTATTTCTCTTCCATCCTTTTTTCCAAACCCTACGACCCCGTCTGAGCGGTCGCTGCATTCTTTGGATCTCAAAAGAGTGCTTACATTTTATTTGGAAAACACTAAGAGTATTAGGTAGACGGATCAGCTTTTTGTCAATTATGGTTCCATGAGAACGGGTTTTCCAGCTGCCAAACGATCCATCTCCAGATGGATCGTCTCCTGTATCAAATTGGCTCATCAGCTAGCGGGCAAGCCCTTACTGTTGACACCTAAGGCACACTCTACTAGGGGGAAAGCGGCCACAGTAGCTTTCTTACATGATGTCTCTATGTCAGAGATTTGCAAGGCTGCAACCTGGAGATCAGTTCATACCTTTACAAGGCATTACTGTCTAGAATTTGATTCCAGGACCGATACTCAAGTAGGGCAGGCCTCTTTGAGGAATCTATTTGGGTAGCCTGCGGCCTGCTCGAGCTTAGTTTTGTCTAGGCTTATGGATGATATACTGTTTTTATTGATCCTTTGCCCGCAGGGGGATGAGGTGAGGCTCGCTATTCTATTCTAATGCTTATGACTATTGATGAGGATCCCTTGGAAGAGAAGGATTAGTTACTTACCTGTAATCCTAGTTCTCTTCCAGGGGTATCCTCAGCAAAGTCATAAGCAACCCTCCCTCCTCCCCGGGCAAAGGACGATTTTAACTTGGAGATATAGTTAACTTAATTGTTTCATGGTTTTTTCAGTCTCCGCAAAGAACAACTGACCTAACTGTCGCCCCTGAGGCATGATGGGAAGCTGGGGGTCATGGGTGCCTTAAAGGCACGGTGTCAGTTTATTGCATACAGCTGCAGGTTAGCTTTTCAGTCTTTTAAGTCTGGGGATTTGCAATGCAGCCTGGGAGCTTCCTATGCTTTCAGTGTTCTACTGCTTTCTGAGCCTTAAAACAGTTCTAAAACAAACTTTGTTGTTGTTTCTCATATTTCCAATGCATGTTTTTTCATGTATGGTGGAAATTCTTTACAGCATGATTCAGCTCTGGTGTTTAGTAGGCTGCAATTGCTTATTTTTATTAATGTGTGTATATATATATATATATGTGGGGCACATACAATATAGTGTTTCCGGGGTCCCGCGCATGGGCGGGAATATTCTAATGCTTATGACTTTGATGAGGATACCCCTGGAAGAGAACTAGGATTACAGGTAAGTAACTAATCCTTATCCCCGCCTATGTGCGGGATCCCGGAGCATATAGAAAATACATATAAATATATATGTATATGTGAAAACATATATTTGCAGCCTAGACATCTTACAACTGGCATAACTGCCGCACAATTACAGAAATTAGCATAAACACAGTAGTACTCTCACAACCCCTAAGGAAGAGAAAGAGAGCAGTAAACATTTGCACACAACAATGCTTTATTGCCATAGGAAAAACCTGTAATTGCAGGCATTTGCCAGTAGGCTGCAGTAGAGTATAAAGAAACAAAGAAAAAACTGACACCTTGCCTTTAAGGCATTAGAGTAGGGGTACTGTGCCTTTAAGACCTGAAGGCGACCCCCTGCTCCCATGATGCACCACAGGTGGCAGTTGGGTCAGTTCTTTTTTCCGGCTCCTTCTGTGAGGATCCTGGAGCTTGAGCTCTTCAGTTTTTACTGAAATTATTGTTTTTTGTGAGGTTTTCTCAGAAAACTCGACATTTTCTGGTTTTTTTAAGGCTTCTGCTTTATTTTTTGTGGTTGTTCACAAAAAAATTACAGTCAGAATGCCTGCTCTTTTTCGAAAATGTCCTTCTTGTGACAAGAAGATGGCTCTGGCTGACCCACACTGTGTGCATCGTGTGCCTTCCAGCTTCACACGACCCTGACCAGTGCCATCACTGTCAGAAGATTCTCCAATAGAACTCTTCGCGATAGAAAGAGCATCAGACTTCATGCTCTCTTGGAGAAAGACAAAAGTCATCAGATGGGTGGAGATGAAGGCCCCAGACCGTCTTCTTCAAGCAAGCATCCTAAAAAACGGTGACGTTCTACATCTCCTGCCTCCAGAAAAAGGAAGGAAGGAAGGAAGAAAATCTCCATTGACGTCTAAGTCGCCGTCGAAGAGACCCAGACGCTCGTCTGGATCACCATCAGACGTCTAAGATCTCCGTCGCAGCCAAGTAAGTCGACGTCGAGACGCCACACTTCGGGCTCGAAGTCTGTGGTTGCTGCTGTTTCAAAGTCTCCGTCGACGTCGAGGCTTCCGTCGACGTCGAGGCTTCCGTCGACGTCGAGGCTTCCGTCGAGACACTCTCCGCCACCCTGGACGGGGACGGGGTCAGCGTTGAGTCATGACGGCTCCCTCATTGCCGCCGGCTGGCGTGCCGGCGTCGAGAGCATCGTCTAGATCCCACCACTCGGCGTCGAGGAGATCAACTCCAAGGCGACGTCGAGAGCAATCTCCTTCGCCACGACGTCGAAGGTCGCCGTCGCCACGACGTTGAAATAGATCGACGTCGAGAGGACAACATGAGGGTTCACCTTCCACTCGACATCGAGGAAGAGCGACGTCTAGGTCACTGACTCGACGATTAAGATCACAGTCGAGGTCGTGGGGGCATGGACGATCGACGTTGAAAACACCTCGTTCGACACCATGGGTCACACAGACGTCTTCGACGTCGAATTTCTCGCTGTCGAGTGAACTGTTCACTGTGATTGTGCAGTCCCCTGGCTCCAAGTCATCAGGGGACAGATCTTCATCTCCTGGATTGAATGTCGTGGAGATCTCGCCAGAAGCGTCCCCTAGATCTACGCTCAGATCACGAAGTGTGTCTTCTAACCGTCCTCAGGGAGCTGGTTCTGGCGGTCGCAGTGGTCCGGGCTCTGATTACTCCCGCACGTACTCTCCATCTGCTCAGAGGACAAGTACTCCGGTCAGGCCTGAGAAGACTCCTCCACCAAGGCCACGCCCTACACCCAGACCGAGATCTCACTCCACATCACGCTCTCTGGTAAGGCCCAAGACGCCTGCTCAGCCAAGACGTTCTCCCAGACCGAGATCTCACTCTAGACATCGGTCTAGATCCAGGGGTCGGCACAGTCATCGAGACAGGTCTCATCACAGAGGACGCACCGGGTCTCCGACTTGGTCCTATTCCACGAGGTCGACGGTCCGGGACTATTCTCAGACCTTCTCCTCTACTCCTCCTTCAAGAGTCTCGCCTATTGATGACATTGCAACCTTTACAGATGTGCTGGGTAGGGGAGCAAAGAAATTGAACATCTCGTTGCATACTCCTGTGGTCCCAACATCTATAATTTTCGACACACTTCATCATCGCACAGCACCTAGATCGCTGTTGCCTCTGGTTCCCGGTTTCCTTGAGCCTGCGATGGCGACCTTCCTCACGCCTGCAGTGGTAGGCTCTGTTCCATCAAGGCTTGCAAAGAAATGTAAGGCTCCCGCAGAGGACCCCTTATTCCTCAGATCGGACCCCCCGGCTGATTCAGTTATCGTGGCGGCTGCCATGAAGTCTCATTCAGCCTCGACTTCTTCTTCGGTTCCCCCAGAGAAGGACAGCAAAGTGATGGATTCTTTTGGCAGAAAGGTATGCAGCACCTCTGCTTCTTATATGAAGGTGGCCAGTGCTTCAGCTCTACTGGGGAGGTACGACCGGTCCCTCTGGGACTCCCTTACTCGCTTCACAGAGAAGCTCCTGATAGAAGATAGACAGGATTTTGTTGAAATCCTACAGGAGGGAGGACTTGTAGCCAACCAGGTCATCAGTGCCTCGGCACACGCCTCTGACCTCGCGGCCCATGGCTACTCCCATGGAATATGTTCTCGTCGTTCTGCGTGGCTCCGCCTCACGGGCCTGAAACCAGATGCCCAGAAAAAGATTTTTGAATCTCCCTTTCAATGTTTCTTCTCTTTTTGGTCCACATGCCGATGATAAAATAACCAAAATGAAATCCGAAATGGACACTGTGAAGGCTGTGGGCTTGGAGAAGCGCAACAAATTTAAAAAGCGCTTTCGTCAAGGGAATAAGCGTTCGTGCCAGCAGAGGGTTCAAACCCCTCAATGGTCTTCCCAGTCTCAACAGAAGACCCAGTTTCAGCAAAGACGTCCTGGCAGAGGCAGAGGCAACAATAATAACAAGCAGCAGTCTGCCTCCAAACAGCCTCCCAAGCCCTGAGCTGTTGCTTCCTCCGCAACTATTCGCCACTCCGGTGGGAGGGAGTGTGTCATATCATCTGGAAGAGTGGAGAGCCATAACAAAGGACAGATGGGTGCTCAGTATTGTGCAGCATGGTTACTTGCTGAGGTTCAAGTCACCTCCTCCGCAAGTTTTTCCTCAAACAAAGCAACTTCCTCGTTTACACAGTCAGTTGCTGCAGGACAAAGTCTCTACCCTCCTCAAGAAGAAAGCCATAGAGAGAGTGATTTCCATGCAAATGAAGCAAGGAGTCTACTCCCGTTACTTTCTAGTCCAAAAAAGAGGAGAGCCAAAGAATTCAGGCCCATTCTAGACCTACGACTACTAAACAAGTTCATCCGGAAAGAAAAATTCCGCATGCTAGCCCTGCATCAGATCTTTCTCCATCTCCATTAGGGGGACTGGATGTGTGCCATCGACATGCAGGACGCTTACTTCCACATACCTGTCTCAGTGAAGCACAAAAAGTTTCTCATGTTTCAGATTGGGCGCCAGCACTACCAGTATCGAGTTCCCCCTTTTGGCCTCAAATCCCCGCCAAGAACATTCTCAAAATGCATGGTGGTAGTGGCTGCTTTTCTTCGCAAAAGGAGGATCTTCGTCTATCCTTATCTAGACGATTGGCTGCTGAAAAGCTCATCTCTGGCTCTACTTCAAGACCATCTTTTTCTTAAGTCTGAACCTGATGAGCTCATTGGGGTTACAAGTCCACTTCAAGAAATCAGTGCTCAACCCTTCCCAACAAATTCATTACCTGGGCGCTTCCCTGGACTCTGCTCAAGCAAGCGTGTGTCCTTCGGAGGAGAGACTGTCATCCATGCTTCTGAAGTGTCGTCTTCTACTGGACAGTCACAGTTCCACAGCTCGGCAGGTGTCCTCTCTCCTTGGATAGATGGCCTCATGCATCTATATCGTGCCCAATGCACGCCTTCACATGAGGCCTCTGCAGCAGGCTTTAGAGGACTAATGGTCTCAGAGGTCGGGTCACTGGGAGGACAGTGTCTTTCTTCTACAAGGTCCCAAAGACTCGATCAAATGGTGGATGAAACGCTCCAACCTTGGGGGTTCCATTCCATCTTCCTCCTCCGTCGCAGTCAGTGATCACGGATGCCTCTCCAAGGCTGGGGTGCTCACATGGACCAACTTCAGGTTCAAGGCCTTTGGTACGAGGGAGAGCGAGGCTACCACATCAACTTCCTTTAGCTTTGAGCCGTTCATTTGGCTCTGAAATCCCTGTATCCGTCACTGCTCACCAACTACATCCAAGTTCAGACGGACAACACAACAACAATGTTCTATCTGAACAAACAGGGAAGTACCAGGTCAAGAGTGCTATCCCTGGAAGCGCAATCCATCTGGCACTGGCTTCTGGCAAGAGGCCTATCCATTGTGGCAGTCCATCTGCCAGGAATACAAAATGCCCAAGCAGACTGCCTAAGCAGAGACTTCGTAGAAGCGCACGACTGGGTGCTCAACGAAGAAGTTGCGCAGGAGATTTTGCGTCTATGGAGCGTACCAGACATAGACTTGTTCGCAGACGCTGCAAATAAAATATGCCCCGTCTTCGCGTCCAGGTTCCCCCAAAGAGGCTCACGGGGGAATGCACTTTTGATCGGCTGGTCGCAGACATTACTGTATGCTTTTCCTCCCCTGCCTCTGATCCCGGCGGTGATTCAGAAGTTCTACAGGACCAACACCAGGATGATCCTGATAGCGCCGGAGTGGCTACGCCAGTGGTGGTACCCGGATCTGCTCCAGCTGTCTGAAGTCCCGCACTGGCGACTTCCCTGCCGTCCAGACTTGTTGACCAAGGACCAGGGGAAGGTGCTTCATCCCAACCTTCCTTCCGCTTGACGGCATGGCTCCTGAGGTCATACAGTATGGACATTTAGATCTCCCAGCAGACTGCATGACCATTCTCAAAGAAGCCAAGAGACCTTCTACTAGGAAGTCCTATGCTTTCAAGTGGAAGAGGTTCTTCTTATGGTGTCTTGACAACTCTCTTGACCCTATTAAAGGTCAGGAACTGGTTATTCTGCCCTATCTGTTACATTTGGCAAGGTCAGGCCTCAAGTACCCCTCCATCAGGGTCCACTTAGTGGCTATCACAGCTTATAGGAAGTCACCTTCCCAGACATCTTTCTTTCTTATGCCGGTGGTTAACAATTTTTTAGAGGGGCTTAAGAAAGTGTTTCCACCAGTGAGGTCCCAATCTCCTCCCTGGGAGTTGAACATCGTACTCACTAAGCTGATGGGTGCTCCTTTCGAGCCAATACATAAGGCTTCTTTGCAGCACTAGACCTGGAAGGCTGCTTTTTTAGTAGCAATTACCTCTGCCCGCAGAGTTAGCTAAATCCAGGCCCTGTGTTGGAAGGAACCGTACACAGTGTTTCATGCCAACAGAGTAGTACTGAGGACACACCCAGATTTTCTACCTAAGTTAGTCTCAGACTTTCATGTCAACCAGTCTATCACTCCGCCTACTTTTTTTCCTCAACCTACCACTCCCCCGGAGAGGTCTTTACACTCTCTAGATCTCCGGAGGGTTCTGAAGTTTTACCTGGCTAAAACCCTACCTCTTAGAAAGTCTGAACGGCTTTTTGTTAATTATGGAACCACTCTGTCAGCCTCAAAAAGGTCCATTTCTCACTGGATAGTCTCCTGTATAGGATTGAGAAAAACAAGGACCCCCTGAACAGTAGTGTCAGCAAACTCCTAGGGCAGGGATAACAATGTGTGAATAAAAATTCCTATTCAGTTAAAGTATAGGCAAACAAGTGACATAAAGTGACAGCGGAGAAAGAAAAATCAAGAAAAATTATATAAAAACAACCATAATTTTAATGAACACAGTTAAAAATCATACAGTTTACTAACTTTCAAAAACCGTATGATGACACAACAATAATTAAAAACCATACACTTCATACAAAGATATTTAGTCATAAAATAAGGACACCCCGGCAACTTAATATCGTTGGTGTCCAAGAACAGTGGCGAGTGAAACTCGACGCG
Source organism: Lissotriton vulgaris (assembly GCF_964263255.1). Lineage (NCBI taxonomy): Eukaryota > Metazoa > Chordata > Amphibia > Caudata > Salamandridae > Lissotriton > Lissotriton vulgaris. Next base: position 609,400,349 of record NC_141700.1, read on the forward strand.
CGTTTCGGCGTGGACAACGCCTTCTTCAGGAGCTACACAGTATAATCTGAAACATATATATAAGAAAATCCTTTTACAAACTTTTTCAAAATTACACTGCTAAACTAAAATACATCTTAAAACACATATTTGTTTATCGTAATACACTTTACAAAAAATAAATAAACATTCTCGCTGACAAAGAGGGGAATTGCCAGATGGATTTCCAGTGCGATTGTCTACTGTCATCAAGCTGCTGGAAAGCCTTTGAATTCACGAGTCCGTGCCCATTCCACGAGGGCAGTGGCCACATCCACTGCATTATTTGGAGGAGTGCCAATCCAAGATATCTGCAGAGCAGCAACCTGGGCATCTACGCACACCTTCACCAGGCACTACTGCTTGGAGGCAGCCGCAGAATCGGATGCGGCGGTGGGAGAGGCGGTACTGAGGAATATCATCCAGTAACGGTGAGCCTTTCTTGCATCCCTCCATCCATAAGTTCTCTTGTTTACAAAGTCACATTTTATATAAGTATGTATATTTGTACATGAGATTATGCTTCACTTTCTAATGGTATTGCATGATTATGTGATGTATCAGGAAAATGTACTTTGTTTTTTCACTGCTCGCTATTCTGATTCAGGCATGTGAATCTATGAAAGTTCCAATACTGGAGTAAGAAAACAAGTTACTTACCTGTTGTGAGAAGTTGGCCTGATATATGATGCTCACTAGTTCTATTGATCACCTTGTATCAGTCCAAACAACCCTTATGGTGATTGGTTGTAAAGTCAACCTTATAGACCAGCTATCTAGTAGGGTGGACAAGAGCAGTCTTTAGGCTAAACTCTGAATGGCATGTGAAGCCAGCTGTTTTACCACATATAACCCCTTGAATACCAAATGAAAGGACACCACACAGGTTGTTACGAAAATAAACAGTTATTTATTAACTAACATACACCTCTGAACTCTTTATGAGGTCAGAGGGCTAAGCACATGACAATACTAAAAAGGAAATACGAGTTCGCACAATATTTACAAGTGCGCCTTAGGGGCCCGACAAACCATATATTCAAAACAATGGAATGCGAGGAAGGAAAATACTGTAAGGAGATCCAGAGGCTGGAGGATCGCTGGGACTACGCTACAAACTAGGTAAGTAAGGAGCCGGAGGTCCACGGGACTCACGTGCAGAGTGGAAACTCTCACACGCGATGCGTACCAACGTCTATGGGCCCGGGGTGCTCCTCTTTTACAAGGAAGCAAGGGCCAGTCTGGGGGTCCAGACCAGCAGTGGAGAAATCTTCGGATCGTCGTCTCGGAGGTCACAGGCCAGCCGGCAAGTGACCAGACAACAGGAGATGCAGCAACCAGGCAAAAGGGCCCCACGCAGATCTCGTGGATGCTGGGGGGCTGGTCTTTGGTGCAGGAGCTGCGTCGGTGTGGGGCTTCTCAAACCCCAGTGCACTCACTCGAGGATCCCTCGGCGGTCGTGCTGGAAGCGCGGTGCAGGTTTCTCAAGATGGCCGTCTCCACGTTGCTCGTCGCACCCACGGGTCCCAGCTGTGCTGTGGATGTGGGTAGAGGTCAGAGGAGTCTGGAAGTCCGGGTCTTGTGGAGCTGGGTCGTCGGATTCCGGGATGGAAGGACTTGCAGCAAACCGCACAGGAGCTTGATGGTGCCTGCGAAGCAGGATGGTCACTCCCTGACCATAGGGGAGATTCTTCAATCTTCTGATGGTTCAGGAGGGAGAAGGTCAAGAGTTCTTCGTGGAAGTTGTCAAGATTAATCTAACTGGGAATGGGACCAGCTCCTACCTTTATTCTCCTAAAGGGGGCTGCACTACGACTAGGTCTCTCCTCTGGGTGGGACCAGGAAGGGGGGTGGTTACACCCCCTTTCCTTTGTCCGGTCTTGCACCAGCTCTGGGGCTGAAGTGCCCCAGGAACTGGTTTAGACCGGCATATGCACAGGGACACCTTGTGTGCTCCAGGCATGTCTCATTCCTTTCAACCCTGGCCTACCTAATACACAAAATCCTGTCTGGGGTGGTGCTAGCACCTCCCAAGGCAGGAAACCCTTTGTCCGAGCCTCCCACGCTGGAAGGACTCCCAGCAGCAGGAGGTCAGACTTGTGTCTGTGGTGGCAGCATCCATTTTGTGATGCTGAGGCTCGAGTTAACTTTAACCGGGGTTCACAGTTACATACATGCCGTGTCCCTCTAGAAGGGTGGAATGCTACCCCCGTCGCGAGAATTGGCGAGGGGGTAGTATTCCAATTCGTATGACACCTTACTCGACATGTTTTGATAATGCTATACCAAAGTTAGCATTTGACCGCGAGGTTCGTAATGCACTTAAGAGTATATGGTATAGCGTTATCATGGAACAGCTATTAGGACTTGGTTCCGCAAGCTGCAAACGGGCTCAGCTCATGCCAGAGCACCATCTCACATAATTCCAAGCACTCTGCCTTCAGGATTGATAAGGCCTGCCATAGGAGTGACTGATAGGAATATATGTGTCCATTTTAGGGTTAGATATAGGGATACTATATCTATAGCAAAGGGTCCTTACACCACCTTGCCCCAGCTGTCGTGCAGCCAGTTGTGTCTGTTTAGATGGCCAGGCAGGGGGTGGCATAATACATGCTTCAGCCCCTGGTAGGCCCTGGGTACACCTATACCCTGGATACCTAAGGTATGCTGTACAGGGACTGATAAAGTGGCCCAGTACCAATTGGTAAATGCACCTAAGGTCCATGGTTGTCAATTTAGAGAGAGAACAGCTAGGCTCTGGGTCTGATTAGCAGGCCCACAGCCAGGGAAAGTCGTAAACCAGTGAAGCAAAAAGCAAAAATCGGGAGTGACCATAGGATTGCAGACCCTACTCTCCTACATAACACCCCCCCCCCCCCCCCCCAAACTTAGGGACATTAAACTAACCTTGACCAGGTGAGTCTTCTTGTTCTAAGTGGAAGTACCTGGAGAGACCATCTGCATTGCCATGGTCAGTCCCTGGTCTGTGCTCCACTGTAAAGTCCATCCCCCGTAGTGAAATGGACCACCTAAGAAGTTTGGGGTTTTCACCCTTCATTTGATTTAGCCATAAGAGGGGCTTATGGTCGGTCTGAATCTTGAAGTGAGTACCAAACAAGTATGGCCTCAGCTTCTTCAGGGCCAAACCACAGCAAAGGCCTCCCTCTCAATAGCTGACCAAAGTTTCTCTCTAGGGGTCAGCCTTCTACTTATAAAAGCAATGGGCTGGTCATGACCATCAATATTCAGTTGAGATAGAACTCAGATGCATCTGTTTGGACAATGAAAGGTTTGGAGTAGTCTGGACTCTTGAGAATAGGTGCAGTGCACATGGCCTGCTTTAGGTCATCAAATGCCTTTTGACAGCTAACTGTCCACTGAACTTTCTTTGGCTTTTTCTTACTTGTCAGGTCATTAAGTGGAGTCACAATGGTTCCATAATTTCTGACAACTTTCCTAAAGTAACCAGACAGGCCCAAGAAAGCTCTGACCTGTGTCTGGGTGGTTGGAGGAGCCCAGTCCTTTATGGCCTGTATCTTGCTCTCCAGAGGTTGAACTTGGCCTCCACCTACAAGGTGGCCCAAGTATACAACTTGACTCTGCCCTATCTGGCACTTAGTAGCCTTGATAGTGAGGCCTGCCTTTTGCAGGGCCTCCAAAACTTTCCTCAGGTGGATCAGGTGAACCTCCCAGGTGGAGCTAAAGACAGCAATATAATCTAGATATGCTGCACAGAAGTCATCCAGCCCAGAGAGAACTTGGTTCACCAACCTTTGAAAAGTGGCAGGTGCATTTTTCAAACCAAAGGGCATCACCACAAACTGGTAATGACCTCCTGGGGTAGAAAATGCTGTCTTGGCCTTGGCATCCTCAGCTAACCTGATTTGCCAATAACCAACTGTCAGGTCAACTGTACTCAAGAATTTGGCAGAAGCCAATTTATCTGAGTTCATCTGCTCTTGGTATTGGATGGGCATCTGTCTTAGTGACAGCATTGAGACCCCTGTAGTCTACACAAAACCTCATCTCTCTTACCATCCTGGGTGTGAGGTTTAGGCACTAGAACTACAGGACTAGCCCAAGGGCTCTCTGAGGGTTCAATGACTCCCAATTCCAACATATTTTGTACTTCTTGTTTTATGCAGTCCCTGACGTGGTCAGGTTGCCTGTAGATTTTACTCTTTATAGGCAGACCTTCACCAGTGTCCACCTCATGGGTGCACCAGTTTGTCTGACTGGGTGTCAGAGAGAACATTTGTCTAAAGGATTGAAGAACTTGTTTGCAATCCTTTTGCTGATGTTCAGTGAGGCTGTCAGAAAAGACCACACCATCTACTGACCCATCATCAGGGTTCTGAGTGAGCAGGTCTGGGAGAGGGTCACTCTCTTCCTCCTGTCCCTCATCTGTGGCCATGAGCAAGCTCATTGCCTCCCTGTCAACAAATGCCTTGAGCCTGTTCACATGAAGTACTCTGTGAGGGCTCCTGGGAGTTCCAAGGTCAACCAGGTATGTGACCTCTCCCTTCTATTCAATAATGGTGTAGGGTCCAGACCATCTGTCTTGGAGAGCTGCTGGGGCCACTGGCTCCAACACCCACACCTTCTGTCCTGGGTGATACACAATCAGGACAGCCTTTTGGTCATGCCAAGCTTTTTGAAGTTCTTGGCTGGCCTCCAGGTTTTTAGATGCCTTCTCCATGTACTCTGCCATCCTGGAGCGGAGACCAAGTACATAGTCCACTATGTCAAGTTTAGGCTTTTTGAGAGGTAACTCCCATCCTTCCTTCACTAGACATAGGGGTCCTCTTACAGGATGCCCAAAAAGAAGTTCAAAAGGGCTGAAGCCAAACCCCTTCTGTGGGACCTCTCTGTAAGCAAACAGAAGGCAGGGTAAAAGGATGTCCCATCTTCGCCTGAGCTTTTCTGGTAATCCTCTTATCCCTTTTAGGGTCTTGTTGAATCTCTCCACAAGCCCATTGCCCTGAGGATGATAGGGTGTGGTAAATTTGTAATTTACTCCACACTCTTTCCACATGGCAGTCAAGTATCCTGACATGAAGTTTGCATCCCTGTCAGAGATGACCTCCTTAGGAAACCCCACTCTTGTAAAAACTGCAAGTAGGGCCTTGGCCACAACTGGAGCTGTAGTGGTCCTAAGGGGAATAGCCTCTGGGTACCTGGTGGCCTGATCCACTATCACCAGTATAAATCTGTGCCCAGATGCTGTTGGGGGGTCCATTGGTCCAACAATGTCAATCCCCACTCTTTCAAAGGGTACCCCCACCACAGGTAGTGGTATAAGGGGGGCCTTTGTTGTGCTACCTGATTGGCCACTGGCTTGGCAGTGGACACATGAACGACAAAAGTCTTTGGTGTCCTCAGACATATGAGGCCAGTGAAGGTGTTTCCCAAGTCTTGTTCTAGCCTAAGTGACCTGCAAGGGGAATCTCATGGGCCAAGGTAAGAAGGAAACCTCTCAGAGACAAGGGGATGACCAGCCTCCTGGTAGCACCAGGCTTGGGGTCTCTTGCCTCAGAGTAAAGGAGTCCATCATCCCAGTACACCTTGTGGGTACCTGTGGCATTCCCTGCAGCCTCAGCAGCAGCCTGCTGTCTGAGGGGTTCAAGAGATGGACAGTCTAATTGTGCCTGCCTCAAGTCTGCCTTGGAAGGTCCCCCTGTCCCAAGAAACTCAACCTGTTCAGGTTCAAGTTCCCCTTCTAGGACAGTTCCTCCTGGGGTCTGTAGGTCAGCCTCCTGTGAGGGCTGAGCCTCTGCTTGAGGCAAGGGGGAAGGCACAGCCTTAACCTACTGCTCTTTCTCTTGGGTAGTGTCTGGTCCATTGTTCCAGGATCCAGCACTAGTTCAGCTGGGCATTTTTTGGCCTGTGACATAGTCACAGCAAGGACATGTGCTGACAAACCTAACATTTCCACATGAATCCTATACTCCACATCTGACCATAGGGAGGATTCCAAATCATTGCCCAAAAGACAGTCCACTGGGAGGTCTGAACTAACAATAACCCTTTTGAGGCCATTTACCCCTCCCCAGGAGAAATTAACAAGTGCCATACTATGGTTGGTAGTGACATTGCTAGCATTGGTCACTAGGTAGTCTGAACCTAGTATTACCTGTTCAGGGTCCACAAATGCTGGTGTCACCATAGCGACACTGGCACAGGTGTCCCTGTAGGCCTGAGCCATCTTTTCATTGATCAAAGGTGTCTGCCTGTATTTGCCCAGAGTACTGGGACTTATTGTAGGGGCCAAATCCATGTCCCCAGTACAAACAAGAACAGCCTGGGTAGGTACTCTGACTAGGTCAGAGCCTGCCTCAGATACCAAGGTCAACCCCACCATAGCCTTTGGAGGAACACTACCACTACTAACTGAACTAGGGGTTGCAGGTGCCTTAGGGGCAGTAGTGGTAGAAGCTTGGCCTTTCTTGGTGCACTCACTAAACCAGTGAGTTTTACTTTTACAGTTTTGGCACCATGGTTTCCTCTGACCATCATTCTTCTTCTTTTGGGAATTCTGGGACCCACCCTCTTTAGATTGTTGGGGCCCTGTTGAAGACTTCTGGTCATTTTGCTTATTCTCATTACCCTTTCGGTCTGCTTTCTTCTGGCCACCACCCTGGTTCTGGTTCTGCTGCTTGACCCTTGTCCTGACCCATCTGTCTGCCTTCTTTCCCAATTCTTGGGGAGAGGTCAGATCTGAGTCAATAAGGTGCTGATGCAACAACTGATTTGCTCTCTCATAATTAGATTGTACAATCCTGTGTAATCAGTAACTTTACTTCCCAGTAACCAGCCTTCAAAAGCCTTAGTGGCACAATCAACAAAGTCAGCCCAATTCTGAAACTGAATTTTCTGGGTGTCTCTTAACAGCAACCTGTACTGCTCAGTTGTTAAGCCAAACCCATCAATCAGTGTATTCTTCAGGACTTGGTAATTGTTAGCATCCTCAGATCTAGTAGTGCGGAGCTTATCTCTACCTTAACCTTCAAAGGAGAGCCACAGTATAGCTGCCCACTGACTTTGGGGGATGCACTGGACAGTGCAGGCCCTCTCCAAAGCAGTCATCCATTTGTGGATGTCATCCTCTTGTTTAAAGGGGGCACTATTTTACTCAGGTGTCTAGTATCAAAACTCCTGTCTTTATCTCTAATGATAATGCTGCCACCAGGTGGGTCTGCCCCACTCAATTTCTGCTCTCTGGCAAAGGCAAGTCTTTCTTTGGCAAGGGCAAGTTCTTCCCTCTCAATCCTCAGATTGACTTCCCTCATCTTAGCTTCATGCTCTCTTCTCTGAGGGGATGTCATCCCTCTCTGAGAAGATGCCGGAGAGACATGGGTATGAACAGATCTGTTAGAGCCTCTGGAGTGAGACCTAACTTGTCTATTCCCAAAGTTAGGCCTGCCTGAGGATGGGACTGGGGGTCCCCCAGTTCCATTCTCATGTATGCTTAAGTTGGTCCTGGTGAGCCTACTGACTACTACTGGACCTTTGTCTGCCTCATCCCCAGATAATTCCTCCTCCTCTTCACTTTCTGCTCCATGGAGGTTAAGGTCAGGATCACCCAGGGTTCCCTCTAAGTGGGGCATGCTCCCATCTGGATTAGAGGGGCCTGTGTTAAAAGCCCTTCTGGCATCATATGTCTCTAAGAGACCTATCAGAAAAGGAGTGGTAGGGTTAGAACCCTGTTTTAGTTTCCTGGAGGTACACAATTGTCTCATCTCCTGGAAGCTAAGGGCTGCATATCTGGAAGTGACCTGTGGAGGGTCATCAACCACAAGGGGAGCCAATGAGTTCTCTCCTGTGGTAGACATGCTTTTCTAGTGAGGTGTAAGTGGTGCACTTACCTACACTATGGGTTTACCTACTGATCCCTTGCTAAGAGTTGTAGTCAGGGTGTGCTACTCCCTTTCTACTACAACAGCTGGTTCAGTAGAACTCAGAGTATTTCTAAGCTTGTTATATGTACCTATGGTACCTTATGTGATCTTTCAAATGATATCTCAAGATTATATTTGGTAAAAACAGCAGCAAGGTCAAATCCCAACCGCTGCACACCAATGTGAGAAGTTGGCCTGATATATGATGCTCACTAGTTCTAGTGATCACCTTGTATCAGTCCAAACAACCCTTATGGTGATTGGTTGTAAAGTCAACCTTATAGACCAGCTATACTAGTAGCCTGGACAAGAGCAGTCTTTAGGCTAAACTCTGAATGGCATGTGAAGCCAGCTGTTTTACCACATATAACCCCTTGAATACCAAATGAAAGGACACCACACAGGTTGTTATGAAAATAAACAGTTATTTATTAACTAACATACACCTCTGAACTCTTTATGAGGTCAGAGGGCTAAGCACATGACAATACTAAAAAGGAAATACGAGTCCGCACAATATTTACAAGTGCGCCTTAGGGGCACGACAAACCATATATTCAAAACAATGGAATGCGAGGAAAGAAAATACTGTAAGGAGATCCAGAGGCTGGAGGATCGCTGGGACTACGCTACAAACTAGGTAAGTATGGAGCCGGAGGCCCACGGGACTCACGTGCAGAGTGGAAACTCTCACGCGCGATGCGTACAAACGTCTATGGATGCTACAGTTTAGAAAGTTACGGATTCCGGACGAACCCGGCTGGATGGAGGGAAAACAACAGTGGACCTGGACACTGGGATAGTGAACACAGACTTCAGCACCTAGAAGCTTTAGGTTCGAGGCATGTGGGCTGCTGAATTCATATCTGTGCATAGATCGCCGCCTAGTGTTGGGTCCGGATGATTGCACATTGTTGTCCTGGAAGAGTCTTCGAAGTATCACGAGATAGGTGGCTCCTCCCCTGGACTACAGTGCGCATGGGCATCGACTCCATCCCCAGATTGTTTTTTTCCGCCATTGGGTTCGGATGTGTTTCGGTTCCCTCTGTCGGAATCGATAGTTGTTTACGTTTCTTTACTTGAGACCAAAAGGCCTTTAGGACTCGCGTCGGTATTGTTTGTCGTTCGGGTTGGTTTATTCATCGGCTCCGATCAACTGCTGCCCTTCCGCGTGCTGTCGGCGCAGACGGGCCTACATGACGCTCCAGACTACTTCAACATGGAACGAAGTCCATTTAAGAGGTGCCCTGTGTGTGCCTCGAAGTACCCGCACATCGACGTGCACCCAGTGTGCAACAAGTGCTTGTCGCCGGACCACGACGAGGCCAAGTGTATGGCCTGCTCCAAGTTCCGGTCGAAGAAGACTCTCAAGCTACGTCGGGCAGCAAGACTGCAGGCCCAGAGATCGGCACCCCCACCAGCAAACATCTTTGAAGAAGATGTTGACGACGACACCATCCTGAATGTTTCGGACTCTAACCCGGCGTCGGAGGGCGAGGAAGACTACGACGCGGGAGACGAAGAGTTCGAGGAAGTCGTCGAGGAGGTAGGGGACGACGACGGGGCCATTGCCACCGTAGAGGATAGCTCGGAGGAGGAGCATCCTCATACTGACTCCGGGGCCAATCCCCATCATAAGGCCCAGGTCGAGGGATCGCCTTCGGGCCTTACCCAAGACCTCAATACTCGTCCCACGGCCCCGCCTCCTGGCCCGGCCACGGACATTGGTGATGCGCCACTCCCGGTCCAGAAACCGAAAGTGAAGCCATCGGGGTCAACATCATCGGTATCGAAACCGAAAGTGCAAGTCGCACTGGTTGGATCAAAGGCTCCAGAGGCCTCGGCGCCGAAGAAATCCAAGATGGCCGCCGAGCTCAAGAGCCACGCCAAAATGGCCGATCCGAAGACCCCCGTGTCGAAGCCGAAGGCGAAAACGCCCGACGCGTCTGCGTCGGCGCCGAAGCTGGTCGACGCTCTGAAGAGTCGCGTCGACGCCAAGAAGGTCGATGACCAGTAGAAGGCCCCAAAGAAGCGTCAGGACGATCCCAAGTCTCTGCTGCACCGATCCCGGTCGAGATAGCAAAGGGCGGTGCTGCTTCGGCTCCGAAGACTGCGGCTTTGGTCGCCGACCCGAATCCGGACTCGGAGGACTCGCTCGAGCCGGTCCGGCCCTCCCCCTCACTCACCAAGAAGGTCACGGAGTCCCTTCAGCGTATTCGGGAGGAGGCCGTAACGCTCGAGCCGAAGGACACTGTGCCGCCTAAGCCTCCACAGAAACCGTCGAAGACGCCAACGCCGATTCACTTCACGCTGCCGCCAAAAACGGCGCCGAAGGCTTTCGCTCCGAAACATGGGGCCGGGGTGCCCTTAAAGTTGGTTTCTACGCCAAAGGCATCATTGGTGGTGCCAAAGCCACGGCACCAGCCAATAGCGGACGAGGAGCGTCGAGAGGTCGTCATCGACGCCAACACAGGCAAGCTCTCTCTCCTTAAAAGGAAGATCACCCCGGAGCCTGTGTTGGAGCATTTCCACATCCCCCTTAAAAAGAAGTTGGGCTCTGCGGGTGCATCTGCCCCTATGGAGCCTGCATCTCGACAAGGTCTGGAGCTCTCACCCACTCACTCTAACGCTGGGGAGGGTGACGGAGACGAGGAGGAGGAGTATACTTATCCAGCATACTCGGACCCAGAGGATGTAAATGAGCCATGGTCTGCCGGAGGCGACCCTGAGGACCCTCAGTCAGGTCACGAGCCGCAGCTTTTTGCTGCTAAAACTTCCCCAACAGAGGACTCTGCAGCCTTCAACGCTCTAATTGAAAGAGCTGCAGCCAATCATGATGTCGACCTCCATGCTGACCCAGTGGATGTCGACTTTCTTTTTGACACTTTCTCGGTGGCTGAAAAGACTGTCAAGACTTTGCCAATGCTCAAAGGAGTGCTAAAGCATGCGCCAGAGGTCTTCAGGGAGCCCACCCGGGCAAGAGTCATCAATCCTCGTATCGACAAGAAATACAAGGCAGCGCCCACTGATCCAACGTACATCAAGGAACAGTTGCCACTGGACTCTTTGGTTGTCTCCAACGCACGTAAACGAGCCAACTCTCAGACCACGGGTGATGCTCCTCCCCCAGACAAAGAATCTAAGATCTTTGAAGCTTCAGGGAAACGTATTGCTGCGCAGGCAGCTAATATGTGGCGCATATCCAACACGCAGGCGCTACTTGCACGCTACGATAGGGCACACTATGACACCCTAGAAACCCTTCTACAGCACTTACCTGATCAGTACAAGGAGGGAGCTGAAATGTTGATTCAGGAGGGGAAGCTTATCACCAATGCTTCCATTAAGTGCGCTCTGGACGTGGCTGATACCGCCTCGAGGGCTATAAACACTAGCGTGCTACTGCGTAGACATGCATGGCTTAGAATATCAGGCTTTAAACCAGACATTCAGACTACCATCCTAAACCAAACAGTTAATCCAGACCACCTGTTTGGCCCAGAAGTGGATGCCACCCTTGAAAAAATGAAAAAAGACACTGACACTGCTAAATCTATGGGTGCCCTACAGTCCCAGCAGTTTCGGGGTGGTTCCTTTCGCCGCTCCAATAACAGAGGCACCTCAAGGGGTCAAGCGTCACAATCCACGCAATTCTATAAAAGCAACACCCAATCCTCATACACCAACAAGGGTAGAGGTGGTTACCGGGGCAACAACGTCAAAGGCAGAGGACGTGGAAATAACAACTCCAGGTCCTCCACCGCCAACAAACAGTGACGCCTTGTCACTGCCCCCCGACCACACAACACCAGTCGGGGGGAGACTCCAGCAGTTCCTGCCCGCGTGGAAGTCCATCACCACGGACAGATGGGTCAAATCTCTTATCCAATACGGTTATTGTCTGGAACTCACTTCCACTCCACCAAACATACCTCCAAGAAACCGTCCTATGTCCGGAGAGCACTTGCACTTGTTGCAGCAGGAAGTCCAAGTCATGCTGCAAAAAGGGGCAATAGAGCTCGTTCCACTGCAAGAAAGGGGAACAGGGGTTTACTCTCTGTACTTTCTAATTCCAAAAAAGGACGGATCCCTCAGGCCCATCCTGGACCTCAGGCCCCTCAACTGGTACATTCTGTCAGAACATTTCCATATACTCACGTTGCAGCAGGTTCTCCCACTGCTTCGGCAAGGGGACTTCCTGGCTACTCTGGATCTCAAGGATGCATACTTTCACATTCCCCTGCATCCTTCACACAGGAAATATCTAAGGTTCACCATTCAAAACCAGCACTACCAGTTCAAGGTTCTGCCTTTTGGGGTCACCACAGCGCCCAGGGTCTTCACAAAGTGCCTGGCGACGGTGGCGGCGCATCTAAGACGTCAAAACATCCACGTCTACCCCTATCTGGACGACTGGCTCATTCAGGCAAAGTCGGAACAACAGTGCGCCGACCACGTGTCCCACACCATTCACCTCCTGCACAATCTGGGGTTCTCACTGAATTACCCAAAATCCCATCTACAGCCCGCCCACATACGGCAGTATCTGGGTGCGACTATAAACACTCTGGTGGCCACTGCGCAGCCAAATTCAGTGAGAGTCGCCAGTATTCCCTGTGCCTACACAAGAAGAATGTGTCCTTGTGTAATGCAGCTAGTGCTCTTGTTCTGTTTTGTATATCTGTGATACTTTCTCTTTTAATGTGTTATGTTAGCAGTCTGCAGCCCTCCTTTTAAAAGCGCCGGGACACTCTTTTTGAGTAGCCGCGCGCTCTATAAAAGCCATTATAACATAACATAACAACATAACATATTCAGTCGCTGATCCAAAGATTCAGACCTCAGCACTCGCTTCCAGCAAAAGTGTTCATGCAGTTGATAGGCATGGTGGCCTCCTGCATCTCCATTGTCCCGCACGCGAGACTACATATGCGTCCGCTTCAGGAGTGCCTAGCACGTCAGTGGACTCAGGCTCACGGGCAACTAACAGACCTAGTGTTGGTGAGCGGTCGGGCATACAACTCTCTGCATTGGTGGAATCCACAAAACCTTTGCAAGGGCCGACCGTTCCAGGAGCCTGTGCCACAGATTATCCTGACGACGGACGCTTCTCTCCAGGGATGGGGAGCGCATGTACTCCACTACACAGTGCAGGGACTATGGACACTACAGCAGAGGAAGATGCACATCAATGTACTGGAACTGATGGCAATCTTCATGGCCTTAAAGGCATTCAAAGTACATCTGTGCAACAAGGTCGTGTTGATCCGGACGGACAACATGACGGCCATGTACTACATTCAGAAACAGGGGGGCACACACTCTCCGCAGCTGTCTCATCTGGCTCAGAGCATGTGGAAGTGGGCCATTCAGAGGAACATTTTCCTGATGGCAGAACATCTCCCAGGCAAAGACAATCAGATGGCGGACCTGCTCAGCAGGCACAGCCACCAAATGCACGAGTGGGAGATACATCCATCAGTACTCCAACCGTACTTCCAAGGGTGGGGTCATCCAGAGATAGACCTGTTCGCCACAAGGGAGAACGCAAAATGCCAAAGCTTCGCCGCCAGGTTCCCACACCCGCAATCGCAGGGTAATGCGATATGGATGAACTGGTCAGGCAGATTTGCGTACGCTTTTCCCCCAGCACCTCTGATACCGCTGGTGGCGCGCAAGCTCAGGCAGCACTCGATGACTCTCATCCTGGTTGCTCCAACGTGGGCTCGCCAACCATGGTACACCACGTTTCTGGAACTTTCCGTGGTACCGCATCAAAGGCTTCATCTCACACCCAGCCTTCTGACGCAGAGCCATGGCGACATTCAGCACCCAGATCCGCAACAGCTCAACCTGGCGATCTGGCTCCTGAAGTCCTAGAATTTGGCTACCTCAATCTTCCCCCGGATTGCATGGACATCATTCGGGAGGCAAGAAAGCCCACTACTAGAGCATGTTATGCGGCTAAATGGAAGCGGTTTGTCATTTATTGTGCGAACCACGACATTAACCCGCTAGATGCTTCTATTCAGAACATCATCTGTTACCTGTTCCATCTGTACCAATGCAATTTGGCATATACTTCCATCCGCATTCACCTGTCTGCGATGGCCGCATACCTCCAGAATAGCCAACACCTTTCACTTTTCAAAGTGCCTGCTATCAAAGCTTTTCTGGAAGGACTCAAAAGGGTCATTCCACCACGGACACCACCAGCTCCAGAATGGAACCTCAATGTGGTTCTTACAAGGCTGATGGGTCCTCCTTTTGAGCCACTACACTCTTGCGAGCTTCAGTTCCTGACTTGGAAAGTGGCTTTCTTAGTAGCAATTACATCGCTACGAAGGGTTAGTGAGTTGCAGGCCCTCACCATCCAAGAGCCTTTTTTCCAAGTTCATGCTAACAGGGTAGTGCTCCGCACTAACCCTAAATTTCTACCCAAGGTTGTGTCTCAATTCCACATAAACCAAACAATCGAGTTGCCGGTGTTTTTTCAAAATCCTGAGTCGCTGGCGGAGCGGATGCTCCACACCCTTGACGTTAAAAGGGCCCTAATGTATTACATTGACAGGACCAAGGGTTTTAGAAAGACTAGGCAACTCTTCGTTGCCTTTGCATCACACCACAAAGGTAACGCTATTTCCAAGGCTGGTATTGCTAGGTGGATCGTGAAATGTATTCAGATCTGTTACGCAAAAGCTAAACGCACTCTTACAATTCCACCAAGAGCCCACTCCACCAGAAAGTTGGGGGCCTCTATGGCCTTCCTTGGGAACATTCCCTTAGAGGATATATGTAGAGCAGCCACATGGTCTACCACACATACATTTACTAAACATTACTGTGTAGACGTGCACTCTAAACAGCAGGCAGCTGTAGGTCAGGCTGTTCTCAGGACACTTTTCCAAACTGCTGCTGCTGGCACGGGCGGCCGCTAATAATGGAGGGACTGCTATGTATTCTATGCACAGATATGAATTCAGCAGCCCACATGCCTCGAACTGCAAATGCTACTTACCAGTATGCATCTGTTCTTGGCATGTAGGGCTGCTGACATTCATATCGCCCGCCCTCCTCCCCGGCGCCTGTAGCAGCTGCAGTATTCATATATATATATGCTCATAGCATGGTCATCACTCACATAGTTCACTCCATCTCGGCCACAATGGCTAAAAACAATCTGGGGATGGAGTCGATGCCCATGCGCACTGTAGTCCAGGGGAGGAGCCACCTATCTCGTGATACTTCGAAGACTCTTCCAGGACAACAATGTGCAATCATCCGGACCCAACACTAGGCGGCGATCTATGCACAGATATGAATGTCAGCAGCCCTACATGCCAAGAACAGATGCATACTGGTAAGTAGCATTTGCATTACCTAACACACAGGCTGCGGGTGCATAGGGCTGAAGTTGCGTCGGGTTTGCTGCGTTGATCCCGGTGATGCCTGAAACAAGGAGTTGCTGGCAGGCAGCCAGATGGAGGTGTCCGGTGGTTCCAAGGATGGAACTGGGAAGAAGTCCTGAAAGGGAAGGGGACAGAGTCTCGATCACTAGCCAGTGATGGTGCAGGAACCAGGAGGGAACCAGATGCTGTCGCCGCGTTCAGGTGGAAGAAGGGTCGCTTCTCTCTGTAGCTGCGCGGACCAGGAGCTGTTCTTCACGACCGGGCTGGAGGCACGAGCTGTCCCACGTAGTCTGCTGCAGTCGGCGGAGTTGGATCGTCGATCTGGTCAACAGGCCTTGGCTAATGCAAGCCACGCGGTGGAACAAAGATGGCGTCTGGTGCGGACCAGGAGGGTCAGGGGTGCTCCTCTTTTACAAGGAAGCAAGGGCCAGTCTGGGCGTCCAGACCAGCAGTGGAGAAATCTTCGGATCGTCGTCTCGGAGGTCACAGGCCAGCCGGCAAGTGACCAGAAAACAGGAAATGCAGCAACCAGGCAAAAGGGCCCCACGCAGATCTCGTGGATGCTGGGGGGCTGGTCTTTGGTGCAGGAGCTGCGTCGGTGTGGGGCTTTGCAAACCCCAGTGCACTCACTCGAGGATCCCTCGGCAGTCGTGCTGGAAGCGCTGTGCAGGTTTCTCAAGTTGGCCGTCTCCACGTTGCTTGACGCACCCACGGGTCCTAGCTGTGCTGTGGATGTGGGTAGAGGTCAGAGGAGTCTGGAGGTCCGGGTCTTGTGGAGCTGGGTCGTCGGATTCCGGTATGGACGGACTTGCAGCAAACCGCACAGGAGCTTGATGGTGCCTGTGAAGCAGGATGGTCACTCCCTGACCGTAGGGGAGATTCTTCAGTCTTCTGATGTTTCAGAAGGGAGGAGGTCAAGAGTTCTTCGTGGAAGTTGTCAAGATTAATCTAACTGGGAATGAGACCAGCTCCTACCTTTATTCTCCTAAAGGGGGCTGCACTACAACTAGGTCCCTCCTCTGGGTGGGACCAGGAAGGGGGTGGTTACACCCCCTTTCCTTTGTCCGGTCTTGCGCCAGCTCTGGGGCTGGAGTGCCCCAGGAACTGGTTTAGACCGGCATATGCACAGGGACACCTTGTGTGCCCCAGGCATGTCTCATTCCTTTCAGCCCTGGCCTACCTAATACACAAAATCCTGTCTGGGGTGGTGCTAGCACCTCCCAAGGCAGGAAACCCTTTGTCCGAGCCTCCCTCGCTGGAAGGATTCCCAGCAGCAGGAGGTCAGACTTTTGTCTGTAGTGGCAACATCCATTTTGTGATGCTGAGGCTCGAGTTAACTTTAACCGGGGTTCACAGTTACATACATGTCGTGTCCCTCTAGAAGGGTGGAATGCTACCCCCGTCGCCAGAATTGGCGAGGTGGTAGTATTCCAATTCGTATGACACCTTACTCGACATGTTTTGATAATGCTATACCAAAGTTAGCATTTGACCGCGAGGTTCGTAATGCACTTAAGAGTATATGGTATAGCGTTATCATGGAACAGCTATTAGGACTTGGTTCCGCAAGCTGCAAACGGGCTCAGCTCATGCCAGAGCACCATCTCACATAATTCCAAGCACTCTGCCTTCAGGATTGATAAGGCCTGCCATAGGAGTGACTGATAGGAATATATGTGTCCATTTTAGGGTTAGATATAGGAATACTATATCTAAAGCAAAGGGTGCTTACACTACCTTGCCCCAGCTGTCATGCAGCCAGTTGTGTCTGTTTAGATGGCCAGCCAGGGGTGGCATAATACATGCTTCAGCCCCTGGTAGGCCCTGGGTACATCTATGCCCTGGATACCTAAGGTATGCTGTACAGGGACTGATAAGGTGGCCCAGTACCAATTGGTAAATGCACCTAAGGTCCATGGTTGTCAATTTAGAGAGAGAACAGCTAGGCTGTGGGTCTGATTAGCAGGCCCACAGCCAGGGAAAGTCGTAAACCAGTGAAGCAAAAAGCAAAAATCGGGGGTGACCATAGGATTGCAGACCCTACTCTCCTACACCTGTAACTTTAGTTCTCCAGTATTGGAATCTTTCATAGATTCACATGCACCCACCCTCCTCCCCTGAGAGGCTCACCTCGGATTTAGCACAAGAAGTATATTATATGCACAAGTGAGCGAAAAATCTGAGGAGCAGAAGGTTCTCTCAGGAGTGTTCTAGAGGGTGAGGAGCTCTGATTGGTTCAAGGAAATGTTTGGGCCTTTTTTACAAAACAAAGGCTATGGGTTGCAAAAGGGAAATGGGCCTAGGCCTCTTTTCAGTTTGCTACACTACTAAACACTGCTTTTTTATATACCGGAGACTCCCGTCTCGACGACGGGGAATGATTCAGGCATGTGAATCTATGAAAGATTCCAATACTGGAGAACTAAAGTTACAGGTAAGTAACTTGTTTTCTTCTAGTTTTCCAATTAATTCTCTGATGGTGAACTAGGCTGTTTAGGGAGTATCTTTTGTGACACAGGGCTGGGGTTAAAGCAGTTGCTGTTGTCCTCCTCTTCTGCAGCACAGCTCTTCGTTACTTCTCCTTTGTCACGTCATGTCTGGTTTTCCGGGACTGTATTTAGAGGGTGTTGTATGGGTCTCGAGGTAGTAGCCAATAGGCTACTGTCCTTAGAGCAACTACACCCTTAGGGTGCTCAACCCATGTGGGGGGTGGGCACCATCACTGTCAATGATTGGAGGGTGTCTGCCATTTGCAAGATGGCAGGCACTGAAGAGTGGGCTTCATCTCGCCTCCCTCACCTAAGTGGTGGGGTAGGCAGAGGTGGGCACACCTTCTTGTCAGTTCTACTTTTTCCCGCCTGTCTTTCAGCCAAACGGGGTGAGTCTAGAAGGGGCCCTGCTCCTGACAGCAGGATAGGCTCGGGTCACTTTGTAAAGGCGACAATGTCTTTGAAGCTCCCCAGCCATAAATGGCTCATCCTAACCTGGGGAGGTGTGAATACATCTGCCAAGGAAAAGCTTTGTTCCTGGTCTTGGGGAGCGAAGGCTCTCACCCCAGGGATCCAGAAACTTATCTTGTGCTGGCAGGCGGGGCGGGTCACCAGTCAGAAACACATCAGAGGTAGGTTTAGGTTAGGGGTCCCCTCTAGAAGGGACCTCGGAGTGCAGGGAATCATACATTTGACATTGGGATCAGTACAGGCTTTTTATACTGAGATGTTTGCTACCAAACATCTCAGGATTCAGTAAAGCCATTATGGTGCTCGGAAATTTGTAATGACCAGTATCCAGACCACATACTCAGGATCACTTTACTGAGCACTCATAAAATCTACGAATGGCCTTAGATATTATAGGGACCTGTCTGTTAATGCAGCTAGAACCTTATATGAGATATAGTGCACCCTGCCTTAGTGGTGACTTACCTAGGCCGCATGCAGTGCTGGGCAGATGTGTGCCATGTCAACTCTTCACTTTTAGCTCCACTAAAACATGCAGGTTTCTGCGGGTGGCATAATACATCTGCCGCCCCCAGAGGCCTTCCACTTGATACCATAGGTACCTTTTACAAGGGGCTTACATGTAGGCCAGATGTGTGTCAATTGTGGAAACATTGGTACAGTTCTGAAAAGAACACATGCCCTGGGAACCTGATTGGCGGGGTTCCAGGGCAGGGCACACTCAGTCAAATTGCATCAGGTATCTTGACAAAAAAGTTAGGGGCAACTATGCAGAAAGGTAAATTTCCAACACCCCTTAGCAACTCTTTTCTCCCTATTTCTCATTCTTTACTCCCCTATTTTTTCTCACAGGCTACATGTGTGTTGTCCATTTCTCATGAGAAAGCTAGTGGAAAAATCCACAGTCATGTGAAGTCAATTTTCAAAGAACATTTGCACTGAACGATTTGTAGTTCTTTGGCAGTATTTTATGGCATAAGGGTTGAGAGGCCCTAGGCTCTCAGGAAACCCTACAAATCATAACTACTTTGAAAACAAACATAGAGGTGTGATTGATGTAGCTCTCTCTGCTTTCATTCACCCCAAATACCTTGCTGTGAGAAGTTGGCCCGATATGCAACATTCGCTATTCTAGCGACCGCTATGTATCGTTCCAACGACCCTTATGGTGTTTGGTTGTAAGTCAACCTATAGACCAGCTATCCTAGTAGCGTGGATACGAGCAGTCTAAGGCTAAAGACTCGAGAGGGCGCGTTAAGCCAGCTGTTTACCACACATGTACCCCTTGAGCACCCAGTGAAAGGACACCACACAAGTGTTATGAAAATAAACAGTATATTTATTAAGAATCACAACAGCCCTGTACTCTTTATGAGGACAGGGTACTAAGCACAAACCAAATCTCTTTAGCAAATACTTCAAGTGCACAATTAAAACAAGTGTCCGAGGACACGGAAAGGTTAAGGTCTCGGGCGGACCCGATAAGGCAAGTCGGAAGCGAGGGACTCGGGACCCTAGAGTAAAGAGGCTATGCAGGCACCGAAATGCCGAGTTACCTAGCCACGAGGGCTGCGGCTGCACAAGTCTTACAGGCGTCGGGGTCTTCGCTGACGAGCCAGGAGCCGGAAGAAAAGGAGTTGCTGGCCGGCGACCAGTGATGAATAGTTCGTAGAGATCCAAGCCTGGATCGGAGATTGATGATACCTGAAAGCAGAGGGGACCAAGTTCGTACTACTAGCCAGTAGTCAGAGGGTACCAGGAAGGCACCGGTTGGCCGTCACCTCGACCAGGTGAGTGGGCGACGCTAGGCTCGGCAGTCTCACGGACCAGGAGGCGTTGTCGGCGACCACGGTGGAGGTGCGAGCTGTCCCACGAAGGATGATGCTGTCGGCGTCGCTGGGCCCAGGATGGGGCAACAAGCCTTGGCAAATCTCAGGGCCACGTGGTGGGCCTAAGATGGCGTCTTGGGTGGACCAGGAGGGTCCGGGGTGCTTCTCGAAAAGATGGAAGCAAGGGCCGGTCTGGAGCAACCAGACCAGCAGTATTGATTTCTGGATGTCGTCACAGAAGGGCACAAGCCAGCGGCTAGTGACCAGACAACGTGCTGAGCAGCGAGCAGAAGGGCCCCACGCAGATCGTGGAGATGCTGGGAGACTGCACTTCGATGCTGGAGCGGCTCAGGGTCGGGGCTTCTCGGACCCCAGAGCACTCACCAGAGAGTTACCTCGATGGTTGTGCTGGTTAAGAAAGCGTGCAGGTTTTGATGATGGCCGGTCCCTCGAGGTCTCGTCGCACCCACGGAGCACAGCTAAGCTGATGACGTGGGTAGAGGTCAGAGGTGCCAGGGAAGCCGGTTCTCGTCGAGCTGGGCCGTCGGATTCCTTGAGGAAGGACTTACAGCAAACCGCAGAGTTCTTAGATGGTGCCCGCTGATGCAGGGTGACTACTCCTTAGTCACAAGGGAGAAATCTTGAGAAGAGTCTTGAGTGTCCTTTCGTAGAAAGTAGTTCTTGATTCAAAGATGATCTAATTTGGAAGGGTCCCCGCTCCGGCCTTTATTCTAAAGAAAGGGGTGGGTACATGACTAGGTCCTGCCCTAAGGGTGGGACCAGGAAGGGGGGTAGTTACACCCCTCTCCCCTGCCGGACTTTCCCCAGGCCAGGGCTGTCGCCCCTGGAACTGGTTCTAACCGGCAGATGCGTAGTGAGCACCGGGGTGCCACTCCGCAGTCACCTTCTCGCAAAAGCCCTACCTACCCAGAATACACAAACCCTGTCTGGGACGGTGCGAACACCGCCCTCGACAGGAAACCCTTTGTCCAAGCTCTCCTCGCTGGAAGGACTCCCAGCAGCAGGAGGTCAGACTCGTGTCTGTGGTGGCAGCATCCATTTTGTGGAGCTGAGGCTTTAGTTAACTTTAACCGGGGTTCACAGTTACGTACATGTCGTGTCCCTCTAGAAGGGCGGAATGCTAACCTCGTCGCCAGAGTTGGGGAGAGGGCAGTATCCCGATTCGTATGACACCTTACTCGACATGTCTTGATAACGCGACACCGAAGTTACCGATATGGTACGCGTTATCATGGAACAGCCATTGGGTCTTGATTCCGCAAGCTGCAACCGGGCTCGGCTCGGGCCAGAGCTTAGTTCACACGAGCCCATGCACTCTGCCTTCAGGATTGTCAAGGCCTGCCATAGGAGTGACTGATAGGAACTCGAGTGTCCATTGTATGGTTAGATATAGTGCTACTATATCTAAAGCAAAGTGTGTGTACACGACTTCGCCCCAGCTGTCACGCAGCCAGTTGTGTCAAATTTAGGAGGCCAGCCAGGGGTGGCATAATACATGCTGCAGCCCCTGGCGGCCCTGGGTACACCTATGCCCTGAGTTACAGGGTCTGATAAGGTGGCCCAGTACCAATTGGTAAATGCA
This sequence comes from Lissotriton vulgaris, assembly GCF_964263255.1. Lineage (NCBI taxonomy): Eukaryota > Metazoa > Chordata > Amphibia > Caudata > Salamandridae > Lissotriton > Lissotriton vulgaris. The sequence continues at coordinate 609,422,069 of NC_141700.1, forward strand.
CCTAGGGTACATGTCGTAATTTTAGAAAGAGAACAGCCAGGCTGTGGGTCTGATTAGCAGGCCCACAGCCAGAGAAAGTCGTAAACCAGTGAAACAAAAGCGAAAAATCTGGGTGATCATGGGATTGCAGACCCTACTCTCCTACACTTGCTAACATCAAAATCATGTATACCTGAAAGCCAAGAACGTGTAGACTTTTGTGCTATCACTGGTGAGCTTGCTGAGCTCGAATCGATATGTACATGGCGACGCAACCCAAGCAGTCTTCTGCCTTGAACACTTTCAGAATCTGAAAGAAACCGTTAGTCATAGATTCCTTCCCTTCATATTACCCCAGGCGTCAGACTGGATCCGGAAAGTTTTTTCATCAGCAGTACCTCTGCACGTCGGAAAGTGCCGTTGGTCGGCTCCGCGTCCGTCGTTGTCGCCAGGATGACGTTGCAGTAGCTACTTAGACGTCGCCCTCGCGCGATGACCTCAGTTCTTTCTTTTTCCGTGTCAGCCAGCGCATTTCTGGAGAGAGCGGTACCTCTAGTCACTTTTTGCGACTTTTGTCGACGTCTTTTGAGTCACGAACAACTCCTGGTGCACATTAGGGATGCCCAGCTACAAGGCTTGCAGTACCTGTAACCTACTGATGTCGGTGATGGATCCGCACCGCGTGTGCCTCTTTTGCCTGGAGCGTGACCAAGACCACAAGTCGTGCTCCTAGCGTAGCAATGTGCAGGACTTGCCCTCTCCATTCCTAAAAAAGAGGAAGCTTCAGCTCCAGAAGGCTCCTGCTGTGTTTCCACCTCTTCCTGCTACGCCTACGCCCCCGAGATCTGACTCTCAGGCGTCTACGGCTCCTTCAACGTATGTTTCTGATAAAAAAACATTACAAATCGTCGACTGGAGCGTCGACGATCTGTCCGACGACGAGATCTGCCGTCTCTGGCTCTCGGACGACGACAGTGACGACGACTTCTGCCAGCAGGTTGTCATCGACGGAGACTGCGTCGACGTCTTCAGTGTCGACGGTGGTGTGTGTGAGCCTCAAATCCATCTCGTCTATGATGCCTATTGCCTCGTCGACGTCAAAAAAGGGAGTCTTGTCGACGTCCAAATCTTCGTTGACGCCTTCCGTGAAGAAAGCCTCTTCGCCGGCTGGTGCTCGGTCGAGGACAGCTCCGTCCACGACCGTTTCAACGGCGGCGGCTGGGTCGACGGTGGCTCAGTCAATGGCGGCCTCGTCGAGTTACTGTCGTCGACGTCTACTTTCGCATCGTTACCTCTGGTGCCCATTTCAACATCTGGCTCCGTGACTCCTGCTGTTGACCCTCTGCTCCAGCGTCGACATGTGTCCGTTAAAGAGCTCTCCAACCCCAGCGCATGCAACAACATCACACCCTCGCAAGACCTCTGCGACGCACTCGCCTCGTTCTTTCACCGCAAGATCGCTGACATACACGACAGCTTCGGCGCACAGACCAACCACCGAACCAGCGCACCCAACCGCCACCCTCTGCACCTGGAACCAGATCAACACCGAAGACACCGCCCGCACGATGAGCACCATCCACTCCGGCTCCCCCACCGACCCATGCCCACACCACATCTTTAACAAAGCAGACTCCATCATCGCACCCCAACTCTGCGACGTCATCAACAGCTCCTTCGCATCCGCCACATTCCCGGAGAGCTGGAAACATGCTGAACTCAGCGCCCTCCTGAAAAAAACCACCACGGACCTCAAGAACTTTCGACCCATCTCACTCCTCCCGTTTCCTGCCAAAGTCATCGAGAAGACGGTCAACAAACAACTCTCCGCCTTCCTCGAGACAAACGATCCCTCGACCCATCACAGTCTGGTTTCCGAGCAAACCACAGCACCGAGACCGCCCTCATCGCAGCTACAGACGACATTAGGTCTATGCTCGAGCAACGGGGAAACTACCGCACTCATTCTCCTGGATCTCGCAGCAGCCTTCAACACGGTATGCCTCCGCACCCTAATACAACTGCTCAACGACACCGGAATCCAAGGCGCGGCCCTGGAATGGATCCTCTCGTTCCTCACCGGTAGAACCCAGAGAGTCCGCCACCCTCCGTTCGGGTCCGCGGCCACCGAAGTCATCTGCGGCGTCCCACAAGGATCCTCGCTCAGCCCCGCCCTCTTCAACGTCTACATGAGCCCCCTCGCGGCCATCGCACGCAAACACAACCTCAACATCATCTCCTACGCCAACGACACACAGCTGATCCTCTCCCTCACCAAGACCCGGACACCGCCAGAGCCAGCCTCCAGAAAGTAATGAACGACGTCGCGGAATGGATGAAGCTCAGCCGTCTGAAACTGAATTCAGACAAGACGGAAGTCCTCATCCTGGGACCGTCCCCCTGAGCCTTGAACGACTCCTGGTGGCCACCTGCCCTGGGCACTGCCCCCAAACCCACCGACCACGCACGCAACCTGGGCTTCATCCTGGACTCCTCCCTCACGATGACCAAGCAAGTCAACGCCGTCTCAGCTTCCTGTTTCAACACCTTGCGCATGCTACGAAAAATCTTCCGATGGGTCCCCACCGCAACCAGGAAGACGGTCACCCATGCCCTCGTCACCAGCCGCCTAGACTACGGAAACACCCTCTACGCCGGAACCACAGTCAAGCTCCAGAAATGACTACAGCGCATACAGAACGCCTCGGCATGACTCATCCTGGACATCCCCCGCCACAGCCACATCTCCGCCCATCTGAGGAATCTGCACTGGCTCCCCGTTAGCAAGAGAATCACATTCCGACTCCTCACCCACGCACACAAGGCCCTTCACGACGCGGGCCCCAAGTACCTCAACAACCCCCTCGCATTCTACACTCCAACCCGCCAGCTCCGCTCCGCCAGTCTCGCCCTTGGCACCATCCCACGTATTCGCAAAGCCACCGCCGTAGGAAGATCCTTCTTATACCTGGCAGCCAAGACATGGAACTCCCTCCCCACCCACCTCCGGCTGACACAGGACCATCTCGCCTTCAGGAAGCAACTCAAGACCTGGCTGTTCGAACAGTAGCGTCCACCCCCCAGCGCCTTGAGACCCTAACGGGTGAGTAGCGCGCTCTACAAATTCCCCGATTGATTGATTGATTGTCTTTGAATCAGCTTCCTAATCCATGACACTCTCAGCCTCCATCACCTCTTTTTGCCACGAGTACGAAGCATGACTCTGGTTCTGATGAGGAGGAAGATGATAGATTTCGGGCAGCTCGAAGCCCTTCGGAGTTGGTGTAGGAGAGTAGGGTCTGCAATCCTATGATCACCCCAGATTTTTGCTTTTGCTTCACTGGTTTTCGACTTCTCTGGCTGTGGGCCTGCTAATCAGACCCACAGCCTTGCTGTTCTCTCACTAAATTGACACGTGTACCTTAGGTGCATTTACCAATTGGTACTGGGCCACCTTATCAGACCCTGTAACTCAGGGCATAGGTGTACCCAGGGCCTACCAGGGGCTGCAGCATGTATTATGCCACCCCTGGCTGGCCATCTAAATCTGACACAACTGGCTGCACGACAGCTGGGGCAAGGTGGTGTAATCACCCTTTGCTTTAGATATAGTATACCTATATCTAACCCTAAAATGGACACATAGATTCCTATCAGTCACTCCTATGGCAGGCCTTAACAATCCTGAAGGCAGAGTGCTTGGAATCATGTGAGATGGTGCTCTGGCATGAGCTGAGCCCGTTTGCAGCTTGCGGAACCAAGTCCTAATAGCTGTTCCATGATAACGCATACCATATACTCTTAAGTGCATTATAATCCTCGCGGTTATATGCCAACTCTGGTATCGCTTTATCAAAACATGTCGAGTAAGGTGTCATACGAATTGGAATACTAACCCCTCGCCAATTCTGGCGACGGGGTTAGCATTCCACCCTTCTAGAGGGACACGACATGTATGTAACTGTGAACCCCGGTTAAAGTTAACTCGAGCCTCAGCATCACAAAATGGATGCTGCCACCACAGACACAAGTCTGACCTCCTGCTGCTGGGAGTCCTTCCAGCGAGGAGAGCTTGGACAAAGGGTTTCCTGTCAGGGGCGGTGCTAGCACCATCCCAGACAGGGTTTTGTGTATCCTGGGTAGGCAGGGCTTTAGAGGAAGGTGACTGCAAGTGGCACCCCGGTGCTCACTATGCATAGGCCGGCTAGAACCAGTTCCAGGGGCACACCAGCCCCTGAGCTGGGGAAAGTCCGGCAAGGGAGAGGGGTGTAACCACCCCCCTTCCTGGTCCCACCCATGGGCAGGACCTAGTCGCGTGCCAGCCCCTTTTCTTAGTATAAAGATAGGAGCGGGCCCCCTTCCCAAATTAGATAATTCCGAATCTTGATGACTTTCCACGAAAGAACTCTTGAACCTTTCAGAAGACTCTCCCTTGTGGCTAAGGAGTAGCCACCCTGCACAGCAGGCACCACCCAAGCGCATCGCGGTTTGCTGTAAGTCTCTCCTCCGGATCAAGACGGCCCAGCTCGACGAGAACCGGCTTCCCTGGCACCTCTGACCTCTACCTGCATCATCAGCCCAGCTGAGATTCGTGGGTGTGACGAGACCTCGAGGGACCGGCCATCTTCAGGACTGCACGACGCTTGCCCAGCACGACCGCCGAGGGATCCTCGAGTGAGTGCTTTGGGGTTTGAGAAGCCCTAACCCTGAGCAGCTCCAGCACCGAAGTTCAGCCCCCAGCATCCACCAGATCTGCGTGGGGCCCTTCTGCTCTTTTCTGCTCACAGCGTTGTCCGGCTACTTGCCTGCTGGCTTGTGGCCCTCCTAACGACGCACCACGACGACAACACCGCTGGTCTTGTTGCTCCAGACTGGCCCTTGCTCCCCTCCAACAGAGGAGCACCCCAGACCCTCCTGGTCCACTCCAGATGCCATTTTAAGTCCACAGCGTGGGCTTGCATTTGCCAAGACTTGTTGCCCCAATCCTGGGTCCAGCGACGTCGACAGCAGATACCTTCGTGGGACAGCTCGCACCTCCATCCTGGTCGCCGACAACGCCGCCTGGTCCGAGAGACTGCAGAGCCCAGCGTCGCCCAGTCACCTGGTCGAGGTGACTTCGTCCGGTGCCATCCTGGTGCCCATCTAATCACTGGCTAGTGATTCAGAACTTGGTCCCCTCTGCTTACAGGTATCCTCTATCACCGATCCAGGCTTGGATCACATCGAACTTCAACACTGGTCGCCTGCCAGCAACTTCTTCTTTCAGGCTCCATAGACTGCAACGAGGATTCCCGACGTCTTTTCAGACCTATGCAGCCGCAGCCCCTGGGCTAGGTAATCTCAGCATTTCGGTGCTCCAGCATAGCTTAACTATCCAAGGGTCCACATCCTTTTTCGTTTCAGCTCTACCTAGTCGGATTCGTCCGATAACACTAACTTTACGAAATCTAGCATCCATAGACTTTGTCCCGCATCCCGCGTGAGAGTGCACACTCTGCACCCGATCTCCCTAGCCTTCCTGCTAGTAATCTGAAGGTTCAGTAGTCCAGTCCTAGCGATCCTAAAGCCTTTGAGACTAGTTACTTACCTGCTAGTATTTCGCATTCCACTTTTAGAGTATATGGTTTTTCGTGCCCCTCGGGCATTTGTGTAAATTGTGCGACTTTCAGTATTTCTTTAAGAGCTTTGTATTGTGCTTAGCGCCCTGTCCTCAAAAAGAGTCCAGGGCTGTTGTGTTCTAAATAAATATCCTTTTATTTTCATAACAACTTGTGTGGTGTCCTTTCACTTGGTGTTGAAGGGGTATATGTGATGGTATAACAGCTGGCTTAACACACCCTCTAGAGTTTAGCCTAAAGACTGCTCGTCCATGCTACTAGGATAGCTGGTCTACGGTTGACTTACAACCAATCATCAATAAGGGTTGTTTGGACTGATACATAGTGATCACTAGAATAGTGAGCACTGCATATCAGGCCAACTTCTCACAGTTGGTCATCAAATGTCAAGATTATAAGGACGATCAGGAGGATCATTACTTCCATGAGGTGGAACCTTCTGCACAGGTTCCCACTGCACAAATACCCCGCTCCCTTATTTCTAATCTCCAGTACATGTTGGAGGATTATAATAGACGGTTTTCACCGTCTCACCATGGATCTCCTCAGCCTCGGGTGCCTGCAAGTACGGCGGCTCCTTCCTCTACTGCACTGCCGGGCCATCTGCGCCATCTGTTCAGATTCAGGCAGCTGTTGATGAGGATGATGACGTTTGCCCGGATCGGGAAGACGGGGAAGTAGATGATGATGGGACCATGGCGGAATGGGACGGTTATCAGATCCAAACATCGTCGCCACCTCCTTCGTGTCCTGGGGATTTTCCCTCCTGTTGATATTGCTAGTGTTCACCAACTTATGGAAAGAGCGGCGCTGCGCTTCAAACTCCCTATGGTTCTGAAGGATGAAGATTGCTTTCTTTATGACTTCAAGAGTCAGCCTCTTAAAGAAGTTTGTGCTGGTGCCCATAATTGACTTTTTATGGAACGAAGGTGTCAAACTGATGCAGACACCAAATTCTATTCCGGCGCTTCTTCCACGTTTGGAGAAAAAATATAGGGCACTTCAAGGCTCTCCAGCTTGCCTTGTAGCGCAACCTAAACCTGACTCCGTGATCACCCAGGCGGCGCAGCGTCGTTCCAGGAATCCATCTTCTCCTATTACTTCCTGACCGTGAGGGACGTCGTCTTGATGCCATTGGGCGAAAATTTTCCATTATGGCTTCTACCACCGTGAGAGCTGCAAATTCTCTGGCCATTCTGGGTCATTACGACCTCCAAATGTGGTCGGATATGTCCTCCTTTTTCGACCTCATTCCTGAGCCCTCCAGAGCGGAGGTTCTCAAGATTCTTCAGGAGAGGGAGAGAGCGTCATCGGAGATTATCGACTGCTCTTTGGACATTGCGTGCACTGGTTTTTGTCAGCTTGCGGGGGCGGCTGTTTTGCGTCGTCAGGGCTGGCTTCGTTCCACCTCTTTTCGCCAGGAGGTTCAGGTGAAAATCCTCGACATGCCCTATGACGGCGAATCGCTCTTTGGCCATCATGTGGAGGACGCACTTCAAACCATCAAGAAGGACACTCAGACAGCTCGTGCCCTAGGCACTTTGCAGTTTCGCAAGCAACCTTTTCGTGGTGCGCGCTGACGCAGCACCTCCTCTTCTTTTCGCAGCGGATCCAACCAGTACTGCTCCTACAATCAAGGAAACTAAAGGTATTCTTCTCAGTCACAATCTTATCGACAACAGTCTACCAAATCTTACAGAGGAAAGTCTGCCTACAGAGGTTCCACTTCTAAGAAGCAATGACTTGCCTTCCCCTCTCAAAGTTGGAGGTCGAATCTCTTTTTTCTATTCCAATTGGTCTTTAATCACTTCGAACCGTAGGGTGCTAGACATTGTGTCAGAAGGCCATGCTTTGGAGTTTGTCAAGTTACCTCCAAACACTCCTCCAACTGGTCCTCCTCCAGCTCACCTCAAGGAGCTCTTTCAACAAATTCGACTCATGACTCAAAGGTGCCATCGAAGTGGTTCCCAAGTCTCAGAAGAGGGTGGGATTCTATTCCCGTTTTTTCCTGGTCCTCAAAAAATCCGGGGAATGGCGTACGATCCTCGACTTAAGGGCCCTAAACAAGTACCTAAAATGCCAATACTTCCGCATGCTCACTCTAACAGAAATCCTCCACCTTCTCTCGAAGGGCGACTTCCTGACTACTATCGATCTCCAGGACGCTTATTTCCATGTGCCGATACTTCCAAGGCACCGGAAGTACTTGCGCTTCCGGGTCGGGCGCAGAGACTTTCAATTAAAGGTTCTCCCTTTTGGCCTTAGTTCCGCCCGCGTCTTCACGAAAGTCCTGGCCCCGGTGGTGGCATACCTACGTTTGAAGGGTATTCAAATTTTTCCCTACTTGGACCACTGTCTCATCAAGTCGCAGTCTCGTCATCAGGCGTCTCTGGACACTCGATTCTGTCAGACTCTATTTCACTCCCTAGGTCTGTCCAACACCGAGAAGTCTCAGTTCGATCCAGCTCCCTGCAGGACCTTTCTAGGCGCCACTCTGAATACTTCGCTGGCGAAGGCATTCGTGTCTCATGAACGTCAGCTGCGGATTCTAAGCCTAGTGGCTTTCATCCGTTCAAAAGGGTCAGTTTCAGTTCATGTGTTAAAGTCATTTCTCGGGATGGCGTCCTCCTGCATCTCCATGATCCCAAATTGCAGGCTCAAAAGTCGTCCAATTCAGGAGGAACTGGACAAACAGTGGCAACAGGTCACCCGCTCTTTCAACGACCTGGTCCTGGTGACCGCTCGAATGAGGTCCGCTCTCCGCTGGTGGGCTCAACCGTCCAACATCGCTGCCGGTACTATCGCTCCAGAGCTCGTCCTTACCACGGATGCCTCCCTGGGAGGTTGGGGCACACATCTTCAGGGGCTATCCATAAAGGGCAAGTGGACCCTGTCTCAACGTTCCTGGCACATCAACAGACTGGAACTAATGGCATTTTTCTTGCGCTAAAGTCTTTCCGTCTTCTACTTCAGGGAGAATCGGTGCTCATTCAGACCGACAATACCACCAGTATGCACTATTTAAACAAACAAGGCGGCACCAAGTCACCGCTCCTCTCTCAGCTGTCACAGAGCATCTGGGATTGGGCACTCCATCACCAAATTGCGCCGACAGCGGTTCACCTACCAGGCATCTCCAACATTCTGGCGGATTCCCTCAGCAGGTCCGCGTCCTCGACCCACGAGTGGGAGTTGCACCAGCCCACTCTAGACTTCATTTTTCAGCTGTGGGGTCGCCCAAACCTGAATCTTTTTGCGAGCCCTGTGAACCGGAAATGCCTGTCTTATGCAAGCTGGCTTCCCCATCAAGTGTCGTGTGGGAATGCCCTTTTTATGGACTGGTGCAATCTTTTCGCCTACGCTTTTCCGTAGATCCAGCTGGTTCCTCGAGTGTTGTGGAAAATGCAGACACAGCCGTGCCACATTCTCCTGATCGCGCACAGATGGCCTCGACAAGCGTGGTTCTCGAAACTGCTGCTTCTCTCACAGTGCGAACCCATCCTTATTCGCCCTCGGGCGGATCTCCTCACAATGGACAAGGGTCAGATCTGCCATCCGGACCCTTTCTCTCTCAAATTATCGACCTGGAACCTGAGCACCTTGAATTTGCCCACTTGAATATTTCGCCGGCATGAAGAGACGTTCTTGCCAATGCGAGAGCTCAGTCCACAGTAAAAACTTACAAATTAAAGTGGAAAAGGTCCTGTCACTGGTGTGCATCTAACAACATCCACCCCGTGCACTCTTCTCCTGCTCAGCTTCTGCCTTTCTTTCTGCAGTTTGCTCAATCAGGACTTTCCCACTCCACTTTGAAGGTCTTCCTAGCGGCAATATCTCGTTTTCGGCAGGATGGGTCTTCCTCTCTCTACTCTTCCAGAGTCATTCGCCAGTTTTTCAAGGATGTTTCCGCCTATTCGGTGTCATCCTCCTACCTGGCATCTCAATATTGTTTTGGCACAATTGATGAAGGCGCCTTTTGAGCCCATCCACAAAGCCGATATGACATTTTTGACCTGGAAGGTTGCCATCCTTCTCGCCCTGACCTCCTTTCGTCGCGTGAGTGATATCCACGCCTTCACCATTCAGCCTCCTTTCCTTCAATTCAAATCGGACTGTGTGGTACTTCACACCAACCCGGCATTCATGCCTAAGGTGCCAACTGATTTTCACCTCAATGAACCAGTGTTCTTAAAGACTTTCTTTGCTAATCCCCAATCTCTGGCGGAGCAACGTTTGCATTCATTAGACGTTAAGAGATGCCTTAAATTCTACATCGTCAGGACCGCACCCTTTTGCAGGTCTGATCAACTGTTCTTTGCTTATGGATGCATGCACAAGTGGCGTTCTGTTACCAAGCCAACTATCGCACGTTTGATTTCCTCAGCAATCTCTTTCTGTCATCAGAAGGCCGGCAAGCCTCTTCAATCTACAGTAAGAGCTCATTCCACCAGGACGATGTCATCTTCTACTGCCCTGTTTGCTGGTGTGTCGGTTCACCAAATTTGTTGAGCAGCTACGTGGTCCAGCAGGTACACTTTCACGAAGCACTAATGCCTAATGACGATCAACAAAGCTGATACAGCAGTGGGCCAAACGGTGCTTCGCAATCTTTTTAAATAAGGTGAGCCTCTTTCCTTCCCTCCGCCTGTATGGGTTGTTATCGGTCTGGCAGCATTATGTTATTTCTTTGCATTTTATGCCACTGCACTGCAATTTTTCCTGCGGCCAGCTATTACTGCTCACTATTCTATTCACAAAGGGGCCAATCCGGTTTTACTTGTTTCAAAATGAGTGCCACTCAGCACACATGTACTGAGCGGTCAGGATTTTATTTTATGTTTTTTTCTTTTCTTGAATTTTTGATATGTTTACTTTTTCTGTATCGTAGGAAAAGACAGTTTGTCAAACAATAAAGAATACATTCAAAAGACAAATCGGCGCAATATATACATGTGTTCAATATGTACATCATCAATACTAAATTTCCAAAAACACCATTTGCTGGATGACTCACTGAAGAGAAGGAAGCTCGCCGCACTATCAGTTCCAACCGAACTTGAACTGCTGGAGCGCACGGCTACACCAACTCACACTGCGGCCACCCGCCTGAAGAACAGAAATCACGCTACATGCGAAGCCGCCCTTCCCCACCCCCCCCCAAAAAAATACGCGATGATTGCCACATAAAGCCAGACAATGTGTGCCCATTCGAGGCTGCTGCCCCCACTCACTGCGACCATGAAGTTTACACTCAGCCACGGCCTCACCCAGTCCAAATCCTGAGGAGAATACTGAATCGCCTTGTGGTTCGAAACGCGTTGACCCCGAGCCAGGGATAAAGAGGAAGGGTGCCACCAGGGACACAAACAATACCACGCTCTCTGTCCCTAGCAGTACAACCTTACAAACATCCAATCTCTGTCTCAGCAAGACTGGCAGGCATTCTTTATGAACTGTGTTGTCCGCCCGTCTTCTGTTCTATAATTTGAAGGACTGGTGTCTACTTTAAATATTGAATGTTAGGCATTTTACTAATGTAATTCATTTATTTCTTGTAATGTGTTTTTGGTGTTTTGGGAAATTTAGTATTCATGATGTACATATTGAACACATGTATATATTGTGCACATTTGTCTTTTGAATGTATTCTTTATTGTTTGACAAACTGTCTTTTCCTATGATACAAAAAAGTAAACATATCAAAAATTAAAGAAAAGAAAAAAACATAAAATAAAATCCTGACCGTTCAGTACATGTGGGCTGAGTGGCACTAATTTTGAAACAAGTAAAACCTGATTGGCCCCTTTATTTGTTTGGTATATTGGAGTGGTCTAAGCCAGTCAGTGATAGGACCCGAACCTTCTTTGCTGCCCACTATTCTATTCAAGCATGTGATCTATGAAAGACACCCCAAAACTGGAGAAGAACAAATGTTACTTACCTGTAAACTGTGGGTTCGAGGCATATGAGCTGCAGATCGTACACTTTTGCAATAGATCGCCACCTGGTGTTGGGCTCGGATGATTGCAGGTTGTTGTCTTCTTGGAAGAAGTCTTTGTAGTCACGAGATAGGTGACTCCTACCTTGGACAATACTGCGCATGGTCATCGACTCCATCCTCAGATTGTTTTTTTCCGCCACTGGGTTTGGATGAAAGTGTTCCGCTCCGGCTAGAAAAGACTTTTTCAGCAACTTCGAAGCGTGAAACTTTATACAAACATTTTTGACATTGAATAGACTTTTCGACATCACCAGCTACATTCTGATGCGTCGACGCGGGCCTTTGGGCCTATCGGCGCCGTACGGCCTACGCCTCATGGACAGAACTCCATTCAAGAGATGCCCGTTATGTCGAGCAAAATTCCCTCATAGCGACCATCACGAGGTCTGCAACCTCTGTCTATCGCCGGAACACGACGAATCAACCTGCACAGCTTGTGCATCCTTTCGATCGAAGAAGACAATTCGGGATCGGACGGCACGTCGATACGAGATGAGGAGATCAGCGCCGGCACCGAAGGCCATCTTTGAAGAGGAGATCGTCAAAGAGGACGTCTCCGAGGACGAAGATCCACTCGAATACATCTCCGAGGACGAGGCTCCACTCGTCACTGAGGAAGACTCGCCTGATCTACAGATCATATCGGGGGCAGAGGACTCAGACGACTCGATTCCATCTCGGCAGCCCGTGAGTACTTTTGCCCCTGCACAACATACACTACCCAAGCCAAAGGCAACGGTCAGCACTCCGCCCATGGGACCCAGTGGAGACCGAAATATCCCCTCAGACGCCACGCCTTCGGGCTCGGCTCCGAGGAAAAAGACTACGCCTTCCGGTGCCTCGGCACCGACGAAACCACATGTGCCAATTCCACCTTCTCCATTGGCATCAAAACATCCTTCGACACCGAAGGACTCTTCGACACCAAAGCCAAAACGCCCTTCGGTGCCCAAAGACAAAGATCCTTCGGCACCCAGACCAAAAGATGCATCGGTGCCAAAGACCGTACCGGATCCGAAAGCTTCGACTCGGAAACCTTCCGGTTCCAAGAATAAAGATGGAAAGCCAGAGTCCGGCGCCGCAGGGCCAACGAGACCTGTCTCGACTCCAAAATCTCCAACTTCGGCACCAAAGACTCCAAGGCCTGATACCGGAACACCTAAACCCTCTAACAAGCCTACCAAGCCGAAACCACTGTCGACACCAAAAAAATTGCCACAGGACTTGATAACGCCTCCTACAGCAAAAAACACAAAACAACCCCTATCGGCACCGAAAAAATCGACGCCAAAGAAGATTGTAGAGGAGGAGGAACTGTTTAGACCAGATCCTAAACAAAGAAAGGTCCATATCAATCCAAAAACTGGACATGTGGAAGCAATTCCTTACAAGAAGAGACCAGCAGAGACACTACTTATACCTGTGGTTCCTGCCAAAAAGAAGGATTGTGCAACTTCTCCAATGCACCCTTCCTCTCCTTCACCTTCTTCCTCTCCTATCCCTCCCTACATTGAACCTACAGCTTATCCTGTTAAATCTCCTGCATCATCACACCACACTGACGAAGAGTATGATCTAGGTTGGGGGAATGACGTACCAGAGCCACATGCATACCCTTTAGATGAAGATGTCAATCCAGAATATCCTAAAGATGACGATATATATATGGTTTCCCACCACACAATGTGCCAGACATTCCTGATCCTCAGTACTACCCAACAAAACCTTCCCCTCCAGAAGATAGTATTGGGTTTAATCATCTATTAAATAGAGCTGCCCTTTACCACGGGGTTTCAATGCACTCTGATGCCATTGATGATGATTTTTTACTGGATACATTTGAGCAGTCACAAAGGTCTACACAAATACTACCGATGATCAAAGGAGTCATTAACCCCTTCGACGCGGATGACAAAGCCAGCTCGTCATGGGCGTTACCTGCGCTGCGCGGATGACGAGCTGGCTTTGTCACGTTACGCGGGATTTTTAAAAATGCCGCGCACAGCGGGAAAAGCCGCCGCGGCGAAGCGGTTAAACATGCTCCAGAAATATTTAAAGACCCGGTACGATGTAGGGTATTAAGTCCAAGAATAGAAAAGAAGTATAGACCAGCACCAGCTGATCCAGTCTATATTAAGGGGCATCTGCCACTAGACTCTTTAGTAGTGTCTAATGCACGGAAAAGAGCCAATTCCCAGACTTCTGGTGGCACGCCCCCGCCTGACAAAGAATCTAAAGTTATTGATGCATCAGGGAAACGGATTGCTGCACAGGCAACAAACATATGGCGCATAGCAAATACACAAGCCCTACTCTCACGTTATGACAGGGCTCACTACGACCAATTAGGAAAACTAATGTAGCACCTCCCAGATCAATACAAAGATCAAGCAGCAGAGTTCAAACAAGAAGTCAAATTAATATCCAATGCCTCAATTAAATGTGCACTAGATGTAGCAGACACAGCATCCAGAGCAGTCAATACTAGTGTTATACTCAGTCGACATGCGTGGTTACGCATTTCAGGTTTTAAACCAGAGGTGCAGACTACCATCTTGAACCAGCCCTTCACTCAAAATCAATTGTTCGGGACGGTAGTAGACAACACACTAGAAAAGATTAAAAAAAGACACAGACACAGCTAAGTCTATGGGTGCATTACAATCCACACAGACTAGAAGTTCTTTTCGACGCTCCTTTTATAGAGGAGGCGCTGAGCAAACCGGCTCCGATACAACATCATCTTTTAAAACGCACACACAGACCTCCTCTAACAAAGGCTACTTTAGAGGAGGATACAGAGGCAATAATAACCAGGGAAGAGGTAGAGGTAATAACAACTGCTCCTCTTCCACTCCCAAACAGTGACTTCCCTCTGCTTCCCCTACAGCATTCCACTCCTGTGGGGGGCAGATTATCACAGTTCCTACCTGTCTGGAATTCCATCACAACAGACAGGTGGGTAAGACAGATTATCCAACATGGCTACTGCCTAGAACTCACAGCAACCTCCCCAAACATACCACCCAGGCAGAGTCCAATGTCCACAGAACATATGACTCTGCTTCAACAGGAAGTTCTAGCACTTCTACAAAAGGATGCTATACAAATAGTTCCTTTAGAGGAACGGAGAACAGGAGTTTACTCCCTGTACTTCCTAATTCCCAAGAAGGATGGGACACTAAGACCAATTCTCGACCTCAAGCCCCTCAACCATCCATTACATACAATCAGATTATTTTCATATGATCACTCTACAACAAGTACTCCCACTACTAAGACAGGGAGACTTTCTTTCAACACTAGACCTAAAGGGCGCCTACTTTCATGTTCCTAAACATCCTGCTCACGGGAAGTATCTTAAGGCTTGTCATACAAGGACAGCACTATCAGTTCAAAGTCCTTCCATTCGGGGTCAAGACGGCACCACGAGTGGCAAAATACATGCTTCAGCCCATGGGAGACCCCTGGTGTACCTATGCCCTGGGTAGCTTGGTACCATATACTAGGGATTTATAAGGGTACACCAGTGGCCAATCTGGTGGGTACCTAAGTACTCACCATATCCAATTTGGGGAGAAAGCACTGAGACTGGGGTCCTGATTAGCAGGATCCCAGTCAGACTAATCAGAAGGGGCATAACACAAGGCGAAAAGTGGAGGTAACCATAAAAGCAGATCCTACTTTCCTACAGTATAATTAGCTGAAACTTTAATCCCATATGTGGCTTCCTCCCGGGAGTCACCTGTGCTCTTAAGCACAGGGTTAAGAGTACAGCTTTAGCCTTGCGTGTAAATCTAGACCGCCTCCTCTCCGGCCCTGATGATCAGATCGAAGAATAATGTAGCCTGAGGGGACTGCGTCTACCAAATCGGGGCCAGAGTCCTCCTTTGCCCAGGTCTCTGTAATGAATAGGCATTCGAGGTACAGTGACTGGATTAAAACTGAAAACTCAGATTTATGTTTAGTGAGGGAACGCACATTAATTAATGCCCCACGAATACACTTGTAATTTTTCCCCTCAGTGGCCTGATCTTTGGAGGTCCTCAACAGACAGATGGGACCGGCTGAGTGAGAGCCCTTGATTAGAATAGATAAACATTTAGAATCGAACAAACAGTTCTGACAGTGCCCTCCTTCTTTGTTAAACAAGTTGAGCTTGACTAAACATGCCCCATTAGGATTTATAGGCCGTAACTTTAAGAACTGGGCGCATGAGTATTGCCTTACCTTTGTGTACTTATCATCCGATTCGAAACGGCCAGCATTCCAGACGCCGTCCTGGCGTGGAAGGTCTCGGACGGGCTTGCCTCTGGCTCCCATTGGTGCATCAGATGCACATCAGCTCTGGCTTGTAACTAAATAGGGGTACCCTAATGTGCATCAGCTGGACTGCACCCGTCATAAATGGCGGATGCGGTAGTCTGGCAAGGAAAGCAGAGTTAGCGTTTCAGCTCCCTCTGCTCAAACAAGAGCCCAGGTGGACCGGGTAGCTGAAAGAAAGTCAAAACAAACCCTTAACAGGGAAGGCAAAGCCAATTAAGAGATACAATACCAGCCGTATTGAGCTGTAGGGGGTGGGGGGAGGGGGATTAGAGGTTGTCACATGTAAAAGCCAGCATGAAACAAACACAAAGGGTAAGAAATGAAAAGAGTTAAAAAAAAAAATGGGGCAGCTCCGCTCGCCTGCTAATCCGCTGCACTTCAGCACCAGCTTGTAGCTAAACAGGGGCTTCCCTAATGTGCATCCACTGGACCGCATCCATCCTAACTAAATAGGGGCAGCCCTAATGTGCATCAGCTGGACTGCAGCTGTCCTAAATGGTGGATGCGGTAGTCCAGTGAGGAAAGCAGAGTTAGCGTTTCAGCTCCATCTGCTCAAATGAGAGCCGCGGCAGACCGGGAGCTGAAAGAAAGCTAAAACAAATCCTGAACAGGGAAGGTAAAGCCAGTTAAGAGATGAAAAACACAGCCCTACTGGCCTGTAACAGGGGAGGGGGTCAAAGAAAGAAGTTTATATTACTCAATAATTACTTTAGAAGAATTTTCAATTACTTTTAGATGACTTTGAGTACTGGAGGTGGTATCACACAGACGGATCTCACAAGACTTTTCTTGGCTTGAGTTATAATTACTGTTTTCCCCATACAAAACAACAGTTCAACACTTAGAACATGTTAGGCCCAAAATCTCATAACATGGGTTCCTATGGAAGAAAAATGGTTATTGGTTTCACAGGTAAGTAAGCGTCTTACAAGTGGGAGTTTTGAGGGTTAAGACCAATGCTCCCCAATGTCTAGATAGGCACTCGGGCGGCCCTGGGGTGGCAGAGTGCAGGGGCCCAATGTTAGCCAGTGGGGCTAAGTGGGCCTTTGATTAGGGACTGCTTATGAGCAGGCCCGCAGGTGTGGGAGCAAAGCTCCTGGGGTTAAGGTCAGCACTGCAGGGGCCATCAATCCGCACAGGAGCTGCATCACCAGCGGCACGGGCGGCTGGGTGCAGGATGCCAAGGAAACGTCGGGGACCCTATGTTTTTCAATGGAGAATTTAGTTTCAGCAAAGTTGCTGCATGCTCGGGCAGGGAGGCTTCCTGAAGGTGACCACTGGCTGCAGAGGAGAGTTGGATTTTGGGCGATGCAGGGATACAGTTGGTTGGGCCGCCCAAGGCCGTGGGTCGTCTGGTGCTGGAGTGGCATCTAACATTGGGTTTTCTTACCAGCTCCGGTCGCAGTCGGGCAGACCCTTTAAGCGGAGGCTGCAGGCGTTGTCTTGAGGTAGGTCGGGGATCACCAGAATCCAGGTCAGGATCGCTGGAGAAACCTCCCTGTGGTTTTGGGCAACTCGGGTCGTGGGTGTCGGTTGCAGAGTGGTCCCAAATCGCAGAGTCGCCGGAATCCCCGATTCTGATCTTGGAGTCTTTTGAGCAAATCCAGTGCTCATGGGAGACAGTCCGTAAGGTGAGTAAAGGACAGGTCCTTCGGGCTCTGGGGGGGCTGCTGGACACACCGGGTTCTTCGCTGTGGGCTGGTCAGAGACGGGACAAGCCGGTAGGATTCGGGCGAAAGCAGTAGGTGTCCTCTTCTTCTTGGGTCAGCATCGCTCTTCTGTCCTTATTTCTTCCTCAAATCTGAGGAGGCAAGGTCCAGGGTCGCCCCTAAATACTAAATTTAGATGCGTTAAAAGGGGTGTGCAGGTTGTGACCGATGGGTCCCCCTCCTTGGGGTGGGTACACCACCTGCTAATACCACCCTCCAGTGGAAGTAGGGCATGAATGTCTTCCTGATTGGCTGAGTCCCCTTATCTTCAAGATGGAGGGGACTGATATGCTAGCTTAACCACGCCTCCCCATCTTCGGGGTGTGGTTGGCAAAGGTGGGAACACCTCTCTTCCTAGCTTGGTTTTCCCGCCAATTCCCCTGCCCAAAGTGGGGGCAGAACCAGTGGGAGCCAGTTTGTGAAGGCAGCAAAAGGCAGGCCCAGCTCACAAAGGCAGCAGGCTTATGAAGCTTTCCTTTTGTGGACCCAGCCCATCCAGGGGGAGGAGGCATAACGTCGCTGCCCAGGATGGGCTTTGTTTCTGGACCCAGAGAGCGGAGGCTCTCTACCCAGGGTTCCAGAAACCTGTCTGGTGGTGGCAAACTTACGGGCAGCCATTCAGGAACCACACCAGTGCTTGTTGAGTGCAGTTTGCATTAAATATCAAACTTGCATCAGTGTGGGTTTTAAGTGCTGAGAAGTTTGCTATCAAACTTCCCAGGACATAGTAAGCCATTATGGAGCTGTTGAGTCTGTAAGGACCAACTCCCAGACCATATACTCTTTATGGCTTTACTACACTGTATAAGAATGGGCTTAGACATTGTAGGGATACAGGGCTCATGCCACTCAACTCTCACCTGAGGGCTAGTGCACCCTGCTAGAGGGTTGGCTTATCCAGGCCTCAGGCAGTGGGTTGTAGGCATGGCACACAGGGATGTGTGCCATGTCGACTCTTCACTTCTTTCTGCACCAAAACACGCCGCCTGCAGTGGCAGTGTGTGGGTGTTAAGATACAGGACATCTAAGGGTGGCACAATTGGTGCTGCAGCCCTTGGAGGCCTTCCCTGATGACAGTGCCCTTGGTACATTTTACGAGGGGCTTACCTGTGGCAGGATGTGCCAAACTGTTTTTACAAAGGTACTGTTTTGGGATAAAACACAGTTCCTGGGAGCCTGATTGGCACGAACCCAGGGCACATCAAATCAGGTTGCATCAAAAGGTTCGGCAAAAAGTGGGGGGTAACCATCCAAAAAAGGGGCACGCCTACATTACCACTATGTAGGAAAGTGCCCACTTTTTTACATGGTCACCCCCACTTTTTGCCTGGTACAAGATATAAGATAAGCGAGCTGCTACCGTGGAGTGCCCTGAAGGCAATACATAGGACCTTGAAATTAATGCGGTTCTTGACAGGAAGCCAGTGATGATGGGTGAGCGCAGAGAATTCAGACTCATGTTTGGGGTTGCCTAAAAGTAGGCCAGCAGCCGCATTTTGTAAGATCTGAATTTTATTAAGGATTTTTTTCTGGATGTTGACAAATGGAGCATTGCAGTAATCGATTATTAAGAGAATTAGAGTTGAAATCACAGTTTTTGTAAGTCCATTGGGATGAAGGGGACGATTTTTCTAAGTAGCTTCGTGGTATAGAAGGAAGCGGAGGTGAGGGAGTTGACTTGGCCCTCAAAAGATAGTTTTAGGTTCTTGACCTTTGTAACTGGAGTGGGAAGTGTGCCAAGTTCCAAAGCCACCACATTGGAGACCAGAAGGTAGTGTTCCTTCCAAAGAGAAGAACCTCAGAGTTAAGCTTCAAATATTTGTGGGACATCCATTTTCCAACTTGGAGAATGCAGTTGTGAAAACGTGTAGCGGTGTCTGCTGGGTCACTGGCCACTGAAGCCACGATTCGGGTGTCATCAGTGTAGGATTCTACAGAGAACCCAAATGACCTCATCAGTTTGGCCAGTGTAGCGGCATAGTTATCAAAAAGGATCGTGCTCAAAGTAGAGCCTTGGGGAACACTACAAGGTAATGTGAAGGGGAATGAGTTGAATTCTTCAAGAGCCACAAAATGTTCTTAGTCAGTGAGAAACAATTTAAGAAGGGTAGGTGGTTGACCCCTAATGCCAATAGAGAAAAGACAGCCAAGGAGGCTATCGCGGTTGATTGTGTTGAATTCTGCCAAGAGGTCCGATAGGATCAGGGCAGAATTACCTCCTGCAGCAATGGTCTGTCTAATTTGCTCTGACGCTGTGATTAGAGCAAATTCTGTGTTGATTGTTTCTAGAGCCGAATTGGGTAGTGTCAAGATGAGAAAAACTGTAATGATGTTATTCGGATAAGCCCAACTTCTTTGGGCTCCAGACTGATGGCCATCAGAACTGGTTCTTCCTCAGTACCCAAACTAGTGGTAAAAAACCTGGGACTCCGCCTGGACCAATCCCTTTCTATGACAGAACACACCTCTGCCATTACTGGCTTGTACTTTTATATGTTGCGTTTGCTGAGAAGAGTCTTTCTTTTACTACCACTCTCCTCAAGGAAAACACTTGTCCAGGTACAGTTCATCAGCCTTCTGGAATACAGCAATTCAATTTTGGCATCCATAAATGAGAAGCTGCTCTCTAAATTTCAGGTACTTAAGAACACTGCAGTACATCTTGTATTTAACCTTCCCCCTGGCATGGCAACTGCCCCTCTTCTTCAGTTCCTGCACTGGCAACCAGTGAGAATGAGAATTATTTTCAAGATCTGCTGTCTAACCCATAATGCCCTCCATGGATAAAAGCCCACGTACTTTGCCCCTAAACGTTTGACTTACACCCCTCTTAGACTTTTAAGATCATGTGAGAAGGCTTGGCTTTAAGTTCCTAAGTTCGTAAAGGCCTGGGCTGGATGCAGATCATTCTCCTTCCTTGCCACTCGTCTCCGGAATAAACTGCCAATGCAACTACGCATCTGTAAAAATCACTCCCACTTTAGAAAAAGTTGAAGACCTACCTATTTTAAGAGTGCTTTTTTGCCTACTGCCCGTTGTCTTGGTCACACGCCAAAATATCCCTTTGGAGGCGATTCCAGCGCGTAATAAATTAAAACAACTTAACATAGCAAGATGGCCTTGGGCCTTAATGAAAGATGTAAAATCAGAGTTAATAGCTTTTTCAATAATTTTTGCCGGAAATAGATTGCAGAAATAGGGCAGTAGTTGTTTGGGTCTGAAACATCAAGATTAGGCTTCTTAAGCAGAGAGAGGATAGAGGCTAACTTCCACTTCTTTGGGAAGTAGTCTGTGCTAAACACTTGATCAAAGATGTCCGTGAGATGCACAGAGATGATTTTGAGTACAAGGTGTATACATTTAGGGGGGCATGAATCCAGAGGGGAACCAGATTAAATTTGGGTGACTAGTGTCATGACTTGCACTGGGGAAAGTGAGGAGAAGGTGGACAGAGTGACAAGAACCTCACCAAAAGTGCGCTGAGAGCTGATTGAGTTTATGGGATCAGCAGTAAGCCCAGGTAATTCATGGAGGATGTAGGGTCCCCTAACGAAGCATGAACAGCAGAAGCCGGATTACATCTGTGGTTTAATAAGAAAAAGTTGAAGACTGCACACACCTTATCTTGAAAGAAAGAGGCTAGTGAGTTAAAGAAGACTTGCCCGATGTTATTGTTTTTTTTCTGGGGTCTTAGTTTGTTTTTCCACAGTGGCAAACAGTTCTTTCGAGAGGTTGTTTGAGGATTCTATCTTGCAGGTGTAGTTACAATTTTACCCCAGTATTGGAACTTTCATAAATTCCCATGCTTTTTTTATCATTCCCCGTCGTCGGAATGGGAGTCTCGGTAACAAAAATACCATAGCTGTAGGTACAAAAGACAAAGGAAAAAGGCCTAGGCCTCATTCCCTTTTGTAGCATATCACCCTCTTTGTGTAAAAGAGACCAAACTTTGGCATCAGCCAATCAGAAGTGCCTCACCTCTTAGAACCTTCCTGAAGGAACCTCAGAGCCTCAGATTTTCTACCGCACGTTGTGCTTAGGGAGTCTCCTGTGAGCTCTGCTCAACTTCTACTTTTCTAAGGACTTACTTTGGATATTTTCTTCAGAATCTTTAGATTCTCTTCAGGATTACTGACTACCTTCCAGGATGAGTGAAATGGAGAAGAAAAAAGCCCTTTTCAAACCTTGTTCCACCGGTGGCAAGAATTTTTTTTTTTATGGAGGATAGGTACAAGGACTGCATCTATTGCCTCTATCCTGACCACCAGGCTGCTGACTGTAAGATCTGACGCACCTTCTCATCCTAGACACTCCGGGACCGTGAGGGTAGACTCTTGACATGGCTCCAGAAGCTGAAGTCCAGGAAAGATACTGTCTCTAGTGACAGTGAGGATGCAGCGTCGATGTCTTCATCAAGAAGGTCAGTGAAGAGGGGTAGGGGTTCTCCTTCCCCTTCTATGGAAAGACCTTCTAAGGCCTCTAAAAAGACCCCCAGTGAGTCTGAGAGCCAGGGTCCCAGCAAATCTCCTCACAGAAGTGAAAAGGAGAAAGTGGGTCCTGTGACGCCTTCAAAAGGTGAGAAGACTACCTCAGCCTTCAAAAAACCTTATTCTCAATCTTCTGAGAGGAGCTCTAAATCCTCGACGATGAAGAAGTCGACGGCAGAGGTTCCGTCGACGAAAAAATCGGATTCGACATTATCGTCGACTGTGCGGCAGGTGTGTCAGCGTCGACGGAGAAGGCGCCGACGACGAAGGTTACAGTGTCACCGACGACGATGGTGACAACGTCGACGGTAGTGTCGACGATGACGTCGACGACAGTCTCGTCGACGAGGGCGTCGACGACTCTGACAATGACGACGGCTGGTGTGCCCACAATTTCCTCGTCGACGACTTTGACTACCCCGATCTCGTCAACGCATGTACAACCGTTGACGACGGAACCGTTGACGATATTATCCTCTGAGAAAAGGATTACCATTTCTGTGACGAGAATCACGCCGGAGATGACTTCTCCGAGGAGTGTATCCCCCCTTCTGCCAACTATGCTATTGCAGGAAGGGGAGTCAGAAGATGACGACCAGGACGCCTTCAGTTATGCCAATAGTCCCTCCCAAATTCTGGTCAAGTGCTAGGAAACGGACTCTGAGGGTGAATATGTCCAAGAGGAGAGTGGTTATCATCACACGGCCCAGACGCAACATCATTCGGGCCAGGATATGGTGACGGTGCCATCTTCATTTCTTCAAGATTTGCATCACATGCTGCAAGACTATAAATCTAGGGCGAATAGGCCACTTCATGTCCCGGCAGCATCAGCTACACCGGCAGTATTTTCACCCTCACCAGTGACACCATCTTTACAGGCTCAAGTTTCACCTCAGCCTCAGACATCCTTCCAACAAGATTCCTCCGGGCTGCAAGACATCCATGATGATTCCTCGGATGAGGACCAGCAGTCAGATCATGACTCTGCTCCGAATATGTACTATGACGAATATATCATCGAGAATCCTGCTTCACCAGTCCCAGAACCGGCGGATTCCCCGCCAACAGACATCGGGGGTTTTCATCAGTTGATGGAGAGAGCGGCAGGCAGATTCAAATTGGCCATGCCGAAGGTTACTAGTGATTGTTTTCTATACGATTTTAAGGAGCCTTTTAGAAAATCGACAAGGTCCATCCCTATTGTGGATCATTTGTGGAAGGAGGGCCTTAAGGCCATGAAGAACCCGGCGACGGTGGTCCCTGTGCCACCGCGTCTGGACAAGAAATATAAGGCACCTGATGGGGGTCCTGCAGCCTTGACGGGTCATCCAAGACCAGATTCTGTTATCTCGCAGGCTGCGCAGAGAAAATCCTGTAACCCCTCTGCTCCCTTAACAGCTCCACCAGACAAAGAAGGGCAGAGATTGGACAATGCGGGGAAGAGGATCTCTTCCATGGCGAGTTTACTAGTACGGGCCGCTAATGCTCTGGCGATCTTGGGGAGATATGACCGCCAGCTTTGGTGCGATATCGCCCCGTACATTGATCAGCTGCCTCCGGAGTCTCCATCTGAGGCAAAGAAGATCCTGCAGGAGGGAGAAACGACTTCAATGGAAATCATTGATTGTGCAATGGATATTGCAACCACTTCGTTTCGATCCCTTGCTGGGGCGGCAGTCCTCCGCCGCCAAGGATGGCTCAAAGCAACTTGGTTCCGGCCTGAGATCCAGAACACGGTCCTTGATCTGCCTTTTGATGGTGAGGCATTGTTTGGGAAAGTAATCGATGATACCCTTCAAGAAATTAAGAAGGATACGGAGACTGCCAGGTCCTTAGGGACCCTTCAATACCGCAAGTCTCCCTTTAAAGGAGCCAGAGGCAGAGGTGGTACCTATAGAGGGTCCTACACACAACAGCGCTACTCCTCCACGGACTCAAGTTCCCAACAATACCGGCAGCCCTATCAACAGCGTCGGGGCCAGTCGACGAACTACCCCAGACCTTACAACAAGGGAAAACAGGCTGGACGAGGACAGGACTTGTCCAAGCGCCAATAGTGGCCTCCTGGCTCTTCCTACTGGGCTTTGCTTCAAGGAATCATCAGTTGGAGGCAGAGTCTCCAAATTCCTTCAAAACTGGTCCAAAATAACATCGGACCGTTGGGTGCTCAACATCATTCGGAAAGGGCATACTTTGGAATTCACGCAAGTCCCTCCACCCAAGCCCCCGACAGCCATTCCGTCGAAACATCAGCGTCTCCTGCAGCTCGAAGTCCAACAAATGCTCCGGAAGGGAGCGATTGAGCCGGTTCCCTCAAACCAAAGGGGACAGGGATTTTATTCCAGGTTCTTCCTGGTGAGAAAACGCAAGAAAAATGGCGCCCCATTTTAGACCTCAGGGAGCTAAACACCTATCTCATCTCCCTTTCTTTCCGGATGGTCTCTCTCCAGGACATCTTGAAGCTCATCAATCCGGGAGATTTCATGGCCACGCTCGATCTCGAGGATGCGTATTTCCATGTCCCGATCCACCCAGCACAGAAGGTTTCTGCGATTCACAGTAGCCAAGAGCCATTTTCAATTCAGGGTTTTACCCTTTGGACTCCGCTCAGCCCCGAGAATTTTTACAAAGGTGCTAGCGCCAGTAGCAGCTTTCCTGCGAAGGAACCATTTCCAAGTCTTCCCCTACCTGGACAACTGGTTGCTGAAAGCTCCGTCCAGGGAGGCAGCGCTGGAGGCTGTTCAAGCTTGTACGAATTTGTTCAAGAATCTAGGCCGCACTCTAAACATCGAGAAGTCCTCTCTGGTCCCGTCAAGAAGGGCTCGCTTCCTGGGGGCCCTCTTGGATTCAAACCTCTCGAGCTTTCCCTACTCTGGAAAGAAGGGAAAAATTACAGACCTTGGCTCGGGACTTACGGGCAAGAAGGTCTCTTTCAGTACGCCGATACAAATCCCTACTGGGAGTGATTTCATCGTGCATTCCACTAATTCCCCATTGCAGACTCAGAATGCGTCCTCTGCAGGAAGAACTGGACAATCAGTGGCAACAGGTCCACGGTTCATTCGAGGACATAGTGACGGTCACTCCGAGGATGAAAGACGCGACCTTGTGGTGGACATATCAAAACAACTTGTCCCAGGGTCTATCCTTCGTAAGTGACCCGTCCCCACATGTAGTGACAACGGACGCGTCGTTGGAGGGTTGGGGAGCTGTGATGCAAAATCTACATGTCAGCGGGCATTGGTCGCCCCAGGAGAAAAGTCTCCACATCAACCTTTTAGAACTAAGGGCGATAAGAATGGCTCTGCAAGCTTTTCTTCCTCGCCTAGAAGGTTCGCAAGTGCTGATCAGGACGGACAACACCACGGCCATGCACTATGTGAACAAGGAAGGAGGAACCAGATCTCGTCCTTTGTCGCAAGAAGCTCAACAGATCTGGGAATGGGCGATCCTTCAGAGGATATCCCTGAAGGCAGAACACTTACCAGGGATCCTAAACGAAAATGCCGACAAGCGGAGCAGGTCATCCTCAGTCAGCCACGAGTGGGAATTGAATCAGACAGTTTTGGAAGAGATCTTCAGCCAGTGGGGCAGACCGGAGATCGATCTCTTTGCCACTCCGACCAACAAAAAATGCCGGTCTTACGCAAGCAGGCTTCACCATCAAGGTTCACTGGGAAGTGCGCTTTCGATAGCATGGTCGAGGACATTTGTCTACGCTTTTCCTCCCATTCCTCTGATACCACGACTTATCAGGAAAATCAAGGTGGAACCGTGCAGGATGATCCTAATAGCCCCGGCTTGGCCGAGGCAGTTCTGGTACACGGAGCTCCATCTGTTGTCGATAGCTCCTCCCGTTCCTTTGAGGATTCTGCCGGATCTTCTCACGATGTCCGACGGTCAAATTTGGCACCCAGATCCACAGTCGTTACATCTGACTGCATGGCTCCTGAGCAGCGAGAGTTTATGAACCTGCCCTTATCAAGAGAAATTAAGGAGGTTCTGTACCAGGCAAGGGCTCCTTCGACGAACAGGACTTACCGCCTTAAGTGGAAAAGATTTTGTTGCTGGTGTAAGAAAGAAAGCATTGATCCTTTCAATTCCAAGCCTCATCAGATCCTACCTTATCTGCTGTCCTTGGCTAAGTCGGGACTAGCCCATTCATCAATTAAGGTCCATTTGGCGGCTTTGTCAAGGTTTAGACAGACTGAATCCGGTCCTTCCTTGTGGTCTTCCAGGATTATCAAGCAATTTCTTAAGGGCTTGTTCAGGGTCTATCCACCAGTGTCACCGCCCCCTCCTACATGGCATTTAAATCTCGTCCTTTCTCAACTCATGAAGAGTCCATTTGAACCAATCCATCGTTCTGACATGAAGTATCTTTCGTGGAAATTGGCTCTCCTCCTTGCTCTCACGTCTGCTAGGCGTGTTGGAGAATTACAGGCTTTAACCATCCAAGAACCTTTCCTTCAATTCAAAAGAAACACTGTGATCATGAGAACTAATCCTAGGTTCATGCCTAAGGTTCCTTCGGATTTCCACTTGAATGAACCGGTCATTCTGAAGGCGTTCTTCCCTCAACCTTCTACGCCAGCAGAAAGAGCATTGCATTCATTGGATGTGCAGCGATGCTTGAAATTCTATTTAGAACGTACTAAAGGTTTTAGGAAATCTTCACAATTATTTGTTGCCTTCGGAGGTCCTGGTAAGGGCCTTCCACTATCCAAACAGGGTGTTTCAAGATGGATCACAAGTGCCATTCTACATTGTCACAAGGCTGCAGGAAAACCTCTAACTGGAAAGATCCGAGCACATTCCACGAGATCCGTGGCTTCTTCAACAGCCCTCTTCGCGGGGGTGCAGATTAAAGACATTTGCAGAGCTGCTACCTGGAGCAGCGTTCACTCCTTTACCAAGCATTACTGCTTGGAATCCTTGCAACAAGATGATACGGCAGTAGGACAGGCTGTCCTGAGGAACCTCTTCCACTGATGGTGAGCTTTCCTTTCTTTCCCACCTTCCGTCTTTCACATTTTGTATTTTATGTCATGTTGCCTACTGCTATAATTTATGATGCAAAATGTGATTATCTTGCCAACTGCTTGCTACTCTGATACAAAGCATGGGAATCTATGAAAGTTCCAATACTGGGGTAAGAAAAAAAAGTTACTTACCTGTAACTTTAGTTCCCCAGTATTGGTAACTTTCATAGATTCCCATGCGCCCACCCGCCTCCCCGAGGAAAGCTCAGCCTACAACAGATATGGTGTCTTAGTACACAACGGCTACGAAAATCTGAGGCTCTGAGGTTCCTTCAGGAAGGTTCTAAGAGGTGAGGCACTTCTGATTGGCTGATGCCAAAGTTTGGTCTCTTTTACACAAAGAGGGTGATATGCTACAAAAGGGAACGAGGCCTAGGCCTTTTTCCTTTGTCTTTTGTACCTACAGCTATGGTATTTTTGTTACCGAGACTCCCATTCCGACGACGGGGAATGATACAAAGCATGGGAATCTATGAAAGTTACCAATACTGGGTAACTAAAGTTACAGGTAAGTAACTTGTTTTCTTCTCCTTAAAGATCATATTTTTCTAGGTTGCTAAGGAGCGCTTGTACGTCTTTTTCCATGAGGCCATAGTCGAGCCTCCATTTCCTTTCCAGTTTGGGACAGGATGGTTTCTGGAGTCTCAGACCTTTCGTGAACCAAAGTTCGGAAGGTGTAGTTTTCAGTCTTTTGTGGTTTAAGTGGTGCTATCTGATTTAGGGCGGAGTCGATAAAATGCTGGTAGGAGCTGCCTGCCATATTGAAGTTGGAAGCTACAGACTGAGTTGGGACTAAAGTGGTTTTTAATGAATCAGTGTTGATGGTATGCCAGAGGCAACAAGGCCTTAAGGCAGTGGACACGAGGTGGCAGGATTGTTTGTGCTAAATTTAAGGCTGAACAAAACTGCCAAATGGTCTGACCATACCATACCAGAGTGAGGGAAGGAAGAATTTGAAGATAGGGTTGTCGGAAAAGATTCGATCAAGCAGATGGCCTGCCGAGTGGGTCCCTTGACAAGTTGTTCTATGTCGATGCTATCCATCACTTCGTGAAGTGAGCAGAGTCGTTATTTAATGGACTCTCTAGATGAATATTGAAGTTACCAAGAATGGTGATAGCAAGAGTCAGCTTTGGTGTCCAATAATTGGCAAAGGTCACAGGTAGAGGCTGTGCTGAGGCCTGGAGGGCTGGAATATATGAGTACACTGTTAAGCGAGTAGCGCTTGGTAAGCTCGATTTTAAATGATCGCGCTTCGAGCTCCTGGCCAAGGAATTAGGTTTTGAAGAGGCTGCAACAGATGATGGCTAATCCACCGCCTCTTTTCCCCACGTGATCTAATCTGAATAATTAGTAACCTGCTGGGACTGCTACAGAGAGCTCAGGTCAAGAGGCTGCTACATCCTAAGTCACTGTTACAAACGCGATGTCTAGGGATTGTTGTAAGAAAGTGTCTATATATACTGGACCAAAGTAAGGTGCAGTGTGTATAGTCCCCAGTCCCCAGAGGTGTGGCAGAGGCTAAAGTTAGATAGAACTTTACTCACTAAAGTGGTAGCTTGGTCGAGCAGTAAGGCAGTATCAGAGGACAGTGTAAAGCATTTGTTGTACACATTCAGTCAGCAAATGGTCTCACACACTCAAGAACTGAACTCTAGGCCAATTGTTTTGTATCAAAAGATATAGTTGTTTTATTTTAGAACCAACAAGGTATCAAAATATACTTTCTCAGAACGAGTTACTTTAGTTAAATACTTTTCAAATAGGAATTAGACTTTTTAATGCAATAGTTTGTTGCAATAGGCAACACAATTTCAAACACAATGCAACATTGAGCTCAATGGGAATTTTCAGTTAAATTCAATTAATTACTGTGTAGATTACTTTTCTAACCACAAGACTGGATCCTAGATTCAGTCCTGGGACATGTCCTGTAAACAGTTAAGTAAAAGCGTTTTGGTTATAGTAGTGATTTTTAAGGAATATTATTGTATTTTAAAAGTTGACAAACTACCAATGTTATCCTATGGAGGGAAATTCAATTTGCAGGTAAAGTATTGTTGTATCTCTATCTAGGACCCTAATTCGATATTCCCGATTCATGCCCTTATGTGGTTATAATAAATAGTATCCTTATAAAGGCATAAGAATCATATCCATATTTAGTAATAGCCCATGCAGTCCAAAGCACGACAAGGCTACTTCCATAGATTCCTAGAAAGCACAACTCGTTCTTTAAACAAACCAAGCTAGAACAGATAGAACTGTTAGTTCTTAGTGACGTCTTATGTCCAACCTTACATCAAACCCGGCACCTTTCAGGTATAAATATACCAACATTGCCTTAAGCAAACACACGGTGGTGGGGAGCAGAGCAACGTTCTACTTGTCCGAGAGTCCAGCTGTTGCCAGAGCCGAAGGAAAACGCCCCTCCCTTTGACGCACTGAAAGAGACGCTGTCTTTTTCTCCAGCCGAGAAAATCCAGCTCCGGTGTTCCCAAGTCACCCTTGCGGGTTGCTGGGAGATCGAGTCCTGAGAAACGAGATACAAGACTCCTTCATTCTATAACCAAGGTACGGAGCTAATTAAAACCTTAGAGAGAATTCTTGATTCCGATACTTGGCAAAAACCTAACTTAACTTAAAACTGCAACTTACTTACTCCTTCCCACGTATTAGGCTTCGGTCAGGTACACCGGGGTAGGCGTATCTTAGAAGCACCAGTTGAGTTTGTTAGTCAATGTTTTTATGTATGTATATATTTTATCCATTTTAAAGTATCATATGGCTAAGAAACCATATCAATGCTTTTAGAGTATTATTTCATAATACTCCTTTTACTGTACGCACTTTACTTTATAATGAGTATTGCAATTGAGGCAATTCATTTCTCTTGCATGAGAAAGAAGACTGCTCAATAAAATAACACCTTTTATTGAAAACGCCTGTCTCCATTTCTCTGCACTCTGGTGAAATTAAGCATGCACGATTGACTGAGTGAAATAGCTGTCTATTGTTTTCACACGACTCTAGAGATGCACTCTTTACTCTGAGGGAGCAAAGTTGTCATGTTTATGCTTTTGTCAGAAACTAATCCCTTCTTGTCTAAATCAGGACGGTTAACCCTTTCCTGAACATTCGAGAAAGTTTCTAGTGACCTCTGAGCTAGCTGGCAAAACAAATTAAGTCTAACATAGTCGGTAGAGACCTAGATGACCTCAGTCCTACGTCTATACTGCTGTTTGTTATTCCAATGCGCAGAGCCTATTGGGAATATAGGAACTACACTACATGGCGCCCAACGTTTGGTAAGGCGATAATCTATCGCAGGACACTAGAGTAACTCAGTCGTGCTTTTCACACAGACCCCATTCTCCGGTAAAAACTCCAATAGCCGTCTGGAGTGGGTGATCTGCAACAAAAAACTTTCTTTCAGTAAAATTGGGGAAAATGAAGAAGACCGAGATAGTGAAGCATTAGCAACTCAACTCTTAGCGGTTGACACAACCATCCAAGAAAATGACCCGAGTGCTATAATCATCCCGGTCAATATAAGAAGAACTATAACTCTTAAACTTATAGAAAATGGACTATCACCAAGAGGTGGTACGGTCATGTTCGTGATAGAGGCACATGAGTATCGGCAGACTGAGGTATTCTATTCATGGACACATTTTCCAGCAGCACACGCTGTGACAAAAGATTTCCACTATTACAAAATAGAGGAACCTCTGGATGTATACACTCCTTTCGAGGACGTTGAAATCCCACTAACATACCAAGAGCACCCGCTCTGATTTAAAGGCGCCCTAAAACATCAAAATAGCATCACCAGGCACGGTCCACTAGGTAGACCAGGAGCCACATGGCCGGTTCTAGCCAGCTACACACCACACCCAGACATTGATAAAATGTCAGACCGGGAACTTTTAGCACAGCTAAAACTATTCATTAAAATACATAGACAATTGGTCCAATATGTCATGCGGACTTCAACAGTCCAATCAGAAATTCACATCCCACAGCTGACCTCTCATCAGGGGAATGCAAACAAAATTACACCACAGAACATACCATCATGTCTTGGTAAAACACCCATAAAACGGGAACAAATTCCATTCTGGTTAGCTCAGAAAATAACTCAACTAGAGGCAGTATTTCCTAATACTACACCTCATGAAAAACACAGAATTCTGACTATCTGCCTCCCAATGGGGGTCACACCACATCTGGAGGACTGTCACACTTGTGGCACGGTCTTTGCCTCCATCTACACAAAAACACATGGCGGTTATACCAGATGTACTAAGACAAATTCAAAGCGAATACGGTCCAGAACCTGCTTTAACTCTGGGTATGAAATTACTAAAAGACTTTAAGCAGGTCTCGGCTATATTATTGGCCAATATAGGAGGAGAAGCAGCATGTGTGGCAATCCGCCAGAAATTGAAGGAGACAGACATAACAGACCAACCGTTTGAACTTGCCAGAATCATAGAAAAAATCCTATGAAGAACTAGGAAGAGATAGTTTGGGTGGGAAACCAATAAAACCCCAACTAACTGGAAACCCTGAAAAAACATTTATTAAAAATAATCTAAATACTCCAAAAAAGAGTTGGGATGGTAATAAACAATCCATTCCCAAGGAAAAACGATTCCATTCCAGAGGAACGTCTCCTCAACGGAGAGAAAGATCTCCTGGCCGAGGAGGCAAGTCTCCCCAAAGGGAACCCTCTGAAAAAAGATATAATCTTAGAGATAGGGATAAACTGAGAAAAGCTGATAGATATCAAGATATTGATACACGACCCTCTCGATCTTTTCAGACTTCCTCATAAGAAATCGGAAAGAAGAGGACGGTCAGAACACAAGGAAGAGCACGTCAAGTCCAAAGACAAAGAACCTGCTCATCAAAGTAAAAAATAACAATTTCCCAGAAAGAAGGTAGCAAGTATTAAAATTAAACATGCCGAGGATTCTGAGGACACAACTGAAAAACGGAGAGTGGGCCCAGACAATGCTAGACAGCGCAGCAGAAGTGACCATAGCTCTCAAGATCCTGATGAATCTTCTGGAGACAGTGGACACGAATGAATACATTCAGGTGGAAACTGCAGACACACGAGTTAGCGTGCCCCATAAACTATATGAAATAACATTACATATAGAGGGGGATAAAACTAGGAAAATAAAAGGTCTCTTTTGGGAGAATCTTTCTAAAGGCTATGACATCCTGTTAGCTGAAAAAGACTGGCCACCAGAGTTTGTCAGGGAGTGCCCTCATGGCGAAGAAATGATTATGCCTGCCTTCTCAAATCATATTCTGATTCATAAAAAATACACATTTGCAAGAAAATGGGCAGTGGCCCAAGTCCCTGCATTATACAAAAATCATGTAGGATGGGATGAGGACTCTCCTCCCCACAAAATCCAGTTAAAAAATCAACCCACTGCACAAAGGCAGTACCCAGTTAAACAAGAAGCTAAAAAGCAAGTCAGGGAGATCTTAGATCAACTTGAATATCAAGGGATGATTGAAACATGCACCTCACAAATGAACAATCCTTTGTTTCCTGTCTCCAACGACGATTCATATCGCCTAGTTTTGGACTACAGACATTTAAACTCCTGCTGCAAAACCTTTGCAGTACAAAACTCACACAGTGCAGCACTAATGAACAACATTGTGCGCAAGAAATACAAAACTACATTAGATATCTCTAATGGATTCTTCTGTCAAAACATTGCACCTGAAAGCAGGTATTTAACCGCTTTCTCAATAATGGGGTCGCAAAAACAATTTTGCCGACTCCCACAGGGATTCAAGAATAGCCCAGGATTATTCTCAGCAAGGGTAACAGAATTACTACAAATATATGATGATGAGGCATTATCATATGTCAATGACATCTATTTTACAGACGATGACCTGGAGACTCACTTAAAAAGAGTGAACACCATAATTCTTGGGTTCGCATCAGAGGGTTACAAATTCAACTTTAAAAAGTCAAGAATTGCCCATCTAACAGTCCTATTTTTAGGATATGAATTATCAAGTGAAGGCAAAAGCCTGGCAGACAACTTCCTAGAGAAGTGTGCAGTACTCCAAGCACCAAAAATGCTGAAAATTTTACAATCAATACTAGGCTTCCTGAATTTCGGTAGAACATACATTCTAAATTATGCAGAGAGGGTTAAACCTCTCTATGAATTGATAAAACCTGATTTCAAACCAATACATTGGAGTCAAAAACACACAGAAATTTTGAGATAGTTACAGACAGACATGTTCGCTAAAACAAAACTGCAAACTCGCGAAAACGTACGCAACCTTGTAATCCGAGTCATCCCAGGAAGATGCGGATTCACATACCTGACCTCTAAGGAGGGAGAAACGGTACCTATAGCTTACAAATCACATTTGTACACACAGGCTGAAATAAAATTCAGCTCTACAGAAAAAATTCTGACAGCCGTTCAAACTGCTGTAGCAAGAGAAAGAGCCCTAGCCCAAGGCAAAAGAATAACTATTTATACAGCAGAATCAGCTCTTGAGGCATTAACAAGTCCACGCAATCTGAATACAGTGGCATTAGATCCAAAATGGATACAATGGGAAAATTATCTTGCTGCAGAAGACGTGAAATACTATTTTGACCCGAAACTGAAAAAACTAGATGATCTAGAATACGAACAAGAATATCCTCTGCCAATCGAAATTCTGCCTCTCGAACAATATACCTGTGTGATCTATATGGACAGATTTGCACACCATTACGATGTAGAGAAAAAATCCTACAATGCAGCGTGTGCGATTGTTAAAGGTCGTTGGCGCTCTGGTAAATTCAAACCCATGATTACGAAAACTGAATCACTCAAACTGTTCAGCTCAGCGAGCTGAAATAAGATCTTTAAAGATGGCGCTTGAAAATGCAGATCGCGAATTCCCCACACTGATAGTGTGCGATTCGCATTACTGCGTCAAGTCATACAACAGTGACATGCAGACATGGAGCAAAAACGGTTACAAAGATGACACAGGTGCCACAATAAAGCGTAAAAAGCTTTGGGAACAAGTAGTTCTTTTGCAGAAAGAACTACAAAAGACTCACGTGATACACGCACTGAGTCATCGACGTGATGGCGTTCACATTGCAGGGAATTCATTGGCTGATAGTGCCTCAGCGGCGGCTGGTCATCCGGCTTCCGTAGCCACTAAAAAGCGTTCAGAAAAACAAATAGATGGAGAAACCATGCTGGCGGTAAAAGCATCGTTAAAAGGCAATTATGCAGCATTACCTCTCAACTGTCCACTCAGTAATACATACATAATTGATGCAAACTCTGTTTCTTTTGCTCAAATCCCTGGAGTGGGGGATAGAGTAATTCCAAACACGAACCGGAGAGTTTTCTTGATTGAAGACGCACACATGGGACTGAGTCCGAGGCACCAAGAGATCTTGAAATCTCTAATAGAATTACAATCAGAATACTGATGGCCGGGGATGAGCTTGCAAATTTACAAATTTGCAATGGATTGTCCAGACTGCAACAGAGATCGCAGTTGTGAACCGGACTAGACTATTGCCAGGACACCTTTATTAGAAAGCATCAGGCGATCTATACGCAGAAATCCAGCCGGAGAAATGCGTCCCCATAATTATTAAGACTGAATTCACTTAAAAATGTAGACCTCAGCGCTCGGCTGACGCCAGAACTGTTATAAAAGATTTGCGAGTCTTTATCGGCACATACGCAATTGGCATGCTACATTCTGACCAGGGTCCTGCGTTTAGCTCTCAAGCTTACAAAGAGGCCATGACCAGCATGGGCATTGCATTGCGGTACTCTTCTCCCTTCCATCCTGATGGAAATGTGGTAGTGGAAAGAAAAAGCTGTGACATAAAGCAATCTATAACGGCGAGGGTATTAGGTTCGGGTGATGGGTGGGTCAAACATCTAATAAGTGTCCAACGTAGTCTTGATAACATGCCAAGAAATTCTCTAGGAAGTATCAGTCCGAACAAACTTTTGTTTGGTACTAGAATGATTATCCAGGATCTGGATCGTCAAACTTATGTGGTAGAAGAAAAAACGTTTGATTTCAAAGATCGTTTGGCTGTTTTACAGGACTTGAATGAAACGAGAAAGAGTCTAAGTAACATAAAGAGTAAGCCAACAGCCACTGAAGAACCACCTGTCCCAGGAAGACCTGTCTGGATTCCAAAGATTGGGGATCTGGTCAGAGGAAAGATCGCGGTGAAGAAGGAATTTGGGCCTTCTTACAGAAAAGCAGTACCTGTCTTAGCTGTCAGCGGAACAAGATCAGTAGTACTACCGCCACTTGCTGGTAAAAAGGAAAACAGAATTGTTTCCATCGATCTGGTGAAACCACAAACATGTGGCCGATAATAAATAGCAGGCCCAGTGGACTACCAAGAAATAGAAGAAGACTAAACTTTGCTACAATCCAAGAGGCTTAGAGACCCCGGGGTGATAATGCGCTATATAAATCTAAATAAATAAATAAAGACTAATCACATTCGATAAACCTGCAGTAAATAAAAAAAGGACTATGCAACAAAGCCATGGAACTTGTGCCTCTTGAAACCCAAATTGCAACAATTTGTGATGATACACCAATCTACAACGATGTAGCATCAGAATGTACAAATGTAACAAAAGAAAATGCAAAGATCAATGGAAATCCGGAAGCAATCCCACCAATTGACAGAACTGCATCTGGCTATTTTATCAACTTTGATGACTTTTCTGATGATCCAAGTGAACATAGAGACAAGCCAGCAACCAAAACTTTCAAAGAAAAAATGACCGAGCTTTTTCACCAACTAAAAGAAACATATCTGATTTCACCATGGATTGAATTTTGGATTGTGTTAAGTGTACTTTTCCTCCTGCTTTGGCTCATCATGGTTTTATGTTTGGGTAGATTCATTGATGGAAAATGTAGTACAATGGACACAGCAAGTCAGAACATCAACCTGGTCCTAAATTCTCACAGATCCTCTCACATCGAGAAAAGAGAACTATCATCAGTAAACATCACAGCCAACCCAATACCTGGGGGTATAGCATGGGACAGAACTGACTATGATATTTATGGCCCGATTGAGCTCTTGAAGTATCCACACCAGTTTAAGGTTTCCTTAAGTGACTTTATGATACCAAGTCCTTTTTCTGATGATTGGGATTTTGAAAATATTAATAATATGATGTCCGATTTAGTAATGTCAGCTAAATTTACAGAACATGATTATTTACAGGGTTCATCAAATTATGAAGAATTATCCTGTTACAATCACTATGGTCATCACTATTTGCATATATCTGCTCCACCTAGAAATGTTTTCACTTATAATCAATGGGAACATTGTCCAACTCCACCAAAAGGAAGTTCTAAGACATTTTATGAGAAATTTCCATACTTATCAGGGTTTAACAACAGTGATCTTTATTTTAAAATGTTAAATAAGACGGAAATGAAAATAATGTTGACAAATACTAAATTGATTTATTCTGAAAAATTTTATGACAAAATGTCAACATTTGGTTTTGAATTTTGGAAAAACAACATTGAAACAAAAACCATCTGGGGAACAAAAGACTGGCAGGTACAAGGTCTAGAATCATTATTTAGAGCCTGCATGATCCCAGAACAAATAATATTCCTGAATGATACCATTCAACAAACTACTTGTCTTGGTTTAGCTAAGATAAAAGACTTAAATAAACCGTCTATTCTGAAGCCCATACCTGATGGCAATAGTACTACGGATGTGAAAATAGACTTATCCCATATTTTTCATCAAAACAGAACAAATCCTGATTGGAAAAAATGGTTGATCTGGCCCACAGACACAAACAACTGTCAAGATAGATTCCTGAACAAAAGACAGGGGTTCACAATGACCAGGCCAGACCCAAGATATTCCCCGAGACAACATCCAGGGATAGTTACAACATACAGTGTAGGGAAATTACGCCTTGAGTGGCTACAGAAATCCACACTGGCTGAAATTAAGCAACACTTGACTTTACTTAAAGAAGGTGCTGACTTGCGAGATTTCATAATGGGACCTCGCAGACAGCTTCAAAAACGTTTCATAGCAGCCGGTATATATGCCGAAGCTTGGAAAGTAATGCAAATTGAAACAGCAGAAAAAATATGAGAAATCGATCGTATAAATTTGGAAAAATCACTTTCTGTTGTGGGGGTTAACGACTCTGTCTTTCATAATATATTCACTGGACAGTATTGTATCATCTGCCTTTGATATAATAGAGCAAGACTTGCTAATGTTACAACATGGTCAGTCCCAATTGCGTTCTATTATACAGCTTGGCTGGACGTTGCAAAACCTACGTTCAGGCTACGTGCCATGGCGTCTAATCAACATAACGTCATTATTTTCTATCTTTAACCTTACTGATAAACAGATCAGTTTGGCACAAAAAGGAGCAGATTATACGATTCTGAGCATTGAACAACTTGAGAAATTACCATTGACCATGTCAGAGAGACCTGTCATTGAATGGATAATACACGGAACAATTACAAATCCGATAACAACTTTCCAGTTTAAATATTGCCAAGAATATATACCAGCAGGCCAGTATGAAAGGTTGGGTAAAGGATACATCGAATCAACCTGGCATTTACCTTACACACCCAAATGTTATAGTGAAGAGAAAAAGGAGGTATTCCTTAGTGGCAATAATTGTAAAAAATCACTTACCGGTACACTTCTGTGTCAAGGTATTAACTTGCATGATTGATGGTCGCAGGCAACGTACCTGTACGGTTGATGTAACAACCGACAGTTGGCTAAAGAGCAAGCCTTGAACAGCCGGTACGAGTGGACGTGGCTGTGCAAGGTTCCTGTACGGATGATGTCCAACTTCGGTGCAGTGACCGAATGGTGAGCCCTGATGAATCTGCCATAAAGCGTAACAGGCAGTGAAACATGTCGGCCACAGGTAGTGGTATGCGAGTTTAAGCAACCAGCCTTTTTATTTCACCAGTCTACACCAGACCTATGAATAAAGTTGCATTATTGGTGTAGCTGGTTATTTTAATCCCATTCTGTGTCACATCAGGGAGATTTTCCTTGATTTTTTTGTTGTGCACCTGCTTTGTACTTCACCAATTCTTTTGGGTTGTTTGCTTTGGACACTCAATTTTTCTTTGAGAAGGAATGGTAACCGATGATGAGAAAGGGGTTTTGATCTGGTAACATCTGACAAGGACCCCGAGGGTTGTGCGCCCGTGAGGTGCCATTCTTTCTCACCACACATTTTTTACGTTTGATTGTCTGTCAAGTGTGATTGGTTGTACTGTTCTTGAGGGAACAGACATTACAGGAATTGTCGAGTTGAATTTTATATGAGACCTCCTTGTCCTCCTTTTTTCACAAACAATTGTTTGGTTTTGGACGGTCAGGCAAATACAGAACACACCCTACTATAGATAGAGGGGGTTGGTTATTGGATCCAAATGATTAAATGGATTGTTTCCAATAAATTATGAATGGCCTGCTAGACTAGTGCTAACCATTGTCCAGGGTACAGGGATTTGTTGTTATTGAATGTTATTGACTGGAGGGCTATCCCGTGAGTATCCTTACATCCCTCTGGCCTCCTTTTTGAATTACATTAACTTGCATGGAGCCTGCGAAGGGTCTTCAAATAACCTTTCATGTCACCTGCAAGGCACTCCTGCAATACAGATAGAACCATTCTACAGACAACTCTCCAACGGTAGCTACGTTGTAATAACTGACCACAGCTGTTGTAGAATGGTGCCAGGAGAATGCTATCTCGTAACTGTTACTTCCAGGGTCGTTTGCTGTATGCAAGTATTGTATCCAAACAGCAATCCAGACATGGAGGCGGCAATATGGCCTTATGTGAATATCTCTTCTATTCAAATTGATACTTTAAGCAGAATGAAGTCTATTCTTCTACAGACAACTGTGCCTTTGACCTCATCCAAAGAAATGTATGATCTGCAAGTTGCAAGGACAGCGGCAGAGATACATACCCTTTTATCGACAAATTGCCCCGTGCATTTCGCAGAAATGTTAAGTCAAATTTTAAACATGTCTGATACCAGTGGCATCGCACATGTATTTAAGACAATTTTTTTGGGACTGTTAACACCATTTGAAACAGTTCTGGGCATCTTCCCGAATTTTGTCCATTCTGTCTTTGGCAGCCTACCTTTAATTTTGGGACTCGTAGCAGGGATTTTATTTTTGTTCCTTCTGCTCCAATATGGCAAGCCAATCCACAGACAAGACTCCAGCAACGATGGAAGAAACGATCCTAGCAATATGATACCGAGACCGTATCACTAAGGTCCTCGGATTGGCCCGACTAAGAGATCTGAGTACAACCTGGTTTCTTTCATTCAGACCAATCTGGCAGCTATGCGGAGAAGAATGCGTGTTGGACGTCTGTCTTACACTACCATCAGCAGTACCAATGGATATCGATACTTTGCTTTGTCCTGTAACGACTCATGCAACGTGTTGTCCCCAGCGGCTACCTATTCTGATGACGGCATTCGTTGAGACTGCACCACTACGAGTAGGTGGCGGTGAAGTACGAGAGGAAAGCAGCACCAAACAGGTACAACCTCCTGTGAGCATTGCTGATCCAAACATCGATAATAGCAATCACGCACAGAACTGCACAGTTTCAGTATTTTCAAACTTGGTCGAACTTTCACCTGATGTTGTAGACCAATTTTTTGCAAGCCTGTCTGATATGATGTTCTCCCCTGAACAACGAGAATAACTTTTAAAAACAACAGGCACACAGCGTTCCCTGAACTCTGAATTTGGCCTTCAGTTCTGTTAAACAAAGCAACTGAAAACATTTGAAAATATTTTTCCCCTGAAAGCGAAATTATTTTTCTTTCAAATCAAAATATTTACAATTTTTTCCGGCACATGGTACTTTGCTTAAAGTAGAACTATTCTTAGAGAACAGAGCTTCTATTTTTAGAGACATTAGAGACAATATTTTACCTCCGCCTCAAGCACATGTACATTATCGTATAAATATGAGATGAAATGGTCTCGGCCTTCTCTTCTGTATACAGAGCCATTTCATGAGTAATTTTCGCAAACGTTCAGCTGATATATATGCATTTAACTGAATGATAACCGTGCTTGAAAAAACGTACAGTACCAATACTCATTTTCGTGTATAAACCATACACCATTTCAAATGCAATAATGTATTTTGGGGTGGGTTGGAAAACACACATGCATCCTATGTTTTATATTGCTTATTTTTAGTAATGATGGACATTAATACATGTAGTGGGTGTTGTATTTCTATCTAGGACCCTAATTCGATATTCCCGATTCATGCCCTTATGTGGTTATAATAAATAGTATCCTTATAAAGGCATAAGAATCATATCCATATTTAGTAATAGCCCATGCAGTCCAAAGCACGACAAGGCTACTCCCATTGACTCCTAGAAAGCACAACGCGTTCTTTAAACAAACCAAGCCTCCAGCAGCCCGGGAATTCCCCCTACTTTTGTTTTGATTTGCACAGGAACTCCTGGAGTCCAGAAAGAACTGTTAGTTCTTAGTGACAACTTATGTTCAACCTTACGTCAAACCTGGCACCTTTCAGGTATAAATACACCAACGTTGCCTTAAGCAAACACACGGTGGTGGGGAGCAGAGCGACGTTCTACTTGTCCGAGAGCCCAGCTGTTGCCAGAGCCGAAGGAAAACGCCCCTCCCTTTGACGCACTGAGAGAGACGCTGTCTTTTTCTTTAGCTGAGAAAATCCAGCTCCGGTGTTCCCAAGTCACCCTCGCGGGTTGCTGGGAGATCGAGTCCTGAGAAACGAGATACAAGACCTCCTTCATTCTATAACCAAGGTACTGAGCTGATTAAAACCTTAGAGAGAATTCTTGATTGCGATACTTGGCAAAAACCTAACTTAACTTAAAACTGCAACTTACTTACTCCTTCCCACGTATTAGGCTTAGGTCAGGTACACCGGGGTAGGCGTATCTTAGAAGCACCAGTTGAGTTTGTTAGCCAATGTTTTTATGTATGTATATATTTTATCCATTTTAAAGTATCATATGGCTAAGAAACCATATCAATGCTTTTACAGTATTATTTCATAATACTACTTTTACTGTACGCACTTTACTTTATAATGAGTTTTGCAATGGTGGCAATTCATTTCTCTTGCATGAGAAAGAAGACTGCTCAATAAAATAACACCTTTTATTGAAAACGCCGTCTCTCTATTTCTCTGCACTCTGGTGAAATTAAGCATGCCCGATTGACTGAGTGAAATAGCTGTCTATTGTTTTCACACGACTCTAGAGATACACTCTTTATTCTGAGGGAGCAAAGTTGTCATGTTTATGCGGTTGTCAGAAACTAATCCCTTCTTGTCTAAATCAGGACGGTTAACCCTTTCCTGAACATTCGAGAAAGTTTCTAGTGACCTCTGAGCTAGCTGGCAAAACTAATTACGTCTAACATAGTCAGTAGAGACCTAGATGACCTCAGTCCTACGTCTACACTGCTGTTTGTTATTCCAATGCGCATAGCCTATTGGGAATATAGGAACTACTCTACAGTATATTCATGTTACTTTTGTAATCCAGTACTAGACTCCTAGGTTCAGCACTGGGACATCTATCTAAGACAGGTAAGTAATTACGTTTTGGTATTTGGTACAATTTTTTAAGAATATTTGTAGTTTGCAGTTAATCGACAGAAGAAATTTTACAGAAAAACAGTCAATGGTTTCCTATGGATGTAATTCAGGTTACTGGTAAGTATGGTAAAAATTACTTTTCAGGGTTTGTGCTGGGCTAAAAGATGCAGCACTGAGATCTCTCCTGATAACAGGTGAGTAAATCGGAATTTGTTGTTCGTCTGATTTTAGGTGAATATTTTATGGTTTAAATCTTTGTGCTGTGAAACAGGTCTAGCCAGGCAAATGTCAAGGCAAGAGAGATGAATACAGTCAGCGCCCGCCGGTGCGGGACAGCAATGCCTTGTAAACAATGGAGTGTGATCTCCTGTAAGGGCCTACCCGCCACTGATTGATCCTGAAAGAGCCAGTGTTTTCTGGACTCCAGCTGATACCATTCCACCAGGCTTTGGAGCTGTGCCGCGTAAGAGTAGAGTTGGAGATCTGGGACCCCTACACCGCCGTGCCCGGGTGGGAGGACTGCAATGTCTTGTTTGAAGCGAGGTTGACGACCCTGCCATACGTAGCGCGCCAGATCGGACTGCATCTGTTGAATCCAGCCCCGTGGTGGTCGCAGGGGGAGGGTTTGGAACATATAGAGAATATGCGGTAGCAGGGTCATTTTAGTGGCGGCTATCCTCCCCAACCAGTAGAGGAAGTGCTGTTTCCATCTTCGGAGTTCCTCACAAAGCTGTGTTACGGAGTCTAGCATAATTCGCTTCAACCGTAGCCGGAATAGTGGGGCCCAGGAGGACTCCTAAATAGGGGACTGTGGAATCGGACCACTGCACATCGTGCTCTGCTCGTACTTCGGAAAGGGTGTCAGGCGCTAGAGAGATATTAAGGGCAATCGATTTCTCTGTATTGATTTTGAACCCAGAGGCAAGCGCAAAGCTATGGAGTTCAATAAAAGCGCCCGTATCGATTGCACCGGCTCGGTAAGGGAGAGCAAAACATCGTCTGCATAGACTAATTTTGTGGACGTCCCCACCAAACGTAATGCCCTTGATGAGGGCGTGCTGCCTGACCTGTTGCGCCAGCGGATCCATGTAGAGGGCAAACAAAATTGAGTAGAGGGGGCACCCCTGCCTGGTCCCCCTTCCAATCGGGAAGAGTGAGGAGGTCTGCACATTGACGCGCACCGTGGCGTTAGGTTGTCCATAGCAGTTCAGAATACGGGTGCAAAGGACATCCCCTAGGCCAAAAAACCGCAGGACCTGCTCCAAGAAGGGCCAGTGTACCCTATCGAACGCTTTTTCAGCGTCGATCGTGAGTAGCATACAGTCCGGATGGGCGCGGGATCCTGCTTCGATGAGGTGAAGGACGCGCCTGGTGTTATCACTGGTCTGTCGCTGGGGTATAAACTCTGCCTGGTCCGGTTCCACTAATTGTTGCTTGTAGGAGGCCAATCTGCTCGCCAGTATACCCGTGTAGAGTTTGAAGTTGATATTCAATAGCGAGATCGGGCGGTACGATCCGCAACGGGTGGTGTCCCTGCCTGGCTTTGGGATAACAGAGATTGACGCCTCTAGGAGTTCCGCGGCGATGGCACCGGGCTCATCAAAGGAATTGAAGAGGTCCCGTAGGAGTGGGGCCACTTGGTGGCAGAATGTCTTGTAAAAGCTGGCTGGGTAGTCATCCGGACCCGGGGATTTCCCAAGTTTCAAGCGGGAGATCGCCGATATCACCTCCTCCAGCCCAATGGGCCTGTCTAGGAAGTCTGCCTGGGTCGAAGTCAGAGACGGGAGACATGCCCTTTGTAAGTAGGTCTGACCTGCTTGTAGGTCGAGGGTGTCCCCAGTATAGAGGGATTTGTAGAATTCCCCAAAGGTCTCTGCTATCGCTGCGTCGTCGGTAACGAGGTCCCCCCTCCGGTCTGTATGGCCTGCACCCCTTGCCGTTGACGCTGTTCACGCAGTCTGCTCGCTAAGAGCTGACCACAGTGGTCCCCTCCCGAGTAATGAGCCTGCTTAAGGCGTAAAGCGGCATATTCCGTGGCGTCTTGGTCTAAAGCCGCCAGCATTTTCCTCTCAGCGCATAATTGCTGCCATGCCCGTGCTGCCCCGGTGCGCTGGTGCATTTGCTCCATTTCCGACACTCGGTGTGTAATTTCGGCCCTTTTCTGCGCTCTTTCCCTATTATTGGCCATGGCTATAGAAATAAATTCGCCGCTCAGGACCGCCTTCAAGGTTGCTGTGAGAAGTTGGCCTGATATGCAGTGCTCACTATTCTAGTGATCACTATGTATCAGTCCAAACAACACTTATTAATGATTGGTTGTAAGTCAACCGATAGACCAGCTATCCTAGTAGCATGGATACGAGCAGTCTTCGGGCTAAACTCTAGAGGGCGTGTTAAGCCAGCTGTTATACCATCACATATACCCCTTGAACACCAAGTGAAAGGACACCACACAAGTGTTATGAAAATAAACAGTGTATTTATTTAG
The DNA here is from genome assembly GCF_964263255.1 of Lissotriton vulgaris. Lineage (NCBI taxonomy): Eukaryota > Metazoa > Chordata > Amphibia > Caudata > Salamandridae > Lissotriton > Lissotriton vulgaris. Next base: position 609,466,451 of record NC_141700.1, read on the forward strand.
ATCACAACAGCCCTGTACTCTTTATGAGGACAGGGTACTAATCACACAACAAAACTCTTACGAAAATACTTTAAGTTGCACAATTTACACAAATGCCCGAGGGGCACGAAAAACCATATACTCTAAAAGTGGAATGCGAAATTACTAGCAGGTAAGTACTGGACTAATAGGCTTTGGAATCGCTAGGACTTGACTACTGAACCTTCAGATTACTAGCAGGAGGCCTAGGGGACTCGGGTGCAGAGTGTGCACTCTCACGCGGGATGCGGGACAAAGTCTATGGTAGCTAGGAATTACAAAGTTAAGGATATCGGATGAATCCGACTAGATAGGCTGAAAACGAAAAAGGATCTGGACCCTTGGATAGTGAGGCTATGCTGGGGCACCGAAATGTCGAAGTTACCTAGCCCAGGGGCTGCGGCTGCATAGGTCTGAAAAGACGTCGGGAATCCTCGTTGCAGTCTATGGAGCCTGAAAGAAGAAGTTGGTGGCAGGCGACCAGTGAAGATTGTTCGGTGGATCCAAGCCTGGATCGAAGATGGAAGACACATGTAAGCAGAGGGGAGCAAGTCCTGAATCACTAGCCAGTGATCAGATGGGCACCAGGATGGCACCGGATGGAGTCACCTCGACCAGGTGTGTGGGCGACGCTGGGCTCTGCAGTCTCACGGACCAGGAGGCGTTGTCGGCGACCAGGATGGAGGTGTGAGCTGTCCCACGATGGTTGCTGCTGTCGACATCGCTGGACCCAGGATTGGGGCAACAAGTCTTGGCAAATTCAAGCCCACGCGGTGGACTCAAAATGGCGTCTGGAGTGGACCAGGAGGGTTCCGGGTGCTCCTCTTTTGGAAGGGAGCAAGGGCCAGTCTGGAGCAACCAGACCAGCAGTGTTGTTGTCGTCGGTCGTCGTCGGGAAGGCCACAAGCCAGCGGGCTAGTAGCCAGACAACGCGGTGAGCAGCAAAAAGCAGAAGGGCCCCACGCAGATCTGGTGGATGCTGGAGGGCTGAACTTCGGTGCTGGAGCTGCTCAGGGTTGGGGCTTCTCGGACCCCAAAGCACTCACACGAGGATCCCTCGGCGGTTGTGCTGGATAGAAGTGGTGCAGTTCTGATGATGGCCGGTCCCTCGAGGTCTCGTCACACCTACGGTTCTCAGCTTAGCTGTAGAGGTAGGTAGAGGTCAGAGGTGCCAGGGAAGCCGGGTCTCGTCGTGCTGGTCGGTCGGATTCCGGAGGAAGGACGTGCAGCAAACCGCAGTGTTCTTAGATGGTGCCTGCGGATGCAGGGTGACTACTCCTTAGTCACAAGGGAGAAATCTTGGGAAGAAGTCGAGAGTTCCTTTCGTAGAAAGTAGTTTCAGGATTCAAAGATGATCTACTTTGGAAGGGGGCCTGCTCCTATCTTTATACTAGGAAAAGGGGCTGGCACGCGACTAGGTCCTGCCCATGGGTGGGACCAGGAAGGGGGGTGGTTACACCCCTCTCCCATGCCGGACTTACCCCAGCTCAGGGGCTGGTGTGCCCCTGGAACTGGTTCTAGCCGGCAGATGCATAGTGAGCACCGGGGTGCCACTTGCAGTCACCTTCCTCTAAAGCCCTGCCTACCCAGGATACACAAAACCCTGTCTGGGATGGTGCTAGGACCGCCCCTGACAGGAAACCCTTTGTCCAAGCTCCCCTCGCTGGAAGGACTCCCAGCTGCAGGGGGTCAGACTTGTGTCTGTGGTGGCAGCATCCATTTTGTGATGCTGAGGCTCGAGTTAACTTTAACCAGGGTTCACAGTTACATACATGTTGTGTCCCTCTAGAAGGGTGGAATGCTAACCCCGTCGCCAGAATTGGCGAGGGGTTAGTATTCCAATTCGTATGACACCTTACTCGACATGTTTTGATAAAGCGATACCAAAGATAGCATATAACCGCGAGGATTATAATGCACTTAAGAGTATATGGTATGCGTTATCATGAACAGCTATTAGGACTTGGTTCCGCAAGCTGCAAACGGGCTCAGCTCATGCCAGAGCACCATCTCACACGATTCCAAGCACTCTGCCTTCAGGATTGTCAAGGCCTGCCATAGGAGTGACTGATAGTAATCTGTGTGTCCATTTTGGGGTTGGATATAGGTATACTATATCTAAAGAAAAGGGTGATTACACCACCTTGCCCCAGCTGTCGTGCAGCCAGTTGTGTCAGATTTAGATGGCCAGCCAGGGGTGGCATAATACATGCTGCAGCCCCTGGTAGGCCCTGGGTACACCTATGCCCTGAGTTACAGGGTCTGATAAGGTGGCCCAGTACCAGTTGGTAAATGCACCTAAGGTACATGGAATCCATTTTACAGAGAGAGCAGTAGGCCTGGGGTCCTGATTGGCAGGGTCCCAGGCCAACTAAGTCGGAAAACCAGCAAAACACCAGGCAAAAAGTTGGGGGCAACCATAGTCGGGTATCCACCTTCCTACACCCCCCCCCCCCCCCCCCCCAAACGAAAGGAGATAAGGCTATCCTTGACCAGGTAAGCCTATATTGCCTGAGTGGCCATATGAGGTGTGGTACATGCACTGGCATGGTTACCCCCTGTATCATGGGCCACTAAGCAATCCCTCACCCTAAGGGTATCTGAGGGTCTCCACCATAGGGAATCACTACCTGTGGGGTGTTTTGGCAAAGAAAAAGGCTGGTGCTGGGATGGAGTACTGAAGTGAGGCTCCACTACTTTTGGGCTCAACTTCCTCCAATCACTACTCACCAAATCTGCCTTTCTTTCCATGACTGAGTTGCTATGAGCTCTCAGGGTCAACCTCTGGCTACCTAAAGCTGGAGGCTGAGTCCCTCTGTTTGGCTTACTGGAGGGACAGGTCAGGTTTGTGGTTTTTAGGCCCCACGTTTGGCTGTGCCCAACAGTGTCCAGCTGTGGGAGGTCCCTATTTACTTTTAAGGGGGATCCCTCAGGAGTCTGTTTTATTTTCACTTGGCTAGGTCTACTAGCTTCAGTGATCCTAATCTGTTGATTGGGGAGTCCTTTTGGACAGGGGGCCCTTTGGGGTCCACCACTGGCCTCCCTGACCTCTTCAGCCCTGGGCTGACTGAGGCAGGGTAGAGAGGTGCAGGCTACCTGCTCCAGACTGGATCCCACCTGGGAAGGGTCCACTGCCACCAGGGGCTCTGCCAGGCTAGGCCTGACTACCTCTGGGGCAGTCCCTTCACCAGGGGTAGAGTCAGTTCCCTGAGGAGGCTGCCTCTCACCTAGTGTCTGGGAGGGGGAAGACTTTTCTTCCGCCTCAATGATCTCAGTTTGGGTGGAGTGATCCATTGTTTCAGGCTTCACAACCCCACTATCTGTTTGAGTAGAGGCTGAGACCATTACAGCCTTACCAACCTTTTCAGGAAGGCACTCAGTTTGTGTTTGGGCTGTGACTGTCACAGCCCTGCTATCCTGTTCAGGAAAGTCTGTCTGAGCCTGGGCAGTGGCTACCACTGCTCTTCCAGCCTTTTCAGGGAGGAATGGTGCTTGGACTGGGGCTGTTGCTATTACTGCCCCACTAACCTTTCTGGGTAGGCCTATCATCCTGGAGTGGGTTTCTTGCTCCACCTCAGCCCATGCTGAGAGTTCCAGGTCATTCCCCAGTAAGCAATCTACAGGTAGGGTGTCTGTCACTGCCACTCTCATGGGCCCTGTGACATTACCCCAGCTGAGCTCGACTACTGCCATGGGATGCCTTCTTTTCACTCCATGAACGTCTGTCACCTGATAAATGAAACCAAGGGTCAGTTGAGCAGAGGGGACCAGGTGGTCAATCACCATGGTGATGCTGGCCCCTGTGTCTCTGTATGCCTCAACTTTCTGACCATTGATAAAGGGCTCTTGCCTATACTTTCCCAAAATGTGGGAACCAGTAGTGAAGTTGGCAAACCCCATGCCAGTCTCACAGACAAGAGTGTTGTTAGGGGACCTGGCTAGGCCATAGTCCACCTGGTTTCCCAAAGTAATGCCCACTACATTCTTGGGGGCACTCCCACCACCTGGGGGATTACCACTAGTGGTAACAGGAGGTCTGGGAGTATTACCTGGGGGTATGTTCTCCTTATTGTTGTTGGCCTTGGGGCAACTGCTGTCACTTTTATAATGGCCTACCTGTTTGCAGGTATGACAATAAGGTTTCTTTTGGGTTTTGGGAGAAGTTTGGGACCCACCCTTTTCAGAGATATTTTGGGGCCCTGTGGTTTGATCAGAAGATTTATTCCCACCCTTCTCTTGAGGCTTGGTTGATTCCTTCTTTTGGTCACCACCCTGGTTCCTAGGCCTGACCCTGGTTCTGACCCATTTGTCTGCCCTCTTACCCAATTCTTGTGGAGAGGTCAGATCAGAGTCTACCAGGTGCTGGTGTAATAACTGGTTCTGACAATTACTTAAGATTTGCTCTCTCATAATTAGATTGTACAATCCTTTGAAATCAGTAACCTTACTTCCCAGTAGCCAGCCTTCAAAAGCCTTAGTGGCACAATCAACAAAGTCAGTCCAATCCTGAGACTGAGTTTTCTGGGTATCTCTGAACATCAACCTGTACTGTTCAGTGGTTAAACCAAACCCATCAATCAGTGTATTCTTCAGGACTTGGTAATTGTTAGCATCCTCAACTCTAGTAGTGAGGAGCTTATCTCTACCTTTGCCTTCGAAGGAGAGCCACAAGATAGCTGCCCACTGACTCTGGGGGACACACTGTACAGTGCAAGCCCTCTCCAAAGCAGTTATCCATTTGTGGATATCATCCCCTTGTTTAAAGGGGGGCACTATCTTACTCAGGTGTCTAGTGTCTAAACTCCTGTCTTTATCTCTAGGGACAATGCTGCCACCAGTGGGGTCTGCCCCACACAATTTCTGCTCTCTAGCAAAGGCAAGTCTCTCTTTGGCCAGGGCAAGTTCTTCCCTTTCAATCCTCAGATTGACTTCCTTCATTTTTGCTTCATGCTCTCTCCTCTGAGGGGATGTCATCCCTCTGTGAGAAAAGGTCTGAGAGCCATTGGTTTGAATGGATCTGTTAGAGCCTCTGGACCGAGACATAACTTGTCCACTCCCAATGTTAAGTCTGCCTGAGAGTGGCCCCGGGGGTCCCCCAAATCCATTCTCATGCCTACTTAAGTTGGACCTGGTGAGTCTCCTGACTTCTACCTGTCCCTTGTCTGCCTCATCCTCTGATAACTCCTCTTCCTCCTCCTCCTCAGCATCATCTGCTGCCTGGAGGGGGTGGTCAGGGATACTAAAGGGTCCCTCTAAGGGGGGCAGATTCCCATCTGGATGAGAAGGATCTGTGTTGGCAGACCTCCTGGCATCATAAGTCTCTAAGAGACCAATTAGAAAAGGAATGGTAGGGTTAGAACCCTGTCTTAGCTTCCTGTATGTACAGATTTGTCTCATCTCCTGGATGCTAAGAGCAGCATATCTGGAAGGGACCTGTGGAGGGTCCACAACCACAAGAGGGGTCTCTGAAGACTCTCTGTGGTTAAACATGCTTCTAGTGTGGTTTAAGTGATGCACCTACCTACACTATTTGTTTGCCTACTGATCCCTTGCTAAGAGTTGTAGTCAAGGTGTGCTAAGCCTTGTTGAACTACAACAGCTGGTTCAGTAGAACTCAGAGTATTCTAAGCTAAGTTATATGTACCTTAAATACTTATGTGATCTTTCACAATGATATTCTTAGGATACGTGTGGTAAAACAACAGCAAGCTCAAATCCCAACCGCTGCTCACCAATGTGAGAAGTTGGCCTGATATGCAGTGCTCACTATTCTAGTGATCACTATGTATCAGTCCAAACAACCCTTATTGATGATTGGTTGTAAGTCAACCGATAGACCAGCTATCCTAGTAGCATGGATACGAGCAGACTTCGGGCTAAACTCTAGAGGGCGTGTTAAGCCAGCTGTTATACCATCACATATCCCCTTGAACACCAAGTGAAAGGACACCACACAAGTGTTATGAAAATAAACAGTGTATTTATTTAGATCACAACAGCCCTGTACTCTTTATGAGGACAGGGTACTAAGCACACAACAAAACTCTTACGAAAATACTTTAAGTTGCGCAATTTACACAAATGCCTGAGGGGCACGAAAAACCATATACTCGAAAAGTGGAATGCGAAATTACTAGCAGGTAAGTACTGGACTAATAGGCTTTGGAATCGCTAGGACTTGACTACTGAACCTTCAGATTACTAGCAGGAGGCCTAGGGGACTCGGGTGCAGAGTGTGCACTCTCACGCGGGATGCGGGACAAAGTCTATGGTAGCTAGGAATTACAAAGTTAAGGATATCGGACGAATCCGACTAGATAGGCTGAAAACGAAAAAGGATCTGGACCCTTGGATAGTGAGGCTATGCTGGGGCACCGAAATGCCGAAGTTACCTAGCACAGGGGCTGCGGCTGCATAGGTCTGAAAAGACGTCGGGAATCCTCGTTGCAGTCTATGGAGCCTGAAAGAAGAAGTTGCTGGCAGGCGACCAGTGAAGATTGTTCGGTGGATCCAAGCCTGGATCGAAGATGGAAGACACCTGTAAGCAGAGGGGACCAAGTCCTGAATCACTAGCCAGTGATCAGATGGGCACCAGGATGGCACCGGATGGAGTCATCTCGACCAGGTGAGTGGTCGACGCTGGGCTCTGCAGTCTCACGGACCAGGAGGCGTTGTCGGCGACCAGGATGGAGGTGTGAGCTGTCCCACGATGGTTGCTGCTGTCGACGTCGCTGGACCCAGGATTGGGGCAACAAGTCTTGGCAAATTCAAGCCCACGCGGTGGACTCAAAATGGCGTCTGGAGTGGACCAGGAGGGTCCGGGGTGCTCCTCTTTTGGAAGGGAGCAAGGGCCAGTCTGGAGCAACCAGACCAGCAGTGTCGTTGTCGTCGGTCGTCGTCGGGAAGGCCACAAGCCAGCGGGCTAGTAGCCAGACAACGCGGTGAGCAGCAAAAAGCAGAAGGGCCCCACGCAGATCTGGTGGATGCTGGAGGGCTGAACTTCGGTGCTGGAGCTGCTCAGGGTTGGGGCTTCTCGGACCCCAAAGCACTCACACGAGGATCCCTCGGCGGTCGTGCTGGATAGAAGTGGTGCAGTTCTGATGATGGCCGGTCCCTCGAGGTCTCGTCGCACCTACGGTTCTCAGCTTAGCTGTAGAGGTAGATAGAGGTCAGAGGTGCCAGGGAAGCCCGGTCTCGTGCTGGTCGGTTGGATTCCGGAGGAAGGACGTGCAGCAAACCGCAGTGTTCTTAGATGGTGCCTGCGGATGCAGGGTGACTACTCCTTAGTCACAAGTGAGAAATCTTGAGAAGAAGTCGAGAGTTCCTTTCGTAGAAAGTAGTTTCAGGATTCAAAGATGATCTGCTTTGGAAGGGGGCCCGCTCCTATCTTTATACTAGGAAAAGGGGCTGGCACGCGACTAGGTCCTGCCCATGGGTGGGACCAGGAAGGGGGGTGGTTACACCCCTCTCCCATGCCGGACTTTCCCCAGCTCAAGGGCTGGTGTGCCCCTGGAACTGGTTCTAGCCGGCAGATGCATAGTGAGCACCGGGGTGCCACTTGCAGTCACCTTCCTCTAAAGCCCTGCCTACCCAGGATACACAAAACCCTGTCTGGGATGATGCTAGCACCGCCCCTGACAGGAAACCCTTTGTCCAAGCTCCCCTCGCTGGAAGGACTCCCAGCTGCAGGGGGTTAGACTTGTGTCTGTGGTGGTAGCATCCATTTTGTGATGCTGAGGCTCGAGTTACCTTTAACCGGGGTCCACAGTTACATACATGTTGTGTCCCTCTAGAAGGGTGGAATGCTAACCCCGTCGCCAGAATTGGCGAGGGGTTAGTATTCCAATTCGTATGACACCTTACTCGACATGTTTTGATAAAGCGATACCAAAGATAGCATATAACCGCGAGGATTATAATGCACTTAAGAGTATATGGTATGCGTTATCATGGAACAGCTATTAGGACTTGGTTCCGCAAGCTGCAAACGGGCTCAGCTCATGCCAGAGCACCATCTCACACGATTCCAAGCACTCTGCCTTCAGGATTGTCAAGGCCTGCCATAGGAGCGACTGATAGGAATCTGTGTGTCCATTTTGGGGTTAGATATAGGTATACTATATCTAAGCAAGGGGTGATTACACCACCTTGCCCCAGCTGTCGTGCAGCCAGTTGTGACAGATTTAGATGGCCAGCCAGGGGTGGCATAATACATGCTGCAGCCCCTGGTAGGCCCTGGGTACACCTATGCCCTGAGTTACAGGGTCTGATAAGGTGGCCCAGTACCAATTGGTAAATGCACCTAAGGTACATGGAATCCATTTTACAGAGAGAGCAGTAGGCCTGGGGTCCTGATTGGCAGGGTCCCAGGCCAACTAAGTCGGAAAACCAGCAAAACACCAAGCAAAAAGTTGGGGGCAACCATAGTCAGGTTTCCACCTTCCTACAGTTGCCCACTGGGTGGCCCGTGAGGTGTCTGTATTGTTATTGGTGGTTCAGAATTGCGCGATAGCGGCATTAATCCGTTCCACAGTTGAGGGGGTATGAAGCAGGGCCTCCCTGAGGCGCCAGTGTCGTCACGGAGAGGGTGTTGCCAGGCAAGAGGAATGTGACCACCACCGGGGAGTGGTCTGATAGCGAAGCCGGCAAGATGTCCACCTCCAGCGCTTGCGCTATCAATGGGGAGGTGCATAAGAATTAGTCCAGCCTAGCATAGGACTTATGGGCCCCAGAGTGGTAGGTATAGGCGGTGCTGTGTGGGTGGATATGTCTCCATAGGTCCGTAAGGCCGAGATCATGGAGGTAAGCTTGTCCGGCCTTAGAGAGGGCCCCAACTTGACCCCATCGCTGGCATGAGCGATCTGCAGTGTTATGAAAAACTAAGTTTAGGTTGCCCCCCAATAGGAGTCGGCGCTCCGAGTTTGCAGTGGCTGCTGCTAATGCTGTCTTGAGAAGTGTTTCCTGCCCTTCATTAGGCGCATAGACTGAACCCACTATTAGTGTCTGACCTGCTATTAGGAAGCAATGTACCAATAGCCTCCCCTTAAGTTCTGCCTCCCGCTGTAAAACTTTGCCTGTGAACGACCTGGACACCAATATGGCTACCCCTGCTACTTTCTTAGAGGAGGATGAAAAAAGCTGTGTAGGAAAGGCACGGGACTTAAGTCGGTGTTGGTCTTTGGGGAGGAGGTGCGTCTCCTCTAGGAGGCAAATGTCAGCTGCTGAGTTCTCCAAGAGGGACAAAACCGCCCAGCACTTAATGGGGTTGTTGAGGCCCCTCACATTCAGGGAGAGAATTTTATGGTATGTGGCATCGGTTATCAGGGTGGCTTCTGAAGCTGTGAGTGACGTACGAATGACAAAAAGGAAAAAATGGAAGGCAACTGAAATAGGTGGACAAGGGGTACCCTCCCACAACAACCATCCCCCCAACACCAACTCCCAAAAAGGCCCCTACTACCCCCAACCCCCATGTGTCCCACCCCCTCCTCCCCCCTTCCCTTCCCTCTCCCCCACCAACCCCTCCCGACCTCCCAACCCTCCCGACCTCCCAAAACCACCCCCCCACCCTCTCCCATCCCCCTGCCCCCTCCCTCAACATCGCCCTCCCTAACGCCAACTGCGAACACCCAACTGGCAATCGTAGTCCCAGGCCTATTCAGCACAGTTTAGGCCTGTGGTAGAGTCCCGAATTAGAGGAGGAAATGGCTGAGGCGACCCTGTCAGCCCCCCGTCCCGACCCCCAGCCCTATGCAAAGGTAATGCAAAAGACACCCCCACACTTGCTGTGTCCATTGCCAGGTCAGGCCTCCGCCGCTGAGTATTTGGAGACCTCTTGGACCGCCGACGCCTGCTCCTGCGCCATCGTTGTCGGATCCGGCTTGTGAGACGTTTTGGGGGAACGCCTGCGGCGCACTCGCTGCCAACCATCCCGCGATGTGTGAGGCGTGCTATTTTGTGAGGAACGTGGAGCTGCCTCGTCGTTCAAAGCATCCTCGTCTGGTTCAATGCCCAACAATGTTGCATGTGTCTCGGAATGACCGGAGTTGTTGTAGTGTCCCGTTCCACTTGAAGATTAGTCTGAAAGGGTGTCCCCAGGAATAGGGGATCCCCTTGTCCCTCAGGAACATGGTGACTGGTTTGAAGGTCTTCCTCTTTTGTAGAGTAATCGCTGACAGTTCTTGGTACAGCGCCACTGGGACGCCACGGTAGTGGAAGGGTTGCTTCTGGCGTGCCAATTGTAGGATTCTTTCCTTTAGGGAAAAGTCTGGTAGAAACGCTAGGATATCAGGCGGGGGGCCGGGGCTCGGCGAGCCTGGCCCACCCTGTGCGCCCTGTCAATGCAGATGGGAAAATCGTCCTTTTCCCCCAGGAGCGAGATATCAGACCCCTCTGCTTGAGATGGCACACCCCGGACCCGTATGTTATTTCTGCGGGAGCGGTTCTCTAACTCCTCTGCGTGAGCCTGCAGGTCGACTTGTTGCTCGCGAAGGCGGATCACCTCTTGTTGAAGTTGCACGATTTCTTCGCTTCTGGTTTGGTCCGCCTCCTCCACCGCAGCCACACGTTCCCCAAGCCCATCCACCTCTCTGCGCACTTCGCGAAATTCTCCCGTCATGCCTTGTTTCAGCGTGTGAACGTCTTCCCTGAGGGAGTTGAAAAGGGTTTCCAGGAACGCCTTTGTGATGGCCAAACCCCCCCCCCCCCCCCCCCCCCCCCCCCCCCCCGTCTTCCGGCCCCGCCGAGTCCTTCATCATCGCAGGGAGGGGCGAGCTCTTCTCTTTTTTAGGGGCGCCTTTTGTCAGCAAATCCGTGATCGTGCGGCCTCCTCTGCTCGCCCCAGCTGCCATGTTGCCTGCTCAGCCCCCCCCCCCCCCAGGCGTATTGAGTGGCCCGCCGTCAGCTGGGGTGCCTCGGGTGACTCTGTACCTCGGGGTAGCTCTCCGTGAGGCCTCTTCGGCGTCGTTCGCGTTGTCACCAAACGGCGCTCCGTCCAGCCGGTACCCCAGCGATACCGAGCTTGCCTGCCAGAGCACAGCTCAAAAAGTGCGGGCCGGGCCTCCTCGTGACCCGCTCGGGGGGCCTGGGCCCTTGCTTCAGCTGCGTCGGGCGCCCGCCCTTGTGTTTTGACTGTCTGGCCTCCCCAGGCCTCTGGGGTGCCTGTCTTTCACTCCTCTGCGCTATTTCCCCCAAGGCCTTGACTACGTCGCCTCCGATGGTGCCAATTATCGCCGTCTCTCTCTGGGGTCCGGTTCCGGTTGGCAGGGGGCGGGGCAGGGCATGTGGCAATCGAGTCTGGGTCGGGACTCGGACCTCAACTGCCACTACAGGTAACTTCAGTCCTCCTTGGATGCCACCGCACAAGCTTGAAGCAGCTGGCCTCCCGCCCACTGGAAGTGCTAGGCCCCATACTCGGGGCTCAATCTGGTGCCAGCTTTGCCCCGTCAACTACCCCACCGCACCTCACGGCTCCTCCGCAGTGCTCCTCAACCCCGCGCTGGTTCAGCGGAGCTGCCTTGCCGCAGCGGGGACTCCTGCTCTCTCCCTGGGTCGCCGGTGCTGTCCGATGAAGGCCCGGGTTAGGCCCTGAGCCTGGGCCTCGATTAGCTGCCACCCGGATCAAGCCGCGAGCGCCTCCCGCTTACCGCTGCGTGCCGCGGGCACCACCACGCCCCCGGTCGGCCAGATCTGGTGTGGTGGCTCCGGGTCAAAGCTCCGCCGGGGCACGACCCTCAACAGCTCGCCGCAAGGTGGTCTAGCGGTCGCAGTTGCCGCCGCCATTTTCCGGAGTCGAGCTGCGGCGGGCAGTCACTGGAAGGGTTTTCCCGAGGCGGCCGCTCGGCTCTCCCGCCTTATCAACGCTCCGGGGGGTTCCACTAAGCTATAACAGGGGCGTACAGGGCCTCGGGACGGGGAGCCTCCGGATCACACGTCTGCTCAGGCCGCCATTCAAGCCACGCCCCTCTAGGTGAATATTTTAAAGTTTCAAAACTCCAAACTTAGAATTTCCTAGTGAAACCAGTCAATGTTAGTCTATGGAAGAAAAGTAAGTTATCGGCTTTTAGGTATGTACTCGACTGGCAGAGTTAAGGTTCTGGGCATAGACTCAGGGGTCTCCCAGAGTCAGATAGGTACAGTTGGTACACCCTCAGCGGCACAGTGGCAGCCGGGTGCAGAGGTAGTTAGGCCCAATGTTATCCAATGAGAGGAAGGGGGCCTTCGGTTGGTGGCTGCTGGCTAGCAGGCCACGCGGCTGTGGGAGACTGGCTCCTGGTCACTTGCTCAGGGCAAATGAGGAAGTAGGATGGGACAACGGTTGCACTGCCAGGGGCACTCGGGTGGCTGGGCGCAGGGTGCTCTTGAGCCGTCAGGCGCTCAATGTTGTTCAGTGGAGATCTTGAAAAGGGAACACAGATTGCAGGCTCGGGGACGGAGGATCTTCTGGAGCGACCAACACTTCGAGGGGTAAATTGGGATCGTGGAGGGTAGTTGGGCATCCTGGAGTTGGGCACAAGGGGCCTGGGGGCGCCGGGTGCAGGGGTGCCTTTTGGCGTTGGGAAATCTTACCTTCGGCTGGTCACGGTTGGGGGGTCCCTGGTTCTGAGGCTGCAGGTGTCGTCTGGGTCATCCAGGAGGGTCCTTGGGCACTGGATTCCATGTCAGAATCGCCGGGGGGATGTCCTCAGTGTCTTTGTCCACTCGGGCACAGGCTGGGCTCGGCGGGTGCAGAGTGGGCTGGATTTGCGGTTCGTGGCTGGCACCAGGGGTACTGCTGTTTTAGCAGAACCACTGCTCGTGGAAGTCCCAGTCTCTAAGAGGGTCAAGGCAGGCAGGTCCTCTGGGGTTCCCGAGATTGCTGTCCATAGGAAACGCCGGGATTTAGCAGGAGCAGGTTCAAGGATCAACAGGCCGGTAGGGCAGGGGCCAAGTCAGTTGGTGTTAACAGCTGCACTGCAGTTCTTCTGCTTCTTGGTCTTCTTTCTTGTTTCGAAATCGGGATCTGAGGAAGGAAGGTTCAGGGTGCCCCTAAATACTAAATTTAGGGGCATTAAAGGTAGGGTGAGGGCAGGGACCAAAAGGTCCCTGTCCTGGGGTGGGTACACCCTCTAACCTGCTCCTCTCCTGTGGGAGGGGGGTAGGAGCCTAGCTGTGAGTGGGTAGGGCTCCCCATTCTCAAGATGGCGGTAGCCCTGAGTTGTGCTTCACCTCGCCTCTCCCACCTGAGGGGTGAAGTTGGCACAGGCTGGCACACCCCCTTTCCTGACGTTGGGTTCCCCGCCAGTCTTCGGGTCAGAACTGGTAGGGGCTAGTTGCCGAGTACAGCAAGTGCCCTGGAGAAGCTCACAAAGGCGGCATGCCTTTGAAGCTCCCCCCTGCCCATCCTGATGGAGGAGATCTAGCAACTCGCCCATGATGTCCATTGTTGCAGGCCCAGGAGAGCGGGGGGCTCTCCACCCAGGGATCCAGCAACATGTCTGCTGTGTGGCAGCCTAGGCAGCCTCTCAGACAAGACGTGGATTGTAGGTTAGGTTTCAGGGGGCCTCTCTAAGATGCCCTCTGTAGTGCATTCTACATTAAATCCCACACTGGCATCAGTGTGGGTTTAATGTGCTGAGAAGTTTGGTACCCAAACTTGTCAGTCTTCAGTGTAGCCATTATGGTGCTGTGGAGTTCGTAATGACAACCTCCCAGCCCCATATACTCTTAATGGCATCACTGCACTTACAGTGCCCAGGAATTGGGCTGGGTACTGTAGGGGCACAGGGCTCATTCACCTGTGCCCACACCACTGGCATAGGGCACCCAGCTATGGGGGTGACTGATGTATGCCAGGGCAGGGGGTTTGTGGACATGGCACACAGGGATATGTGCCATGTCAACTTTGTTTAGTTCTGCACCAGGACACTCAGCCTGCAAAAGCAGTGTGTGTGTGTGTCAGGGTGCAGGGCCCCTAAGGGTGGCACAATAAATGCAGCAACCCTAAGGGGTCTTCTCTGGTCCCAATGCCCTGTGTACCCATGGTACCATTTACCAGGGGCTGACATGTGGCCAGAGATGCCAATTGAGTTTTAGCTTCAACACAGTTTTAGGGAAGGAACACAGGCCCTGGGCACCTGATTGGTAGGAGCCCAGGGCACACTCAGTCAAGCTCCCTTGCGACACACACTATTGGTAGTGCAAGCATACTGAAATGATAGGTAAAATCTAGATGAACCCTAATATAAGCATAACGGTATAGTACTAAAAGAAACTTTGAAGATGGCACTGCTAATGCGCACTGGAGCCAGGCAACTCCAGAACAGCACTCTAGTGTGTACAAGAAAATCAAATCAGTTACAGCTACCTTCAGCAAGGTGCCCCCTGAAAACCTAATAGCATCTGATGTGTTGGCGACTGGTTTCTGCCAGCCTGCTACCTGAGACTGGTATCTGACCACCCTGCGTGAGGGCCTCTGCTCTCAGGAGGTCAGAAACCTAGCCTGCAAGGTAAGTGTGTGTTCATACCCCCTCTCTCAGCATGACCTGATGAATAGCATTCAAAGGCAGGGGAGCTTCAAATAAGCCACTGCCTTTGAATTGCTAACCTGGCTCCCCTCACAGGGGAAGAAGCCCACCCCTTTGTCCAGAGCCCTTTGGCACCTGGACAGGCGGCAACATTAGTCACTCAAGGAGGTGTGCCATCTCTAGGCTAGTCCCACACCTAGGGTGAGCTAACTGAAGTGGACACCATTTTTCAGAGTTGGCCATCTTTGTGATAGCAGACAAGGGAATCCTGGGACAAGGTGATGCTCACAGGAAGTGGTCATGTAGGAGGCATAGTGACCCCAAAAGTAAGTAGCCCATTAGCTACTACCCTACACTCCCCAAGTGCCCTAAATTCAGTATTTAGCGGAGCCCCTGGCATCAGAGAAACAGATCTTGCCGACTTGAAAGAAGACCAATATGAAGCATCACAATGAGTAAGAACTGAAGCCCCAGCAACTGACTTGGCGCCAACCCTGATGGCCTGCCAGCTGCCTTCGCCGATTGCACCAAAAGACAATTTGTCCTGTAGCTTCTGAGTCTCCAAAGCCTGGGAGTTGTGCCAGCACTTCGCCAAGGAACCAAGAACTCCTGCGAAGTAGCGGACCTGCTTCTCTACATCCTGCAGGTACCCAAAGATTTAGAGAGGACATTGTGACCGCAGAAACCAGACGCCTGAAGACACCACTGGAGACCAAGTTCACTGTGTTTTTGACCCCCAGTAAATTCTCCAGCAGTGCCTGCAGCTTCTGCATGAAGGCCCCTTCTACTGCGACTGCTCCAGGTAAGAAAAACCCAACGCCTAAAGACACCTCTACACCCGTTGCCCCTAGGCCATGGCGAAGATGATCAAAGGTGTCCCTATGTCTCTGAGCATTGCGCAGCCTGAGCTTCCCTGTTGGTTCAGCCCGACTAGCTCCCAGTTAAAACCTTCAGCCTTTACCTGAGGATCAATCCTAATAGAGTAATATTGGAGACCCAATGCTGTTTTACACCTCTGCATCCGGCCGACCAAGTGCCACAGGTGGTGTTCTGCTGGTGCTGCCTTGGACCTAGCCCACCCCTCACTTTAACTCCTGGAGACAGGTCCTGTAAGTGTCGCTGAATGCCGCACTTGCTTTTCCTCCCACAGGATAACATTGCAGCTTCTCAAAATTGCACAGTGTCCACTTTTTAAATCCAAAAGTATTTATTTTGAATAAGGTAACCCCAGGACTCTTGCACAATAAATATCTAATTTTGATATATCATATAAAGGGCCAGCATCCTACATGTTGTACTTGCAGGATGCCTATTTTCACATCCCTGTCCTGCCTGCCTATTGGCTCTACCAGCGGTTTATGGTAGGCTGCGAGCATTTTCAGTTTACCGTGCTCCCTTTGGGCCATACCAGCACTCCTCGGATGTTCACCAAGTTGATGACTGTGGTCGCAGCTCATCTCTGCAAGTCAGGGGTGTCATTCTTCCCCAATCTCGAGGAATAGGAATAGCTGCTGAAGACCGTCTTGCCCTAGGCTGGTGTTTCCCACCTCCAGACCACGGAGTACCTCCTGCATTAGCTGAACTTCACTATCAACATGCTGAAGTCACACGTGACTCCTTCTCAGATGCTCGTTCCGGGCTTTTCCTCCCGAGCTGCGAGTCTAGGATATTCAGGTTATGATACTAATGTTTCAGCCTCTATCCTGGGTTTTGGATTCCCACTGCACCACAACCAAGCAGCTGTTGATGGACATCAGCATCACTGAGACCTATTTCGTGAGTGGCCCAGCTGTCCTGATTTTGCCCCTGCAAGCTGTTTCTCCCTGACCGTGAGGAGCACCTTGGCGCATCCAGCCCAGGCCGACTTAACCACTCTGCACCTGAGCTGCTTGGCCGAGGCACCGAAGAACCGGCTGTGTCTCGTTGCTTTAAGACCCCTTGTGACCCATCCCCAGTTTGGAGCTCTCTGACTTGTCCCCAAGTCCCCCTGTGCAGCCTGTTTCAGGTGGCCCCCTTCTCCGTAGTGCATATCTACCAACATAACCAGCAACCTGCTCCCGGCTTAACCCGGGCAGTTCCCGAAGAACTTCTAGTAGTACTTTGGACCTTACCCACTACAACTCAAAACCCAAAAGGTGAATCCCCTGAAACCGACTGTACTAATACATTCCTTACTTTCCCTTCCATAGAATTGCATTGTCCATAAAAGCTCACAGGTTTGAAAGATTTACTTACCTGTAAACATTGATTACAAAAACAGTACTTACTTTTGAAAGAAGTTCTTGGTTTTACAACATGTATAAAAAGAAGTGTACTTTTTTTTTATTTGGGTTCGGATTTATTCTTAGAGTGTGTCTCAGTTATTGACTCTGTGATTGCAATAAATGCTTAGCACTACCCTCTGATAAGCCTAACTGCTCACCCACTCTACCACAAAAGAGCGCGTTAGTACGATCTAGTTTAGCCTCTGTAAGCCAATTGGGGAGTCACTGGACTCTCTACACAGTGTACCTCTTTTTAGTGCACTATATAGAGAGCTAACTTCCTACACTTTCCCATTTATGTTTTACATCCATCCCGAGCAAACTCTTACAGGCCACTTTGAATAAGGTTGAGATGTTTGGTGTTAGTGTTTAAAAGCTCCTCCTCTCCTTGTGTCATTTCCTTAATCCCACTACTTTTTCTTTCTCAGGTGACTTCTGATCAGATTGTGGAACGATTGGAAGAGCTGGAGAACGCTCCTGCACTGGCTGTGCTCCCCATCTATTCCCAACTTCCATCTGACCTCCAGGCCAAGATTTTCCAGAAAGTAAGTGGTTATGCATTATGATCGCCTATCTATCATCCTTTAATTGTTTTCCTCCTCTGAGGCACAAGTAGGTGTGATTAGTAGCTGATGACCTTAATAGCGTATTTCCTTATCTTCCCAGGCTCCAGATGGTGTCAGGAAGTGCATTGTTGCTACTAACATTGCAGAAACGTCTTTGACTGTAGATGGGATCATGTTCGTTATTGATTCTGGTTACTGTAAGTTAAAGGTGAGTTCAGAAACGTCCACATTTGAGGCAGAGGATTCTCTTCCATGCAAAGTTGTGAGAAAATTATCTTTTTTCTAATTTGTTTTCTGTGGAGAAGTGAAATGATGTCTGATATTAGACAGAAATCCAGTTTTAGCAGCGCAGTGGACTTTGTCTTTGGGTTCACTGCCTTCTAAATGTGTAAAAGCAATCTAGTTTCAGTGTCTGAAGTGTGATAACTTAAACATGGCATTGCAGTGTGTTTGAAGAGCGTACGCCGGTAAACTGTTTTATCTCAGAGGCTCTCCGTGGGTCCTAGAAGATGGAACATTTAAACAATGCTGTTGGGAAGATTTGTTGGATAATTATCAGATTTAATTCTGTCAAGTGTCTGTTTCTGCTCTAATGTGTGCATTATGTATTTTCATTTGGTGAAGACTGAGGATAGGTACTAGTGATCAAACCGATCCGGTGTTTCTTGATCTTTTGTTACTAAGTGAGTGGTGTCCTAAGTCTAGATGCTCTGATGCATTGTCTGCCTAGTGCAGTCTTTTGACCTGTTTTGGTCTCCATCCCAAAACCGAGTGTTGCACTGGATTTAAAGGTGGTTGAGTAGTTGCATAATGGTAAATTAAAGCATGAAAGAACTAAGTGCTCCACAGTGTTGTAGACTTTATCCCAATACCTATTTACATCAGATCAAGTTTGGTAAAGTAGATACTGTGTCCGGTTGCTTAGTGAACTAATGCCTCCACTGTAGGGGCATGTGTTCGACCTCATGCTCATATATTCGAAACCCAGTGGGATCCACCCAGCCTTTCATTATTCGGAGGTCGATAAAATAAGTACCATTGAGTTGGGATAATAATAAAGATCTGTTATTCAGCGCCAAGATACCCTTCTGGGTAAACATGCGCTTTACAAATACACATTGTTATTTAACACTTGGTACATCTCATGAGTGCTGACAACTGAGCTTGCTTTGATCTTGTTATCCCAGATGAAAATAGACATATGCCCTCTGGTTTAGCTACCCTAATAGAATCATTTGTGTGAGTAGAACGCTAGTCAGGTAGCTATCTGGCTTAATTTAATGTAGGCTTGACTTTTAACAAGTTATGTTAAAAATTTGTTCTGTCCAATCTGTTGTGGTGGAATGATAGCTCAGACTTACTCCAGGTTAGAGGGAACGATTTGCAAGTATTATCCAAGCTACATCTGAGGATTCTTTTTTTGTTTGCCTTAGTTTTTCTATTCAGAAATGTAAACTGATTATCACATTTGATATGTGCGTAAAGCTGACTTTTTTCTAACTACATTTTCACTTTTCCTCTCTTCTTTGTCACCTTGGTATTTATACTCCCTTTTGCTCTTTATAATCCTTTTTTTCTCTCCTGCATTCTTCTACATTCAATCTTGTTGTCTCTTCACTTTGCTTTTCTTTGATCACCTGTTTTCTTATCACTTTTTCGATATTTCCATTTGCTCTTCAATTACTTACATTTTACCGTTGTTCATTTCATCCTCCCTCTACCTTTGTCTTGCTCTTTTACTTGTTCCTTTACTGCTGCTCAGGTTTTCAACCCTAGAATAGGCATGGATGCCCTTCAAATCTACCCCATTAGTCAAGCCAATGCCAACCAACGATCAGGACGAGCAGGAAGAACAGGACCAGGACAGTGCTTCAGGTGAGAGATTATCTTGTGCGTTTTATGCAGCAAGGACCAAATTGTGACAGTGTTTAAGGTAAGTCATTCACTTTACAGCAGATTCAGTGAAACATTGATTTGAGTTTGGTGCTCAGGCAGAAATCAACCTTTTAAGTTACTGGTAAAGGAGTAGCATTGCCAAATCCATCTGCTGGCAGAATGCATCACTAATGTGCTTCATATGAGAGATCCGCAATGGTATGGTGGAAAGAAAGGATTGAGCTCAGGCATTGTTAAATGGTTTGGTCTCAGTAGGCATGAATAAACTAATTAGTGGTGAGCATAAACTCTGAAGAGAAGATCAAAGTGCATCATTTCTTTAAACCAAAGATCAGCATGTGCTTGGTTGTTCAAGGATGACTACACCATGGCTTTTCTTCGGGCTGCAGATCAGCCCTGACCAGGCTTCAGAGAAGATATTAGTTTAGGCCACTGGCTCCTCGTTATGACAATGTTTTAGGCAAAAGTTAAGCATTGATGGGTAGGCAGCACAAAACTAATACTGTGTTTCAAACAAGTTTGAGTGGGCTGGCCGGTAATATTGAAATGTGTCTATGCTTCTGAGTTGAGATGGTATGGACCATGTGGGCTTGTGGAATACTATTGTGCCTAGGCCTCAGTTAAGCAACTAACTTGGTCAAGACCTGGCAGTGCAGATCCAGAACAGTGCTTCACGTAGCAGCTTGCCAGAGCACGTTAGGATAGTGGCTCAAGTACAGTACCCCATAGCATAAACTGGTGACTTAAGATATATAATTAAAGCACAAGATCCAGCTCTGTATTTGGTGCTTTTGAATTCAACCCCTTCCATTGATTGCTTGTTGAGATTCCACCAGCATTGCGAGACCCTGGGAAGTGTCTAAAATGTCTTCAGGCTCTCTACAGTATTAGGAGTGTTCCACATGTGAAGCCATACTACGCAGCGATTTGTCACTGTACCTCCACTAAGCCTTTACCCTTCCACAGCCCATAAGCCCTTTTATATGTAGCGTGCCTCTGATGTGTATGGCTCATTACTCAGTTGCGTCTTGCTAAATGTATGTGAGTATTGCCTGGTATGCTCTGAAGAGCAGAACTGAGCAGGTGCAAAAGAAGAATTCTGCATTGTAAGATTTTGATTAATACTTAAAAGCAGTATAATATTCCTACCTGCTTGGTGGGATCATGGGACACGTATTAAATCCAAATCCAATGGTTTACAATTACTTCTGGTTTCATGGAATATTTACAGACCTTATCAGCGTGAACCCTTCAAGTCTCTAAATTTACCTGTGACCAGCTCTGAGTTAGTTATGGCACAAAGCAGAAAAGCCTAACTTACAGCAATGTGTAAAGTATGTATGCAGTACCTGTGAGAAGTTGGCCTGATATATAGTGCTCACTATTCTAGTGATCACTTTGTATCATACCAAACAACCCTTATTGATGATTGGTTGTAAGTCAACCTTATAGACCAGCTATCCTAGTAGCAGGGACAAGAGCAGTCTTTAGGCTAAACTCTAGAGGGCGTGTTAAGCCAGCTGTTATACCATCACATATACCCCTTGAACACCAAGTGAAAGGACACCACACAAGTTGTTATGAAAATAAAAGGATATTTATTTATAACCAGTCTACCCTGAACTCTTTATGAGTCAGGGAGCTAAGCACACAACGAAAATACTTTAAGTTGCACAATTTACACAAATGCCCGAGGGGCACGAAAAACCATATACTACAAAAGTGGAATGCGAAATACTAGCAGGTAAGTAACAAGATCCAGAGGCTTCAGGATCGCTAGGACTACACTACAGAACCCTAAGGTTAGGAGCAGGAGGCCTAGGGAGATCGGGTGCAGAGTGTGCACACTCACGCGGGATGCGGGACAAAGTCTATGGAGGCTAGTTTTCGTAAAGTTACAGTTATTGGACGAATCCGAATAGATAGGCTGAAAACGAAAAAGGATCTGGACACTTAGATAGTGAACCTACGTTGGAGCACCGAAATGCTCAGGTTACCTAGCCCAGGGGCTGCGGCTGCATAGGGTTCTAAAGACGTCGGGAATCCTCGTTACAGTCTATGGAGCCTGAAAGAAGAAGTTGCTGGCAGGCGACCAGTGAAGAAGTTCAATGTGATCCAAGCCTGGATCGGTGATGGAGACGACCTGAAAGCAGAGGGGACTCAGTTCTTAATCACTAGCCAGTGATTAGGTGAGCACCAGGATGGCACCGGCTGAAGTCACCTCGACCAGGTGAGTGGGCGACGCTGGACTCTGCAGTCACTCGGACCAGGAGGCGTTGTCGGCGACCAGGATTGAGGTGCGAGCTGTCCCCCGAAGTTGTCTGCTGTCGGCACTGCTGAAACCAGGATTGGAGCAACAAGCCTTGGCAAAGGCAAGCCCACGCGGTGAGGTCAAAATGGCGTCTGGAGTGGACCAGGAGGGTCCGGGGTGCTCCTCTCTTGGAAGGGAGCAAGGGCCAGTCTGGAGCAACCAGACCAGTGATGGAAGTGTCGTGGTTCGTCGTCAGGAGGGCTACAAGCCAGCAGGCAAGTGGCCGGACAACGCGGTGAGCAGCAAAGAGCAGAAGGGCCCCATGCAGATCTCGTGGATGCTGCGGGGCTGGACTTCGGTGCTGGAGCTGCTCAGGGTTAGGGCTTCTCAAACCCCAAAGCACTCACTCGAGGATCCCTCGGCGGTCGTGCTGGATAAGCGTCGTGCAGTTTTGAAGATGGCCGGTCCCTTCAGGTCTCGTCACACCCACGAATCTCAGCTGGGCTGATGATGTAGGTAGAGGTCAGAGGTGCCAGGGAATCCGGGTCTCGTCGAGCTGGGCAGTCTTGATCCGGAGGATGGACTTGCAGCAAACCGCATGCGCTTAGATGGTGCCCGCTGGTGCAGGGTGGCTACTCCTTAGCCACAAGGGAGAGTCTTCAGAAATATTCAAGAGTTCTTTCGTGGAAAGTAGTCAAGATTCAGAATTATCTAATTTGGGAAGGGGGGCCGCTCATACCTTTACACTAAAGAAAGGGACTGGCACGCGACTAGGTCCTGCCCATGGGTGGGACCAGGAGGGGGGTGGTTACACCCCTCTCCCTTGTCCGGACTTTCCCCAGCTCAGGGGCTGGTGTGCCCCTGGAACTGGTTCAAGCCGGCATATGCACAGTGAGCACCGGGGTGCCACTTTGTCACCTTCCTCTCAGCCCTGCCTACCTGGGATACACAAAACCCTGTCTGGGATGGTGCTAGCACCGCCCCTGACAGGAAACCCTTTGTCCAAGCTCTCCTCGCTGGAAGGACTCCCAGCAGCAGGAGGTCAGACTTGTGTCTGTGGTGGCAGCATCCATTTTGTGGAGCTGAGGCTGTGTTAAGCTTTAACCGGGGTTCACCGTTACATACATGTCGTGTCCCTCTAGAAGGGTGGAATGCTAACCCCGTCGCAAGAATTGGCGAGGGGTTAGTATTCCAATTCGTATGACACCTTTCTCGACATGTTTTGATAAAGCGATACCAAAGTTGGCAAATAACCGCGAGGATTATAGTGCACTTAAGAGTATATGGTACGCGTTATCATGGAACAGCTATTAGGACTTGGTTCCGCAAGCTGCAGACGGGCTCAGCTCATGCCAGAGCACCATCTCACATAATTCCAAGCACTCTGCCTTCAGGATTGTTAAGGCCTGCCATAGGAGTGACTGATAGGAATACATGTGTCCATTTTAGGGTTAGATATAGGAATACTATATCTAAAGCAAAGGGTGATTACACCACCTTGCCCCAGCTGTCGTGCAGCCAGTTGTCAGATTTGGATGACCAGCCAGGGGTGGCATAATACATGCTGCAGCCCCTGGTAGGCCCTGGGTACACCTATGCCCTGGGTACCTAAGGTACACTGTACAGGGACTGATAAGGTGACTCAGTATCCAATTAGATATGTACCTAAGGTACATGGAATCCATTTTACAGAGAGAGCAGTAGGCCTGGGGCCCTGAATAGCAGGGTCCCAGGTCAACTAAGTCGAAAAATCAGCAAAACACCAGGCAAAAAGTTGGGGGCAACCATAGTCAGATATCCACCTTCCTACAGTACCAAACAGTTTAAAAGTAAAAATGCAAAAGAGTAAATACCCCAAACTGAATTAGAAAAAGAGAACGAAATTTAACAAGCAAAATGACAAAAATGCAATATGGGGAACTGAAGATATGAGTTCAGAATACTTTTAAAATAGAATTAGTGCCAAAAACAAAAATCCCCAATAATAGTCAATAGTCCCAATAGACCTGGGACCTACAGGCAATTTGAGACTGACTGCGATGGAGCGCGGTTTGGATACACTTCCTTCTTTGTCTTAGTCAAATATTTTACCTTCCTTCTTTGTCCTTTATGTCCCAAACCACCGCAGGAACACTCTTCTGAAGTTCCCCATAAGGTATGGGGTAGTCGCTTAACGATCCACAGGGTGCCAGGTAGTGACTGTAGGAAGCAGGCTCCGTGTATACTACGCAAAAGTAAGGTATAGTGTGCACAGAGGTCAGTGGATCCCCAGTGGCATAGCAGATGCTAAAGCAGATAATACCATGCTCTCTTTTGTGGTAGTGTGGTTGAGCAGTCAGGCTTATCAGTGGGTATTGTTAAGCATTTGTTGTACACACTTTGGCAAAAATAATGTCACATGTTCAGCGGACTGAATCCAGACCAGTTGTTTGTATGAAAAGTTGTAACTTTGTTATTTTTATTACTAGAACCAAGATGTACTTAGTAGCAGGTAAGGGATACTTTAGATACAAGGATCGTTTTCAAGATATAGTATGTACTGGTTTTGTAGAAGCATACAGGTTACTTTGCAGTAGAGAAAATGGGTTGTGCACTCTTTAGATACCTGCATTTACTTTAGATTATTTTTTAGTTATTTTGCAGTTACTTTTCTACAAAACAAACTAATCACACCATGTGGAAATTGAAGTACATTAGCAAGCAGGTTATCTCATTTGAAGACTAAGTTACTTTGTTGCAGTTCAAGACAGGATCAACACTCCGAACAATTTTCAGAGAAAACTCAAAGATACAATCGTATGGAGAAAAACAAAGTGTTAGGTTTGGAGGTAAGTAACGGTTTTGTTACTTAGTTTTGAGGGGTAGAACCAAGTTTCCCCAAAGTTCAATTATGACCTCAAAGTGCACCACCAGTGTGTAGAAAAGTGGGTTTCTGTTGCAGTAACCCCCCCACTTTTTGCCAGATTACTGATGCATTTTGACTTGAAGTTTCCTGGGTCCCTGCCAATCAGGTTCCCAGGGCCTGTGTTCTTTCCCCTAATGTAACCCAAATGGCATCTCTAGCCACAAGTCAGCCCCTAATAAATGGTACCACAGGTACCCAGGGCACTGTAACCAGTGAAGGCCTCCAAGGGCTGCAGCAATAATTGTGCCACACTTACTGGTCCTGTACCATCACACTCACACACGCCTTTGCAGGCTGCGTGTTTTGGCGCAGAACAAAGTGACGAGTCGACATGGCACACATCCCTGTGTGACATGCGTACAACCCTAGCAAAGGTCAGTCACCCCTCTAGCTGGGTGCACTATACCAGTGGTGAGGGTACAGTTGCATGAGCCCTGTACCCCTACAGTGTCTTAAGTCCAATCTTAGACGTTGTAAGTGCAGTGCTGCTATTAAGAGTATATAGTGATGGGAGTTTGTCATAACGAACTCCACAGCACCATAATTGCTACACTGAAAACTGAGAAGTTTGGTATCAAACTTCTTAGCACATTAAACCCACACTGATGCCAGTGATGGTATATTTACTCCAGTATTTGAACTTTCATAGATTCACATACCTGGATCATTTCCCTGTCATCCAGACGGGAGTCTCTGGTATATAAAAAAGCAATGGTTAGCAGTATAGCAAACTGAAAAAAGGCCTTAGGCCCATTCCCTTTTGCAACCCATAACCTTTGTTATGTAAAAAAGGACCAAACTTTTCCCTTAACCAATCAGTCACTCACCCTCTAGAACCCTCCTGAGAGAACCTTCTGCCCCTCAGATTTTCTACCGGCACGTTGTGCTAGGGAGTCTCCTTTGAGCTCTGCTCAAACTCTGGATTTACAACTTTGTAGAAGCTTAATTTTCATTCTATTTCTTGTGGATTTGAGAATTTTGTAATCTATTTCTCATCTACATCCTTGAGAATGTCTGGAAAGGAGAAAAAGGAGCTTTTTAGAGCCTGTGCCACCTGCTTTAAAAAGAGACTCTACACTGATGACCCACATGAAGACTGAATTTACTGCCTTTATTCGGACCACCAAGCAAAGGATTGCAAGATATGTTGCACTTTCTCTAGCAAGACCGTTAGAGATCGTGAGGGACGCCTTTTGATTTGGCTTCAGAAGATCAAGGCCAGAAAGGATGTGGTTTCTAGTGATAGTGACCAGGAATCCTCCTCTTCGTCAAGGAGATCTCAGAAAAAATCAAGATCTCCTCAGGCTCATTCCTCAGGGGACCGTCCTGAGAAGGCCCTAAAAAAGACCACTCAAGGGTCTTCAGGGCGTTGTCCTTCCAAATCTCCTCAACCAAAACCAAAGGAGAGCAAAGGACATACTTTGAGAGAAAAATAATCCAAAAAAGCCTCTTCTGAGCCTTCAAAGACATCACCTTTGGCTCAAGCATCATTCAAGAAGCCATCCTCTAATAATCCTGAGGAGAAAGTGAAAAAATCGACATCGTCGACGGGCTCGTCGACGAAGAAGTCATCGTCTGCGTCGACGACCACAGAGGTACAGAAGCAACCTTCGATTGCATTAGAGTCAGCGTCAACGGGAGCGTCGACGACAGCAGTGTCAACGCCTGTAACATCGACGATGATATTTGGGTCGTCGATGGGAACGTCGACGACTATTACTATGTCGACGGCGGGGAGTGGTTCTTCAGCACTGTCGACGACGACAGCTTCGTCGACGGTAGTATCGACGACGATCTCGTCGACGAGACAAACTGCAGAAAAGCAGAAGAAGAAAATGACGCCAGCAGTGACTTCCCTGAGCAAAATTACTCCTCTGGACCCGTCGCACCTTTTAGAGGAGGAAGAGTCGGAGGAGGATGATGGACCTTTCGGGTATGCCACAAGCCCATCTGAACTCGATGTAAAATGTCAAGAAGAGGACGATGAAGAGGGGTATGAAGAATACCACGTCCTCTCACACCATCGCTGCCAACAAGAGCCTCAGGAAGAGATGGTCGCGATGCCATCTTTAATGATGATGGATTGCAATTCATGTTGGCAGATTATAAGAAGAGGTTTCCTCCCTCAGGGCTCCCTGAGGACGTTCCACCTTCACGTCCTTGTTCTATTCCAGCCACTCCAGTCCGCAGTAGGGAAGGTCCAACAGCAGCTGGATTCTGTGACAACAGATGATAATGACCACGAAGAAGGGGAGCCAACGGAGCCCCACAGAGAATGGAATGATTATCTAATTCCCTCTCCAGCATCACCCACCCATGTACCAGCGGATTCTCCACCTGTGGATATTGGTGGATTCCACAACTTAATGGAGAGAGCTGCAAAGAGATTTCACCTACCAATGAAAACAACTCAAGCAAGGTGTTTTCTTTATGACTTTAAGAGCTCTATCAAAATTCAATCAGGTCCATACCAATCATTGACCACGTATGGAAGGAAGTATTACAAGTAATGACGACTCCAGCCACGGTTACATCGGTACTAGCGAGGCTGGCCAAGAATTATAAGGCGCCTGCGGACGCTCCGGCGTGTTTATTGGGCCATCCTAAACCGGACTCTATTATTTCGCAGGCAGCGCAACAAAAGTAAAAAAAAATCCATTGGCGCCTGTGAGAAGGTGGCCTGATATGCAGTGCTCACTATTCTAGTGAACACTATGTATCAGTCCAGCAACCCTTATTGATGATTGGTTGTAAGTCAACCTTATAGACCAGCTATCCTAGTAGCGTGGATACGAGCAGTCTAAGGCTAAAGACTCGAGAGGGCGTGTTAAGCCAGCTGTTTTACCACACATATACCCCTTGAATACCAAGTGAAAGGACACCACACAAGTGTTATGAAAATAAACAGTTATTTATTTAAAGATCACAACAGCCCTGTACTCTTTATGAGGACAGGGTACTAAGCACAAACCAAAACTCTTACAAAAATACTTAAGTTAGCACAGTATATACAAATGCCCGAGGGGCACGGAAAACCATATACTCTGAAAGTGGAATGCGAAATTCCTAGCAGGTAAGTACAGTACTAATAGCTTTTGGAATCGCTAGGACTTGACTAGGGAATCGTTAGATTACTTCTAGGAGGCCTAGGGGACTCGGGTGCAGTGTGTGCACTCTCACGCGAGATGCGGGACAAAAGTCTATGGTAGCTAGGAAATAGAAAGTTAGTGTTCTCGGGCGAACCCGACCTGGTAGGGAGAAAACGAAAGTAGATTCTGACCCTTGGATAGTGAGGCTATGCTGGGGCACCGAAATGCCGAAGTTACCTAGCCCAGGGGCTGCAGCTGCATAGGTCTGAAAAGACGTCGGGAATCCTCGTAGACGGACCAGGAGCCGGAAGAAAAGATGCTGGCCGGTGACCAGTGAAGAAAGTTCAGTTGGATCCAAGCCTGGATCTCGAAGATAGATGACACCTGAAAGCAGAGGGGACCAAGTTCGAGACTACTAGCCAGTAGTCAGTGGGCACCAGGAGGGCACCGGATGGTAGCCACCTCGACAAGGTGAGTGGGTGACGCTTGACTCGAAGATCTCACGGACCAGGAGGCGTTATCGGCGACCAGGATGGGGGATCGAGCTGTCCCACGAAGATAGAAGCTGTAGGCGTCGCTGGACCCAGGATTGGGCAACAAAGCCTTGGCAAATTCAAGCCCACGCGGTGGACCTAAAATGGCGTCTGGAGTGGACCAGGAGGGTCCGGGGTGCCTCTCTTGAAGAAGGAAGCAAGGGCCAGCCTGGAGCAACCAGACCAGCAGTCGTGAAGTCGTTGGGCGTCGTTCAGAAGGCCACAAGCCAGCCGGCTAGTAGCCAAACAACGCGGTGCACAGCAAACAGCAGAAGGGCCCCACGCCGATCGTGGAGATGCAGGGGGGCTGATCTTGGGTGCTGGAGCTGCGCAGGGTCGGGGCTTCTCGGACCCCAAAGCACTCACCAGTGGAGGACACGGTGGGCTGGCAGTAAAGATGTCGTGCAGTCTTGGCGATCGTCGGTCCCTTGAGGTCTCGTCGCACTCACGGTTCTCAGCTTGGCTGTAGAGGTGAGTAGAGGTCAGAGGTGCCAGGGAAGCCGGGTCTCGTCGAGCTGGGTCGTCGGATTCGTGATGAAGGACTTGCAGCAGACCGCAGTGTTCTTTAGGATGGTGCCTGCGGATGCAGGGTGACTACTCCTTAGCCACAAGGGAGAATCTTGAAGAAGAAATCGTGAAGTCCTTTCGAAGAAAGTGGTATCTTGATTCCAAAGATGATCTAATTTTAACAGGGGGCCCGCTCCCATCTTTATACTAAAAAAGGGGGCTGACCCGGTGACTAGGTCCTGCCTATGGGTGGGACTAGGTGGGGGGTGGTTACACCCCTCAGCCATGCCGGACTTCCCCAGGCCAGGGGCTGGTGTGCCCCTGGAACTGGTTCAGACCGGCCTATGCGTAGTGAGCACCGGGGTGCCACTCAGCAGTCACCTTCCTGTAAAGCCCTGCCTACCCAGGATACACAAAACCATGTCTGGGACGGTGCTAGCACCGCCCCTGACAGGAAACCCTTTGTCCAGGCTCCCCTCGCTGGAAGGACTCCCAGCTGCAGGGGGTCAGACTCGTGTCTGTGGTGGCAGCATCCATTTTGTGGAGCTGAGGCTTCAGTTAACTTTAACCGGGGTTCACAGTTACATACATGTCGTGTCCCTCTAGAAGGGTGGAATGCTAACCCCGTCGCCAGAATTGGCGAGGGGTTAGTATTCCAATTCGTATGACACCTTACTCGACATGTTTTGATAAAGCAATACCAAAGATAGCATTTAACCGCGAGGATTATAATGCACTTAAGAGTATATGGTATGCGATATCATGGAACAGCTATTAGGACTTGATTCCGCAAGCTGCAGACAGGCTCAGCTCATGCCAGAGCACCATCTCACATGATTCCAAGCACTCTGCCTTCAGGATTGTCAAGGCCTGCCATAGGAGTGACTGATAGGAATCTGTGTGTCCATTTTAGGGTTAGGTATAGGTATACTACACCTACAGCAAAGGGTGATTACACGACTTTGCCCCAGCTGTCATGCAGCCAGTTGTGTCAAATTTAGGAGGCCAGCCAGGGGTGGCATAATACATGCTGCAGCCCCTGGCAGCCCTGGGTACACCTATGCCCTGAGTTACAGGGTCTGATAAGGTGGCCCAGTACCAATTGGTAGATGCACCTAGGGTACATGAGGTAATTTAGAAAGAGAACAGCCAGGCTGTGGGTCTGATTGGCAGGCCCACAGCCAGAGAAAGTCGTAAACCAGTGAAACAAAAGCAAAAAATCTGGGTGATCATAGGATTGCAGACCCTACTCTCCTACATGACCCCCCCCCAAACTTTGGGACAATAAGCTAACCTTGACCAGGTGAGTCTTCTTGTTCTAAGTGGAAATATCTGGAGAGCCCATCGGCATTGCCATGATCAGTACCAGGTCTATGTTCCACTGTAAAGTCCATCCCCTGTAGGGAAATGGACCACCTAAGCAGTTTGGGGTTTTCACCCTTCATCTGATTTAGCCACAAGAGGGGCTTATGGTCGGTCTGAATCTTGAAGTGAGTGCCAAACAAGTATGGCCTCAGCTTCTTCAGGGCCCAAACCACAGCAAAGGCCTCCCTCTCAATAGCTGACCAATTCTTCTCTCTGGGGGTCAGCCTTCTGCTTATAAAAGCAATGGGCTGATCCTGACCATCAAAATTCAGTTGAGAAAGAACAGCTCCCACACCCAACTCAGAAGCATCTGTTTGGACAATGAATGGTTTGGAGTAGTCTGGACTCTTAAGGATAGGTGCTGTGCACATGGCCTGCTTTAGGTCATCGAATGCTTTTTGACAGCCTGCTGTCCACTGAACCTTTTTTGGCATTTTCTTACTTGTCAGTTCATTTAATGGTGTCACAATGGAACCATAGTTCCTGACAAACTTTCTGTAGTATCCAGTCAGGCCCAAGAAAGCTCGAACCTGAGTCTGGGTGGTTGGAGGAGCCCAGTCCCTGATTGACTGTATTTTGCTCTCCAGTGGCTGAACCTGGCCTCCACCTACAAGGTGGCCCAGGTATACAACCTGTGTCTGCCCTATCTGGCACTTGGTGGCCTTGATAGTGAGGCCTGCTGCTTGCAGAGCCTCTAACACTTTCCTCAGGTGGACCAGGTGATCCTCCCAGGTGGAGCTAAAGACAGCAATATCATCTAGATATGCTGCACAGAAGTCATCCAGCCCAGTAAGGACTTGATTCACCAACCTTTGGAAGGTGGCAGGTGCATTTTTCAGACCAAAGGGCATTACCACAAATTGATAATGCCCACCAGGGGTTGAAAATGCTGTTTTGGGTTTGGCATCCTCAGCTAACCTGATTTGCCAATACCCAGCTGTTAAGTCAAATGTACTTAAGTAGTTGGCAGAAGCCAATCTATCTATAAGTTCATCTGCCCTTGGTATTGGATGGGCATCAGTCTTAGTGACTGCATTGAGACCCCTGTAGTCTACGCAAAACCTCATCTCTCTCTTACCATCTTGGGTGTGAGGCTTTGGCACTAGAACTACTGGACTAGCCCAAGGGCTATCTGAGGGTTCAATGACTCCCAATTCCAACATTTTCTGCACTTCAGTTTTTATGCAGTCTCTAACATGATCAGGCTGCCTGTAGATTTTACTCTTGACTGGCAGGCTGTCACCAGTGTCAACCTCATGGGTGCACCAATTGGTCTGACTGGGTGTCAGAGAGAACATATGTCTGAAAGACTGAAGAACCTGTTTACAGTCTTTCTGCTGATGTTCAGAGAGGCTGCCACAAAAGACAACACCATCTACTGACCCATCATCAGGATTCTGAGTGAGCAGGTCTGGGAGAGGGTCACTCTCTTCCTCCTGTCCCTCATCTATGGCCATGAGCAAGCTCATGTCCTTCCTGTCGACATATGCTTTGAGCCTGTTGACATGGAGTACCCTGTGGGGACTCCTGGGAGTTCCAAGGTCCACCAGGTAGGTGACCTCTCCCTTTTGCTCAAGAATTGTGTGGGGCCCAGACCATTTGTCTTTGAGTGCTGCTGGGGCCACTGGCTCCAACACCCACACCTTCTGTCTAGGCTGATAAACAGTCAGGACAGCCTTTTGGTCATGCCAAGCTTTTTGAAGTTCTTGACTGGCCTTAAGGTTTTCTGATGCCTTCTCCATATACTCAGCCATCCTGGAGCGGAGACCAAGTACATAGTCCATTATGTTGGTTGCAGGCTTTTTGAGAGGTCTCTCCCATCCTTCCTTCACCAAACACAAGGGGCCTCTCACAGGGTGCCCATACAAAAGTTCAAAAGGGCTGTAGCCAACCCCCTTTTGTGGGACCTCTCTGTAAGCAAACAGAAGGCAGGGCATCAGGACATCCCATCTACGCCTGAGTGTTTCAGGTAGTCCATGAATCATCCCTTTTAGGGTCCTGTTGAACCTTTCAACAAGCCCATTGCATTGTGGGTGATAGGGTGTAGTGAATTTGTAATTGACACCACACTCCTTCCACATAGCAGTTAAGTAGCTTGACATGAAGTTTGCACCTCTGTCAGAGACAACCTCCTTAGGGAAGCCCACTCTGGAGAACACTCCAACTAGGGCCCTTGCCACCACAGGTGCTGTGGTGGTCCTAAGTGGAATAGCTTCAGGATACCTGGTGGCGTGATCCACTACCACAGTATAAACTTGTGCCCTGATGCTGTCTGGGGTTCCATTGGACCAACAATGTCAATCCCCACTCTTTCAAAGGGCACCCCCACCACAGGCATTGGTATAAGGGGGGCCTTTGTTGTGCCACCTGACTTACCACTGGCTTGGCAAGTGACACAGGAGCGACAAAACTCCTTGGTATCCTCATTCATGTGAGGCCAGTGAAAGTGTGAGACAAGTCTGTCCCAAGTCTTTGTCTGGCCTAAGTGACCTGCTAAGGGAATCTCATGGGCCAAGGTAAGTAGGAAACCTCTCTGAGACAAGGGTACAACCAGCCTCCTGGTCATGCCAGGCTTGGTCTCTTGACTCAGTGTACAGGAGTCCATCTTCCCAGTATACCTTGTGGGTACCTGTGGCGTTCCCAGCAGCCTCAGCAGCAGCCTGCTGTCTGAGGGGTTCAGGAGAAGGGCAGTCTAACTGGTCCTTCCCCAGGTCTTCCCTTGAGGGTCCCCCTGAACCCAAGAATTCAACTTGATCAAGTTCAAACTCTCTAGGCTCAGTTTCCCTCAATTCTTGCAGGTCAGCCTCCTCTGAGACTTGATCCACAACCTGGGGCAAGGGGGAAGGCACAGCCTTAACCCTACTGCTCTTTTTCTTGGAAGGTGTCTGGTCCATTGTTCCAGGATCCAGCACCTGTTCAGTGGGGCATTTTCTGGCCTGTGACCTGGTCACAGCAAACACATGTGCTGGCAAGCCTAACATTTCCAGATGAGTCCTCTGCTCCACTTCTGACCATTGTGATGACTCCAAATCATTGCCCAACAAACAATCCACTGGGAGGTCTGAACTAACTACAACCTTCTTTTGGCCAGTTACCCCTCCCCAGGAGAAAGCTACAATTGCCATACTATGATTGGTAGTGACATTGCTTGCATTGGTCACCAGGAATTCTGTACCTGGCATGATCTGTCCAGGGTCCACAAAGCTAGGTGTCACCATGGTGACACTGGCACAAGTGTCCCTATAGGCCTGAGCCATTTTTCCATTAATAAAAGGTGTCTGTCTGTATTTGCCCAAAGTATTGGGACTTATGTCAGGGGACATATCCATATCCCCTGTACTGACAAGGACAGCCTGAGTGAGGGTGCCAACTAAGTTGTCACTCCCCTCAGAACCCAGGGTTAACCCTACTAAACCCTTGGGAGGTGCACTACCACTGCTGGCTGTACTAGGGGGCACAGGTGCCTTAGGGGCTGCAGTGGCAGGAGTCTGCCCTCCTCCTTTCTTGGTGCACTCACTAAACCAGTGAGTTTTACTTTTGCAGTATTGGCACCACCTTTTAGATTGGCCTTCTTTCTTCTTTTGGGGAGCCTGACCCCCACCCTCTTTGGGTTGTTGGGGACCTGTCGAAGACTTCTGGTCATTTTGTTCCCCTTTCGAATCTTTACCCTTCTGGTCTGCTTTCTTCTGACCACCTTGATTCTGGCCCTGGTTCTGTTTAACTCTTGTTCTAACCCATCTGTCTGCCTTCTTTCCCAATTCTAGGGGAGAGGTCAGATCTGAGTCAACAAGATGCTGATGCAACAACTGGTTCTGACAATTGTTTAAAATTTGCTCTCTCATCATCAAATTGTACAATCCTTTATAATCAGTAACCTTACTGCCCAGCAACCAGCCCTCAAAAGCCTTAGTGGCACAATCTACAAAGTCAGCCCAATCTTGAGACTGAGTTTTCTGGGTATCCCTGAACAGCACCCTGTACTGCTCAGTGGTTAGGCCAAACCCATCAACCAGTGCACTTTTCAAGACTTGGTAATCATTAGCATCCTCCACCCTTGTGGTGAGGAGCTTGTCTCTTCCTTTACCCTCAAAGGAGAGCCACAAGATAGCTGCCCACTGACTTGGGGGAACACCTTGCACAGTGCAGGCCCTCTCCAAAGCAGTAATCCATTTGTGGATGTCATCCCCTTGCTTAAAGGGGGGCACTATCTTACCAAGGTGTTTTGTATCAAAACTCCTTTCCCTATTGCTAGGTACAATGCTGCCACCAGTGGGGACTGTCCCACCCAATTGTTGCTCTCTAGCAAAGGCAAGCCTTTCTTTGGCCAGGGCAAGTTCTTCCCTTTCAATCCTCAGATTGGCTGCCTTTTCCTTAGCCTCATACATTCTCCTCTGGGGAGATGTCATTCCCCTTTGAGAGGAACGTTGAGAGCCATTGGTATGAAGGGATCTGATAGAGCCTCTTGATAGAGATCTATCTCGTCCATTCCCCACGTTAAGCTGACCTGAGAGTGGCCCCAGGGCTCCCCTAGAGTCCCTCTCATGTCTGCTTAAGTTGGTCCTGGTTAGTCTGACGACTTCTACCGGTCCCTGGTCTGCCTCACCCCTAGACTCCAAGTCATCATCCTCATCATCAGCATCATCTGCTTCTTGAAGGGGATGGTCCTGGTTATCAAAGGGTCCCTGTAGGGAGGGCATATTGCCTTCTGAAGTAGAAGGGTCTGGGTTACCAGCCCTCCTTGCATCATGAGTCTCTAAGAGACCAATCAGAAAAGCAGTTGTGGGGTTAGACCCCTGCTTAATCTTCCTAGAGGTACATACTTGTCGTAACTCATGGAAGCTAAGCGCAGTATATCTTGAAGGGATGACCTGTGGAGGGTCCACTGACACAAGGGGAGACTCAATGTTTCCTCCTGTGACCGACATACTGCTTCTAGTGTGGTGTAAGTGATGCACCTACCTACACTATGTGTTACCTACTGGTCCCTTGCTAGAGTTGCAGCCAAGGTGTGCTAAGCCTTGAGGAGCTACAACAGCTGGTTCAGTAGAACTCAGAGTATTCTAAGCTTTAGTTATATGTACCTAACAGTACTTATGTGATCTTTCAACAAGATATTCTTAGGATACGTGTGGTAGAACAACAGCAAGCTCAAATCCCAACCGCTGCTCACCAATGTGAGAAGGTGGCCTGATATGCAGTGCTCACTATTCTAGTGAACACTATGTATCAGTCCAGCAACCCTTATTGATGATTGGTTGTAAGTCAACCTTATAGACCAGCTATCCTAGTAGCGTGGATACGAGCAGTCTAAGGCTAAAGACTCGAGAGGGCGTGTTAAGCCAGCTGTTTTACCACACATATACCCCTTGAATACCAAGTGAAAGGACACCACACAAGTGTTATGAAAATAAACAGTTATTTATTTAAAGATCACAACAGCCCTGTACTCTTTATGAGGACAGGGTACTAAGCACAAACCAAAACTCTTACAAAAATACTTAAGTTAGCACAGTATATACAAATGCCCGAGGGGCACGGAAAACCATATACTCTGAAAGTGGAATGCGAAATTCCTAGCAGGTAAGTACAGTACTAATAGCTTTTGGAATCGCTAGGACTTGACTAGGGAATCGTTAGATTACTTCTAGGAGGCCTAGGGGACTCGGGTGCAGTGTGTGCACTCTCACGCGAGATGCGGGACAAAAGTCTATGGTAGCTAGGAAATAGAAAGTTAGTGTTCTCGGGCGAACCCGACCTGGTAGGGAGAAAACGAAAGTAGATTCTGACCCTTGGATAGTGAGGCTATGCTGGGGCACCGAAATGCCGAAGTTACCTAGCCCAGGGGCTGCAGCTGCATAGGTCTGAAAAGACGTCGGGAATCCTCGTAGACGGACCAGGAGCCGGAAGAAAAGATGCTGGCCGGTGACCAGTGAAGAAAGTTCAGTTGGATCCAAGCCTGGATCTCGAAGATAGATGACACCTGAAAGCAGAGGGGACCAAGTTCGAGACTACTAGCCAGTAGTCAGTGGGCACCAGGAGGGCACCGGATGGTAGCCACCTCGACAAGGTGAGTGGGTGACGCTTGACTCGAAGATCTCACGGACCAGGAGGCGTTATCGGCGACCAGGATGGAGGATCGAGCTGTCCCACGAAGATAGAAGCTGTAGGCGTCGCTGGACCCAGGATTGGGCAACAAAGCCTTGGCAAATTCAAGCCCACGCGGTGGACCTAAAATGGCGTCTGGAGTGGACCAGGAGGGTCCGGGGTGCCTCTCTTGAAGAAGGAAGCAAGGGCCAGCCTGGAGCAACCAGACCAGCAGTCGTGAAGTCGTTGGGCGTCGTTCAGAAGGCCACAAGCCAGCCGGCTAGTAGCCAAACAACGCGGTGCACAGCAAACAGCAGAAGGGCCCCACGCCGATCGTGGAGATGCAGGGGGGCTGATCTTGGGTGCTGGAGCTGCGCAGGGTCGGGGCTTCTCGGACCCCAAAGCACTCACCAGTGGAGGACACGGTGGGCTGGCAGTAAAGATGTCGTGCAGTCTTGGCGATCGTCGGTCCCTTGAGGTCTCGTCGCACTCACGGTTCTCAGCTTGGCTGTAGAGGTGAGTAGAGGTCAGAGGTGCCAGGGAAGCCGGGTCTCGTCGAGCTGGGTCGTCGGATTCGTGATGAAGGACTTGCAGCAGACCGCAGTGTTCTTTAGGATGGTGCCTGCGGATGCAGGGTGACTACTCCTTAGCCACAAGGGAGAATCTTGAAGAAGAAATCGTGAAGTCCTTTCGAAGAAAGTGGTATCTTGATTCCAAAGATGATCTAATTTTAACAGGGGGCCCGCTCCCATCTTTATACTAAAAAAGGGGGCTGACCCGGTGACTAGGTCCTGCCTATGGGTGGGACTAGGTGGGGGGTGGTTACACCCCTCAGCCATGCCGGACTTCCCCAGGCCAGGGGCTGGTGTGCCCCTGGAACTGGTTCAGACCGGCCTATGCGTAGTGAGCACCGGGGTGCCACTCAGCAGTCACCTTCCTGTAAAGCCCTGCCTACCCAGGATACACAAAACCATGTCTGGGACGGTGCTAGCACCGCCCCTGACAGGAAACCCTTTGTCCAGGCTCCCCTCGCTGGAAGGACTCCCAGCTGCAGGGGGTCAGACTCGTGTCTGTGGTGGCAGCATCCATTTTGTGGAGCTGAGGCTTCAGTTAACTTTAACCGGGGTTCACAGTTACATACATGTCGTGTCCCTCTAGAAGGGTGGAATGCTAACCCCGTCGCCAGAATTGGCGAGGGGTTAGTATTCCAATTCGTATGACACCTTACTCGACATGTTTTGATAAAGCAATACCAAAGATAGCATTTAACCGCGAGGATTATAATGCACTTAAGAGTATATGGTATGCGATATCATGGAACAGCTATTAGGACTTGATTCCGCAAGCTGCAGACAGGCTCAGCTCATGCCAGAGCACCATCTCACATGATTCCAAGCACTCTGCCTTCAGGATTGTCAAGGCCTGCCATAGGAGTGACTGATAGGAATCTGTGTGTCCATTTTAGGGTTAGGTATAGGTATACTACACCTACAGCAAAGGGTGATTACACGACTTTGCCCCAGCTGTCATGCAGCCAGTTGTGTCAAATTTAGGAGGCCAGCCAGGGGTGGCATAATACATGCTGCAGCCCCTGGCAGCCCTGGGTACACCTATGCCCTGAGTTACAGGGTCTGATAAGGTGGCCCAGTACCAATTGGTAGATGCACCTAGGGTACATGAGGTAATTTAGAAAGAGAACAGCCAGGCTGTGGGTCTGATTGGCAGGCCCACAGCCAGAGAAAGTCGTAAACCAGTGAAACAAAAGCAAAAAATCTGGGTGATCATAGGATTGCAGACCCTACTCTCCTACAGCGCCTATTTCTGCACCTCCGGATAGAGAGGGATGGCGTTTAGACCACGCAGTTAAAACGATTCTCCGCGATATCAGCTCTCCTGGTCATAGCAGCTAATGCCTGTGCCATCCTGGGCAGATATGACAGACAGCAGTGGTGCGATATAGCTCCATATGTCGACCTCCTTCTAGGAAGACAGCAAGCAGGAGGCGAAGAAAGTTCTGCAGGAAGATGAGAGAAATTCAGCTGAAGTTATCGAGTGTGCTGTGGACATAGCTACCACAGACTTTCGTTCCCTCGGAGGAGCAGAAGTTTTAAAGCACCAGCGTTGGCTGAGGGCCACCGCCTTTAGACCGGAGGTCCAAAATAAGATTTGGGTCCAAAATAAGATTTTGGACCTACCCTTTGATAGGGAAGATCTGTTTGGACGTCTAGTGGATGAGACCCTTCAAAGTATTAGGAAGGACACTGATACGGCGAAAGCCTTGGGTATGTTACAGTACAGAAAGGTGCCCTTTCAAGGTGCCCGTGGAGGAGGACAACCTTCATATAGAGGTGGCTACCAGCAAGGAAGATACACATCCTATTCTTCCTCTTCGCAGCCCTACCAGCAGCAATATGGCCAGAAGTATTATGTGGGCTGCTCTAAGTCCGCACCCAGAGGTCGAGGAGGTCGTTCTGGGAAGGATAACAATAAAAGACAATGACACCCTGCAAGTTCCGGGTGCTTATCCTCCTACCCTGTCAAATGTTCCCCTTGGTGGAAGAGTAACTTAATATTTACAGCAGTGGCAGAAAATAACATCGGACAAATGGGTCCTCCACATAATAAAATTCGGACATACTCTGGAATTCCTCCTCTTCCCTCGCCACGCCACGTACATATCAAGAAGTAAAACACCTGTCTCAGATGCGTCGGGAGATTCGGGCAATGCTATGAAAGGGAGCAATAGAACCGGTCCCGAACTCCCAAAAAGGATGGAGAAGATGCCCATGCGCACTGTAGTCCAGGGGAGGAGTCACCTATCTCGTGATACTTCAAAGACTCTTCCAGGACAACAAGGTGCAATCATCCGGACCCAACACTAGGCGGCGATCTATGCACAGATATGAATGTCAGCAGCCCTACATGCCAAGAACAGATGCATACTGGTAAGTAGCATATTCCTTACTGCTCGCTATTCTGATTCAGGTATGTGAATCTATGAAAGCTCCAATACTGGAGTAAGAAAACAAGTTACTTACCTATAACTGTAGTTCTCCAGTATTGGAAGCTTTCATAGATACACACACGCCCACCCTCCTCCCCTGAGAGGCTCACCTCTGATTTGGCACGAAAGGTATTATAGCACAAGTGCCCGAAAATCTGAGGGGCAGAAGGTTCTCTCAGGAGGGTTCTAGAGGGTGAGTGACTCTGATTGGCTAAGGGTAAAGTTTGGTCCTTTTTTACATAACAAAGGTTATGGGTTGCAAAAGGGAATGGGCCTACTGCTCTTTTTAGGGCTCGGCCTACGTCACCACTGCGTCAGCAGTGGGGCGGAGCTCCGAGCCGTATTGTTAAGGGGCTGAGAATAGTGTAGCAAAAATTCCTCAGTGCGCGAGATTGTCAGTAGTTATTTTTGCCATCTGCATGGTAATTGGTCCTCGTGGTGCCGTGTTAGTAGTAACCTTAACGCAATAGGCCATATATATTTCACGTTCGGCACTTCCTGCATTTTCTGTGCGGTTATGCGCACGGCAGTCCATACATTTCAATTAGGAGCTGTCAGGGTGCCGCGGTAATGGAATCCAGATGGTCGGGCGCGTTCACCATTCTGCAGTGAGTTTGGCCTGATGCGCGCATGCTGGCTGCCTGCCAAAGCTTGTGGGACCCTGGTAATTGAAGGCAAATGCCGGCTCGTAGAGGCCTCTGAAATCGCTTCTCCCAGCCTGCTCCTCACTGCAGCCCCCACCACTGGAAACAACAGGCTGGGAGCTCACAGAAGCCTCAGACATCGCCTCTTCCCGCCTGCTCGTCCTTTCAGCCCCCACCGCTGGAAACGACAGGCTGGGAGCTCACAGAAGCCTCTGACATCGCCTCTCCCAGCCTGCTCGTCTTTTCAGCCCCCACCGATGGAATTCATATTAAAAGCATGCTTTGATATACATAGATATGCTCACACATCAATGACCATTATTGTGAAGAGGCGTACTTAATAGACCCGTCCAGCCAGCAGAGCCTCACTAGGTGGTGGCCATCTTGCACCTAGTGACAAGATGCCCTCAACCCCCCCCCCCCCCCCCCTCCGTCAACGACATCCTTAATGACATCACTAATGACATATTGAGAGTGCAGATTGAGAGTGCAGAGTGAGAGTGCAGAGTGAGAGTGCAGAGTGCGAGGCAGAGTGAGAGTGCAGAGTGCAGATTGAGAGTGCAGAGTGCAGATTGAGAGTGCAGAGTGCAGATTGAGAGTGAGTGCAGATTGAGAGTGAGTGCAGATTGAGAGTGAGTGCAGATTGAGAGTGTGAGTGCAGATTGAGAGTGCAGATTGAGAGTGTGAGTGCAGAGTGCAAGTGTAGAGTGCATTTGTGATTTCAGATTGAGAGTGCAGAGTGCAGAGTGCAGATTGAGAGTGCAGAGTGCAGATTGAGAGTGTGAGTGCAGAGTGCAGATTCAGATTCAGAGTGTGTGTGCAGAGTGCAGATTCAGAGTGCAGAGTGTGTGTGCAGAGTGCAGATTCAGAGTACAGAGTGTGTGTGCAGAGTGCAGATTCAGAGTGCAGAGTGTGTGTGCAGAGTGCAGATTCAGAGTGCAGAGTGTGTGTGCAGAGTGCAGATTCAGAGTGCAGAGTGTGTGTGCAGAGTGCAGATTCAGAATGCAGAGTGTGTGTGCAGAGTGCAGATTCAGAGTGCAGAGTGTGTGTGCAGAGTGCAGATTCAGAGTGCAGAGTGTGTGTGCAGAGTGCAGATTCAGAGTGACTGAGTGCAGAGTGAGTGTAAAGTGACAGTGAGTGCAGAGTGAGTGTAAAGTGACAGTGAGTGCAGAGTGAGTGTAAAGTGACAGTGAGTGCAGAGTGGTGACTGCAGAGACAGTGTGTAAGGGTGCAGGGTGCACATTGTGTTAGTGTGCAGAATGAGTGTGCAGGATAAACAGTGTGTGACTATGCAGGGTGACATTGGGAGTGTGCGGGTGAGCAGTGTGTGAATGTGTAGGGGCAGTGTGTGAGTGTGCAGAAAACACCACATACACCACATACACCACACACACATACCATACACACCACACACACACATACACCACACACTCCTCACCACAACACACTCACCCCCCCAGGCTCACCCCCACAGACTCGCCACCACACACTCACCACTACACAGAAAACACACACAAAAACACACCCCCAGCCGTCAATGACTGCTTTCACCAGGCACAAACACCGACAACCATCAATGTACGCTTTCACCAAAAACAAACACGACCATGCATCAGTGCCGCTAAACACTCACACACACAACAAACAATGTCAGTGCAACTTTCACTAAACACACACACCCACCAACAGCTGACAGTGCACCAGCCACTCTTTCAATTGGCACAATCATCAACAGCTGTCAGTGCACCCTTTCACCAACCACACGCATTACCATCCAGCTCTGTACGCTTGACAGCCACACTCACTAACAGCTCTTACTGCACGCTACCACCAGTCATACACACCTCAAGCCACCACTACACGCTTCCACCAAACACACACACCAACAGCCATCACTGCACAATTCCTGCAGGCACACACATCCACCACACATCAATGCACACACCAATTGATAACGCATCCACCAATTAATATTGTACCTTTCGCACTATGCTGCACTTTACCTTTTAAAGATATTGTGTTAAAGTGCAGCATGCCACCATTGATAACATTCCAATCCAACACACATATCTCCAACACACACCACATGTTTCCACTCCAAAACACATGCCTAAAACACATTGCCATTTACAATGCCATTATCTCTAACTCAAACAAACCCGAGCCCTAATGCATTCCTAATGCTTGTTCAGTTAGCTATACTGCTAACCATTGCTTTTTTATATACCTCCGGTGGTTCCGCCAAGTCCGTCCCTAGCAGATCTAGAAGGGCGCTGCGCACTCTATGGAACTGGAAGCGGAGCAATAAGGAGATATCCCTGCTATTACCTATCACCTGATCCCAGGTTTTAACCGTACCCTCCTGGAAAAGTTCTCCAGCCAGTAGGATGCCAAGCTTGTGTAAAGCTTGGACTACTCCTTTCTCTCCAATGGGGGACAGCCATAGTGCCCAGTCTACAGGCATATTAGGCGAGTAGAGTAACGCACCTCCCTGTGCCTGCAGCAGAGAGTGCCACGCATGGTTTGTTGCTGTGATAGTCTAGAATCTCAGTCCAGCGGTACATTGGCTTGAATACCGTGTCCCGGAAGTTGAAGTGACTCAACGAACATCCTTTCCATGCGTACATGTGGGATGTGTGCGTCTGTGTATCCAAGTGTGCAGATGTGATGCCTGCACTACTCTATAGTATAGCTCTAGATCCAGAGCTCCGAGGCCTCCCATGCTGTATGGCAGTGTGAGGAGCGTCCATTTAGCTCTAGGTTGCTTGCCAGCCCAAGCCAGTTTGATCATTAGCTGGGTTCGACTCTGGAAAAAAAGCCTTTGACAGCACAATCGGGATAGCGTTAAACAGAAACAGGAGTCTAGGCAATAACACCATTTTCATTATGGCGATAGGTCCCAAGAGGGAAAGCGGGAGCTTACTCCAGATCTCTAAATCGTCCTCCAATCTACTGAACGCAACTCCGTAGTTTTCACTAAGCAGGAGTTCAGAGTCGGTGTGGAGACGCACTCCTAAATATCTAATCGGGTCCACGGACCATTGTAGCGGAAACTCCATGTCCAACGTCCGGGTAGCCGGGGTGAGGGGGAAGGCCAGCAATTTCACCCAGTTTACTCTCAGACCCGAGAGGGCACCGAAACGGACAACCTCCCTGAGCATTGGTGACAAATTATTTTCTGGGTCACGAACATTCAACAGGGTGTCATCCGCATACATTGAGACAACTATCTTATGTGTTGGGAAGAGTATACCCTCGTTGCCGTGGTATTCCTGCAACGCGCAAGCCAATGGCTCCACTACCAAGGCGTATAGCAGGGGGGAGAGCGGGCAGCCCTGTCGGGTTCCTCTGCCAATAGGAAAAGAGTCCGTAACTAGGTTGCCGATTCGCAACCTGGCAGAGGGTTTGTTATAGAGAGCCCCTATCATTTGGAGAAAAGGTATGCCCAGTTCCATCCTCTGTAGCACCTGCCGCATGAACGGCCATTCCACCGAGTCAAAGGCCTTTTCCATGTCAAGGAACACCGCAATGGCCTTCGTGTCCTGTTAGACATGTTGCATTGTACCAAGAACCGTGCGAATATTATAGATTAAATTTCTACTGGGGATAAAGCCCGCCTGCTCCGGCGCTACCAGCCTGGGGGCTAGGACAGCCAGACGGGTCGCTAGCACTTTAGCATAGAGCTTGGTGTCTACATTCAGCAGGGAAAGCGGCCTGTACGAGCTGCACTAGTCATACGCCTTTCCAGGTTTAAGAATTGTAACTAAAAGTGCTTCCCTCATGGATTGTGGCATGCTACCCTCCACACAAATATCATCAAACAGCGTGGATAGATGGGGGATCAGTTGATCTTTGAAAGCTTTATAGATTCCCACCTTGAGACCATCCGCTCCTGGCGCCCCACCCAAACGCATACCCGCTAGAGCTTCAATTATTTTGTCCTTTCCTATGGGGAGCATAAGGAATTCCCTGTGTGGATTGGTGAGCATCGGCAGATCTATGTGCGCCAAGTATTCCATTATCTCGTCAGAGAGATCTCCGCTCTTAGAGGAATACAAGTCAGAGTAAAAGCTTCTCAATGTTTTTGCTATGTCTGTTTCGTCTGTGAAAACCTGGCCACTTGGAGTCTTTAACTCTGTATCCTGCGATTTCCCTCTACTGCCCTTCAGTATTCTAGCTAGGACTGAGCTAGGCCTCTCTCCCTCTCCGTAGTTCCGCGCTGTCGCGTATTTTCCCATGTGTTTAACCTCCCTGTCTGCTTCCTCATGCTATTCAGTTAGAAGGGACTTTATCTCCTCGGTTACTGTGATGTCTGGGTGACTCAGTTGTCGCTCCTCCAAACTCGCCAGCTGTCGCTCCAACTCGGACAGCCTCTGTCTGATGGATTTAAGTATGCTCGAGTATTTGGACATAGCTATGCCCGTATGTAAACCTTAAAGGCCTTCCACACAGTTTGGAAGTTTTCCACCGCGCCTACATTGGTTTAAAAAAGACATCTATCGCTTCTGCTAGCTCCCCTCTGAACAGTGGGTCAAGTAGCAAGTACGGGGGAAAACACCATG
The DNA here is from genome assembly GCF_964263255.1 of Lissotriton vulgaris. Lineage (NCBI taxonomy): Eukaryota > Metazoa > Chordata > Amphibia > Caudata > Salamandridae > Lissotriton > Lissotriton vulgaris. Next base: position 609,510,643 of record NC_141700.1, read on the forward strand.
TGAACGGGGGAATCGCCTTTGCTGGGGTATCGAGCACCAGTAGGAGTGGTGAATGGTCCGACAAAGTGTGCGGTAGAATCTTGCAGTCTCTAATTCGACTCGTCATTCAAGAGGTTGCTAGCCAATAATCGATTCTGGTGTGAATGTCATAGTAGGCCGAGTAGTGGGTATACCCCCCGGAGCTGCATGTCTGTACCTCCACACATCCTCCAGGTCAAAACTGGTGAAAAAACTATTAAACATCTGCGCCGCATGCGAAGGCTTACGCGGTGGACCCACGGATCTGTCAAGTGCCGGGTTCGAAGCTATTGCATGAGCCTAGCGGCCGGGGGGCTCATAAACCAGAACTATCTTGTGTCTCAGTCCGAGATGTCCAGGCCGGGCAGCCTGGTACGCCCTTTCCACCTCGCTCAGTGTGCCCCCCCCGCCCCCAGACCAAAAACATCTTGGTAGTCCAGCATATTAGTCCTTGCTGCTTACCGCAGCATCGCTACCGTACCGCCATATGCAGCTAACAGGAAGTAGTCGGTCACTCCTGCTCATCCAGCTGACTGCTTCCCTCCGCTCCGTCCGTCGGCAGATTCGCCTCTCTGCTGTGTTCTCTCGACCAGTTTTTTAAGGCTTGCTGCAGGGCTCTAGGGTCCGTCAACAGGTGTGATTGCCCCTGCCGGTTAACTCGCAGTTTTGCAGGGTACAACATGGCGTAGTCTAGACCGAGATCCCTATGTTGCCGTTTGAACGGGGCGAAGTGTTTGCGGGCCTCTTACACTTTGGCTGTGAAATCTGGGTAGAGCGAGATCTCCGAGCCCTCGTATTGTAACGATTTCTTGTCTCTAGCCTGTCGCAGGGCTGCATCTCTGTCCCTGTAATTGAGCAACTTGGCTATGATGGGACGCAGAGGGGCCCCTGGGCGTGGGCCCAGTGAGTGATGAGCACGCTCCACAACAAACATCTGGGAAAAAGTCTCTTCTCCGAGGAGGATGGTCAACAGTTTTTCGATAAATTTCTCCATGTTGCCCGTCTGGGTTGTTTCCGGAAGACCCGTTATTCGAAGGTTGAAGCGACGGGAACGGGCTTCTAAGTCTTCTGTTTAGTCCTGCAGGGCTTGCATCAGTTTTTCCATCCTTTTATGGTCCGTGTCGAGTTCCCTCTGTGCCTTCTCAACCTCTGTTAGTCTTCTCTCGGACATGTCAAGCTGTTCTGCGTGTTTGTCTATCCGCTCCGCCATTCCGTCCATTCTGTAGGTGAGAGCGTCTAGCTTCGATCCCAATGATGCCATACTGTTCTGGAGGCTCTTTTCCATTGCTAGAAGCATGCTTTTAATGTCTGCGCCCCCTGCAGCGTCGTCGTCATCCTGCGTGGCACCCTTGTCTGTGCCTGTAGCGTCTTGTGACTTTGAGCGGTAGTGTCTCCCTGGCTGTTTGCTCGCTGGGGCTGAGGGCTCAGCGTCTCCGTGCCTTACTCGTGGTTCCCAGTGCAGGCCCTCTGATAACTCCCTTTGGTCACTTCCCTGCCAAGCAATCCCGTGCAGCGGCCGCCAGTGTGTTCCCCTGCTCCGAGTTCTTGGCGTCTCGGTTCTGTTCGCGAACGCCTAGCGCCTTCGCGCCGCTCGCAGTGCAGTGGGCGCCGTGTGTAGGCCATGTCACTCAGGCACGCTCTTCAATCCGCGGTGGGAGCGTATCGCTCTGATCTTCGCCTCGTAGGGAGGGGGAGAGAGGGGGGGCAGCGACGATCTCAACTCCCCCCCTGAGCAGGACCGGGCACCAGGAAGCTCGTACCTGTCCAGGCCTTCCGGATTGCTGCCAGGCGCGTCCCCGAGCGTGCGCCGCACTCTAGCCACACGCACTATGACACAGCGTGGGCAGGCTCAGTACTGCAGGACGCGGCTGGAGGGCCTTCCGATCCGCAGTGTCGCCGCGTCTGGTATCTTCCAATTTCCGGCACCAATTTACAGCCGCGAAACCACCACAAGATGCTCCGGTCGTCTTCCGTTGCAGGGGGTACTACAATTACCGCCTTTTAACTCACTAATGCAGGATAATTCAGGATATTGTTAGCCACGGGATGGAGCTCTGGGTTTAAGCGGCCATCTTGATCGCCGGCAAGCTCTGCCCCGACACCCACTGACTTGGCTCCAACCCTACCGGCTTGTCTCCCCTTCAAACCTGCTTCTGTGAAATCCCGGTGTGTCCTGCAGGCAGCAACCTCAAAAAGCCCAGAGGACCTGCCTGCCTTCACTGCCAAAGACTACTTCTACCGTGAACTCTGGATTTTTTCAACCACAACCTCTGTCAGCAGCCGGAAACCGCAAATCCGCCCCCCTCTGTACCCGCCGTCCATGGCCCGAGCTCGAGTGGACAAACCCCACGAGGAGGTCACCCTGGCGATACTGAACAGAGATCCGGCGACGCCTGACGTACTTCAAGCCTCCAGCCGACGCCTGCAGTCTAAATCCAGAAGGCCCTTCTAACTGGGTCCAGGAGCTGGTTAGAGGATCAACCCCAAAAGGCACCCCTGCACCCGACGCCCCACGGCCTTGTGTGCCCAAACCAACAGTGCTTAACCAACCCCTAACTTCCCAACTTACTTCTCGAAGTGGTGGTCACACCCAGAAGTCCTTCATCTCCCTCTGTTCATCACCACCCCCTTTTCTGAATCGTTTTTGGCCACTATAGGTGTGGCAGGGTATACTCAGACATGAGTCCCTTGCTCACTGCACCATCAGGATTCAAGCAAGCTGGGCCGACGACGGCTGTAATGCCAGAAACCGGTCCCCGGAAGCTTGTCTCCTTTCCAGTGAAGAATTGGCTTGGTAGTCTGGTCTGCCCTGTTCCCATGATGCACTGTGCCAGGGACAGTCTAATTTGCATGTAGCCAAGTTCTGAGCTGGGATGGTGCAGTGAGCTAAAAAACGGTGATGGATCAAGCCCTGATCTTTGGACTGGGTAAGAGTGGTCTGCTTAATTCAGACACTCTGTTCATCACCACCCCCTTTTCTGAATCTATGTTTTTAAAAGATCGCTATTATTTTTGCCTAAGTGATTTTAAAGGTATGACGCTTTTCACATTGTAAAGATTTTCAATAAAAATGGCAATAGGATCTGTTTTTGAAGACGCAAAATTTATCATATCTGTCACATGTTTCCTGGTCTTTCTGAAGTTAGGATAAGTAAATGGGGCTTTGAAGGAACTGATCTGGGTGGGACTATTCAGTGCTCACGGTTTCAATGGAGATTCCCCTGAGAGAGAACTAGGACTACAGGCAAGAAACCATTCATTCTTTGCTACAGCCACATTTGTACTTTAAAACAATTTTTACATTTTTATTTATTTATTTTATTTTTAAAGTTTTATATAGCACGAACAAGATCTTTGCAGATATCAGAGCGCTTTACAGAAACAGTAGGTAGGATAAACAAACTGTTGAAAACAGTATAGGGTAGTAAACGCACAAGAGTATGCACACTAAAACAATCAGGAACAATAGTATTGAAGCCGTGCAATGACGATTCGAGTAAGATTATAGTACCCCAGAGGGTGAGAATACACATTGTTGAAAACAGAATAGTAGGCACCAGTGCGTGGATTGCAAGTTAGTAAGGCACTCAGGTCCTAGTGTACAGCCCTATTAAACAATCTGGAAACAAGATAATGAAGCATCCGTGCAGTGATTTTGGTCCAGTAGCAGTCATAAAAGAGTCTAATATAGATAGCAATCAGGTAGCCGATAAGCTAGGAGCCATGTGCTATCATTGATCCAGTGGCAATAGGGTTCAGGTGAACTTAGCCATAAGGATGGCTTTTACCTCTTTCTTGAAGAGTACAGAGGAGGGGATAAGCCTAGTTTCTGGCGGGAGTGCATTCCAGATCCTGGGTGCCATTCCTGAGAAGGAGCGTTTGTAAGTTCTTTCCTTCCGGAATCTACGAGGTTTCAGGAGGAGATTCTTTGTGCTTCTGTTGGATCTCGAGCCTCCTGATATAGTCAGTTTGTGGGTGAGGTAGTTGGGTGATTTGTGGTGTACGGCCGAATGTGTCATACAGGCAATTTTCAACTGAACTCTGGCTTCAAAAGGCAGCCAGTTCAGGGCTTTTAAGTCAGGGGATATATGCGAGTGTTTTCTTGAGCCAGTGATGAGCCTCGCGGCCGCGTTCAAGGAGGCTCGTAGGGGTGCCGTTGTTGTTAGGGGGAGCCCGCTGAGAGCCACAATTCCGTAGTCTATGCGAGGAATGACTAGGGCTTGTACAACAGTTCGGAAGTCCTTGGGTGGTAGGAAGGGTTTGAGTTTTCTCAGCGTGTTGATTTGGAAGTTGGCACCCTTGGTTGCTTTGCTAATATGCTGCTGCATGTCGAGATTGGAGTCAAGTGTGATGCCAAGGGATTTCGCCGAGTCTACGATGGTGGGCTGGACATTTAGTGCGGTTAGATGATTGAGCCAGGTTTGGGTGATGGCCTTTTTCGCAGGAGGTGAGAACAGAAGGAACTCAGTTTTCAGAGCGTTTAGTTAAAGGTGATTGTCGGCCAGCCATGCTTGAGTGTTTCTTAGTGTGGCATTCAAAAGTTTGATGTCTTCAGGGGATTGAAGTTTGAGGTACAGCTGAGTGTCATCTGCGTACATATGGAAGTGTACATTTGATGCTTGAAGCAAGGAGGTGAGTGGTTCCATGACGAGGTTGAGCAATGTGGGGGAAAGGGAGGAGCCTTGTGGGACGCCTAGTGTTACGGGCACAGGCGAGGACAGTGCGTTGTTGATCTTGAACTTCTGAGACCGGTTGTGCAGAAAGGAAGTGAACCATTTGAGGACAGTCCCGGATATGCCCATTCTGGTGTTTAACAGCTCAAGTAGATTCTCGTGTTTGACCGTATCAAATGCTGAGGATAGGTCGAGGAGGATGAGGAGGCAAGACTCGTTGTGATCAAGGATTTGGAGGGCGTCATCGATTATGTGTGTCATAGCCGTTTCCGTGCTATGTTTTGCTCTGAATCCTGATTGGTGAGTGTTGAGGAGGTCAAACTGCTCAATGTGTTTTGTCAGTTGGAGTTGTACGCATTTTTCTAGCAGTTTAGCTAGAGTGGGGATATTGGTGATAGGTCGGTAATTGTTCAGGTCGGCTGGGTCAGCTGTGGGTTTCTTGAGTATAGGCGTGACCTGCCCTATTTTGAGGGAGTCTGGGATGGATCCTTGTTGCAGGGAACAGTTGATGATTCTAGTCCAGAATGGGAGGAGCATGGGGGTGAAGGCTTTAACAGCGTTGGCAGGTAGGGGGTCTGTGAGGTGATTGGCGGGTTTCAAGGTGCCGAGCAGCTTGTGAATTGATTCTTCAGTGTAGGTGTTGAAGGACGTCCATGAAGCGTTGTTTTTAGGTTGAGTGTTAGTTATGCCTATGGAGCAGGGGTATCGACTTACATCTTTGAGGAGATCACTTCTTATATTGTCGGTCTTTTGCTTGAAGAAAGCAGAGAAGTCTTCGCAACTTGGAATATCTTTTGCTGAGCAGTTAGGTTGTGGAGGCTGCGTCTTGGTTTGGGTTTTGACTAGCTCGAACAGTTTTCTTGGTCGGTTTTTTGCTTGATCCAGCTGTTGGCTAAAGAAGCCTGATTTCGAGCGTTTGATTTTTCTGAAGTAAGCGTTTCTCTTGCTCTTAAGCGCTCTAAGGTGCAGTGCTGAGGGGTCAGATCTCCACGTGCGCTCTGCCATTCGCATAGCACGTCTGTCCTCATTGAGTCTACCATCATACCATGGGTTTGAGATCTTGGTGACGACTCTCTTCATTTTCAGGGGTGCGGCTTCATTGATTATTGTAGCCATAGTGTCTAGATAGAGGTCGGTCAATGAATGCACATCAGAGACGCCCGTCGGGGGAAGAAGGAGATTGCCTGTGTCGGCAGGCAAGGAGTTTGGGTTAAGATTCTTCAAGTCCCTCTTCCAGATCTTGGTTTTGGCAGGTTGAGCCGGGTTAAGTTTGACCTTTTCGTTGATGAAGAAGGTGATGATGTGGTGGTCTGACCAATCACACGGTTCGATTGCCTCAAGCTGGGTGGAGTCTTCTTTGGCGATGATAAGGTCGAGGATAGAGCCTTTTTCATGTGTTGGACGGTTGCATATTTGGGTGAGGTCCAGCGCGTTGAGGAAAGTCTTAAGGCTATTCACCACAGCGTCTTTCTGGTCGTTCCAGTGGAGGTTGAAGTCTCCCAAGTATATTTGATTGATCTGTCGACCGGCGTTGGTGGATATCGTGTCCATGATTTGTTGGGAGAAGGTGAGGTTGTCCCTGGGTGGGTGATAGATAACATGAAGGGAGCATACAGGTTTGCCCTCGCTAGTAATATTGAGGCAGATGAGTTCGCAGGAGGAGAGGGGGGGGGGAGGGACCTTCAGTGATGACGAGGTTGCTCCTGTAGATGCATGCGATTCCCCCGCCCGTCTTGCCATTTCTGTCGAGTCTAATAATGTGATAATTGGGGGGGACAAGTATGTCCATTATAGGTGTGGAGGCTTCAGTTAGCCACGTTTCAGTCAGAATGGCTAGATCGAGGTCCCTTGATGAGATGAGTTCCGCTATGCCGGAGGAGTGTCTCTGGGCCGATCTGCAGTTGAGCAGGATACACTTTAGTCTGGGGGAGAAGAGAGTGGGTGAGTGTTCTAGGGCGAGGGGGACTTTTCTGAGATTACAGGTGACGGAGCTTCTATTGCTCCGTGTGGGGGGCCTGAGGGGATTTGTGATAATCGTTGGTATGGGTAGGTGTGTAGTGGGTGGGGGTTTTGTGGGACCTGGGCCATATGAGCGAAGTAGAGTATGTAGGTCTCGGTCAGAGAGGGGGTGTAGGGTGCGACGGGGGCGGCCGGTGGCCTTGCGGTCGGGGATCGAGGGCCAGCCTGGGGAGTGATGAGTGCAGAAGTTAGAGGGGCGAGTGGTGTACTTGTTAGGCGCCGAAGTGGAGGGTCGGGGGTGTCTGGGGTATGCGAAAAGACGTTCTTTGATGGAGGGAAGATCTTCTTTGACTTGTAGGAGGGTGGATATGATCATGTCCAGAGTTGGATTGGGGATGGTATTGGGCGCGAGAGCAGTGGGTGCGTCATTGACTGGGGCAAAGGTGTGGGCAGTGGATCGCGTGGGGCGGGATGAGCACGCGAGTGAACCTGGCTCTGTGGCCGTAGTAGGTGGGGTGCAGGGCTCTGCGGCCGTAGTAGGTGGGGTGGCATTCGATGGATGAGAGGGTTTGTGAGCACGGGGCGTGGATGGCGTGGATGAGGACAGGGGGAGGTTGGTAGCATAGGTGGTGGCGCTAGAGGAAGGAGGCGCAGGTGAGTTGAGGGATGAGTGTAGGCTGGTGGAGGAAGGAGTGACAGTAGGCTGGTGAGGGCTAAGAGTGGGGGGGGATAGAGGGTAGGGTGTTGAGTTGGGGGGGTGGAGTGTTCTGTGAGTCTGGCCGGTAGGGTGGGGTAGTGAGGAGTGAGAGTAGGGGGGGAGAATGGGAGAGAGTTGGTCGTGTCGCGGGGCGTGAGAGATATGCTCAGTGCGGTGGGGGTGGGTTCTGTGAGCCTCATGTGAGGTGTGGGATGGGGGGTAAGGAGGGTGGGGGTATATGGGATGTGTGAAGAGGGGTTATATTCGCCAGCGCAAGAGGGGTGTGGGGAAGTGAGATCGGATGGGTGATTGATTACACTGGGATCCGAGGCGTTCGCAGGAGTCGTAAGGTGGGGGGTGAGGAGGGTGAGGGTATGGGGAATGAGCGAGGGGGAGTGATCTTCGCCAGTGCATGGGGGATTTTGGGAAGTATGACCGGGTGGGTAACTGGACAGAGGGGAGAGGTGTGAGATGTTCCTCTGCTGTGAGTATTGACGATTGGAGTTAGGGGGTGTTGTGTAGCCCGTGGAGTTAGGCGTGGCGGACCGCCTGTTGGAGATATGATTTAGGAAGGTGGGGAACAGATTGTCGAGTAGATCAAGGTTTCTATCAGTGGATTGGATTAGGATAATCCCATTGTTGTAGATGGAGATGGTCGCTCTGCCCGGGAAAGATTGGGATGGTGTACTAGAGAGTGTTAGGCCGTGAGCGGTTTTTCTAGAGGTGGAGATGGTGAGGGAGGCGAGGAGCACTTTCCTCCACTGTGCTCTGCGTAGGGTGTAGAAGATGATATCAGTGCTCGTAGCCCCGTTAGTTAGCGAGAAGTAGGTGTCCACAAACGGGGTTTCTGGGTGGGCCTTCAGGAAGTTGTGTTTGAAGCGTTTGGCGTTTTTTTTGGTGAGCTCGGATGGATAGTTAATCTTGTATGTGTGCTTGCCCATGCGTTCCATAATGGAAGAGGTGTAGGTAGATGAGGTAGATGAGGTAGAGGAGGGGAGGGGAGGGGTGGAGTGTGTGGGTGGGTGGACGCGGTTATAGGGCGGGAGGTATGGAGGGAATAGAGGGGAGAAATAGAGGAGGGGAGGGGAGGGATATAGACCTGTGTTCTTTACAGATCAAAGGCCAGACATTGTTTCTCAAGTAAGTTCCCTGAGAACTGCCTACAATAAATGAAGGAGCAGTGGGCAGGGTGTGCTTAACTGTTCCCGGTAATCATGTGATGTTATTGTCTTTTTCTTACTGTGACTTATTTCTTTCTAGTTTCTCCTGTTTGTCTTTTACTGCCCATATCCTTGCTTGCACTCTCTATTTCTCTTACATGCTCTCTTACTCTTACATGCTCTCTTACTCTTGTTCTTTGTAGAGCGCTGTCATTTTAATTCTGCTGTTATCCCCTTGCCTTGGGCTGATTGTTGCATACCATCAATCCTTCTCCCTATACTCACTGCAGGACTCTTTCTGTCTTTAATCTTAATGTTCAGTGCTCTGTCATTTCCCTTTCAACTGACATGGATTTATCTGGAAACTTGAGAATATAAGTGTCTGATTGCAGTCCTAGACCTTGCGCATTATCAGAACTCCTGCCTGACGATGAGCTCACAATGCGGTGTTGTACACCTCAGCATGGAAGCAATTTGGAGATAGCGGTCGCAGCTGTGACCTCTAGCTTGCTCCATGCTACCCCTTGCACTTACTTTGCGACCCCTGGCCTCAGAGAGGGCAAACCTTTTGCCTCCTCTGATGCCAAGGTTTGCAAAGGAAGTGCCAGGAGTAGCAGGGAGCAAGCTAGAGGTCACATATGTGACCCCTGACTACCTCCAAATAACAACCCTGCACCACACATACAGCTTTTCCTGTTCCAAATCCATCTTATGAGAAACAGTATTTGAAATGGGGCTGGGCACATAATGGTCGAACCATGCACACTCAATAGACTGTTACTGCTAAATAAATAAAAAACAAGCGTTACACATATGAACGCCATTGTTGGGGCTCCAAAACTGCAAGTATATGCCAGGGTGCTTGCTTTTGAGTTGCTTTTCCTCCCTCTGACGTGTCAGAAGGAGCTAAAACATGCACCCTTTGCCTCTCCCTCTGCTTTCAACATAATAAGAGGCTGTGGAGGAGTTATGAGTGGGACAAGGAGGTGTTGTTGCTGTAACTGACCCACACTTAGCCCCTTAATAGCTGTGTATTTGGTGATGAGAGGCTAGTAGTGCAACAACAGTTTCAAACTATTAGGTAAGCAAAGCTCTTTTCGTCCCGTTTACATTCTGAGCATGGCAATTCTTTTTTGCTTCTATTCGGGTCACAAGGAAACATCCAGGTCGCAAAATGAATGCCAGGAGTAGCAGCTGCTACCCTGGTGATAAGTGAACAACGCACATGCGGCAGCCACACCCGTATGTTCTTTGCCGTAGTGTATAGCAGGAAGACTCCCAAGAACCATTAACATAAAACCCCAACCCCCCCCAACTACCCACATCCCACTCTATCATGTGGTAGTCTTGTCGTTCCACCCCCTCCCCCCAATGCAGAGCATGTCTGTCACCCCCACATCATAAACAAATGTCACCTCCTATGCACCGTTTCAGCAGGGCCTTGATTGTGTGGTCATGTGGGTTTCCATATGCACCACTTCAGCAGGTCCTTGATTGTGTGGTTGTGTGGGCTTTGATTTACACAGCTTCTTCAAGGCCCTGGTTGTGTGATCATGGGGTTCTACCTATCCCCAGCCATTGTTCTCAACTAGAGGGGATGGGAGCAGTTCCAGGGCCCCTGGGCATTCACAACTTAGAAGAAAGGTGACAAACCCGAAGGTTTTAGGACATTTAGTATCCATTTCTTCACAAATAGAGCCAAATTGGGCCCTTAAGATGCTCTGGGTCCAAATCCATTCTAATGTTATTACCCCTGGTGTGATCTTCATGTTCTGTGTGGAAGAAAAAAATCACAGTTCACCTCTGTACATTTTAGGACGCTGCTGGTATCAGTATGAACAATGTAATAAAGCATATAGGGTCACTGGGAGCGCTCAATTTAAAGTTCCAAAAGGCTTCCCAATTACAAAATGGATTCTATTCTTATACACTTTCATCGGAATACATTCCAATCAGCAGCAATCTAGTGGCTAATATCTTTCAAAATAAGTATTACTGCAACAGATGCAAATCATCCACCAATCATACATAAAGTATCTTTAAAGTAATTGATGCATCAGCAATAAAGCAATCTCCATATCCGTATACCAACAAAACACACTTTTGTCCATTGATGGAAGTATTACATTGTGTATAGCAGATACGTTCTAGTACGGTCTAGGTGATCCCTTGTTCTATGTCACGGCCTGGTTACTGACAAGTGCTGTGCTGTTAAACGGCAACCCCACTTGATTTCCCATTTCTAACAGGACTATTGTCCCATCTCTAAACTTTTCTCTGCCCATCCTTGCATAATCAAACTTCGTAAGTCAGCAAAGCAACACGATCTAACTGCCCTTTCTGACCACATACCCCATTCTCTGCATGTACCACTGCCTTAGGACTTCAGCACAGCATTGTAGTGCTATGGCACTGTAAATTTCTTCTTCTACACTTCTTCATTTGATCCTTCAGAAAGGATCAATCACTCAGTAATTATCAATACATGAATTTCTTCCTGTTCTGTGTTGTTCTTCAATGTTGCCAACATCCACTATATGTTGCTTTCATTTCCAGTCCCTCAAATTCTTGATGATTTTGTTGAAGCAACGCTTTATAAGACACGTACCCAGCTGAACAATTACTGTAATAGCCATAATTCCTCTGATCACTGGAAGAATTCCCTATAAATTGTAAGTTCCCCAGCTTCCTAACCAACCACTTACTTTTTTCCATAATCCTGATGTTGATGTTTCATCCAGTTTTCCTTCTTCCTTCCTAATAAGGCTTACTATTTTATGGATATTTTCAGAATTGTCAAAGTTGAAGGTACATTATTCTGAACTGATCAATCCACAGACACCCCCCTTGCGGGCTAAAATTAAATCCAATGACGTTCTATTTTGTAGAACAGTTTCTCTAAGGGCATTCATTTATGCTTTCGTTTTGTCCAGGCCCCTACAGTAGAATTAGCTACATTCTAGTTAAAGGTAGACCATTTCCTTATTTCAAATGTTTTCACACCTACCCTGAAAGGAGATATCAGAACTGTCAAAGAATCCTTTTCAGAACCAGTTTGGAGTATTTTCCAGGAAGTTTATTAGTTCTTTATGACCCCAGTTATCTTCAGTGGACAGATCAAAAGCCATCTCTTTTTTTTTTTTAAACCTTTATTGTACCTTTAATTTTCACACAACTGTTGGCCTACAACCCGTGGGGCCGGCCGCCATCACAGTCTTGTATTCACAATGCAGTAATATAAAATTGGAGTCTAAATGCTATTCTCTTGCAGTCCTTATTACCACATAAATTAAAAAGGTACGGTATATTCGATATTCTGCTGATCATTACAGGTTTTTGGTTTTCTATTTTTAAAAAAAAAGAACAATAACAAAAAAGAAACACAAGGAATCACATTACGGTCGTTCATTTTTGGTTATTGGTAGCATTAGCTGAGTTAAGAAGCGCTCCCCCAGTTTCGACTGAACCTGATTCCCTCCAAGACCATGCAAAGACGTGACAATAAGAGTAATCAGGCTCCCTTGGATGCAGCTCCCTTGGTATCTCCCCCTTCGTGTCCCTTGAATTCTTCATCTAAATCCTAGGTCCACCCCGCGTCCCGTGGCCACCCATCCCTTTAGAATCTGTGAGGTCTAGTAGTCCTCTTCCCCTTCCTCATCCGATATTGCTTGATCGTCCTCCAGCAAGGGTTCACAGATCTCCCCCATGTACACATTCCACTGAGTCCACATTTCATTCCATTTCCACGGACAGGCCCGGTTGGAGTACACCGCCCTTTCCGTCACCATCACCCTGTCCATGTTTAGGCACCATTGTGTTTTTGTTGGCACTTCCGCCGCCCCCCAGCGCTGTGCGATGTCTCGTTTGGCTATTATCATGCCCAACGTAACCCAGAGTTGACAGTGCCTGGAAAAATCATTAGAGTCCCAAACATTTAATAGGCACCTTCGTGGGTCGGGGACTAGGGAGGCCTCTAGTGTCTGTGATATCATTCGCATTATTTGCCTCCAATATTCCTGGATACGGGGGCAATCCCATAATGTGTGAAAGAACGTGCCCTCTTCCCCACACCCACGAAGGCAGTAAGGGTGTTGTGCTCTGTGAATGCGGTGTAATGTGGTCCTTGTGTAATATACCCTATGTAAAATTTTCAGTTGTGCAAGTCTTAATCTTACGAAGATACCTACTTCTTTAGGCGACGCCATCGCCTCATTCCATTCGTGTTCGTCCATATCATGTATGTCTCCCTCCCATTTCTCCTTCAATGGAGTCATTGGGTCCGGTAAGTTGTTGAGTAGTTTGCGGTATGTGAGTGATGTTGCGCGCTCAATCATGAAATCTGTGAGGAGGCGGGCCTCAAGCGGGGACGACTCCGGCACTTCCATTTCAGGGGGTATGGCAGCGAGCAGCGCATGCCGTATCTGAACATATCTGTATGATTCCCTCTCTCCCAGGTCATATAGTCCCCTCAATCTGACAAATGGCACCACTTCTCCCCTTTCCCATAGTTTCCCTACTGTAGATATCCCTATAGTATCCCAGTGCGAGAAGCCTCTGCTGTTTCTCAGGTTCCCCAGGGCTCGAGAGTCCCACAGTGGTGTGAGCTTGGTGATTCTCCCCTTCCATCCCAGTGCCGCTGTCGCTGTATGCCATAGCGCTGCAGTAAGACTGGTGGGTCTTTCCAATTTACGCACTTTTCTTTGATCGTATAGCGGAGCCAGTAGGCTATTCACGCCTAGTTGTGCCTATCGGCTTGAAATGCTGGATCATTTTGCGGAGCATGTTTCCATTGGTTAATGGGTTTCAGCTGTGCCACCCAATAGTACAATTTCAAATTAGGCAACGCAATTCCGCCATCATACCAACCCCTGTGTAGTGTGGCCTGCGCAATGCGTGCCGGGAGGTTCCCCCACAAAAGACTTGACACCAATGTCCCTACTTTCCTAAAGTATCTCGGAGCCACTGGATATGGAGTGTTCTCAAGTATATACAGAAAGCGGGGCAGGGACATCATTTTATAAAGTGCAGCTTTCCCCAACAGCGTCAGAGGCAGCCCCGCCCAGAACTTAACATCTTGTTTGAGTCGTTCCATGGGAGGCACCAGGTTTTTATTCATAAATTCTGTTGGGTTCCTTGTAACATGGATGCCCAAGTATTTAAAAGAGGAGCCAGCTGCCCTTAGTGGGCAGTCTGTACTCAGTGCCGGGACCGGACCCTTCAGGACATACATATCCGATTTGTTCCAATTTAGCGTGTAGCCCGAAATCTTACCATGGCCATCACAGAGAGTCAGGAGCGCCGGCACCCTGTGTTCTGGGTCTGTTAGGTAGACCAGCATGTCATCTGAATAGAAGGAAAGCCGGTCTTCCCAGCCCTCCGCCCAGTGTATTCCTTTCAGCAGCGGCGTTCTTATTAAGGTGGCTAGTGGCTCCAACGCAATTGCAAATAGCAATGGTGAGAGGGGGCAACCGTGACGAGTACCCCTTCCCAGAGGGAACGTTCGCGAGATATGGCCGTTTGCCACCACCTGCGCCACTGGGTCAGCGTACAGTAACTTAACCCATGCAATAAACTTGGGGCCAAAGCCCATACAGGCCAGAACTTCAAACAAGTAGTTCCACTCTACGAGGTCAAAGGCCCTCTTCGCATCCAGTGCCAGTATAACTGTTTGTGTAGGGATCGATTCCGCCTTAGCCAGCACCCCATGCAATCTGCGCAGATTTAGCGCCGCATTCCTATGAGGCATAAATCCGGATTGATCCGGGTGTATGAGGTCGGGCAGATGAGGTACAAGTCGGGCCGCCAGGAGTTTGGCGAGGATTTTGACTTCTCCATTGAGTAGCGAGATAGGGCGGTATGAGGAACAATCCTCGGGCGGTTTCCCCGGCTTGGGGATTGCTATTATAGTGCCAGTCTCTGGTCTGGTGGAAGTATTCCCTTCTCCAAACACTCCTTGTACATTGCCAGTAGATGTTTACTTAGCCTCTCCGGCGTTGTCTGGTACCATTCTATAGGAATGCCATTTGGACCAAGCGCCTTACCTGGGTTCAGAGCACTTATAGCCAATTGGATCTCTTCCGTGGTTATGTCTGCATCTAACTCTGCAGCAGTCTCTGAATGAAGCGTCTGGACCTCAATCGGCTCTAATGCCGCCCTAGCCATTTCCGCTGTTACTACCCGTTCCGGGGTGTATACCTCTTCGAAGTGGGCCGCGAGTGTCTCGACTATTTGTTCCGGGTTTGTATGTATCTCTCCTAGTTTGTTGCTTACTTGTTGTATACCTCTGGAACTGCCCCCCCTCTTGTCCAGCCATGCCAACATCTTACCCGCCTTGTCCCCTACCTCATAAATCCTATTCTGTGTGTCAGTGATATGCCCCTTAACCTGATTCCGAACATGATCCGTGTACATTTGTTGTTGGAGGTGCAGTGCATGAGACGTGTCTGGAGTGGGGTGTGTTATATGCGCTGCTGACAAATCCCGCAATGTTAATTCCAGTCTGACTAGTTCCTGTGCTTTCTCCCTTTTGTAGCCTGTGATCGAGTTTATGGCTTGACCCCTTAATACCGCCTTATACGCTTCCCATATAACCTCTGAGGAGCGTACCGAGTTTACATTTTCGGCGAAGTACTGTGTCGTCGCCTTTTTAAGAGCTCTCCGAACCTGAGGGATCTTAAGGTATGTAGCCTGTATCGGGTATATACGTTTGCAAGACTTCTGTTGAGTGGAAATTGTTAGGGTGATCGGGGAGTGGTCTGATATTCCCCTTGGATGAATTTCTATGGTGTCTACGTGTTGGATACCATTACCCAGGGCTAAGAAATGGTCAATTCTCGACATGCTGCCATGTACAGTTGGAGTGGAAGGTGTATTGCCTTGCCTGGGGGTGTGTATGTCTCCATATGTCGATTAGACCCATAGCTGTCAAAAAACGCTGGATGCGGGAGGGCCCTCCAGTGGGTGTCACCGTCGGGAACCTATCCAACTACGAGTCTACAATGGCGTTGAAGTCTCCCCCAAGAATAACATCCCCCTCGGGAAGAGTCAGTATAGATTCTTGTAATTCCGGGAGCTTCACTGAGTGGAGCGCTGGGGGAATGTACACCGAGACCAACGTAAGGAGTCTACCCTCCCACTGTCCCTGCAGGGCGGCGAAACACCCTTGTCCGTCAGTCTTAGTGTTCAGTGGAATGAATTGCGAGGATTTCTGAATTAAGATGCCAGTCCCTCGTGACCCTGACGTAAATTCTGAATGAACTATCATTTTGTACCCTCTCCTATCCATTGCTTTGGATGCCCCCCGTTAAATGTGTCTCTTGCAGGAGTGCTATGGCGGGTTTCTGCCTCTTCAGTGCGGTTAACACCAGTCCACATTCCACTTTATCTCCCAGCCCTCTTACATTCCATGTCAGGACACGCAGGGGGGAACCCCGCATTTGCGACTCAACCCCCTCCGTTCTAAGTGTTGGGTCGTCTGCCATATGTAGTTATGTAGTCATGTGCGTGTCTATCATGATTCGTGTCGTGAACGCTTTGTCTCAACCCATTCGCTAGATGGCGTAGATTCAGAACATCATATCTAGACCTTATTTGTGAATTCCAAACTTTTGCTAAGCATCCAGAATGCGAAACATTATTCCTCGGCCATGCATGTGTCTTCCGAACAACTCCAAAACAACCCTCCCCTCCACCCCCCCTCCCTGCCCCCCTGCTTAACGGACTTCCAGCTGCCCGCCTCCCCAACTGAGCAGAGTGCTTAACCCATCCCAGAAACAGAGTACTTGCGTGTTGGGGGAGAGCGTCTCCCCGAGCAGGCGGCATCCCTGCTCTCATCCGGGGCTAACCAGGCCAGCGTCCAGCCGCGACTGCAAAATACTAGTTCCAGTAACAAAAGACAGCAGTCACTTTTGTCCCATTCAACCCGGGTCATTCTTCTCCGTCAGCTTCCGTGAGTTCATGTGTCGGGGACCGTACCGTGCCCCCTCTGCCTGATGTCTGCGACCCTGTCCGGCTGTCATCTCGGTGTCCGTGGTTCGTTCTATGGGTTTTGCGAGGCTGTCCCGCGGTGCGCCATCCTTCAAGCCAGTCCCTGGCCGCATCGGGGGTGTCGAAGACCAGACCTTTTTATCAGCTACCACCCGGAGTCGGGCTGGAAAGAGCATTGAGTAGGGCAATTCTTTTTCTCTTAACGGCTTTTTTACCTGAAGAAAAGTCCTCCTTCTCCGTGATACTTCCGCCGTGTAGTCTGGGGAAAAAGGACACCCTAGAGTTCTGGATTTGAATGGCCGGCGCCACTCTAGCCGCCTGTAGAATAGCGTCCCGGTCACTGAAGTTGAAGAGTCTCGCTAGTATCGGCCTCGGCGAACCTCCTGGTTTCGGCTTCCCCCTGGTACTCTATGGGCCCTTTCCACAGAGAAGAAATGCGAGAGTCCTTTGGGCTGGAGCTGATTTTTGATCATATTTTCCACATAGAGGTCCATAGCACCTGTTTTCGGTCTCCGGCACACCCAAAATTCCGACGTTGTTCCTCCGTGAGCGCCCTTCCTGATCGTCCAGTTTTTCTCTAAGTGTTTTGTTGTCCGCTTGCAATTTTCCCATTTCTATTTGTAACTCAGACACATCCTCGACTAAGGATTTGGTCACAACTTCGACTTGTTTTACTCTTTCATTCATCTTCTGAAGGTCTGCGCGTATTAGGGTTACTTCAGTCGCCGTCGCCCCCACTGTCTCCTGTACCTGAGCCAAGGCTGCCAGGACATCTTCCAGTGTGGCTTTCTTTGTCCCTTCGGCTTCCGCCGTCCTCCCCGCGGACTTGCGTTGATCCAGGGGGGGAGTCTGCTTGTCATAGGCAAATTTATCAAGCTTGGCCTGTGTGGAGCTGTGCCTGGGGCCTCTGTTCGCCATACTGTATGACTTACGATGGCTCTTGTCACCAACAGGGCGTGCTGCCCGTCCAGGGATGGAACACCACTCAATTCTCCTAGGTGGTATCTGCGTTAGACCGCCGTAACCAGTATAAGTTCGGGCCGGGCCCTCCACGAGGTGTCCGCCGCCGGGGTGCCCCTTCCACCCCCCACCACGTGTCCAGCACTATGCACCCCGTCCGCTGCTCCTCAGTATTTTCCGGGGGTCGTAAGTCTTCTGTTTAGAGGAGTAGGCACATCCTATTGTCCCCGCCGGCTGAAGTACTTGCCGATGTGTGTACACGTCACCGGTACCTGTAGTCGCCCGGTGGGCCGATGTTTCGTATGCCCGGAGCGCACTTCCCCAGATCCTTTTTCCCCAACTATTATGCGGTCAGGCACCGCCTCGCTTCCAGCAGTAGGGGTGGGGGGGTGGGGGGGGGGGGGGGGGGGTTGCAGCCGTCCCGAAGCTCGTCGTGCCCCTCTGATGTTACGACCCGGAGGTCTGCGGGGAGCGCGGACCGCTCTTATTGCCACCCGGTGCTTTCCTCACAGTTGCGTCTCCTCAGGGTTCCAGGCACAGGGGTCTAGTGCTTGCCTGTTCGGTTGTTTTGGTCGGGACGATTCCGCCTCCCAAAATGGCGGTTCCACACCTGTGTTGCGGCGTCTACCGCGGAGTCTTATCGCCGTCCCTCGTGGCGGCGCCAGACAGCCTGACCACCCGCAAGCCACTCCGATGGTTCTGGAGGTCTCCCCGGGCCTTTCCGACGTGTCCGCCGATGTTCCGTCACTTCCGGCGATCGGCGCCCGCCGAAGCCTCACTACCGCCCGGGCTCTGTCTGCACTCCACACCGCTGCGCTGAGGAGGATATTAGGCCTCTCCCTTCCCCTTGCTGTTCCACTGAATGCCGGGCCGCCGCTGCCTTGAAATTGGTCCTCTGGTTGCCGCTCGGTCACCAGACCCGATGTGCCCCGTCTGGATGATAAATTTATCGGATGTAACCTGCGGATTTATGCAGGATGCCGCCTTGCAGCGGGAGCCTCCCTAAGTTGCTGCCGCCATCGATGGCTGCTAGCCACGCCCCCCAGCCATCTCTCTTTTGACGATGTATTTGGATGCCTGCTGTCAGGACGGTGATCTCCAAATTCACCTTATTAATGCTCACTGCTAGCAGTATATCCACAATTGTAGGCTCCCGAGGAACAAGTTGCACAAGGGCCCCTCAGTCATGACTTTAGGGTCATTTTTTTAAGTCTAGTAATAAGAAAGCGTGTTTGTTCAGCTTGTTCTGTTGGGCCTGGGTGTCCCCTCCTCAATTGCCCAGTGGGGAATCCAGGCATGGAGAAATACTCTGCAGTGTGAGACACCCCACACAGACTGACCCACTTTCTTCAGGAGCTCGCCAGTGCCCACCAGCCCACTACACAAACACTGAGGGTTGTTCCTTAAACATGTTGGGGCTGTGCTGTCACCTGCTCAATTGCGCATGGGTGGTATATCTTGCTCAGTAGAGCCCATCCGTTTCTAACACACAGCCACCACCCATGGCAGTACTTTGCAGCCCTCCAGTTTGCCCCATCCACCATGGCCTCATTTACAGGACAGAACCCATTTCGGCCCACTCTTGGGGTAACAGCAATCACTTGCTGGCATTGGTGTGCCAGCCCTTAAGTGGCTAATGCAATAGAGCCCTACCACCCCATACATGCGGCGCTGCAGAATAATTTGGGGAAGAGGGTCAAAGGTCCACAGATTGAGGCCCCCCTCTCTTCTGTCCCACACACATAAGGAAAGACTTTGTACCATTGTCTTCAGACTCTGATATCTCTGTTGATGGGTATGCCTCCACAAGAGTCAATATTTAGTAATCGGGATGAGGATTGCGTCACTGAGCAGAAAACATGTGTCTTCCGTTTGAACCAGGCCACCACATCTATGGAAGTGTGTCAAATGTAAGTATGAATGTGGGAGAGGGCATTACCCCATGTGTTTGCTCCTGTTAGTACTTTAGTCTTTGGGCTTGCTTCCAGTGCCCATCATGAGCCTCTTGCCATACATTAATGGTGCAGTTGTACATTTATTTGTGTTATAATTGGAATTCGGAAGATGCTTGGCAGAGAATGTAGAACCTACTCAATGGAACTGGTCGGATTTTGTTGGATTTATTTGCTTTGAAAATAAGCATTTGCCTGTCCTGCTACAGAGTAAACATATTTTGTTACACATGAATAATAGCAACGGTTCTGAAAAGTACTGACATTTCCACATAATTAATTTCTTCCCTCTGGTACAGTTGGTCACCCTCGACACATTACCAAAGCCCACCTGCTATCCCAGCCTTAGCTTTTATTCGCGAAGTGCTTACCATTAAGCTATAAATCCACAGAAAGTTTCTTCTTGTGAGAGATCACATAGGAGAGTTATGCACATTCCGAAGCTTCTTGGTGCTCAGTATTTCAATGGAAGAGAAAGATTTCTCCATTTGGAAGGTTTTATTAAAAACTGCTTCTTACATGTGATGTTGGGAGAAAAACTGAGATGTTGCCATTTGCAGTATGATGGCCCCTAAAACAAAAGTCTTCTCTTGCCTCCCGCACAGGCTGTACACACAGAGTGCCTACAAGAATGAGCTGCTGACCACAACAGTTCCAGAAATCCAACGCACCAACCTAGCCAATGTAGTGCTGCTGCTAAAATCCTTAGGAGTCCAAGACTTATTGCAGTTCCATTTCATGGACCCACCACCTGAGGATAACATGCTGAATTCCATGTATCAGTTGTGGATCCTGGGAGCAATGGACAATACAGGTAGAAATATCTTTGTGGTAAATGAGCATAGACTAGGTTGGCAAATGAGCGTCTTGAAGCTGTTTTTTACAGTAGACTTTTATGCACAGAGAGAGATAACATGGAGGGAAGATGAAACGTGTGTGGAATTTAATGGCAAAGATGCCTATATTTGTTTTTCATAAAATTGGAGTCTGCGTATTCAGTCATTTGCATCGAACAACCTATTTTACAGGGACGCGTTAGTTGGTGGCTTGGGTAATATGAGGACAAAGTAAATAAATTAGACTGAAGAAGAGAAAGAATATGTTATATAAAACCATCTTCGGTTGCAAGGTGTTGGAAGAGAGCATGAACTGATGGTTTTGGGACAGAAGTACAATGAAATGGATGCTGTTGAGAAGGCACACTTCATTAAAAAGAAATGTTGGTTTTGCCACAGGTCGTTAGAATCCACTTGGCTACTATATTTTGTATGTTGTTCTGCCATGCAGTGATACTCTGTTACACATGGTAGTGTCCCTTGTATCCCCCTTAACTGTACATTGTTTGTGTGTTTTTTCACCAGGGAGCCTAACTGCAACTGGGCGGCTGATGGTGGAGTTTCCTTTGGATCCAGCCCTTTCCAAAATGCTGATTGTGTCCTGTGACATGGGCTGCAGCTCTGAGATTCTGATTATTGTTTCCATGCTTTCTGTGCCTGCTATCTTCTACAGACCTAAGGTAAAAGGTTACTCAAGTGTGAGCTCAGTGCAGATGGGGAAATGTTAGGTAGCCTTCTTGTAGACTTTTTGTGGTAAATGGCAACGGTGATGTTAGTGAGTTTTAACACTAAGAGCCTGATTTAGATTTGGCCAGACAAGTTACTCCATCACAAAGGTGACTGATATCCTGACCGCCAAAATGTAAATACCATAGGATAGTACGGGATTTATATTTCGGCGGACGGGATATCTGTCTCTGTTGAGACGGAGTAACCTGTCCGCTGAAATCTAAATCGGACCCTAGGACCGTACTGGATTAGAGATAAATATTGAGTCACTTCTTGGAAGAAGTATTTAATTTTTATACTTAACCAAACCTAGTATGGTATACTGTTCTTTATGTGACACTTCTCGGAATGTCTCATATTCCTGTCTAGAGCAGTTTCTGCATTGTGGTCAGAGTGCGTGTTGGACTGGGTAGTAAGTTCTGCTCAGGGTGGGTTCACCTGCTAAGTAGTGCCCAGCTGATCCATATGTTCACATGATTCCTGCTATCAATTTTCCTACAGCAGAACTAACTGGTTTGTTTTAATATATTCTTCTACGCAGGGCCGTGAGGAAGAAAGTGATCAGATCAGGGAGAAGTTTGCCATTCCTGAGAGTGACCACCTGACCTACCTGAATGTGTACCTACAGTGGAAGAACAACAACTACTCAACCATCTGGTGCAATGAGCATTTCATTCATGCGAAAGCCATGAGGAAGGTGAGAGATGTAGCGGTGGGACAGCTTTAAGGATAAAACCTAAGTAAGAGTATAAAAAAAAGTAGGACATCATTAGGAGTATCCTATTTTTAACAAATCTCTTGCAGAAACCTGTTTGGGCAGGGCTCAGAATCATAGTTGTTTTTAAACAGATTTAATTGGTTTTGAAATCCGAACATAGCCTGTGGAGGCAAATGCACAAGTAACACAGCCATAGGGAACTCCCTGCGCTTGTACCCCTGCCCTAACCCCATCACCCACAGATGATCTATAAAAGCAACATCTCTGAGAACAGCATTTCAGGAGGCCGGCTTAGTATATGGTGCACACTAATTTAAGTGAAGCACCTTGCACTAGTCCAGACAACCCTATTGGTGTTTTTAGTAGTCTTAGACGGCCATAGAAAGTTCTTTAAGTGATAGCAGCCTTCAGGCTTAGTCCAGAAGGAGTGTTAAACAGCTTTATTTCATCAGAATTAATCATATAGTGTAGGTTAAACAAACCACACAGTGTAGGTATAAAAATAGTTATATTTATTATGCATGCTCACTAACACGTTGGTATGTCTCCTACCCGGTGATATCAACACAATATATACAATATTTCAACTGTAAACAGGTAAGTAAGCGCAAATACACAGTGGTCTCTGGGGGGGATCAGTCCATATACTAAAGAAGTGGACTGCGAACTGCTACCAAAGTCAGGACTTGGACCAGAAGACTCAGAAGAGCTGGGGACCCAAGGAGCTACCCGAGCGAAGTTCCCAGGAACCCCACAGAGGCTGTGTGCAGAGTGGAAACACAGCGGCATACTCAATGCAAGTCAATGGGAGAGTCACAGTTTCCGTTTTCAAGAAGGACCCTTCCCAGTGGACCCTGAAGAAACCTTCTGGAAGATGTAAGGCTGGAGAGTCACATCACCTGTGGATACCCCAGGAACCAGAATACCTACACAAGAGAAGCCGGGTACATCGGTGCAAAGTGATGTCGGAAACTGCTGTAGGCCACAAAGGAGAACTTCAGAAAAGATGCCACTAGCGAAGGTGAAAGAGTCTGGTGGAATCCAAGAATGGCATATTGAAGAGTAGTACCTGCAAGCAGAGGGGACAGAGTCTAAATCGGAAGTGACCAGGTGACACAGAAGACCAATGACCGATGATGGAAGATACAGTAGTGATGACAGGGACTCTGACGCTGCATCTGTGAGGACCAGGTGATGCTGTGTAAGACCAGGAGCCATTCACGAGCTGTCCTATGAAAGAAGTCAAGAATCAGGGGGTCGGTTTCAGGCGGTAGCACTGACAAGCCTTGGCAGCAGCAACAGACTTGGTAAATGGAAAAATGTGCAGTGTTGGGACCAGTAAGATCCAAGGGACTCACCAAGTGCAGAAGAGACAGAGCAGGCCCGAGCAAGCAGGGGAGCCCACTGAAGCCAAAGAAGACCCTCAAGGGGACCCATAGGCTGAAGGCACAGGAGCCACAAGAGGACCTTGAGCAGCTCACCAAAGATGCAGGCCCATTGTGCAGAGGATGTGGTGAGGACGAAGATCTTGGAAGGAAGAGATGCTGAAGGCAGGAGCTTTTATTAGCCTGAAGATCTCTGAAAGACCGAGTCAACAAGCCTTGGCAACAGCAAGTTGACGTGGTGCACATGGATCCTGTTCCAGCGGTTCTGACCGGAGCTACTTGCCTCAAACTTGCTATGGGGACAGGTGAGGCCTTGAAGGAGGTGCAGAACCTCTACCTCTGTTGCTGAGCCTGATGGAGTCCGTGGGACGTCAGGAGCAGCAAACTGGTCAGCTTTGTTGGGGTGCGTGCTGATGCAGGGGAGTGACTACTTCACTCCAAGGCAGATTACTTTGGGTGTCCTTGATTCCCACAGGTCTGGAACGGAACCTGGATGGAGCACAGGCACAAATGACGCAGAAGACTGGCAGCATGACGAGACCAAGGTGCGCAGACGGTTGAAGTTGAAGTGGTTTTAGGTTTGAATCTTGTCCCACAGTGAATCTGAAGAGCCACCCACAGGTAAGCCCTTAAGTACCCCAGGGAAAGGGTTGGGACAATTCAAGGGTCCCTCCCAGAGGATCAAGAACTGCCTTTATTCATGCAGTTGACTCACTTTTTGAATTCTCTACGATCAAGTCAGATTTTACCCTATCTGAAAGAAACAGGTTAGTTTTAGATTCCTTACCTTAGAATATCCCCAGGCGTCAGACTGGATCCGGAAACCTTTGCGTCGCAGTACCCTCGCGTGATGGTAGGCGTCGTCTGCGGCTCCGCATCCGTCGTCGGCGCCGGGATGACGTCGCCGGAGTACTTGAACACCGCCCTCGCGCGCTGACGTCAGTTCTTCTTTTTTCCGCGCCAGCAAGCGCCGATCCGTAAAAAGTGGTACCCTTAGTCAATTTTTGACTAAACTTTTTCGATCATTTCTGATCTTTCTTCGAAGTCGAACGACTCCGACGGTGCCGGTAGGGATGCCTGGGTTCAAGCCCTGCGTCGACTGCAACCCACTGATGTCGGTTACCGACCCCCATCGCCGGTGTCTACATTGCCTGGGGCCCAACCACGATGACAAGTCGTGCCCCGACTGCCGGGCCTTGACGTCGAAGGCTAGGCGGGAGCGATCCCGCAAGCGCCTCGAGCCCCGGTAGTCGGCCCGCGCCGTTCGAGGTCCCTGAAGGAGGTGGAGGAACCAGTCGCGGGGCCAAAGTCATCACAGCTCGGAGAGTCGACACCACTCCTCGGACTCCAAGTCCTCAGGTAAGAGAATCAAGAAGTTGAAGAAGCGACATCGCTCTTCTGACTCCCACCGACGCTCGCGGGACGCGGGTTCGGGCGACACTGCTCGCACGGCTCTGCTGCAGGCGTCGCGGCCTGCTCCATACCCGCCAGTCCCTGGGCAGAACGCGACGCCGGAGGAGATCTATGCCTTCCTCACGGCCATGAGGTCGCTCACTCCTCCGTCTGGTTCCTCGGTGCCTTCGGGCCCGCGGTCCCGACTGGGAGCCCAAGCGGGCTGGGTGCTTCGGCCCCGGCGCCATCAGGTGCTTTGGCCCCGGCGGCGACTCTGGTCCCGGCGCCGCAGGGCCCCCACTGGATCCGGGTCATCGCCGGTCGACCTTACGACCTCGCCGGCGCCGGCCCCTAGGGTGTCACCCCCGATGCCTTTCCCGAACGACGTCGTCCCCGGTCCCCCCCTCGACCTGGTTCCAACGCTGGAGCGGCGCTGCTCGACGCCGCGTTCGACGTAGAGAGAAGACTTTTTCTTTTATGATCCGGCCCCATCATTTGACCCTGAGTACCAGGAGATGGGTGGCGAGGCGGATTGGGAGGGGTCTGAGGACCCTCTGGCACGTGAGTGCCAGTCTTATCAGGACTGGGCAGGTGAGCTAGGGGATGCCAGTGGTTTGGACACTTCGCCAGACACTGGTTTGGTCTCCCCTCCGACCGTGGCTACGGAGGAGGGGGCTGCCTATAGTGTGGTGTTGACGCGGGCGGCCAAGGCCTTATCCCTTGAACTCCCCGTTGCGGCCATGAGGACTAACCTCCTCCCTGAGGTCCTTAAACCGCAGGCAAGCTCTTCTGAGCCTCTGTTGCCGTTTAATGAGCCCTTGTCTGACGTTCTTCTGGGCACTTGTCCAAGCCCGCTACAGGTCCCCCTGTAGATAGGAACGTGGCCAGACGCCACCGCCCGGCTCCGGGCGACCTTTGCTTCCTGTCCACCCACCCCACTCCCGAGAGCCTGGTCATACAGGCCTCTAACTCCCAGACCGCATTCCCGACGGCTCCCCCCGATCGGGAATCCAAGAGGTACGAACAGTATGGTAAGAACATGTTCTCCTCACTGAGTTTGGGGTTGCGGTCAGTTAACACTGCGTGCCACTCTGGCCGTTATACCCACTCTCTGTGGGACACGGTCGCGGACGTGCTGCCACAATGTCCGGAGGAGGCCCGGACTAAACTCGCCCAAGCCCTTGCGGAAGGTCGAGATGCGGCACGGTATTCCATCCGGTGTGGACTGGATACAACAGACTCGCTAGGTAGGGCGATGGCAACGACGGTGGCGATTCGTCGCCACGCCTGGCTGAGGTCCGCTAACTTTTCGTCACCCTTATGGACATGCGATTCGTCGCCACGCCTGGCTGAGGTCCGCCAACTTTTCGTCACCCTTATGGACATGCCGTTTGATGGCCGTCGCCTCTTTGGCAACAAGGACTCCAGGGCTACGGGCAAGTCCTTGGGCCTGTCGGCCCCGCGCTAGCAAACTGCTGACTTTCGCTCCTTTCGTGGCCAAGGAAGGGGCGCCCCCTCACGTCCTGCCAGCCACCGGCCGCAGTCTAACATCCAGCGCGGTGGCGGACGTGGTAACCTCCATGGCGGTGCTCGGGGACAACAGCGAGGCCAGTCCACATCCACAAGCCCTCCTAGTCCGAGCTTTCAGGCCCATTCGACCCCAGTGGGGGCAGGGTTCGCCATCACCTCCTCCACTGGCGCTCCATCACATCGGACAGGTGGGTGCTGCAAATCGTCCGAAGGGGCTACTCCCTTCCCTTCGAGGCGACCTCTCCAGCCATGCCACCGCAGTACCACCGCGTGTCGGGGGATCCATTGCAACTTCTGCAAGAGGAAGCTATGGCCCTTTGGCTAAAGGGGCCATCGAGCGCGTTCCTGGGCCAGAAGTAGGGTGTGGTTGCTACGCCCACTACTTTCTGGTTCCCAAGAAGGGCAAAGGGGGTCTACGCCCTATCGGGGACCTGCCGAACGTCAACGGCTTCCTCCGGAAGGAGCAGTTCAAGATGCTGAGACTGGCTCAGGTCCTAGCTGCCCTGGACCAGGGAGACTGGGTGGTAGCGTTCGACTTGCAGGACGCTTATTTTCACATCCCCGTCCTGCCGGCCCACCGGTGCTACCTGCGGTTCACGGTAGGCCACAGGCACTTTGTTTACCATGTTCCCCTTCGGCCTTACCAGCGCCCCACGGGTGTTAACGAAAGTGATGGCGGTGGTCGCAGCTCATCTGCGCAGGTTAGGGGTTTCAGTCTTCCCCTACATCGACGACTGGTTGTTGAAGGCGGGCTCTCCCCAGACAGTCGTCAGCCACCTCCAGACTACGGCCGGCCTCCTGCACCTGCTGGGGTTCTCCATCAATGTGCCGAAGTCACACCTGTGTCCCTCTCAGAAGCTCCTCTTCATCGGAGCGGTTCTAGACTCGGCGCACTTCGGGTTTATCGTCCCAAACAGCGGGTTCGGGATATTCAGGCTCCGATTCCGATTTTTCAGCCGTTATCCCGGATCTCGGTCAGGTTGACGCTGCGGCTTCTGGGGCTGATGGCCTCCTGCATCCTTCTGGTGCATCACTCCAGGTGGCGGATGCGGGCTCTGCAGTGGGACCTGAAGTTTCAGTGGGCCCAGCATCAGGGCAACTTGTCCGGCCATGTCTTGATCTCGGAGGGCACTGCAAGACAGTTGCAGTGGTGGCTCACGGATTGCGATTGGGTTAGCGGCAGATTCCTCTCCCTACCCCAACCGGAGCACGTAGTTGTGACGGACGCGTCCCTCCAGGGCTGGGGCGGCCACATGGGAGAGGTGGAGATCAGAGGCCTCTGGTCTCCGGCGGAGTCCCGGCTCCACATCAACCTTCTGGAGCTGCGGGCGACCCCGCTTGCACTGAAGGCATTCCTCCCCTCTGTCCGGGGAAGTGTAGTGCAGGTGTTCACTGACAACACCACCGCCATGTGATACTGCAACAAACAGGGCGGGGTGGAGTCGTGGACCCTTTGCCAGGAGGCTCTGCGCCTCTGGCAGTGGCTGGAACATCAGGGCGTGACCCTGGTGGTTCAACACCTGGCAGGTTCCCTGAACGCCAGGGCGGACAAACTCAGCCATCGGTGCATGATGGATCACGAATGGCGTCTGAACTCTGACGTGGGGCAAGGCCTCTTTCAGCAGTGGGGAGAGCCTTGGTTAGATCTATTCGCCACAGAAGAGAACGAGCAATGTCATCAGTTCTGCGCGTTGAAATTTCTAAGGCGGCACTCGCTCAGAGATGCTTTTCATCGCGAGTGGAGCTGTGGTCTGTTGTACGCCTTTCCGCCTATACCACTTCTGCCCAGAGTGCTGAAAAAGATCAGACGCAACCGGGCCCAAGTCATCCTGTGGCTTCGGACTGGGCACGAAGATACTGGTTTCCCGAGCTACTCAGTATGTCAGTCGGTCCCCCGATTCGCCTGTTTCTTTAGGAGGACCTTCTGTCGCAGCAGCAGGGGACGGTCCTAAACCCGAACCTGTCCAGTCTCCACTTACATGCGTGGAGATTGAGCGGCGGCATTTGAGGCCATTTGTTTAGCCTCCTGAAGCCAGGCGTCCCTCTACAAAATCGGTGTACGCCTGCAGGTGGAACAAATTTGTGGCATGGTGCACAGCAAAGGCTATGGATCCCCTTTCTGCCCCTCTTTAAGAGGTTCTCCTCTTTCTTCTTTCTCTTGCCCTGCAGGGCTCTGCTCTGGGCACTCTGAAGGGCTACCTCTCTGCCATTTCCGCCTTCGTAAGGCTCCCTGACCAGCCCTCTTTGGTCAAGGCCCCAGTTGTAAATAGGTTTTTGAAGGGCATCACTCATATGTTCCCTCCTGTTCCTTTCGTGATGCCTCAGTGGGACTTGAACCTTGTTCTGACTTTTCTGATGTGCGATCCCTTCGAGCCACTTCATAACTGTCCTCTTCGTCTCCTTACTCTTAAGACTGCATTCCTGGTTGCCATCACCTCTGCCAGGAGAGTGAGTGAGCTCCAGGCTCTTTCTTCTAAACCTCCTTTCCTTTCTGTCCATCCGGACAAAGTTGTGTTGCGGACGCGACCCTCTTTCTTGCCCAAGGTAGTCACAGCCTTCCACATCGGGCAGTCCATCACCTTGCCCACCTTCTTTCCGCCTCCGCATCCCTCAAATGATTAAGAGAGGCTCCATCGTCTGGACCCAAAACGTGCGCTCTCATTCTATCTGGATCGAACACGCTAGTTCCAGGTGGATGACCAACTCTTTGCTGGTTACGTGGGCGCTAAGAAGAGTCGGGCGGTGCACAAGCGAAACCATTTCTAGATGGGTCGTCTTGTGCATCAACTCTTGTTACTCTCTGGCTAGAAAGGAGCCTCCTGTGGGGCTACGTGCACATTCCACTCGGGCCACGGCGGCTACTACTGCCCTGGGTCGGGGAGTCCCCTTGCAGGACATCTGTCAGGCAGCTACGTGGGCCTCGCTGCACACGTTCGCAAGACACTACTGCCTGGACAGCCAAGTCCGGAGAGATGGCTTTTTCGGCCGTTCCGTTCTCCAGGACTTTCTGGTGTGGTCATTGGTTCGCAGACCCACCACCGGGGTTGGTATTGCTGGGGTATCTATTCTAAGGTAAGTAATCTAATACTAACCTGTTTCTTTCAGATGCACAAGTTACTTCCCTTCGGTAACGATATATCTTTAAGAAACAGTAGTCAGGATTAGATTCCTTACCGCCCCACCCATCCTCCCTGTTCTGCGAACCGATATCTAGGGTTAAGGTTCACCCCTTTCAGAGCCCTATTTTCTTGGCATCAGTGTTGGTTTTTATCATGGCTCTGCGTTTCTGGCACGGAAAAGCTGTGTATAAGAACTGACGTCCGTGCGCGAGGGAGGCGTCTAAGTACTCCGGCAACGTCATCCCGACGACGGACGTGGAGCCGCAGACGACGCATACCGAAGCGCAAGGGTACTGCTACGCAAAAGTTTCCGGATCCAGTCTGACGCCTGGGATTATTCTAAGGTAAGGAATCTAATACTAACTACTGTTTCTTACAGATATATCGTTACCGAAGGTAAGTAACTTGTGCATTAGGTGACTTATCCTGTAGCGTACAGAGCTCCTTGGAGTTGCCAGGTAGTGTGTGGCGCTAGAACGGGGCCTGGAATGTGCCTCTTGCCTGCTGCTCACAAGAGGCCCCGCACTGGAGGGGTAGCTGCAGGCCTCCTAGTTGGATTACAATGGGTAAAGACAGACCGCCACGGCTACGGCCTCTAACACCATTACCCAATACACTGCTCCCCGACAGTCTTTCCAACTGCTTGTCCGGCAGGAGGGAGTGGAATGGACTGCAGCTTCTACGGAACGTGAAGGTCATCTTAAGCTGATCTCCGAGCAGCTATTCATGGGTCTTGCACTACCCTGGAGCATAAGATTGAGACTGTGTCTATTGATATGAATTTGTTCAGAGCAAACTTACTTAAAGTAGCTGAGAAAGTAACTGCAGCAAAGGTAATTATTGAAATGCTCCAGGGAGAGGAGGTGGCTCTATAGCAGCAAATATCCAGAATGCAAATAGCACAGTCACCAAGGGGAGGCTAATGCGGAGGACCGCTCTCGACGCTGTAACATTCACCAGCTGGGCTTCGAAGGTGAGGGTGGGAGGTACTTCAGCTGAAAGTTTCCTAGAACTATGGGTGCGACAGAGATTGAAACCACTGGGCATTCTTTGTGATTGAGAAAACACACTGTGCGTTAGTGCCGCTTCCACCTTCAGAGGCTTCCGCCCTGGTCATTATAGCAAAAATGTTGAATGATAGAGACAGGGACTGTACCTACAGGCTGCTTGGGAACAAACCATACCGGAAATACGACAATCACACAATTGCAGTATTTCTGACTATACCTGGAGATTTCAGGAACAGCAAACATTGTTTCTGGAAGTAAATCAGTAATTGCGAAATATGAACCTGAAATATATGCTGCTTAATCCTGCCATGTAAAAACACTAGGAGTATAACCCATAGACCAGGTTGAGATGTGGGTAGGTACACAAAAAGAAGCAACAATATCTCAACTGGTAGCATTAAGGGAGTCCAGTAAACCAGTATGTGCAATACATTACAAGGAAGGAAGAAGGGAGACTCTTTATACGTTTTTGAAATGTGCACATGGCATCATATAATTAAAGTAACAATTAAAACGGTACAGTTGTAACAGCACTGTAGGCATAGAATGCAAAGGGAGCCCGAATTAGACTTGGTGCAAAATTGTGCTCATGACACACAAAAGTGGTGACGCAAGTTACAATGTCAAAACAGCGAAAGGCGCACGGTGACAAAATTGTGAAATAGGTACAGTGAACTATGTGGTTCAAAGAAACGATTTACAATGATTGGATATGTAATGACTGAGCGATTTAATTGAACCACAAGAGGTTTTGCGCCATCAGTTGCGCTGACGGGTCGACAACGTTGTGATCCTAGTGATTCAGGATCATCTTCAGGACCGGGTTGCCGGATGGGTAGTGTTTAGGAGAGCAACACGAGTGCCACAGGGTCGGGCTTCAGACCTCTGGGCTGGGATGCCGTGAGCGAGGATCGGCGTAGACGGTACTTGGAGGCGTTTGATTCTGAAGCCTATCTGGGACCCAGGATTTGGGTGCGGTCGGGTAAATAGTTAGGCGTGGAGTTAATCCAGCAGGTAGGGCGAAGCTCCGGTCAGCGTAGAACAGCCACAGTGATACCAGTTGAGATATTGTTGCTTCTTTTTGCTTAATCCTTCCAAGCTTAAGGTCCTGTCTAACGGGAAGGCACACTTTTTTGAGCACCTGGACTGATTGGATATATGGGAGAAAGTTCTGGCTTGAGCTTGGGGGACAGGGAAGCACCGGGACACTGCCGGAGTGGGAAACCTGAAGGGGTTGATCCAGAAGACTTGGTTCGGATATGCATAGGGTTATGATACAGGAAGGTGGTATTATGCAGGTGACTGAGACTGAGTCTGACCTGCCTACACCTGCCTTGGATATCCTTGTACCATCTACTCAGTTTACCCATGCTAATGTAATCCTGGACACTGAATTCACTGCAGAGTTATGGTTCTATGTGTAGAATCTTAATTTTGTTCCCTTGCGTCTTTTGAGTTGCGTTGGGGCAGGGCAGGTGGGGGACTACCCCTCGGCTACCCGAATTTTTAGGTGGATCAATTGGTGGCGGAGCCTCGCTCTGAGTCAGTCTAATTACTGCAGTGCCTTGTGGTGGCACGAAATGTTCAGTTTCATAATACACTGTTGATGGTTAAGGGCGGCCATTAATGTGTAAGGGTCTGGATATGAATATGGTACAGATCGAATCACTGATTAGAGAAGTGTACCTCCTGCCTGCATGCAAGACCTTGGGGGCGGAGTAGGCGGGGGGGGGGGGGTTTGGTTAGGGTTTTCTGTCCCTGTTCAATAAGTTGGGGTTCATGTGTTGTCCTAGCACATGTAAGGTGGACTCCTGCAGGAAGATGGTTACACTGTGTTTGTCTGGGGGAGGGGGTACTGTACTACTGTTCTTGAAATGTTCACACTTTTCATTGCATTAATGGATTGTCACGTGATAGAGTACAGGGATGCTCACTATACATGGCTAATGTGCATGCATTAGTAGTACTGTTAGGATACTGACCTGGAATGTCCAGGGGATGGCCACATATGTTATTAAACAGTATAGGATGGTATCCTTCTTAAAACAACGCAAAATAAATATTGCATGTCTCCAGATCTTAATAATGTGGGGATTGAGAGGGTTCCGAAAAAATGGAAAGGGCGGATATTTCATGCTTCTTATTCAACCTGTGCTGGGGGGTGTTGGTATCGGTGGCTCCAGGGATCCCATTTGCGCTCACATAATTGGAGGCAGACATAGAGGGGAGGTATGTCATCCTACAGGGCGTGCTGGATGGGAAGCCTATATCCTTGGTTAAATGATATGCCCCCAATGTGGATAATCCTCAATTCTTCCTTGGAATTCAGGAAACACTAATGACTATGATGTTGCAAGAGGTGATG
The DNA here is from genome assembly GCF_964263255.1 of Lissotriton vulgaris. Taxonomy (NCBI): domain Eukaryota; kingdom Metazoa; phylum Chordata; class Amphibia; order Caudata; family Salamandridae; genus Lissotriton; species Lissotriton vulgaris. The sequence continues at coordinate 609,543,132 of NC_141700.1, forward strand.
GGCGACCTAGGGCTCGGGATGCCTGGCAGGCGTTCTGGCCGCAAGATGGTGTTTCCCTGTCACTCACCCATGCATAACATCTACAGTAGATTAGATAGGATTTTGCTGGCAGGCATCCTGCCTCTGGATCTGATGCAGGTGTCACACATAGCTTGGTTCCTGTTTGATCACTCATCAGTCATCTGTGAAATGGCTCTGGGGTTGTCGAGGGCACTGACATGGTTATTACAATTCCTGGAAGACATATTGACTGATAATGTTGGTAAGGAGAGACTATCACATGCACTAACAGAATGCTTGGATTATAACTGTAAATGTAAATGTGGGTGTACTTGTAAAGCGCACTGCGACTCCATGGAGTATCCTGGCGCTGAAGACCGCTGGGGAACCCGCCCTGGTTTTCCCTGTAAGATGGTCCCTTTCTGGGCATCTCCAAGGTGAAACCAGGAATCCCCGGCGTCTGTGGGGGGCCATTGTAGTGATGAGGCAAGCTTAATGCCCAGAGTTGCCGAGTGTGTTCCCTGGTTGGAGTAGGCACCGAGGCGAGAATTATCGAGTCGGTTTTGACCCTGGTCCACGACCTTGCCGCGTCGGGAATTGATCCCTGGTCCCGGGCCGTTTTCTGCTTACGGGTCTGCCGCCTCTAACCAGTGAGCCACACCACTCAACTGTGGCACCATGGGATCCCGTCACAAGATGTGGGAGGTCATGAAAGCTATCATGATAGTTCAATGTATGGGTTTAACATTTGGGGTGTGTAGGCAGCTCCAGTGGGAACTGTACCTGGAGGAGAGTGAGTTGGAGTTGCAGAGTCTGGACATGTCTAGCTTGGACTTAAAGACGGAAGAGCTGAGGGTTCGGCGAAGCATCGCCGAGAAATGTGATAGACTAGATGTATACACGCAGTACTGGCAGCGCCTGCACCATGAGGGGGATAAGTCGGGCAGGCCTTGGCTTGGCTGTTGTGTAGGGAGACCAGTGCTCCTTCGGTGCTCCAGCTGATGAATGCGATGGGCATGGTGGCAACATCGCAGGAGGCGGTTGGGGCTACCTTTCAGTATCACCTGAAGGGAATATATTGTGGTGGTATTCGCAGTTCGCCAGACCGTGTTCAAATTTATCTGGCGTCCTTGGACATCCCCAGGGTGGGAGAAGCGATGATGAGGGAGCTTGAGGCTGATATTCTGCGTAAGAGCCACTAGCGGCTCTACGAATGTTACCGAAAAAGAAAGCACACGGTGGGGATGAGTTTCTCGTTGCATTTTATCAAGGATTTTCAGCAGCACTGATTCAGAAATTGCTTGAGGTGTTAGGGGATGTGAGACAGGACTGTTCTGCCTATCTTGAGAGAAGAGCTCATTCTTATGATTCCCAAACCGGATAGAGATTAATTGGATCCGGCGGCGTACTGCCCTCTCACGATGATCAACTCTGATGTCAAGATGTAAGCTATTGGCCAATCGACTGCACCCAGCCATTGATGGGTTTGGTCATCCTGATCAGTACTGCTTTATGACTGAGTGCAGCATAACCATGAATCTGCTGTGGTTGGCCTGTGTCTTAAACAAGTTGGAAGGTCGAGAAGGCATTTGATACGGTTGACTGGGGGTATCTTCTGGGAGTAATGCAGGCCAAGGGGTTCGGTCCTCTGTTTAGGGCCTTGATACAACTGCTTTAAACTAGCACGGGTCTGGGAAGGGTAGTACTGCTCGGTGGGGCATTGAGCGTGACACTAGACCGTATTATCCTCTGTCACTCCTTTTGTTTGCCTTGACAGTGAAGTAGCTGGCAATTTAGGTCTGAAGAATTGTGCATGATTGGGAGATTGAAAATGGGTGGACTAGACAATTGATGTTCCTTTATGCTAAAGATGCCCTGTTTTACCTGGGTGCCTCAAGAGCATCTTTGCTGGTGTTGCTGTGTCTTTCGGGGGACTTTGGTGGCATGTCCGGTCTCGGAATCAATAGGGTGACATCATTATTATTCCCCTTAATGACGTTGGTGGGGGTACACGCGGAACATCTCCATGATCTGGGGTTGAGTTGGGAACTTGATAGTTTCCGGTACTTAGGATGATGGTGCCGCACACTAAGGAAAAGCAGTTGCATTATAATGTTGAGAGGGTACTGGATTCCCTGCAAGTTTTAGTATGGTTCTGGAACACTTTGCTGCTGTCTTTTATGGACAGGATCGTGGTGTACAAGATGGTGCTGCTACCTCGATGTTTGTATACCATTCAGAACTCGTTGTGCCCAGGGCCGGACTGGGAACCACAATCGGCCCTGGCAAAGTGCTCGGCCAAGTCTCTCTACGCCGAGCTCTTTGCCGGGGCCGGTTTTCGGCCGATTTTGGTACAGTGATGATTTTGCAGCAACGTCCCTGTAACAAAAACGGCCCCAAGGGGCCCAAAACCGGCCCCCACCCGTGCGGCGCACTGGGGGATTGCCCGGTGCCCGCTATGGCCAGTCCAACCCTGGTTGTGCCCCCTGTGGGCCGGAGTTTTCAACAGTTAATTGTATTGTATTGTATTGTATTGACATTTGTATAGCACAGGGCTACCCGGGGGCATCCCAGCGCTGTGATAAGTTGCGGTGGCCACCGATCTTTAAGGGAAAAGCCGGGTCTTAAGCTGTTTCCGGAATTTTAGATGGATCGGTTCACTCCGTAGGTGTAACAGGAGCTAATTCCAGAGTTTGGCGGTATTTAGCAAGAAAATCCTTCCGCCACTTCTCGCCTTCTTGATCCTAGGAACCATTGCAAGATGGAGCTTGTGAGAAGTTGTCCTGATACATGATGCTCACTAGTTCTAGTGATCACCTTGTATCAGTCCAAACAACCCTTATGGTGATTGGTTGTAAAGTCAACCTTATAGACCAGCTATCCTAGTAGCGTGGACAAGAGCAGTCCTTAGGCTAAACTCTGAATGGCATGTGAAGCCAGCTGTTTTAACACATATAACCCCTTGAATACCAAATGAAAGGACACCACACAGGTTGTTATGAAAATAAACAGTTATTTATTACCTAACATACACCTCTGAACTCTTTATGAGGTCAGAGGGCTAAGCACATGACAATACTAACAAGGAAATACGAGTTCGCACAATATTTACAAGTGCGCCTTAGGGGCACGACAAACCATATACTCAAAACAATGGAATGCGAGGAAAGGAAATACTGTAAGGAGATCCAGAGGCTGGAGGATCGCTGGGACTACGCTACAAACTAGGTAAGTAAGGAGCAGGAGGCCCACGGGACTCACGTGCAGAGTGGAAACTCTCACGCGCGATGCCTACCAACGTCTATGGATGCTACAGTTTAGAAAGCTACGGATTCCGGACGAACTCGGCTGGATGGAGGGAAAACAACAGTGGACCTGAACACTAGGATTGTGAACACAGACTTTAGCACCTAGAAGTTTTAGTTACCTAACCCACAGGCTGCGGGTGCATAGGGCTGAAGTTGCGTCTGGTTTGCTGCGTTGATCCCGGTGATGCCTGAAACAAGGAGTTGCTGGCAGGCAGCCAGATGGAAGAGTCCGGTGGTTCCAAGGATGGAACTGGGAAGAAGAAGTCCTGAAAGGGAAGCGGACAGAGTCTCGATCACTAGCCAGTGATGGTGCTGGAACCAGGAGGGAACCAGATGCTGTCGCCGCGTTCAGGTGGAAGAAGGGTCGCTTCTCTCTGTAGCTGCGCGGACCAGGAGCTGGTCTTCACGACCAGGCTGGAGGCACGAGCTGTCCCACGTAGTCTGCTGCTGTTGGCGGTGTTGGATCGTCGATCTGGTCAACAGGCCTTGGCTAATGCAAGCCACGCTGTGGAACAAAGATGGCGTCTGGTGCGGACCAGGAGGGTCCGGGTGCTCCTCTTTTACAAGGAAGCAAGGGCCAGTCTGGGGGACCAGACCAGCAGTGGTGAAATCTTTGGATCGTCGTCTCGGAGGTCACTGGCCAGCCAGCAAGTGACCAGACAACAGGAAATGCAGCAACCAGGCAAAAGGGCCCCACGCAGATCTCGTGGATGCTGGGGGGGCTGATCTTTGGTGCAGGAGCTGCGTCGGTGTGGGGCTTCTCAGACCCCAGTGCACTCACTCGAGGATCCCTCGGCGGTCGTGCTGGAAGCGCTGTGCAGGTTTCTCAAGATGGCCATCTCCAAGTTGCTCGTCGCACCACGGGTCCCAGCTGTGCTGTGGATGTGGGTAGAGGTCAGAGGAGTCTGGAGGTCCGGGTCTTGTTGCGCTGGGTCGTCGGATTCCGGGAAGGAAGGACTTGCAGCAAACCGCACAGGAGCTTGATGGTGCCTGCGAAGCAGGATGGTCACTCCCTGACCATAGGGGAGATTCTTCAGCCTTCTGATGGTTCAGGAGGGAGAAGGTCAAGAGTTCTTCGTGGAAGTTGGCAAGATTAATCTAACGGGGAATGGGACCAGCTCCTACCTTTATTCTGCTAAAGGGGGCTGCACTACGACTAGGTCCCTCCTCTGGGTGGGACCAGGAAGGGGGGGTGGTTACACCCCCTTTCCTTTGTCCGGTCTTGCGCCGGCTCTGGGGCTGGAGTGCCCCAGGAACTGGTTTAGACCGGCGTATGCACAGGGACACCTTGTGTGCCCCAGGCATGTCTCATTCCTTTCAGTCCTGGCCTACCTAATACACAAAATCCTGTCTGGGGTGGTGCTAGCACCTCCCAGGGCAGGAAACCCTTTGTCCGAGCCTCCCTCGCTGGAAGGACTCCCAGCAGCAGGAGGTCAGACTTGTGTCTATGGTGGCAGCATCCATTTTGTGATGCTGAGGCTCGAGTTAACTTTAACCGGGGTTCACAGTTACACACATGTTGTGTCCCTCTAGAAGGGTGGAATGCTACCCCCGTCGCCAGAATTGGCGAGGGGGTAGTATTCCAATTCGTATGACACCTTACTCGACATGTTTTGATAATGCTATACCAAAGTTAGCATTTGACCGCGAGGTTCATAATGCACTTAAGAGTATATGGTATAGCGTTATCATGGAACAGCTATTAGGACTTGGTTCCGCAAGCTGCAAACGGGCTCAGCTCATGCCAGAGCACCCTCTCGCATAATTCCAAGCACTCTGCCTTCAGGATTGATAAGGCCTGCCCTAGGAGTGACTGATAGGAATATATGTGTCCATTTTAGGGTTAGATATAGAGATACTATACCTAAAGCAAAGGGTGATTACACCACCTTGCCCCAGCTGTCGTGCAGCCAGTTGTGTCTGTTTAGATGGCCAGCTTGGGGTGGCATAATACATGCTTCAGCCCCTAGTAGGCCCTGGGTACACCTATGCCCTGGATACCTAAGGTATACTGTACAGGGACTGATAAGGTGGCCCAGTACCAATTGGTAAATGCACCTAAGGTACATGGTTGATAATTTAGAGAGAGAACAGCTAGGCTGTGGGTCTGATTAGCAGGCCCACAGCCAGGGAAAGTCGTAAACCAGTGAAGCAAAAAGCAAAAATCGGGGGTGACCATAGGATTGCAGACCCTACTCTCCTACAGAGCTCATTAGAGCGGAGTTTCCTATTAGCCCTATAAGGGCGGATCATGGCGTTTGTAATTATAAGCTTTTCTTCATTCAGTGCCTTATGAGCTATACAAAGAGCTTTGAAATGTAGTCTCTCCTGTACTGGAAGCCAGTGGAGAGCATGTAAAGATGGTGTAGCTGAACATCGATTAGAGGTGTCAGTAAGCATCCTCGCAGCACAGTTCTGTACTACTTGAATTTTGAGATCTCCTCCTTTGGGGCAGCTAGATACAGAGCATTTCCGTAATAAAGTCTGGACAAAATTAGAGACTGGATCACTACTCTTTTAGCAATTAGAGGTAGAAGTGGGAGAATTTTTTGGGCGATACGCAGTAGACCGTAGCAAAGGGTAGCCGTTTTCCTTGCCTCTGTTTTAAAGGTAAGATTCTAAATCAGCCAGATTCCAAGGCTTTTGATCTCAGTTTTGGGAATCGGTGCTGGGCCCATGGTGAATGGCCAGATATTTTTTGGGAGTGCGTTTACAGAGCTACAAAGAATCATAAGTTCTGTTTTCTCTCATCTGCAGCTCTCCAATTTAGTGTACTCTTTTATACACTTACATCTTGCTGCAATAGCTGCATACCTACAGAACAGACAACATCTGTCTCTCTTTAGAGTGCCAGTCATTAAAGCATATATGGAGGGACTTAAAAGAATCATTCCTCCAACATTTCCACCTGCTCCAGTGTGGAATCTCAACATTGTCCTTACCAGATGGATGGGTCCAACCTTTGAGCCATTGCATAGATGTGAACTGCAATTTCTCACTTGGACTGTAGCTTTCCTCATAGCTTTCACATCACTGAGGAGAGTAGGTGAGCTTCAGGCACTAACCATAGAAGGACCATTTTTATAAGTACACCAAAACAAAGTGGTTCTTCCAACCAGCCCTAAATTCCTACCAAAGGTAATTTCTGCCTTTCATATCAACCAATCTTTAGAGTTGCCTGTGTTCTTCCCTCAACCAGATTATGTGGCAGAACGTGTTTTGCACACTTTAGATGTGAAAAGAGCATTACTTTACTATGTAGAAAGGACAAAACATTTCCGAAAGACAAAACAACAGTTTGTCGCTTTTGCGCCACCACATAAAGGCAATCCTATATCAAAATCAAGCATTGCAAGGTGAATAGTCAAGTGCATTCAGACATGCTATCCAAAGGCAAAACAAACACTGACAATTCCCTCTAGGGCGCAATCCACACGCAAACTAGGGGCTTCTATGGCATACTTAAGGAATATACCCATAGATGTTAGGTTATGTTATGTTACTGCGACTTATAGAGCGCTACAGCTGCTCTAGCAAAAGGGTGTCCCGGCGCGGACACCAAGAAAAGACTGAAACATGCAGATGGAATAGACAAAAAGGACTATGGTGTAGGGAAAAGGTGAGTGTTATTGGCCTTCCTGAATTCGAAGTAATTACTAAGGCCACGGATATGCGCAGGAAGTGCATTCCAAAGGTTGGCCGCTCTACTGCGAAAGCAGCGGCCTCCAGCACGAACTCTTCGTGTCCGGGGGACCCCCACCAGGTGCTGACCCTGTGAGCGGAGATGTCGTGAGGGGACATATGGCGAGAGGAGATTAGCCAGAATAGTGGGGGTGGTCAGTTTCAAGGCTTTGAAGGAGATGCATAAAACTTTAAATTCAATTTGCCTGCCACGGGCAACCACTGAAGACGACGGATGGCCTCGGACACCAGACAAGACCTGCGCAAACCTAGAAGGGTTCTTGCTGCCGCGTTCGGTGCCCTTTGCAGCCTCAAAACCTCTGCCTTATTGGACCCCAGATATAAAGAGCAGGCATAACCTAGTCTAGACAGTACAGACGCCTGAATAATAACCTGGCGCGTTGATGCATCAAAGAAGCCCAACAGGGATCTGAGCCCCCGTAGAAGTCCAAAACAGGTCCCTGCCACCTTTTTGGTTTGAACTCGAAAGTTGAGAGATGAGTCCAGCCACACCCCACATTTTTCACTACCTGCTTGGGGGAGGGGGTCCTGCCAAGGCTAGCTGGCCACCAGAGTTCTCTCCACTGACCAGGGTCCTTTCCTACTAAAAATACCTCTGACTTGTTAGAATTCAGCTGGAGACAGTTGGCGGTCATCCACCAAGCGACCGCCGCAAGGTCGCACTGAAACTTAAGGGCGTCCCGTTCGGTGTTATCCGAGAGTGCCACCCCCAACTGTGTATCGACGGCGTCGGAGACCATGGTCAGACCCCTGCTCATTTTTTTAAAAAAACAAATTTTATTGGTTTTGCATAGAAGACACAAGAGTACGGTCAATCATCAGGCATGTATGGCAAGCCCCCCAGTACACAACCCAGGCAAAACAGTATGTGACCCTCCAAAATAGTCAGACCCCTGCTCATGGCTACTGCAGCCATAGGTTGAACATAGATATTAAATAGCAGGGGGCTACGGGAGGAGCCCTATGGCACCCCTTGTTTATAGTGTTCGCCTGAGGAAAATGGGGGGGTTGTTACCATGAATGACCTCTCATGGAGCAATGAGGAAAGCAGCTCCAGGGCCGAGCCAGTAATTCCCACTTCCTCTAGGCGTCTCAGCAGTATAGCATGAGACAGTGTCAAATGCGGCACTCAGATCCAATAGGATCAGTGCCGACGTTCGCCCAGCATCCAGTCCTGACCAGAGATGTTCTGTCACAGCCAGGAGGGCAGACTCCGTGCTGTGACCTGGTCGAAAGACATTCTGGTAGGGGTCCAGTGTGTTATTCATGGTCAGAAAATCCGACAGGAGGGAGTTCACATATGCCTCCATCCTCTGGTTTGGCTGGATCGAGCGCAGGTTTTTTAAGCAGGGGAATCACCTTAGCCTGTTACCATGCCCTGGGCACGGTAGCCATGGCCAGGGACCCATTTATCACCTGACTCAGGGAGGGTAGGATTGTAGGAAGTACTGTCCTGAATTGGTCTGGTTTCAGCGAATCTGCAGGGGATCCTGACTTAATCCTACTGCACAGTGCTAGCAACTGATCAAATGGGATGACATCTGCAACGCTGCAACATGGTCTACACTTCACACATTCACAAATCACTATTGTGTAGATGTGTTAGCAAGACAGCAAGCTAGTGTGGGCTAAGCAGTTTTACCCACACTATTTCAGACGACTGCAACAGCTACAGGTTAGCCACCGCTTTGCGGGGTAACTGCTGTATAGTCTATGCACAGCACAGGGGTGTGGAATATAACAAAATATCTACTTGTCCATGGTCAGGATGATTCATAAATCTCATTGCTCTACAACAAAATTCACTTGTCCCTTTTTGTTCCATATAGTGTAGTGACAAGTTATGGCAGCAATCAAATTATACAAGATCTCTGATATAGCCTCTCCAATTATGCCAGGGCAAGGTTGGAATACTAGCAATTCCCTTATTTTGTCACCCTTCCGAAAATATCCATACTGGGGCTGCAGGTAGTGGTAGCTATAGGTTCGAGGCATGTGGGCTGCTGAATTCATATCTGTGCATAGATCGCCGCCTAGTGTTGGGTCCGGATGATCGCACATTGTTGTCCTGGAAGAGTCTTCGAAGTATCACGAGATAGGTGGCTCCTCCCCTGGACTACAGTGCGCATGGGCATCGACTCCATCCCCAGATTGTTTTTTTCCGCCATTGGGTTCGGATGCATATTGGTTCACTCAAGTTCGGAATCGATAAAAAACTTTTTTGGGCCAAAAGGCCTAGTTTATTGTTGGTATTGTCTTGCGATTGGAGCCCAGTTCTGTTCCAGCTCAGTTCCCGAGCCGGACATCCAGAGGAGCCGCGTGGCTTTTCAGCACTGAAGGCCCGGTCGACGCCAGAGGCCTTATCGACGAACCATCATGGAACGGAGACCGTTCAAAAGATGTCCCGTGTGCAACTCGAAATATCCTCACATCGACGTCCACCCGGTGTGCAACAAGTGCATGTCGCCGGATCACGATGAAGCCAGCTGTATGGCTTGTTCCTGTTTCCGCTCCAAGAAGACGATTCGACTTCGACGCGCAAGGAAGCCCAGCAGACGGCACCTGGCCCGGTGAACATCTTCGATGCCGAGGACGATGAGGGAGCAGAGCGGGAGGTTCGAGAGAACCTGTCTGATCCCGCATCGGAGATCGACTTCAGCTACGACGCTGATATTGAGATGGTCAATACTGAAGACGTCGTCGACGAGGTAGGAGACGACGATGGGGCCTTTGGGGCCATGGAAGATAGCTCAAGCGAGGAGCTAGGCCCACAAACTGATACTAGGGCCGAGACACTTCATACGGCTCAGGTCGAGGGATCGCCACATGGCCTTACCCAAGATTTTCCACTGGGTTCTACAGCCCCGCCTTCGGGCCCGGCTTCGGACACTTCAAAAGAGCCACCGGTTGCCAAATCGAAACCGAAAGAGAAAGCTTCAGTGTCTACGCAACCAAAAGCACTAGAGGCGAAATCGAAACCGAAAGTGCGTATTGCTTTGGTCGGCTCGAAGTCCTCTGAACTATCGGCACCGACTAAGCATAAAGGTGTTATCGACCCGGTGCGGTCGCTAAAGGGCGTCAAGCCAAAGACTGGAACACCGAAAGCACTGGTCAAAGACGTCGACCCGAAGATATCGGCGCCGAAAACCGTCAACACCGACAAAGGACTCGGAGCTCAGAAGGTTCTCGATCCTACGCGTCGACCAGACAAGGCTAAGGGCGGTATGAACCTCGAGTCCACGCCTGGCGGCGGCTCGAAGGAACCCGTCGAGTCGACGCAGCCGTCCGCCTCCTTCTCGAAGCAGGTGTCTGAATCGCTGAAGCGAATTAAGGAAAAGGCTTCGGCTGTCGGACCAAAGGATACTCCACCTCCAAAGCCTGCCAGTAAACCTCAAAAGACGTCGGCGCCCATCCAGTTCACGCTGCCGCCGAAAGTGGTACCGAAGGCCTTTGCCCCTAAGGTGGCCGTTGAAGCGTCCAAGAAGGTGTCCACGGGGCCGAAGCCCACAACTCCGGTACCGGCCACAAAGCATCGACAACCCTCGCTTGAAGAGCAACAGGAACAATTCATCTATGCCCACACAGGCAGACTTTCTATTTACAAACAAAAGATCGCCCCGGAACAGCCTATGGAGTCCTATAGAATCCCATTGAAAAAGAAGGATTCTACTACAACACCCGTTCTTGTAGAACCTATCTCTCCACGTGGCCAAGATGTCTCGCCCACTTACTCGGATGTTGAGACAGGGGAAGGTGACAATGAGGAATACAGCTACCCTGTGGACACTGATCCATAAGATCATAATGAACCCTGGGCGGACACTGCTGACCCAGGGGATCCACACGCTGCCCCGGACAGTCATGTGTATGCTGTAAAAACATCCCCTACTGAAGACTCAGCGGCGTTTAATGCACTTATTGAAAGGGCAGCCAAAAATCATGATGTCCAGCTCCATGCTGACCCTATTGAAGTGGATTTTCTGTTTGACACCTTTTCCACCTCAGAGAGGACTGTCAAGACTCTGCCAATGCTGAAGGGTGTCTTGAAACATGCTGGAGAGATATTTCTGTAGTAGGGGATCTCTGTGTATAGTCATAATCTAGTGAATAGTCCCGCCCATGTGCGTGGACCCCGGCAATCAAAAATAATCTCTTAAGTTGTCAAAATAATGCAGAAACTGCAAAGACACTTAAGAGAGAATTTAAAGACAAATAATGCAGCCTATATCCACAGGCTACACTGTCCAGTACTTCAACTAGAAATTCCACCAAAAAACACCACACATAAAACAGCCTGCAGTTTCTACCATAGAGAAACTTGCCTCCCCCAGTCAAAGACTCTGGAATGATAGAGAGGAAGGTAGGGACAGACAAGCCCCATAGGCTGCCATTATGTGGCTTAAATAGGATACTGTGCCTTTAAGAGAACTTTCCAGAACTTCTCCCAGTATCCCAGAATGCATAGCAGGTCCCTCTACTTTCAGTTCTTTTTTCCGGCTCCTGCTTACAGGACCCTGGCATTGAGCTCTCCCTTTTTCAAGGGTTTATTGGAATTGTTTTTGCACTTTTGAATTTTAAAAGTGTTGCAGTTTACTTCTTGGTGTTCTCTTCTCTTTTTTTGTGCTGTTTTAGGGCTCTAAAATGCCTGGCCTTTTTGTTAAGTGCCCAGCATGTGAGAGGAAGAAGGCCAAGAGTGACCCCCATGATGTCTGCATCGTGTGCCTTCCAGAAGATCATGTCCCTGAGGATTGTGTCATCTGCCAGCAGCTTTCTGCTCGGACTCTGAGGGACAGATTGAAGATCAGGCTGGCTGGCCTGGAGGATAGGCGTCTGCGGGCTGCAGGTGGGTCTGGGCAGGCTGGGAAGGTTCCCTCTGCCTCTGCTGAGGCCCATGGGGGGCTCCCCGGGGGCAGGAAGTCCAGCAAACGGTCCCATTCTCCGTCGACGTCGATTGCATCGACGACGACGTCGATTGCATCGACGACGACGTCGAGAGGGATGACGGCGGTGTGCTCCCCTTCTCCCCGGGGCTCTGGGTCGAGACGGCGTGACGGCTCGACGTCGAAGGAGAAGCCGCCGTCGAAGCCACCGCCGACGTCATCGTCTTCGTCGAGGTCTTCCTACCGACGCCGAAGGCAAAGTGACGTGCATCGGCGCTCGCCGTCGAAGCGGCACCGACGCTCGCCGTCGAGGCGACACCGTCGATCGACGTCGAGGGGCTCCTCGACGTCGAGAGCATCAAGACGACAGCGACGTTCGTCGTCGAAGACGGAGCGCTCGACGTCGAGAAGGCGACGTGTGACGTCGCGGAAGAGGTCGACGTCGAGGAGTCGACGCCGAGGAGAAGAGGGTCGACGCCGAGGAGACGGCGATCGACGCCGGAGTCCAGGAAGCGTCGTTCGACGCCGGAGAAGCGTCGCTCTGCGTCCAGCAGACAGCGGTCAGCGTCTAGGAGTCGGTCAGCCTCTCCAAAACGGCGCAAGAGGGATTCTAGTCCCAGAAGTCACGCTGCTTCCAGTGGAGGACGCAAGAGGAAGTGGTCGCCTGCTGATGGGGATGGCTCTCCGCACCCTTCGCCTAAAGGGTCACCGGGCTCGGTGTACTCAGAAGTGTACACGCCATCTCGGCCCAGGACTCCGCCTCCTCCTCCTGTTCCTAAGGAGGACCCTCCGCCCAAACCGCCACTGCCTTCAGGAGACCCTCCTCCACCTCCGGTCCCTCCTCATGGGCCCACCCCGCAGCCGAAGGTTCCTCCTCCGAGGTCCACTTCCCGGGAGGAACCGACAAAGCCCCGTGAGGAACCAAGGAAGACCCCTCCACGTAAACCGAAGGAGCGCCCACGAGCAGGCAGGTCTCGCTCTCGCTCTGGGAGGAAGGAGAGATCGCGAGGCAGATCATCCACGAGATCGAGACACCGCCGTAGGAGGCGCGAATCTCGCTCGTACACGAGGTCCTCTGGGACCAGGGATTATTCCCCTACCCTATCGGGGTCACCGGACACGAGAGTGTCCCCGATAGATGACCTGGTGGCGTTTCAGGACGTCCTGTTGAGGGGCGCTGCGAAGTTGGGCATATCCCTGACGGTGCCTACTCCGAAGACGTCGGTCATTTTCGAGACTCTACATCAAAAGCACCTGTCTCGTCCTCTCCTGCCTCTGGTGCCGGGCCTGGAAGAACCGGCTATGGCTCTGTTTCTCACCCCTGCGGTGACGAAGGCGGCTCCATCAAGATTACTAAAGAAGTACCGGGTTCCCGACTCGGATCCGGCCTTTTTGAGAACGGAGCCTCCGCCTGACTCTGTCATCGTGACGGCGGCCCGCAAGCAGCATGCCACCACTCCGTCCTCCACGGTTCCCCCGGATAAGGAGTCAAGGTGGATGGATTCGGCGGGGAGAAAGGTCTGTGGAACTTCCGCTACCTCCATGAAAGTGGCGAGTGCCACGGCTCTGTTGGGCCGATACGACCGCGCCCTCTGGGACTCCCTCGAGCGCTTTGCGGAGCATTTACCTCGGGAGCAGCGTGAAGACTTCATGGAAGTACTGAGTGAGGGGATGCTGGTGGCCAACCAGATAATCAGCGCGGCAGCGGACTCTTCCCTGTTGGCGGCTCACGGATTTTGCTACGGAGTCAACCAACGGCGCCACGCATGGCTCCGGCTTACGTCCCTGAAACCGGACGCACAGCAGAGGGTGGCCAATCTGCCGTTCTCCGGTGAGACCCTCTTCGGGAAGCATGCGGACGATGAAATGGCCCGCATGAAGGCGGAGGCCGAGACGCTGACGGCTGTGGGCCTGGAGAAGCCCAAAGAGACCAAGAAGCAGTACCGCCCTTTCCAACGGCGGTTCGGCGGACAAGGCCGAGGACGGGGACATGCTTCGGGGCAATCGCAACAGCAACACCAGTTCCGTAAGCCGTTCCAGAAGCGCCAGAAGGGCAGGGGAGGCCAGCAGTCGGCTCCGGCGCCCAAGGGCCAGGCTGGGTCTAGGCCCTAGGAACCTACTTCCCCCGGATCTGTTACCCACTCCGGTAGGGGGAAGCATTCAATTTTTTCTGGCAGAGTGGAGAAAAATTACTCAGGACAAGTGGGTGCTGAATATTGTTTGCAATGGATACAGTCTTCGGTTCACCAGCCCTCCTCCAGCTATTCCCCCGGTCAGCTCGCAGTTTCAGCTGCGCGAGCTTCAGGCGGAAGCGGATATCCTGTTGAGGAAAAGGGCGATAGAAGACGTACCTCGGTCTCAGAGAGGAAGAGGTCTGTACTCCCGGTTCTTTCTGGTTCGCAAGAAGGACAAGAACGAGTTCAGGCCCATCCTGGATTTGCGACAGGCAAACAAATGGATTCGCAGAGAAAAGTTTTGCATGCTGTCGTTGCATCAGATTTACCCTCAGTTGCAACAGGGAGATTGGCTGTGCGCTATAGACCTACAGGATGCTTACTTCCATGTGCCCATTGCACACAAACACAGGAAGTTCCTGCGGTTCCAAGTCGGCACCAATCACTATCAATACACAGTACTCCCTTTCGGACTGAAGTCTGCGCCGAGAACATTCTCGAAGTGCATGGCGGTGGTAGCAGCGCACCTGAGGAAGAACAAGGTGTTCGTCTACCCGTACTTGGACGATTGGTTGATCAAGGCATCCTCCTTCTCGGAAGCGCGAGCACACTTCCAGAAGACGTGCGTTCTCTTGAACAAGCTGAGGCTGCACATCAACATGGCCAAGTCTGTCCCGACTCCGGTCCAATGCATACAGTACTTGGGAGCCTCCATCAATACGCTGTCAGCAAGCGTGTCTCCTTCGGAAGAGCGACGATTATCACTCCTTCAGAAGGCTCAGGCTCTTATGACGACTCCATCTACAACAGTGAGGACGGTGTCTTCTCTACTGGGATCGATGGCCTCTTGTATCTTCCTGACGCCACACGCACGGCTGCACATGAGACCGCTGCAGGAGTGCTTGGAGGACCAGTGGGATCAGAGGAAAGGATCTTGGGACGACAAGATTCGCCTGTCACTGCATGCTCTTCAGTCTCTGAAGTGGTGGTGTTCGGCGGAGAATCTCCTCAGAGGGGTTCCCTTTCACAAGGACATTCCCACGCAGACTGTCGTGACGGATGCGTCTCTTCTGGGATGGGGAGCGCACTCCGGGACTCTACAGATTCAAGGCACGTGGTCACCGATGGAGGCCACGTATCACATCAATTTTCTGGAACTCAGGGCTGTTCACTTGGCGCTGAAGGCCTTTCTTCCGTCCTTCCAGACCAACTCTCTGCTTGTACAGACGGACAATACCACCACGATGTACTACCTCAACAAGCAGGAGGGCTCGAGATCGCGCACTCTGTCACAGGAGGCGCAGACGATCTGGCACTGGCTCCTAGCCAGAGGACTGACGATAACGGCTACCCATCTGCCAGGTGTGCAGAATGTTCAGGCAGACGCACTGAGCAAGACTGCTCCAGGAAAACCACGAATGGGTCATAAACGACGAAGTACTAGGAGAAGTCTTCGCAAGGTGGGGAACTCCAGACGTACATTTGTTCGCCACCGCCGAAAACAGCAAGTGCAGAGACTTCGCCTCAAGGTACTTCCAGCAAGGGACGCTGGGGAATGCGTTATGGATCAACTGGACGAACAGCTTTCTGTACGCCTTTCCTCCCATTCCCCTGATTCCGGCGGTGCTCATCAAGCTGGCCCGGTCCAGAGCTCGGATAAAACTCATCGCCCCGGAGTGGCCCAGACAGTGGTGGTTCACGGACCTTCTTCACCGGTCTCTCCTTCCTCACATTCGGTTGCTGTGCAGGCCGGACCTTCTCACGAAGGTCGGGGGACGGATGTTGCACCCCAACCTCTCGTCTTTGAGTTTGGCGGCATGGCTCCTGAGATAGTGCAATATGGCCATCTGAATCTGCCCGATGATTGCATGGACATACTGAAGGAGTCTGAGACCTTCCACTCGGACTTCATATGCTTACAAGTGGAAGAGGTTTTGTATCTGGTGCCAGTCTAAGAACCATGATCCTACGACCTGCAAGGAAGATGTCATCCTTCCTTACCTTTTACATTTGGCGCAGTCTGGCCTTAATGTCCATTCCATTAAGGTACATCTTGCTGCATTGACTGCCTACAGGAAATGCCCTTCACAGACTTCCTTTTTCCAGATCCCTGTGATCAAAGATTTTCTGGAAGGTTTGAAGAAAGTATTCCCTCCTGTCAGGCTTCCCTCGCCTTCATGGGAATTGAATGTGGTGCTGTCCAGATTGATGAAGGAACCTTTTGAACCTATTCATAAGGCTTTGTTGCAGCACCTGTCCTGGAAGGCGGCGTTCCTCGTGGCCATTACATCGGCCCGCAGGGTGAGTGAAATTCAGGCGTTGTGTTGTAATGAACCTTATACTGTATTTCATGCTGCTAAGGTTGTTCTGCGTACTCACCCTAAATTTCTTCCCAAGGTTATTTCTGATTTTCATGTCAACCAGACTATAACTTTGCCTACGTTTTTTCAGAACCCTTCATCCCCAGCGGAGAGGTCTCTCCATTCCCTGGATGTGAGGAGGGTGTTGAAATTTTATCTGGATAAAACCAAAGATATTCGTAGGTCTGACCAGTTGTTTATCAATTATGGATCGGTCAGGACGGGTCTTGCGACCTCTAAGCAGTCCATCTCTAGGTGGATTGTGTCCTGCATACAATTGTGTTATCAGAAGGCTAATAAGACCTTAGGAGGTAAGCCT
The DNA here is from genome assembly GCF_964263255.1 of Lissotriton vulgaris. Taxonomy (NCBI): domain Eukaryota; kingdom Metazoa; phylum Chordata; class Amphibia; order Caudata; family Salamandridae; genus Lissotriton; species Lissotriton vulgaris. The sequence continues at coordinate 609,559,875 of NC_141700.1, forward strand.
AAGGCTCATTCCACCAGGGGCAAAGCTGCCACGACGGCTCTGCTCCGTAACGTGCCGATTGCTGAAATCTGCAAGGCAGCCACTTGGAAGTCGGTCCATACCTTTGCTAAGCATTACTGCCTGGACACTGACGCCAGGGCAGACGCTCAGGTTGGGCAGGCTTCGCTGCGGAATTTGTTCGCACAGTAGTGGCGTTATGTATTTCTTCTCCACCGCCGTTTTGGTGTGGGGATGGGCTTGCCATTCTATTCACTAGATTATGACTATACACAGAGATCCCCTACTACAGAAGGAGTAGTTTCTGTCCTGTAACTCCAGTTCTGTAGTAGGGGTATCTCTGTTATAGTCATAAGCGCCCGCCCTCCTCCCCGGTGGAGATTTTTCATCATGTAAAGAATGCGACAGGTCTGGCGTGCTTCGCCTTCAAAAAGAACTGAAAGTAGAGGGACCTGCTATGCATTCTGGGATACTGGGAGAAGTTCTGGAAAGTTCTCTTAAAGGCACAGTATCCTATTTAAGCCACATAATGGCAGCCTATGGGGCTTGTCTGTCCCTACCTTCCTCTCTATCATTCCAGAGTCTTTGACTGGGGGAGGCAAGTTTCTCTATGGTAGAAACTGCAGGCTGTTTTATGTGTGGTGTTTTTTGGTGGAATTTCTAGTTGAAGTACTGGACAGTGTAGCCTGTGGATATAGGCCGCATTATTTGTCTTTAAATTCTCTCTTAAGTGTCTTTGCAGTTTCTGCATTATTTTGACAACTTAAGAGATTATTTTTGATTGCCGGGGTCCACGCACATGGGCGGGACTATTCACTAGATTATGACTATAACAGAGATACCCCTACTACAGAACTGGAGTTACAGGACAGAAACTACTCCTTAAGGAGCCAACAAGGGCCAGGGTGATAAACCCCAGAATTGAAAAAAAGTACAAACCGGCGCCTGGGGACCCTACCTACATTAAGGGACAGTTGCCGTTGGACTCTCTGGTTGTTTCCAATGCCCGGAAGAGGGCTAACTCACAAACAACGGGTGATGCTCCTCACCCTGATAAAGAATCTAAAGTGCTAGAAGCATCGGGGAAAAGGGTGGCAGCTCAAGCGGCCAATATCTGGCGCATTTCAAACACTCAGGCACTCTTAGCCAGATATGACAGGGCCCATTACGATACACTGGAAACCCTGTTACAACACTTGCCAGATGAATATAAGGAGGCAGCAGAGATGCTCATACAGGAGGGGAAGCTCATATCAAATGCTTCTATCAAATGAGCTCTGGACGCAGCAGACGCCAGGGCCATTAACACAAGTGTCATGTTAAGGCGACATGCCTGGCTCAGAATCTCCGGGTTCAAGCCAGAGATACAGACCACCATACTAAATCAGCCGGTAAACCCTGATCATTTATTTGGCCCAGAGGTGGACACCACCTTGGAGAAAATCAAAAACGACACTGAAACTGCAAAGTCTATGGGGGCTCTTCAGTCGCAGCAGTTCAGGGGTGGTTCTTTTCGTCGCTCAAGCAATAGAGGTGTATCCAGAGGTCAGCTGTCCCAGCAAACACAGTACAATAAAGGTGGTGCGCAAACCACATACACCAAATAAAGTAGAGGTGGCTAACGTGGAAACAGCGCCAAGGGCAGAGGTCGTGGAAACAACAGCTCCAAATCCTCCGCCGCTAACAAACAGTGACGCCTTGTCACTGCCCCCCGACCATACAACACCGGTCGGGGGGAGACTACAACAGTTCCTGCCGGTCTGGAAATCCATCACCACAGACAGGTGGGTCAGAAAGCTTATCCAGTACGGTTATTGTCTAGAGTTAACATCCACTCCACCCAACATACCCCCAAGACACCGTCCTATGTGTTCAGAGCATTTGCACTTATTGCAGCAGGAGGTACTCGTCATGCTGCAAAAAGCAGCAATCGAACTTGTGCCTATGGAGGAAAGAGGTACAGGAGTGTACTCACTGTACTTCTTGATCCCAAAGAAGGACTGGTCCCTCAGACCCATACTGGACCTCAGACCCCTCAACCAGTACATTCTGTCAGAACACTTTCACATGCTAACGTAGCAGCAAATTCTACCGTTGCTCAGTCAGGGAGATTTCCTCGCAACATTAGATCTGAAGGATGCATATTTTCATATTCCGCTACACCCGTCACACAGAAAATACCTCAGGTTCACCATTCAGAATAAGCATTATCAATTCAAGGTCCTCCCTTTCGGAGTGACAACGGCACCCAGGGTGTTTACAAAGTGCCTGGCGACAGTGGCCCCACACCTACGGAGACAAAACATTCACGTCTACCCTTATCTGGACGACTGGCTTATCCAAGCAAAGTCGGCCGAGCAGTGTGCCGCCCACATGTCCCACACCATTCACATTCTTCACGATCTGGGATTCTCACTGAATTATCCAAAGTCCCACCTTCAGCCCGCCCACGTACGGCAGTATCTGGGCGCGACAATAGATACTCTGGCAGCCAAAGCACAGCCGAATTCAGTGAGGGTCAGCAGCATTCAATCGCTGATACAAAAATTCAGACCGCAGCACTCGCTTCCAGCACGAGTGTTCATGCAGTTGATAGGCATGATGGCCTCCTGCATCTTCATAGTCCCGCACGCGAGACTACATATGCGTCCGCTTCAGGAGTGCTTGGCACGTCAGTCGAATCAGGCTCACGGACAGTTGAAAGACCTAGTGTTGGTGACCGGTCGTGCATACAACTCTCTGCATTGGTGGAATCCACAAAACCTTTGCAGGGGCCGATCGTTCCAGGAGCCTGTGCCAAAGATCATTCTGACAACGGACGCATCTCTCCAGGGATGGGGAGCTCATGTACTCCACTACACGGTGCAGGGACTATGGACAACGCAGCAAAAAAAGATACACATCAACCTTCTAGAACTGATGACTATCTTCATGGCGATGAAAGCATTCAAAGTACATCTGTGCAACAAGGTCGTGTTGATCCAGACGGACAACATGACGGCCATGTACTACATTCAGAAGCAGGCAGGTACACACTCTCCACAGTTGTCTCATCTGGCTCAGAGCATGTGGAAGTGGGTCATTCAGAGGAACTTCTTCCTCATGGCGGAACACCTCCCAGGCAAGGACAATCTGATGGCGGACCTGCTCAGCAGGTACAGCCACCAGATGCACGAGTGGGAGATACATCCATCAGTACTCCACCCGTACTTCCAGCAGTGGGGTCATCCAGAGATAGACCTGTTCGCCACAAAGGAAAACGCCAAATGCCAAAGCTTTGCCGCCAGGTTTCCACACCCACAGTCGCAGGGCAATGCGATATGGATGAACTGGTCAGGCATATTTGCGTACGCTTTTCCCCCAGCACCTCTAATACTGCTGGTGGCACGCAAGCTGAAGCAACACTCGATGACACTCATCCTGGTTGCTCCGACGTGGGCACGCCAACCATGGTACACCACGTTTCTGGAACTATCCGTGGTACCACATCAAAGGCTGCACCTCACACCCAGGCTTTTGACGCAGAGCCATGGCGACATTCAGCATCCAGATCCGCAACAGCTCAACCTGGCGATCTGGCTCCTGAGGTCTTAAAATTTGGCTACCTCAACTTGCCTCCCGACTGTATGGATATCATAAGAGAGGCAAGAAAGCCCACCACCAGAGCATGCTATGCGGCAAAATGGAAGCGATTTGTCATTTATTGTGCAGACCACAACATCAACCCGCTAGACGCATCTACTCAAAACATCATTTGTTATCTGTTACACCTATACAAATGCAATCTGGCCTATGCTTCCATTGGTATACATTTATCCGCAATAGCAGCTTATCTCCAAAACAGGCAGCATCTCTCACTTTTCAGAGTGCCTGCCATCAAAGCCTTTCTGGAAGGACTCAAACGAGTCATTCCTCCCCGGACCCCACCGGTTCCCGAATGGAACCTGAATGTGGTCCTCACCAGACTGATGGGTCATCCTTTTGAGCCTCTACATTCATGCGAGATTCAGTTCTTAACATGGAAAGTGGCTTTCCTGATAGCGATTACATCGCTGCGACACGTTAGTGAACTCCAGGCACTAACTATCCAAGAGCCATTCATACAGATTCACTCCAACAGGGTGGTGCTTCGCACTAACCCTAAGTTTCTTCCTAAGGTGGTTTCACAGTTCCATATCAATCAGACTATAGAACTGCCTGTGTTATCCAAAATCCTGAGTCAGTGGCGGAGAGAATGCTCCACAGACTAGACGTCAAGAGAGCCTTAGTGTACCAAAAAGCCAAACGCACTCTAACGGTCCCCCCACGGGCCCACTCCACCCGGAAGTTGGGGGCCTCCATGGCTTTCCTTGGAAATATTCCTTTAGAAGACATATGTAGAGCAGCCACATGGTCTACCACACACACATGTACAAAAAGAACAAGTTACTTACCTTCGGTAACGCTTTTTCTGGTAGATACTATATCTGCCTGTGGATTCCTCACCTTGTGAATATCCCCCTTGCGTCAGCAACGTTCGGAAATTTTCTTCGTAGCACGCCGACGTGGGCGACGTCACAGGAGCACGGCATCGCGCGCGACTCCGTTTGACGTCACCGACCCCATATCAGGCCCACGCCGGCGTGATGACGTCAGTTCCGCCCTTTTTTCCGTGCCTTCGAGGCACACGGACGGACCAGCGATAGCAAACATGCAAATATACAATGTACACAGTACATATAGAACTAAATCAATACAATAGTATAAACCATATATACAGAAAGACCAGGTATAGCAGAGTGGACAACGGGGAGGCGGGTGGGTCAGTGAGGAATCCACAGGCAGATATAGTATCTACCAGAAAAAGCGTTACCGAAGGTAAGTGGATTCCTCACCTTGTGAATAGATTCCCACAGCAGTCCCGGAGGAGGGTGTCCACTCTGCTACACCAGGAAGTCTTGGAGGACAGAGCGCGCGAAGTGGCCATCCCTCCTCACCTCGGTATCCAAGCAGTAATGCTACGCGAAAGTGTGGAGGGAGGCCCAAGTCGCGGCCCTGCAAATATTCTCAACAGGTACACCCCTAGACAAAGCAGATGTTGCAGACTTTGCTCTAGTAGAATGAGCTCTAATACCCTCAGGAGGGTCCTTACCCGCAAGGGAGTAGCAGATCTTGATGCACAGGATTATCCACCTGGAAAGAGTGCGCTTGTGCACCGCTCTGCCCTTCTTGCAGCCAGCAAAGCCAACAAACAGCTGGTCGTCCATCCGGAAGTCCTTAGTCCTGTCCAGATAGAAAGACACCGCCCTCTTAGGGTCCAGGCGATGCAGCCTCTCTTCCTCCTTAGACGGGTGGGGGGGAGGATAGAAGGTAGGAAGGGTAATGGACTGCCCAAGATGGGAAGGAGTCACCACCTTAGGCAGAAAAGCAGCCCTGGTCCTAAGAACCATCCTTTCAGCATGAATGGTCAGGAATGGGGGTTTGGAACTTAGAGCTTGAAGCTCACTTACCCTCCTTGCCGAGGTGATTGCAACGAGGAAGATAGTTTTAAAAGAGAGAAGCCTCAATGGACACTTGTGCAGGGGTTCGAAGGGAGAACCCATTAAAAAGGTCAGCACAAGATTCAAATCCCAATGAGGAACAATAAAAGGAGTAGGAGGAAACATATTCATGAGACCCCTCAAGAATCTCAAAACCACCGGAGATTTAAAGAGAGAAGGCTGATCCGGCAAGCAAAGAAACGCCGATAAGGCCGAAAGATAACCCTTGACCGTGGCCACAGCCAAACCTTGCTGTGCCAGATAAAGGGCAAATTGTAAAATATTAGACAAATGAGCCTTCAAAGGGTCAATATCCCTCTCCCTGCACCAAGAAACAAATTTTGACCACCTATAGGAGTAAATGGACTTAGTGGTGTCACGCCTGGCAGAGAGAATGACATCCACCACCTCGTGAGGGAGAGACAAAGAACTCAAGTTGCCCCGTTCAATCTCCAGGCATGAAGGTGTAATGTCTGGAGGTGGGGGTGTAGAACCTGCCCCTCCATCTGAGAGAGGAGGTCTGCCCTGTGAGGGAGACGGAGCGGCGGGTGAGAGGAGAGGCGGAGTAGGTCCGAATACCACACCCTTCTTGGCCAATCCGGAGCAACCAATATGATTTGGGCCCGGTCTTGACGAATCTTCCTCAGAACCCGAGGAATCAAAGGTATGGGAGGAAACGCGTAAAGGAGTTGATCTCCCCAACCCAACTGAAACGCGTCCCCCAATGCTCCTTGCATCGGATACTGGAGACTGCAGAATGAAAGACAGTGAGCATTCTCGCGAGTGGCAAATAGATCCACCCGAGGAGTCCCCCACATCTGAAAGATGTCGTGAACAACCTCCGGGTGAAGCCTCCACTCGTGGTCGGCAGAGAACTGCCGACTGAGACTGTCTGCACGCACGTTCAGTACTCCGGCCAGATGATTTGCCACCAGACAAATCTGATGGTCTGATGGTTCAGGACCAGAGACGCAGAGCCTCTCTGCAGAGACACTGCGACCCTACTCCTCCCTGCTTGTTGATGTACCACATCGCAGTCGTGTTGTCTGTTAGGACCTGAACCGAACGACCGCGAAGGGAAGGGAGGAAGGCCTTGAGCGCCAAACGTATCGCCCTCAATTCCAGAAGGTTGATGTGAAACAACCTTTCTTCCGGAGACCAAAGACCTTTGACCTCCAGGTCTCCCAGATGAGCACCCCACCCGAGAGTGGATGCATCCGTTATCACTGTGGCCACTGATGGAGGCAGTTGAAAAGGCTTTCCTTGCGACAGATTGCCTTCCACGCCCCACCAAGACAGATCCGCTGCAGCTTCCCTGGAGATCTTCACTGACTCCCTGAGATCTCCGTTGTGCTGATACCACTGCCTGCGGAGGCACCACTGGAGCGCCCTCATGTGCCAGCGTGCATGACTGACCAACAGAATGCAAGAAGCCATCAGACCGAGCAGGCGAAGGACCTTCAGGACTGGAACAACCGCTCCATTGAAGAATAAAGGAATCATTTCCTGAATGTCGTGAATCCTTTGAGGTGGAGGGAATGCACGACATACAGAAGTGTCCAGTACCGCACCTATGAACAGGTTGCGCTGGGAGGGCACCAGGTGAGATTTGGGTACGTTTATCGAAAAACCCAACCTGTGTAACAACTGAGTTGTCTCCTGCAGATGATGGAGCACCATCTCCGGCTACTCTGCTTTGATCAGCCAGTCGTCTAGATAAGGGAATACAGGTATCCCTGACCTTCTGAGATGCGCAGCCACCACTGCCATCACCTTGGTGAAAACTCGAGGCGCAGTAGTAAGTCCAAACGGGAGGACCGCAAACTGGTAGTGCTGCGATCCCACCGTAAAACGGAGATACTTCCTGTGCGACTTCAGGATTGGGATGTGAAAATACGCATCCTGCAAGTCGATCGACACCATCCAGTCTTCTTCCATCAGCGCCAGAAGAACCTGAGCAAGGGTGAGCATTTTGAACTTCTCCTGTTTGAGATAGAGGTTCAAAATCCTGAGATCCAGGATCGGCCGAAGCCTGCCATCCTTCTTGGGAATCAAGAAATACCGGGAGTAGCACCCTTGACCCCTCTCCTGCTCTGGAACCACCTCTATCGCACCCTTTCGAAACAGTGCCAGGACTTCCTCCTGCAGGAGAAGCAGGTGGTCCTCCGAACAATAACCTTGGCAAGGAGGGTAATTGGGAGGGAACTCCTGAAAAGGAAGTGCATACCCATTCTCTACGAGATTGAGAACCCAAAGATCTGATGTAACCGATTCCCAATCTCGTAGAAAGTGAGTAAGCCGACCCCCTACTGGCCCCACATGATCCAGAATGGAGGATCTAGGGCTGCTTTGCTGATGCGGGTGGGGGTTGGGCATTATTGGAGGAAGTGGAGGAAGAGGAGAGTTGACGTCCACGTCCACGACCCCTCTGTCTACCTCTATAGGACCTATATAGAGGGTTCTGCTGCTGCTGCTGTTGTTGTTGTTGGCCCTGCTTGAAGGGACGAAAAGAAGATTTACCAAATCCCTTGAATTTTCTAGTCGTCGACCCTCTCATCTGCAGACCCAAAGATCTTGCAGTGGCACGGCTGTCCTTAAACCTCTCCAAGGCCACATCAGCCTTCTTACCAAAAAGGCCAGTTCCTTCAAAGGGTAAGTCCAGCAATGTAGACTGCACATCCGCTGAGAAATCAGAAGACTTTAACCATGCGGCTCTCCTGGTCGCAATGGATGAGCCCATAATTCTAGCAACAGAATCCACAGTGTCCATGCCGCTTTGAATGACCATGCGGGCCGCAGCCTGAGTGTCAGAGACCACTTCACTAAAGTTCTTCTTATCCTCCTCAGGAAGTTTTGATGACAATTGCTTCACTGAGTCCATTAGCGCATGCACATATCTACCTAAAAGGCAAGTAGCATTTGATGACTTAAGAGCCATGCTCCCAGAAGAGAAAGTCTTCTTCGCAGACTGATCTAATTTCTTAGACTCTTTGTCAGCTGGCACTTGAGGGAAAGAGCCTGCAGCCCTATTAGAGCAAGCCGCCTGAACCACAAGACTTTCCGGAGATGGATGCGTAGAAAGAAATGCAGGGTCATCAGGAGCCACCCTATAGCGCCTTGCAATAACCCTTGAAACTGCAGGAGCAGACAACGGCCTCTTCCAAATCTCCTTAATTGGATCCGTCAAGGCATCAGTAAATGGCAGTGTAGGCTCCACAATCGAAGAAGGAGAATGCAAGACTTCAGTGAGGATGTTGGGCTTGTACTCCACTGTGGGCAGCTTTAAGCTAAGAAGGTCAGCAGCCTTCCTAATAACCACGTGATAGGGTGCCACGTCCCTTGATGGAGCATCAGAAATCGAAGGCAGACCCCACTCGGGAGAGAGTTCCAGACCACTAGCATCCCGAAGCTCATCAAAATCATCATCATGATCAGGAAGCTCGCCTTCTTCCACATCAGAACTTTCATCATCTTTTTGTTCGAGAAGACGCTGAGCTCTTCGCCTCGACCACTCCAAACGAATCGAAGTCGACGGATCCGGTAACGACTCCGACGGAGCCGGTTCCGACGTCGATCGAGGAGCCGGAGCAGCAGGAAGAGAGCCATGAACAGGTGTGGTACCTCGATCTCGACTGCGAGGTCGATCCGGAGTCGGCGAAGCCGCATGCGGAGTCGAAGACCTCGGTGGAGCCGTACCGAGCCATGGTGAAAGAGGCGCCGGCATGAAAGGCATAAATGGAGCTGGGGCGTACGACTGAGGAATACCCAGATTGTACGATAATGGACCCATGGGACCAACAGGCGCTCCAGTGGGGTACATTGCCCTAGAATATACTCCAAACATCGCATTGAGAAAATGCGAGGGATCCTGTCCAGGACCAGGAAAGGAAGGGTACGGACCTACCGGATGTTGCAATGGAGGCCGCCCCGACACATCCTCACCCTGACCTTCTGGGTTCACAGGAGTCTCCGCTGAAGCCGGTTCTTGAGGAGTCACCTCTTCTTCCTCTTCATGCTCCGAGGATACCGGCTCCGGGGCCGGCTCCGGCTCCGGAGCCGGAGAACCTTCTCTTGACAAAGCAGGCGAAGGAGAGACAAAGTCTTTACGATGTTTGTGAGACCTTCTCTTCGAGTCAGAGGATTCCTTCTCCGAATGATGTTTCGAACTGTGCTTCCTCCTCTTATGCTTTCTCCTCGAGGAGCTCGAAGCATGACCGGAAGCCGACTTAGATCTAGACCTAGATCTTTCTCTGGACTTTGACTTCGCTTTAGATCTCGACTCCTCTCCAGACCTCGAACCCGCTCTGGATCTCGACGCCGATCCCGACTTCGACCGAGACCTTTGCTTCGACTTCGATCTTCGTGACGTCGATCTCGAATGTCGTCCAGAATCCTGTTTCACTTTCGCCAAAAGCAATTTAGCTTCACGCTCTCGAAGCGCCTTTGGATTCATCTTAAAACAGGAATCGCAGTTCTTGACGTCGTGACTCGAACCAAGACACCACAAACAATCCTTATGTGGGTCAGTGATAGACATCATGCGGGCACAAGACCTACATGGCTTAAAGCCTGTTTTCCTCGACGACATCTCCGGAGAAGAACCAAGTCGTAAGAGAGAAACAGTGACAATTATTTAACAGAAAGATACTAGGTATCGCTGAAGATCCCGAAAACCGTTAGCGTCGGAGACGCGGAAAAAAGGGAACTGACGTCATCACGCCGGCGTGGGCCTGATATGGGGTCGGTGATGTCAGACGGAGTCGCGCGCGATGCCGTGCTCCTGTGACGTTATCTTACATCCCCTTAGAACACTCACCCTAATAATAAAGGTTTTGCATTAATGAACCATAAATACAAGTTCGAACAGCATTAACATATGAGCATAAAAATTGCTCCCCTGATCCATAATGTGGTACTGAAAACTGGCAGGCAAAGGGTTTGTCCTGCAAGGGGTTGGGCCTACTTGGACCAAGGACAAAGTACACATTAAAACTTGTTGTCCTTGACCCCAAACAATATGTCCTGGGCGTCGGGCTATAGGAATTCCGCACCCTGACAGCATGTGATCTACAGCTCACATGCCTCGAATGGGAAACGCTACTTACCCAGTATGCATCTGTTCTTGTCATGTAGAACTGTAGATTCACATGCACCCACCCGCACCCCCGGGTACCTATACCTGTTGCAGTAATATCTTACTTAGATGCATATATACATGGACATCTCTCGCTACACTTACTAACTCCATTATCACCCTCTGCGGCAAACAGTCTAACAATGGAGCCGATGTCCATTCACACTATGGCCGAAAGGAGTAATCACCTACCTCGTGGTGATTGCAAAAAAAATACTTTTTTCGAACAAAATCAAAGTGCAAACAGCCAGACCCAACACTAGATGGCAGGCTATGTACATCATGTGACTCTACAGCTCTACATGCCAAGTACAGATGCATACCTGATAATTAGTATTTTTCTTTCTTTGCCTATCACACTCTTGCTTTGCTGCTTTTCTTTGCCTTTCACGCTCATTTTTCAGCACTTTTCTGTGCCTTTCACACTCGTTCTTTGCCGCCTTTCTTAACCTTTCACACTTGCACTTTGCTGCTTTTAATTGAATATTTCCCACTCATTTACCTCCTGGCCTCTTTTACCTCACATTCATGCTTTGCAATGCTTGTTTGGCCTCTTGCTCATTCCTTGCCCCCTTTACTTCTTTACACTGATCTTGCACGTTCTAGTGCTTATGCTGCCTTTATCTCCTCCTCCTTTGTCCTTTTTCAGATCGTTTGCTCTACTTCGCAACCTTCTCCCCCAGTGGCGGCCTTAACCGCCTCCTCTCCCATGTTGTGACTGCTTCCCTCTGTTCGCTAAGCATACTCATTACCCTTAAGCACATCCCCTGCTCCTCCCTGTCATGGTCCTTCTTAATGGTGCTGCATTGTGGATGTGTCAAATGCACCCGAAAGGCATTCCCGCCTGCGCCTCACCCATGCCTAACAGAGGACCGCTGGTTATCCTCCCACCCACTGCCCAGCCTAGAGACTACTCCACTAAAACCGTCTATGTCCTGAACCCCAGACAAACCTCTCCTCATTGTTGCGAGAATCCTGGTCTGCTGTGCTCCTACACCACCGACCGCAACACCTTTGTGACCTTCCCAGATCCATCTCTCACTTTAACACCTGGATCAGCTCCTACACAGACACCCTGGCCCCACTCAATACCACAAAGTCCAACAGAACCAGGCCATAAACAAACTGGTGCACAGAAGAGCTCAGACTCACCAAACACCACTTTTAACAACTAAGATGCAAATGGAGGTAAAACCAGAACACTGTCAAGAACCACTACAGTTCAGCTCTCAGACGCTACCAAACATCCTGCTGTCACCAACTATATAGAAAGCAAAAGACCCACAGATGATGGACGGAATGCAGAGCAAATCAAACATACTCCCCCAGTCAATAGATCTGGGTTAAATCCATCCTTCTTTTGCTCACCATGCCACCCCAGCTTAGACCCAGCCATATGCAAATCAGTCTTGACCCTGTGCCTCATGGGAACAGTACAGATCGAACTGCCAAGTCAGGTCCTCCCTGGACCAGAAAAAAGCATCCTGGGACCCCTCATCAGCCAGTCTAGTTTGGATCCAGTGGCACCGTGAGGCCAGGACCCAAGCCTGGGCATGCCAGAGCTCTCCATGCCACTGGAGTCCAGATATCCTGGATGATGAGGGGTGAAATCCTGAAACCTTTTCTAGGATGTTTGTTTCCATTCCAGGGAGGGCCTGGCAGTTCGGGCTAGACTGTACCCATAGGGCAAGGGTAAAGACTGGTTTGCATATGGCTAGGTACAAACCGGAATGGGATGGGGAGCAAAGCAAAAAATACAATGGATTTCGACCCAGATCTCTGTACTGGGGTGAATGTATGACATTGCTCTGCATTCTGTCCATCAATTGTTTTTTTTGCATTTGTCACCCCGAGTGGTTCGGGTATACCCAGATGTGGGTCCCTCGCTCTCCATGCCACTGGAGTCAAGCTATCTCGGTTGATGAGAGGTGAAACCCCGAAACCGGTCTTAGGATTCTTGTTTGCAGTCCAGAAAGGACCTGGCCTGGCAGTTCAGGCTGGACTGTTCCCATTGGGCCAAGACTGATTTGCATATGGCTGGGTTCAAACTTGATAACATGGGGAGCAAAAGAAAACAATGGATTTAGGCCCGGATCTCCTTAGTGGGGTGAATGTATGACATTGTTCTGCATTCTATCCATCAATTGGCTTTTTTGCAACCAACTGTATAGAAAGCGGCACCAACAAAGCCAGGGATATCTTTGCTGTTGTGAAAGATATAACTCTCCAGCAGAAAGCTCCACCAGTGTCACACCTTCACAGGACCTCTGCATTCAGCTGCCCTTCTTTTTCAGCAGCAATATCACCAGCATTTACAACAACTTTGAGTCCCAACCAAAATAAATCTGTAAGTGCCCAATTCATTGAATTTGCCAATGCTTGTTCCCGGTTAAGTAAATAGTGCATATTTACTGCCCCTTGTAAAATCTGAATCTCCAGAACCATCCAGTGGATCTTTTTAGTTTTGTTGTCAAATTACATAAAATAAAATCTATTTTTATAAACTTGTGTGAGATTTCTTGAGGTTTCTTCTGTATTTCTTCTGTAATTGTTTTTGTGCCGTTTAAATATTTTGCACTTGTTATTTGTGTAAGCCTGTCTCCTCAGAGCCACAACTACCTGGGGTTGACCTACAGGTTTAACAAATGAAATATACTGGTGCTAAAGGTGTTAGTAGTATATTACATAGTGAGTTTGCAAAGCCGCACTATATAATACCCTCCATTTCCTCACAACTTGGTTCAGTTGTGTGCCTTTTTTCTGGTGCAGGACAAGCTATGATCACGACCTTTCAACCTCAGTCCTGGATTTCAGTGAGGTTGTATCGAAGTTTGCTGTGTCTGATGCACCCTGTCGTTTCAATATGCCTGGTGGCATTTGCGGGCTCTGCAGTGGATTCTGAAGTCCCAGTGGGACCAACCTCAAGGGGACCCCTCCGACAACATCTACGTTTCAGAGGAGGCCGCGAAAGATCTGCATTGGTGCTTTTTGGACTGCAATTGGGACAGCAATTCTTCCTTCCCCACGCACAGCTAACAGAGGTGACTTAGGCATCACTTCTGGGTTGGGGTGGCCATCTCGTAGAGGTGGAGATCAAAGAACTTTGGTCTTAAGCAAAGTCCCAGCTTTATATCAACCTTCTGGAGTTGAGGGCCATCCGCTTGGTGTTCAAAGCCTTCCTTTCATCCATCAAGGGGAGGCTGGTACTGGTGCTCACGGACAACACCGCTGCCATTCGGAACTGCATCAATCAGGGCGGGGTGAGTGACATGGACCCTTTTCCTTTGGTAATGGATAGACCCCCATGGAACTTTGCTGGTGGTGAACCACCTGGCAGAATCATTACATTCTCAGGCGGATTAGCTCAGCCATCAGCACCTAGCAAATTACGAGTGGCAGTTACACCCGTAGGCGTCACAGGGTCTTTTTCATGCATGGAGAGTACCTTGGCTTGATCTGTTTGCCACCTCTGAGAACTCTCAATATCAACAAGTCTGTGTGTTAAAGTTTCCACAGCGTCATACTTGGAGATGTATTCCGTTTCGATGAAACTTTGGAGTCCTGTATTCCTTTCCGCCGATACCACTCCTGCCCTGAGTTTTCAAGAGCATCATAACCGACCAGCCCCAAGTTATCTTCGTTACTCTGTATTGGGCATGGAGAGTATGGTATCCAGAACTCCTGGGCCTGAGCATCTGTCCTACCGTCTCAATTTCCACCTTCATGCTTGGAGATTGAGCAGCGACAGCTGAGCACCTTTGACCTTCTTCCGGAGGTGGTTGATAATAACTGCATATGACTGTCTTTGGGACACGAATGTGGTGTGGCTTGCTGCAGTACTCTGCAGATAAACTGTGTTAAAAATGGGGTCTCTGGTTGGCAGTGGTTTGCAATCTGTCCAAGTAGGGACCCTCACTGTAGTCAAGGTAAGAGAATCACAAAGCTAAGATGAATGAATGAAATAGCCCTTTTATAGCGCATGGCTACCCGGAGGCATCCCAGCGTTTGAAGCTGCGATAAGAAAGGGTCTGAGAAGAGCCGGGATCAGGTGTTCGTTAATTTCCAGGGAAGAGCCAGGTTTTTATTTTCTTACGAAATGAAAGATGGTTGGGATCCTGGCGAAGTGGCAGGGGCAGAGAGTTCCACAACTTTGAGGTGTTATAGGAAAAGAGGCGGCAGCCCGTACGGGCCTTGTTGATTCTGTTGACTTGTGCCAGGTTAAGGTCGTTGGAGCTGAGGTTTCTAGTAGTTTTGTGTGGTTTGATCAGATTGGTGAGGATAGAGGGTCCTTTGCCTAGCAGGTTTTTATGGGCAATACAGAGGGCTTTGAAATGTACCCGTTCTTTGATCGGTAACCAGTGGAGGGATCTTAGCGCTAGCTTGGCTGAGGAGCGGTGGTTAGTGCTCGTCAGCAATCTGGCTGCTGAATTCTGGACCACCTGTAGTTTCTGGATCACAGAGACCGGAGCTCCCAGGTAGAGCGCGTTACCGTAAACGAGTCTCGACAAAATCATGGCTTGGACCAGGATTTTTTTGGCTCTATCAGGAAGTTGAGGGAGTATTTTTCGTAGAGATTTTAGCAGGTCAAAGCAAGTGGCTGCAGTTTTTCTGGCTTGTACTTTGAATGAGAAATCATCATCTAACCAGAAGCCTAAGCTCTTGATCACGCTTTTTGGTGTTGGACTAGCACCCATAGAAGGGGGCCATAGCGTGGGGGAATTAAATGATGCCTTCCTGCCCAGTAACATCAATTCAGTCTTCTGGTTGTTAAGTTTTAGCTGAGACTGGCCCATCCACTTTGATACCTCCTCAAGACAGTCACTGAGACTCGTGTGGGACAGTGTGGTACTGAAAATTCTGGACCTGTGTCATAAATATAGTCGTACCATGACGATTTTGGTATCAACATATCGGTAATGGTTTGAATTCTATGCACAAGCATTTCCGTCATGTTCGAGTGACGGAATCACCCTGAAATCTGATTTTTCGTCCGGAACCCACGGGTTCCATTTTGTGATCGGCAGCCATTTCGTGATTGCCCTCACATAAGGCAATGACTAAAGGCCGAAACCAACCTGAAGGACACGTACACCTTTGCTGACTCCGCTGTGACCTGGGCAAGCTGACTCCACTGTCTGAAGCCAAACCTGTTCGGCCAGGTTCTTTCCCAGCGGCCGAGCGAGATCAGAATCAAGGCACAACATGTCATAAACCGATCATCGCACACAAACCATGCCTAATCTCACACACACCTGTCCCTGTTTCTTCTTTTTGACCTGTTTTACGAGGAGGAGGTGCCCGTTTTTATTAGGGGTCCGCCAATATCTGATGAACGTTCTGGGCCTTGCCGGGTAATTGATTATGGACTTGACAAACTGAAATGTGGGCTTGTTATCATGACTCTGCTTTTTCTTTGTAGCGAAAATATGTGAATGGTTTACCGTAAAATAAGGAATGTTTGCCTGAAGCATATTATTTTGTATACAAGGAAAAGTCTGGCTTTGTAATTTTGAGCAGTCTCCTAAGAACATACATGCTGTTCATGCTGTTGTACTTCTAGGATAACTGTTACTGGCTGCAGCCAATAAATACGATCTTTGACTTCACCAAGAAGACTCTGTGTTTCTGTAGTCTAAAACAGGAAGGACTCGAAGTCTTTGGGTGTTCACCCTGGCACCGCTGGGTTCTTAAAAACCCGGTACATCAGTTGGCGCCCAACGTGGGGCGGTATCAGCGGTACCGGTCCAAGCCAGAGGTTCGTGAGGAGCTTCGTGTGAAAATTCTGGACGAAGGCCGCCACTTCATCGACCCCTGCATTTTGACGTGGTCCGAAAGTCTTTGCTGCGAGGTTCGCCGCGTCCCGACGGCTACGAAGGACTGCTGCCCTGACTATCGCCCTGTTTTGGACCCTTGATGATTGGTAGAGCTAAACGATAGACGAGTCTTCTGCTGACGTCATCGATACCTCAGTTAAGTATAAGTGGAGCGTCTCCCAGTCCTTAGTTTTGTTTGGTATCCCTTCGAGGATCGCTTTCTTTGGACTTGCAAGTGCCAAAACCAAAGGACTCGTGTATTCACGAGGCTATCATATTCGATAATCCTTTGAAGTTTGAAGCTAGACTAGAGAGCGAAGATGCCTGGTCTTAGCAGACTTGGAAATTTGTTTTGTCTTGGTTGTAATAGGGATTCCCGATTGGAGGACTCGTGTCCGGTTCCTCCGATTGGGCCTCCAACCTACGAACTATATGTGAAGCACGGCGTAGGCCCCATTGCATATAATGAAATATGGACCCGTTACACCAGAAAAGATGGTGTTTAAAAAAGGCCCCAATACTGTAGTTTTGACACAGAGATTTTGGATAATCTTGAGGTTAAACTTTTTAAGAAGAAAGCCCGGCCGGCAATGTTTGACTCTTTTCGCATATGGCGCAAGGAAGCCAAACAGAAAGAAATAAAATTAGCGAAGAAAAATAAACGAGGCATGTCAATGGTGCAAGCTGCTATAGCGTTTAGGGATAATGAGGAAGAGCAAGAGAGCGAACAAATGCATAGGATTAGGAAGTTAGCGATAGATAAATGCTACCCAGTTTTGCCAACTAAAGAACAGGAAACGAAGAAAGATCTTGAAAAAGATCCTTTAATGTCACATCTATTGAGTTCGCCACCCCCTTATGCACAGAGTGCTACGGCACCGCCGCCACCTTTAGCTGCGCAACATCCAGTTGTTGTGCCACCTGTGATTCCTCCACAGCCAGCTCCTCTTCCGTTGGCTACTGTTCCTTTGGCGCAGCCTTCTCAAGAGCCGCCAACTTTGCTACCTACGCCTCCTACTTCGTCTGCTACTCCTACGCCTATTCACACTACTCCTTCTGTTTCGACCTTGGATCCTACTACTATTGTTCCGTCTTCTCTTATTCTTTCATCCTCTCCTTCTACAAGACAGAAAATGACTGCTGCCTTGTCTGGTCTTCTTTCTCCTTTATGGGGATATTTGAGTATGTCTCCAGTTAGTGAGCGTAGACAGTCACGTAGTCAGTTGCCTGACACAGGTGAACGTACGGATTTGGATCAATTGGCGCGTAAGTGGATTACGTGTGCTTCTCAGTATGATCTGGAGGGTGTTATGGATGTCTTCCTTCAATGGGAAGAACCAAAGCAACGGTACGTTTTTGAGACGATGTGTGGATTTCTCCATGAACAGTGGGATGCAGAAGTAGGTAAAGCTCCCGATGAGTTGCATTGTGTGCGTTCTGAGTTTGCGAAAGGGACCGTTGTGGGGCCTCAGGATGTTGGGAGAGCAGTTGCGACTATTTTGTCGTTTTGTAGCGACACTCCTTCTCAGCTGATGTTTGAACCTGACGCTTCAGCTAGGAGAAAATATTTAACAACAAGGGGTGGTGATGGACAGAGTTTCTGAATTAAGCAGAATACTCTCACCCAGTCAAGAGATCAGGGCTAGATCCAACACCGTTTTTTAGCTCACTGCACCATCCCAGCTCAGAACCTGGCTATATGCAAATTAGTCTGTTCCTGTCCCAGTGCATGATGGGAACAGGGCAAACTAAACTACCAAGCCAATTCTTACACTGGGAAGGAAACAAGCTTCCGGGGACCGGTTTCTGGCATTTCAGCCGTCGTCGGCCCGGCTTGCTTGAATCCTGATGGTGCAATGAGCGAGGGACTCACATCTGAGTATACCCTTCCACGCTTAGGGTGGACAAAATATTTAACAACAAGGGGTGGTGATGGACAGAGTTTCTGAATTAAGCAGAATACTCTCACCCAGTCAAGAGATCAGGGCTAGATCCAACACCGTTTTTTAGCTCACTGCACCATCCCAGCTCAGAACCTGGCTATATGCAAATTAGTCTGTTCCTGTCCCAGTGCATGATGGGAACAGGGCAAACCAAACTACCAAGCCAATTCTTACACTGGGAAGGAAACAAGCTTCCGGGGACCGGTTTCTGGCATTTCAGCAGTCGTCGGCCCGGCTTGCTTGAATCCTGATGGTGCAATGAGCAAGGGACTCACATCTGAGTATACCCTTCCACGCTTAGGGTGGACAAAATATTCAACAACAAGGGGTGGTGATGAACAGAGTTTCTGAATTAAGCAGAATACTCTCACCCAGTCAAGAGATCAGGGCTAGATCCAACACCGTTTTTTAGCTCACTGCACCATCCCAGCTCAGAACCTGGCTATATGCAAATGAGTCTGTTCCTGTCCCAGTGCATGATGGAAACAGGGCAAACCAAACTACCAAGCCAATTCTTACACTGGGAAGGAAACAAGCTTCCGGGGACCGGTTTCTGGCATTTCAGCCGTCGTCGGCCCGGCTTGCTTGAATCCTGATGGTGCAATGAGCAAGGGACTCACATCTGAGTATACCCTTCCACGCTTAGGGTGGACAAAATATTTAACAACAAGGGGTGGTGATGGACAGAGTTTCTGAATTAAGCAGAATACTCTCACCCAGTCAAGAGATCAGGGCTAGATCCAACGCCGTTTTTTAGCTCACTGCACCATCCCAGCTCAGAACCTGGCTATATGCAAATTAGTCTGTTCCTGTCCCAGTGCATGATGGGAACAGGGCAAACCAAACTACCAAGCCAATTCTTACACTGGGAAGGAAACAAGCTTCCGGGGACCGGTTTCTGGCATTTCAGCCATACTGGCATACTCAGACATGAGTCCCTTTCTCACTGCACCATCAGGATTCGAGCAAGCCGGGCCGACGACGGCTGAAATGCCAGAAACCGGTCCCCGGTAGCTTGTCTCCTTTCTGGTGAAGAATTGGCTTGGTAGTTTAGTCTGCCCTGTTCCCATGATGAACTGGGCCAGGGACAGACTGATTTGCATATAGCCAGGTTCTGAACTGGGATGGTGCAGTGAGATAAATAACGGTGATGGATCAAGCCCTGATCTTTGGACTGGGTAAGAGTGGTCTGCTTAATTCAGACACTCTGTTCATCACCACCCCCTTTTCTGAATCAGCTAGGAGAAAAGCACGACAATATCCAATGAGAGAGGTCCCTCCGGTGTGGAAAGAAGAGGTTGTCGCTGGTGCAGGTAATAATCCGCCAGCTGTACCGGCTCATTTCCAGCGTGTATGGGTGCATGTGCCTTGGAAACGCGCTGAAGTCTTAGTTATTAAGCAGTCTTTGCCCGACCCGCGCAAAAATCCAGCAGGGTACTTTAAAGAGTTGACTCAGACTGTGAGATCATGTATTATGAATTTGGCGGACATCAACATGTTGTTTGGAAATGTTGTTCCACAACCTATTTGGAGTAAGATTCGTCACACAGATCTTGCGCAGGAATTGGGTGAAACATGGGTTAATCTTAGAAATGCCGACAACGGGCAAGTAGGCGGTGCTAAGCCTGATGATTTGATTGCAGAAATTCCTGGTAGGATTATTACGTATATGAAGACTTTAATGCCCGAATTGCCTGTTAATTTGGACAAGTTGTCTGCATGTAAGCAGAAGAAAGATGAGACTGTGTCCGATTTCTTCACACGGTTTGAAGACACTTTTGTAGATCATAGTGGTCAGGATATGGCTACCGAGGGTGGCCAGAGATTGTTTGTCGACAAATTTGTGCATAATTTGCTTCCTGAATTGTGCAATAAGTTGAAGGATTCCGAGAGTGCTTGGGCTGTTTCCACGTCAGCGCAGATTTTAGCTACGGCCCAGTACTATGAGAATAGGCGCAAAGATGAGTTAGAGAAAGCGGATAAGAAAAATAAGGAATTGAAGACTAAAGTCCTCCTGCTTCAAGCTTATCCACCCCGTACTAATAGTCAGCGCGATTATCGGCAACCCCAGAAGTATTCAAGGAACTCGCAAAGAAACGAGTTTCCTCAACAACGTTTACCGTATGGACCCAATCAGTGTGCGTATTGTAAAGAAGAGGGTCATTTCAAGACTAGCTGTCCGGTTTTGTTACAGCGCACAAATGGTACTTCTGGTGCGAGAGGTCGAGGTGTTCAACAAGCCCCTAGAGGTAGGGGGCGTGGAAATTTCCCCCAGAACACACGTTCCTCCCCGCCTCAGAATTCAATGAATAGTTTCGACCAGCAGAATAACGCGTCTGGTAGAACAGCTCAGTACTATGCTGATGACTACTATGCAGAAGATGAGAATATGGGAGGTAATGATTGCTAGGACAGCCTTGGACAAAGAGAGGGAGTTGTTTCAGTTCCAGTAGATCAGAGTGGACCCTATGTTGAGGTGATTACATCAGGTGTGTCAGAACCTTTTCTGTTGGATACTGGTGCTACGAAGAGTTCTATAATGCACTCAAAACTCCCTGGCGCACCTTTGTCTGGCGAAATGAATGTTTCAGTAGGTTTTTCTGGCGCCCCGGTTAGGAGACAGATTTCTTGTCCTATGTCTCTTTCTGTTGGGCCTTGTGAATTTGAAGCATCCCTCATCCTTACAACAGGTTGTGGTGAAAACTTGTTGGGATTGGATCTGTTGAAAAGATTGTATGCGACTTTGTACTGTTCTCCTTCGGGAGTACAACTTACACTGGGTAAGAAAGTGTTTTTTCCGATGTATTTGTCGAAGGATAAACTTCCAACAGAATTGTTTTCTCTCCCGGATATTCTTTGGGCTACTGGTCCTAATGATGTAGGTCTCTTGGAAATACCACCTTATGTTGTGACATTGAAAGCCAATGTTAGAATGCTGCGCATTTCCCAATACAAGATCTCTAGCGAAGGTGAAAAGGCGTTGTTGGCGATAATTTACGATCTGATTGAAAAGGATGTAATTGAAGAGACATGGGGCAACGTTTTTAATAGTCCTGTTCTGCCTGTTTTGAAGCGTACTGACCCTTCCCAGCCACCTGTTTACAGGTTTGTGATTGATCTTAGGGAGGTCAATAAAATAGTCGTGCCACAATTTCCAGTTGTCTCTGATATCACTGCCCTATTGACTATGATTCCAGCCTCTGCAAATTGGTTCTCGGTTATTGACTTGAAGAATGCTTTCTTCAGCATCCCGATTGCCGAGGAGAGCAGGGATATTTTTGGCTTCAGTCTAGGAGGCCGAAGCTTCCGCTTCAAACGCGCTCCTCAAGGCTACTGTGAAAGTCCATCGATATACAGTCAGGCATTAAAAACACAGCTTGACACGATTGTTTTACCTGACGGTGCTACTCTTATTCAGTACGTCGACGATTTGCTAATCACTGCAGATACTGAGGAGATTTGTAAGGAAGCCACATTGTCGTTGTTGCGTCATTTGTGTGATCTACATCACAAAGTCTCTCTTTCAAAATTGCAATATTGTCGACAAGAAGTGACCTACTTAGGTCATCTCTTATCGAAGGAGGGAAGGAAACTGACCCCAGAAAGAATTCAGGCAATTACGAAATTGAGTGTACCTAGGACACAGAGAGAAGTGCATGCTTTCTTGGGTATTACATCATATTGCAGACAATGGATACCAAATTTTTCCTTATTGGCCAAACCTTTGGTGGCATTAACTTGTAAAGATACACCGAATCCCATTCCATGGTCTGAAGAGTGTCAGAAAAGTTTTTCCGAATTGCGTGATGCATTGTGTTCGGCTCCTGTGTTGGGTACCCCCGACTACAGTAAGCCCTTTACATTGTATGTCCATGAGAAGGAAGGTTGTGCATTGTCAGTGTTGACGCAGTCTTTTGGGGACAAGCAACGTCCATGCGCGTATTTTTCGTCGACTTTAGATCTGGTAGCTAAGGCGTTGCCGAGTTGCTTGAGAGCCACTGCGGCAGCAGCTGTTTCTATTCGACAGTCTGCTGGGTTAGTGATGAATAACTTGTTAATTGTGATGGTCCCGCATGCAGTGGACACTCTGTTAAACGGAACAAAGACACAGCACTTAACTAGTGCTCGATTGTCGGGTTATGAGCTGACACTGTTAGCAAGTCATGTGCTCATTAAGAGGTGCAATACTCTGAAACCAGCCACGCTATTGCCGATTCCAGTAGAGACAGATGAGGTTGAAAAACATGATTGCTGTCTCAGGACAGAAGAAGAAACAAAAGGGAGGATTGATCTTAAAGATACTCCTCTTCCAGAATGTGATGGTACTTTGTGGGTTGATGGTTCGTGTTTCAAGTTGCCGAATGGTGATACGACTGCAGCATACGCCGTGACGACTTTGCATACGATTGTTGAAGCTGCACGCATCCCACACAGTTCAGCACAAGCAGCAGAGTTGATTGCACTTACAAGAGCGTGTGTGTTGGCGAAAGGGAAACAAGTGAATGTGTACACGGACAGCCAGTATGCATTTGGTGTGGCTCACAGTTTTGGACGATTGTGGAAAGAACGTGGGTTCCTGACTTCGCATGGTGCTAAGATCCAGCATGGTCAATTGGTGAATGAGCTTCTCGAGTCATTGACCTTGCCGTTACAAGTTGCGATTGTGAAATGCAGTGCTCACAAAAAGGTTACTGATGATGTTGTTCGCGGAAAAGCGTTTGCAGATGAAGTCGCGAAAGAAACTGCAAGGAATGTAATGAGTCAAATGTATGTTGCAGGCCCTGCATGATGGGTCGGTGACGTTGGTATGTGTGAAGATACGATTGAGAGTGTGAAATCCATCCAAGCTGAAGCTACAGAGAAAGAATTGAGTGTGTGGAGAGAAAGTACGGGTAAATTGGATGCAAATGGATGTTGGGTTGAATTGTCAGAGCATCAGCGTTGGTTGCTACCTGATGCGTATGTGCTTGCAGTGGTGACAATGGCTCATGGAATGGCCCATATCAGTGTGAAAGGGATCTGTAAGTTGTTGGCCCCGGTATGGCAAAATGCTGGAATACCCAAGTGTGCAGAGAATGTGGTCAAGAATTGTATGGTGTGTCTGAAATACAATCCCGGTAGGGGAACCCCAACTCCAGCAGGTCATTTTGCGCCTCCAACGTATCCGTTCGAGCTTTTGCAGCTAGATTTCATCCACATGGAAAGATGCAACAATTTGAAATACGTACTCGTTGTTGTTTGTGCCTTTTCAAGATGGGTAGAAGCATATCCCTTAAAGGATAATACTTCCTTATCCACAGCTAAAGCCCTCGTCAAGGAATTCTTCCCCAGATTTGGAATGCCGAGAATGGTCTGGAGTGATAATGGGAGTGAATTTGTGGGTTGAGTGATGAAGAAAGTGTGGGAAGGGCTAGGCATTCAACAAAAGTTCCACGCTGCAAATCACCCCCATTCAGCTGGTTTAGTAGAATGCTATAACGGCACCCTTAAATTAAAATTGGCCAAAATTCAAGCTAGCTCTGGTTTACAATGGCCAGATGCCTTGCCCCTAGCTCTCCTGTCCACAAGAATGACTGTACATTCCCGAATGGGTTTGAGTCCGTATGAGGTTGTGTTTGGCCGCCCGGCGAATATTTGGGGCGTGCCAAGACCAACAAAGTTTAGCGAACTTGAACACCCTGTGTTGCTTGATTACCTGTATGAATTGACGGCTACATTGCGTGTTTTACACCAACAGGTCCACGACACTCTACCTCAGGCCTCTGAAGCTCCAGGGCATCCGATCGATCCTGGATCCTGGGTGCTGGTGAAAAATTTTCAGCGAACAAAGAATGACCAGCCCCGGTGGACCGGCCCTCATTTAGTCCTTCTCTCAACAAGATCAGCTGTTCGAGTGGAAGGGAAAAAACACTGGATCCACGGCATTCATTGTAAAAGGGTCCCACTTCCTCTTCCGTACGACCGTAGGGTCCAGGAGGGGATCGCTGACTCTGAAACTGAGACTGTGCCTCGCTTTCTACCTTTTAGCGATGCACGTGTAAAAGGAACAATTTCTGAACAGGAAAGCGACGATATTTTGCAAGAGGCCGTGCCTCCGTCAATTCGATTGAACACTACAGAGCGTGAACTCTTATTCCAAGACCAGACAACACCTGGAAGAAACCGTTACAATTTGAGGCCGAGAACTATGACTATGGACAAATAAAATATTTCTTTTTACTTTTTGATTGTGCAGCTCTCTCGTCTGAGAAACTTGCTTATTTTTGTTTTTCGAACCGCCATCCGGTTCTGCTGCTAGGGTCGCGGTTGCCCAAGTCTCTGGAGTGCAGCTGAAGACGTTAGGTCGACAGTTCTGGTCGGTCTAAGGGAGTTGCCCTGGACTGACAGAAGCACTCTTTAGCATAGAACACCCTACCACCGTGGGCAGCAAATTAGAGAGGATGGAGTTTTTCAAGATGGAGAGACCTGCCAAACAAACGAACTTTAAAGACGAATTGTGTATATATATGACGACAAGTAACACAACTAACTGCTGGGTGTGTGGTCTTATGCCGCATACAACAGATAAGTGTATCCCATACTTGGTCTTACCATTTAGCTACAATGGTTCTTTATGGGCATTTCAGACAATGTTCATATTCGCCATCGAACCATACACCCCTCGTTCCACAAAAAGTAACTCAAGCAACAAAGCTTTGGTAGTAGGAATTGCAAATATGAGCAGAACAATTGACTCGTACAGAACGATTCCTAGGGATGAGTTGCAAGCTTACGTTAGATGGAATATAACAAACTATGGAGTTGCTTTGAGTGAGAACCAGCGAGCAAAGAGATCCTCCTCGATTTGGATTGTACCCCATCAGGGTCACCTATATCTGCAAGGTAATGGCAAAAATCCACGAGCTCAGTTGGGGAAGAGCGTCTGCACTGAAACATGTTTTAGCATCTCGAAATTCCCCTTCGTTCCTAGCAGCTAAGGGTACCTATTTCATTTGCCATGATAGAGCCTATACATGGTTGCCCCCCGACTTCTCGGGCACATGCATTGTTTCGTTCTTGTTGCCCCCCACCTACACGGCCACGGCGGATTACCATAGGACAAGGATAGTTAGAGGTGTCATCAGTAAAGATGACACTGCCGGACAAGAATTTGGTGATTTTGTAAAAGGTTTTCTGCCGTTTTGGGGGCCTATGGTGAACAGCAGGAACATAAGGCAATTGACAAGAGTGGTTGAATCCACTGTCATCGAAACAGCCGGTGCCCTTAGTAATTTGACTGCTGAGCACCAGTCGGATCGCCTTATGACCCTTCAGAACAGGGTCGCTTTAGAGGTCATACTTGCAGACCGAGGTGGGGTATGTAAAGTGATCCAATCAAGTTGCTGCATTTTCATCCCAGACAACGCTCCAACAGTATACCAGGCCATTTCCAAACTGCATAAAATCTCCGAATCCATTCACGTAGATAAAGGAGACTGGTCTTTGATGGGGTGTTTTCTGGGAACTGATATCTGCCTGGGGATGGAAGATTCTTTTCCTGTTTTGTCTATGTATACAATGTGCTCCTGCAATATGTGGCCTCTGTGCTACATCGTGTGTAAGGAAACCTGTATCAAGAAACGAGCTAAGTAATAGGATGATGCTACAGCAACATCTCGATGACTTTATGAATATAGACCTGGACTCAGATTAGCGTGAGTATAGGTTATTGCCTATGTAAGGGCAAAAGGAGGGTCTCTGGTACTGAAAATGCTGGACCCGTGTCATAAATATCGTCGTACCATGACGATTTTGGTATCAGCAGACCGGTAATGGTTCGAATTCTATGCACAAGCATTTCCGTCATGTTCGAGTGACGGAATCACCCTAAATCTGATTTTTCGTCCGGAACCCACGGGTTCCATTTTGTGATCGGCAGCCATTTTGTGATTGCCCTCACATAAGGCAATGACTAAAGGCCGAAACCAACCTGAAGGACACGTACACCTTTGCTGACTCCGCTATGACCTGGGCAAGCTGACTCCACTGCCTGAAGCCAAACCTGTTCGGCCAGGTTCTTTCCCAGCGGCCGAGCGAGATCAGAATCAAGGCACAACATGTCATAAACCGATCATCGCACACAAACCATGCCTAATCTCACACACACCTGTCCCTGTTTCTTCTTTATGACCTGTTTTACGAGGAGGAGGTGCCCGTTTTTATTAGGGGTCCGCCAATATCTGATGAAAGTTCTGGGCCTTGCCGGGTAATTGATTATGGACTGGACAAACTGAAATGTGGGCTTGTCATCATGACTCTGCTTTTCCTTTGTAGCGAAAATATGTGAATGGTTTACCGTAAAATAAGGAATGTTTGCCTGAAGCCTATTATTTTGTATATAAGGAGAAGTCTGGCTTTGTAATTTTGAGCAGTCTCCTGAGAACATACATGCTGTTCATGCTGTTGTACTTCTAGGATAACTGTTACTGGCTGCAGCCAATAAATACGATCTTTGACTTCACCAAGAAGACTCTGTGTTTCTGTAGTCAAACAGGAAGGACTCGAAGTCTTTGGGTGTTCTCCCTGGCACCACTGGGCTCTTAAAAACCCGATACTTCAGTAGATGATCAGCCTGGTTCAGAGAGACCACGAGCTGAGTGTCATCAGCATAGCTGATTAGTTCAATTCCGTAGGGGGCCACTATCTCAGCTAAGGGGGACATATAGACATTAAAAAGTGTGGGGCTAAGGGAGGAGCCCTGTGGAACCCTTCACTGCAAGGGTAGCGGCGAGGAGTAGCAGTCTCCTTCAAATACTTTGAAATACCTCTCGCAAAGAAAGGATTTAAGCCAAGAAAGAGCTTTTCCTGCTACTCCAATTCTTTCTAAGCGGGCTAAGAGGATACGGTGGCTTACCGTATCAAAGGCCTGTGGTCTAGGAGGATGATGGCCACATTGCCACCTGTGTCCAGGATCCTCCTAGCCTCTTCTACCACCTTAAGAAGTGCCGTCTCCGTCCCTTGACCCGGACGGAAGCCTGTTTGAGAGGGATGGAGTAAGTTGGAGGCTTCCAGGAATGAGGACAGTTGATGGTTTATACATTTTTCTGCCAATTTGCTAATGCTCGGGAGAAGGGAAATGGGGCGGAAGTTGGATAGGTCTCCAGGGTCAAGATTGTTTTTTTTTTACTAGAGGTTTGACCATGGCCATTTTCCAGTCCCGTGGGACTGTGCCTGTTTCAATCGAGGTGTTAATCAGGTTGATGACTGGAGACGCCATAATAGGCAGGGCTAGTTTCAAGGTGTTGATTGGAACAGGGTCAAGGGGGGAGCCACTTTTAATAGAGTTGAGGGGGGGGGGGGGGACAAGTCCTTGGTAAGCGGGATGAAAGAAGAGAGTACGGAGGAGGAGCCTTGAGAGAGAGGTTTGGGTAACGGGGGTGATTCGGTGGTGGTGATTGGTGGAAGGTCCTGGAGAAGATTTTGAATTTTAGTGTGGAAGAAGAGTGCAAGTTCTTCACAGCGGGATCCTGATGCTTTTGGGGCAAGGGTGGGGGTCAGGAGGTTTCAACAGAGTTTTGACGATTCTGGAGATCTCTTTCGATGAATTGGGGGATGCAATGATTTTATCTGCGTAGAAAGCTGTTTTTGTTGCCTTTAACGCAGCTTTATAGGCTTTGATGGAGGCTCTATATTTAGTTTTTGTCTCTGGATCAAAGTCTTTTCTCCATAGTCTCTCTCTTTTTTGCAACTCTGTTTGAGTTTTCGGTGCTCTTTACTAAACCAAGGATGATTGATAGATCCCCTTTTTTGGGTTACAGATTTCCTAGGCAGGATGTTGTCCAGTGAGTTCTCTATCCACTGGTTAAACTCTGAGTTCGCTATATTGATGTCCGGGTTAGCGGGCGGTATGGTAGTCCTTAGTACTTCTGACCATTCATTTACCTTGAGTTTGGACCAGTGTCTTGTCTGTTTAGTGCTAAAGGGTTTGACAGGGGGGAGGGAGGGGGGGGGGGGGGGAATTCCAAGTGAAAGGTATGATGAAATGGTCTGACCAAGGAACTGGATTCGGGTCCAAGGTGATTAAATCAGTAATTATCGAAAAGATCGGGTCGAGCAGGTGTCCCTTTATGTGTGTGGGCTTTTGGATTCTTTGAACCATTTTGCATGTCTCTAGGTCTTGGGCCAGATCCCCAACTATCGTATCTTGTGGGTCGTCGAAATGGAGGTTAGGATCTCCCAAAATGGTAAAGTTGGAGGCTGAACTGGCGAGGTTCACAACCGTTTCTGGCTGTGTCCTATGGAATTGTCCTAAGGATCCTGGAGGGCGGTATACTAGAAGCCCCGTAAAGGAGGCAGAGGGTGAAAGAGTGATCGAGAAATGGACGTTTTCACAGTCAACAGACTAAATGATCCTTATAAAGGATAGCGATCCCACCTCCTACGTTCCCTGTTCGATCAAGGTGCTGGATTAAGTAGCCCGGAGGCAGAGCCTGGACAATGTCTTGGCCTGAACTGGGTCCTAACCATGTTTCTGTAAGAAATAATACGTCCAGTGCCGCGTCCTGAAGTAAGAATGAGATCTCAGAGGCATGTTTTGGCAGGGAGCGGCAATTCAACAGAGCCATATTGAGTTTGTGTGCCTGTTTCTGCCTGATCTCTGCCGGTTTAATCAATTGGTAAGGACATTGTCAGCAGTGATATTGATTGTGCGAAGGGTCCACCGAGTGTTTGCACGCGGAGTTGGGAAAGGTAGTGGTGTGATTTAATTGCAGAAGGGTGGAGCGCGAGTATGTGGCTGCGACAGGCGTGAGGAGGACAGGGTAACTGGTCCCTGGGCCCATCCTGGCGCGGATGGGCGCAGACGGGCAGGACTCTGGCATGACTCCGGCGTGAGTCCGGCGCGTCCGCTACGCGGAGAGGGCCGTCCCCTTTTATAGGCAGCTAGAGCGCACCGTCACACCCAAGATGGCCGGTGTAGAGGCTTCGACTCCCCGGGACCACACTCTCAGCGTCCATGCTCAGCTGAGGGTGGGCCCAGGCAGCGGAGAGATGAGGCTGAAGTGTCTTCCAGGTAAAATGCTTTTTAGTCAAGCGGAATGGCACCACAAGTAAAATACACTAAAACGCTTAAGTCAAGCGAGGGATAACCCCTTCTCACCCCCTTGGTAGCTTGGCATGAGCAGTCATGCTTATCTCAGAGGCGATTTGTTAAGCATTTGTACCCTCACACAGTAACACATTGAAAACACTACAAAAGGAGTCCACGCCAGTTGAGAAAAATAGTCAATATTTATTTGAATAAGCAAGTTTAGTCCAAAGCAAATAATGGATGTGATTGTTTTACCACAAAGCACCTTAGATCCAAGGCGTAGGGGAGGTGAGGTGTTGGAAAAGGAAAGCGGTGTGGTGATTCTGAACTACACAGGAGAGGTGATGCCTCCGTTTCTTACTGGCAGGGGAGGTGATGCATCTTTTTCCAGGCATGTGGCCCTGGTTCCTTACTATGGTGCGATGTGAATGAAGAGTCGGCGCAGAGGGCCGATGCGTCGAAAATTCAGATGCGCGGTGTCAACTGCAGCAGAGAGGCAGGTGCTGTGTCTATTTCACAGCTAGCTACGAGGCAGGCGCTGCGTTGATTCTTCAGCTGCAAGCAGGTGCTGCATCAGAGTCTGAGCTAGTGCCACGGATGTCGGTGACCTGGTGCTCTGGGCCCACTCTGCAGCACTTTATCTGAGGCACTGCGATGGCGAGCAGCATAAAATGACCTGTTAGCAAGCGAATTTTGCAACATATGAGAGCAATACTGAACTCTGACCCTACTTATCCTGTCGCTAGACACTTTCGTGAAGTTCACAATAACAATCTGGAACACTTTAGGTATAATGCAATTGATACTATACCTAAAACCAAGAAAGGTGGGGACAAATAATATATTCTTTGAAAACTATAGACCAGATATATTTTAAATATGGACAGTAAGACCCCTGGAGGTCTTAAACCGAAGATTTATATACCTGTTTATAAATTTAGTGACTGTATTTTGAAAACCGCAATTTTTCTCTCTTTTCTATTGCTGTATTTTGCTCTGATAATCGGTACACAGTATGATTAATCTTAAATATGAAAACTTTGTCCATACTGTGTTTTATTCAAGTCTAACAGTTTATACATACCCCTTTATTTTGTAAAATCACGGTTTAATAGCCGTTGTTTATATTCTGAAACTATGATGTAGGCCGCCTAAATCGCTCAACCAATTATTATATTGGTCTTTTCACTTCACTTCACGTTTATGCACTTTAGATCCATATGTACTTAATATGGGATCACTCTTTTATTTATTTATCTGTTCTTAAATTGAAAAACTAAAATCTTTTAGATGATTTACGTCTCACTTTTTTTGCAACAATTTTAACATGGATGATGTTAATCATTTTGATGGTAGCTTAAGGCAACCATACTATTATGTCAGCAAACAATCGAGGATTTATCCAGTCATTTTTATAAAAATGCATTTATGCCATTATTAACAACTGCCAACATGAGTTAGGACATTTAATCATGTACATTTATATTTAGTTGAGTTTTTTTTAATATTTAAAGCTCTTATATAATTGATTATTAAGAATCTGAATTTTTATTATATATTTATTGCTATTTATATTTTAGTAATGAATGTACATCTTGGCCATATATATATATATATATATATATATATATATATATATATATATATATATATATATATATATATATATAAAAATTAGATATTTATTTGGTTTAGCAGTTTGTGACAAATATAGATAAATTGTTCGTTCAAAATGATTACATTATTATTCAAGTTTGCCAAACAGGACATATACATTTGTGTTCCATCTACCATTGATAAAGCTTTTGTATCTTTTCCATGTTTATCACCACATGCATAAGTGCCATAGTATAATTGGTCTATTCTCATAACTGGCGTTGTCATGTGATCAAGGTCCTTTGGGGACTGAAACGTGTAATGGCGGCAAATAAACCAGCATTCTAAGCACTGATTCCTGGGTCAGTGTCTGCTCACTTCTTGAAAACGGAGATGAAGAAAAGCGGCGACTTTCATATATATATATATATATATATATATATATATATATATATATATATATATATATATATATATATATATATATATATATATATATATATATCATGAGGCCCACTACAATAACCAGAATGCCTTGCCCATCAGAGGGCGTGATGTTGCCATAAAGGAAGGTGTGTTTTGACGAGCACAGGGAAGTCAAGCCTTTAAAAAAAAAAGCATGGAAGCTTAAAAACGCGTCTGCTCAAATTTACTGAAACCAACCAGTAAGCTGTGGAAGCAATCTGTCTGGGGAGAGCATTTTTACCAATAAATGGATTTACTCGTGTCTGAGTGCTGTCCTGCCCTATGGGTACTTTGGAGCTGAATATATATATATATATATACTAGCAGCCCGCCCCAGCATTGCCTGGGGCAGAAGGGGGCTTGGGGCAGCATTTCTGGATTGCGGCAGCGTTGCCCGGGGCAGAAGGGGGCTGGGGGCAACATTTCAGGCTTGGGTGCATTCCCGCCCCGACATTGCCCTGACCTTCTCCCGCCCGCCTCCCGCCTTGCCTTTGCCTTACCCCGGCCGCCCCGACATTGCCCAGACCACATCCTGCCTGCCGCCTCCCGCCTCGCCTTTGCCTTACCTGAGCCGCCGCTCTTCCCCACGTTCTGGACTTCACAGCCACTCCTCGCTGCTCGTCACCGCTCCTCCTCGCCTGTCATCACGCACGTTGCGGACATCGCTAGGTCGCGGCCGGCGCTAAGTTTAGGGGACTACTTTGTTTTTAAAGTTTAATTTTTTAATTTATGTTTTTTTTTATGCAGCCTATGTCCATCTACACCCCCTGAGGATTACAACAATGTATTGGGTGTGTGGATTGGCGCTGTGGTTCCCGAGTTTACCTTGCCAAAAGGTTTCTGTTCTCTCTTTATAATAGTAGTATAGATATATATATATATATATATATATATATATATATATATATATATATATATATATATACATATATATATACATATATATATACAACAGTTCCTCTTTCATTCAGAAGATCACTCCGGACACTGCGGGGCTATAAAAAGAGGTACTTTATTCAGGATTATTTAGCAGACCGGTTTCGGCGTGTGCCTTCTTCTTGTGCTAACGTCCTTAATCAGTGAATGCACCTCACTCTTTATATGTTACAGCTCCTCCCTCCTAGTGGCGGCGGAGCTCACCTGCGCCGAATTGCCTTAGCTCACATCAATGTTTGGAACTACAAATCCCGGAATACAGCGTGCTGGCAATCTGATCGTAGGCTGATGAGGCTTCACTCTTTAAACACACTTGTGGCTGTTTTATATCCCATGCTCTCTGCCTCAGCCTCTGAGTTGTCACAGCTTAGCAGCACAGACCAGATGCGGCGTCTCTCCGCTCTCTCTGCGCTCGATGATAAGGTTGCTGGAATTACCTCGGAGGTTACTGTGGCGGATCGTGTCCTTACTCCGACCCCTCGGCAACATCAATTCACTTCCAATATGCCCACGATCACTTATAGGGAGGGTCCTTCGTGCGCGTTACTGGAACCGCGCTAGATATAAAATCAACAGTTCCTCTTTCATTCAGAAGATCATTCCGGACACTGCGGGGCTAGAAAAACAGGTAATTTATTCAGGATTGTTTAGCAGACCGGTTTCGGCGTGTGCCTTCTTCTTGTGCTTACGTCCTTAATCAGTGAATGCACCTCACTCTTTGTTACAGCTCCTCCCTCCTAGTGGCGGCGGGGCTCACCTGTGCCGAATTGCCTTAGCTCACATCAGTGTTTGGAACTACAAGTCCCGGAATACAGTGTGCTGGCAATCTGA
Source organism: Lissotriton vulgaris (assembly GCF_964263255.1). Classification (NCBI taxonomy): domain Eukaryota; kingdom Metazoa; phylum Chordata; class Amphibia; order Caudata; family Salamandridae; genus Lissotriton; species Lissotriton vulgaris. The sequence goes on from NC_141700.1 coordinate 609,593,177, forward strand.
TCGTAGGCTGATGAGGCTTCACTCTTTAAACACACTTGTGGCTGTTTTATGTCCCATGCTCTCTGCCTCAGCCTCTGAGTTGTCACAGCTTAGCAGCACAGACCAGATGCGGCGTCTCCCCATATATGTATATATATATATATATATATATATATCCCAAAAAGAATCAAGTTGCCTTGCAAGGAAACGCCAACTCAGATGTGAATTTCACCTTCGTTTATTGTGGGCAGCAAACACGTCACGTTCTCTCTGCCAACAGTTGAGCCAAACATGTTTCGGGCCGACAGCCCTTGATCACTGGCAGCATTCAAAAGTTCAGGCAGCTGTGTCGACTTTGTAAGTAAAACCCCGCCCTGATGGGACTTTTTGTTTGCCAATGCATTCTGGGGTAAGTAGACATACGAAAACTAAGTGGTTGCTGTACAGTCCTTTGATCAAGGGCCGTCGGCCCGAAACATGTTTGGCTCAATTGTTGGCAGAGAGAACGTGACGTGTTTGCTGCCCACAATAAACGAAGGTGAAATTCACATCTGAGTTGGCGTTTCCTTGCAAGGCAACTTGATTCTTTTTGGGATATGAATTGCGGCGATGCCTCGCCGTGGAGACGCCCCGCCACGAGTCTTGTGGTGCCTGCAGTGCCGTGAAGAGTGGCGCTGCGTGGAGCTGTGAATGCCAGTTGTTGTGGGACAAGTTAGTGGTGGACAACGCTGCGCTACTCTGCCACAGGACCCACTTTGGGATTTATTTTTGGCATACAAAGGACTGTACAGCAACCACTTGGTTTTCGTATGACTACTTACCCCAGAATGCATTAGCAAACAAAAAGTCCCATCAGGGCTGGATTTTACTTACAAAGTCGACACAGCTGCCTGAACTTTTGAATGCTGCCAGTGATCAAGGGCCGTCGGCCCGAAACATGTTTGGCTCAACTGTTGGCAGAGAGAATGTGACGTGTTTGCTGCCCACAATAAACGAAGGTGAAATTCACATCTGAGTTGGCGTTTCCTTGCAAGGCAACTTGATTCTTTTTGGGATATGAATTGCGGCGATGCCTCGCCGCGGAGATGCCCCGCCATGAGTCTTGTGGTGCCTGCAGTGCCGTGAAGAGTGGCGCTACGTGGAGCTGTGAATGCCAGTTGTTGTGGGACAAGTTAGTGGTGGACAACGCTGCGCTACTCTGCCACAGGACTCATTTTGGGATTTATTTTTGGCATACAAAGGACTGTACAGCAACCACTTGGTTTTCGTATGACTACTTACCCCAGAATGCATTGGCAAACAAAAAGTCCCATCAGGGTGGGGTTTTACTTACAAAGTCGACACAGCTGCCTGAACTTTTGAATGCTGCCAGTGATCCAGGGCCGTCAGCCTAAAACATGTTTGCTCCACTGTTGGCAGAGAGAACGTGAGGTGTTTGCTGCCCACAATAAACGAAGGTGAAGTTCACATCTGAGTTGGCGTTTCCTTGCAAGGCAACTTGATTCTTTTTGGGAGATATATATGTGAGAAGTTGGCCTGATATATAGTGCTCACTATTCTAGTGATCACTGTGTATCATTCCAAATGACCCTTATTGATGATTGGTTGTAAGTCAACCTTATAGACCAGCTATCCTAGTAGCATGGACAAGAGCAGTCTTTAGGCTAAACTCTAGAGGGCGTGTTAAGCCAGCTGTTATACCATCACATATACCCCTTGAACACCAAGTGAAAGGACACCACACAAGTTGTTATGAAAATAAAAGGATATTTATTCATAACAAGTCTACCCTGAACTCTTTGAGTCAGGGAGCTAAGCACAATTCAAAACTCTTAAGAAAATACTTTAAGTCGCACAATTACACAAATGCCCGAGGGGCACGAAAAACCATATACACTAAAAGTGGAATGCGAAATACTAGCAGGTAAGTAACAAGATCCAGAGGCTTCAGGATCGCTAGGACTACACTACTGAACCCTAAGGTTAGGAGCAGGAGGCCTAGGGAGATCGGGTGCAGAGTGTGTGCACTCTCACGCGGGATGCGGGACAAAGTCTATGGATGCTAGTATTTGTAAAGTTACTGTTTCCGGACGAATCAGACTAGCTAGACTGAAAACGAAAAAGGATCTGGACACTTAGTGAACCTACGTTGGAGCACCGAAATGCTCAGGTTACCTAGCCCAGGGGCTGCATAGGGTTCAAAAGACGTCGGGATCCTCGTTGAAGTCTATGGAGCCTGAAAGAAGTTGTTGCTGGCAGGCGACCAGTGAAGATATTCGGAGGGATCCAAGCCTGGATCGATGATGGAGACGACCTGAAAGCAGAGGGGACTCAGTTTTTAATCACTAGCCAGTGATTAGGTGGGTACCAGGATGGCACCGGATGAAGTCACCTCGACAAGGTGAGTGGGCGACGCTGGACTCTGCTGTCCCTCGGACCAGGAGGCGTTGTCGGCGACCAGGATGGAGGTGCGAGCTGCCCCACAAAGGTGTCTGCTGTCAGCGATGCTGGACCCAGGATTGGGACAACAAACCTTGGCAAAGTCAAGCCCACGCGGTGGAGTCAAGATGGCGTCTGGAGTGGACCAGGAGGGTCCGGGGTGCTCCTCTTTTGGAGGGAGCAAGGGCCAGTCTGGAGCAACCAGACCAGCGGTGTAATCGTCGTGGTACGTCGTCAGGAGGGCCACTAGCCAGCAGGCGAGTGACCGGACAACGCGGTGAGCAGCAAAGAGCAGAAGGGCCCCACGCAGATCTCGTGGATGCTGGGGGGCTGGACTTCGGTGCTGGAGCTGCTCAGGGTTAGGGCTTCTCAAACCCCAAAGCACTCACTCGAGGATCCCTCGGCGGTCGTGCTGGTTAAGCGTCGTGCAGTTTTGAAAATGGCCGGTCCCTCAGGTCTCGTCACACCCACGAATCTCAGGTGGGCTGATGATGCAGGTAGAGGTCAGAGATGCCAGGGAATCTGGGTCTCGTCGAGCTGGGCAGTGTTGATCCGGAGGATGGACTTACAGCAAACCGCGATGCTTAGATGGTGCATGCAGGTGCAGGGTGGCTACTCCTTAGCCACAAGAGAGAGTCTTCAGAAAAAGTCAAGAGTCCTTTCATGGAAAGTAGTCAAGATTCAGAATTATCGAATTTGGGAAGGGGGCCTGCTCCTACCTTTATCCTAAGAAAAGGGGCTGGCACGCGACTAGGTCCTGCCCATGGGTGGGACCAGGAGGGGGGTGGTTACACCCCTCTCCCTTGTCCCGACTTTCCCCAACTCAGGGGCTGGTGTGCCCCTGGAACTGGTTTAAGCCGGCATATGCACAGTGAGCACCGGGGTGCCACTTGCAGTCACCTTCCTCTCAGCCCTGCCTACCTGGGATACACAAAACCCTGTCTGGGATGGTGCTAGCACCACCCCTGACAGGAAACCCTTTGTCCGAGCTCTCCTCGCTGGAAGGACTCCCAGCAGCAGGAGGTCAGACTTGTGTCTGTGATGGCAGCATCCATTTTGTGGAGCTGAGGCTGTGTTAAGCTTTAACCGGGGTTCACAGTTACATACATGTCGTGTCCCTCTAGAAGGGTGGAATGCTAACCCCGTCGCCAGAATTGGCGAGGGGTTAGTATTCCGATTCGTATGACACCTTACTCGACATGTTTTGATAAAGCGATACCAAAGTTGGCAAATAACCGCGAGGATTATAAGGCACTTAAGAGTATAGGGTACGCGTTATCATGGAACAGCTATTAGGACTTGGTTCCGCAAGCTGGAAACGGGCTCAGCTCATGCCAGAGCACCATCTCACATAATTCCACGCACTCTGCCTTCAGGATTGATAAGGCCTGCCATAGGAGTGACTGATAGGAATACATGTGTCCATTTTAGGGTTAGATATAGGAATACTATATCTAAAGCAAAGGGTGATTACACCACCTTGCCCCAGGAATCCTGTGAGCAATGTCTCAGTTGAGACCGAAACGCGTCAGGTGGTGCTGGTTTGCTGACAAGCGAAAATAAATCTAAACCGTTCTACTATCTTTGGTGTATGGCTGTAATTTGAATAGAATATCCGGGAGTGCATGGAGACTTAACTCCCCTCACGGGGAAATTGGACTTAATTTAATCGCGGCTTGGTTCTGCCGTGCTCCGTGTGCACCGCCATAGAGCGCCTGGTGGCCCGCCCTGAGGACCAAACGGGAAGGAATATATATGTATATATATCCATATATCCATGACGTTTCAGGACGCCACCTGTCAGATCTGAGGGGCATTGCTTTGCAAAAGGTTGCTGGATCCAGTCTGATGGCTGGAGGTATTCAAAAGGTGAGAAATCTGCGGTTAGATAGAATCTCTTCCAGAAAAGAAGTCACAGAAGGTAACTTGTTTATTTAGGTCTTTTCTTATTTCAGATTAGAACTATTGTATGGTCCTGATGAATGCCACAGAATCTACATGGGCCACCAAAGGAAAGAAACTGGTTGGCTTGCTACAGTGGCTCTATGGATAATCACACCCATTTCCAATGTTATTCTTTTCATGAATTCCATTACAAATTGCCAATAAATCTTCTTTAGATTGGATATGTATAGATCATTTTAACACACTCTTTTAGGCTCAGTCTTTAATCAATTTTAAAAAACCTTCTGGGGGTGAAAACTATTGTCAGGCAGCCAGCTTGCTGTTGAACAGAGAATAAAAGACCCCCACGACGTGCCGCACACTGGGCCCGTTTGGCATTGCATCCCTACCTTACAAGGAACAGGACCCGATGGTGAAGCAGTGCACCTCTGTAGGTGAGGGTCCCTGTATCTTAACAATGGATGTTCCCTAAAATAGGGACGATCCTAACATAGCCTAGAAGGAGCTTGATAAAGCAACTTAGGTAGCAGATGTACATTTCGGTCTCAGAACATCCATATTTTATTTATCTGCGCAAACTTGAGAGGGTGTATGATGGACTGACCAACCTCTCTTTGCCCTCATTATCAAAAGGTGCTCCAGATTGGAAGGAGAAAGGGTGAAAGAGGAGGCTAATGTTTACCCTCCCTGGCCTATCTCTACTCCTCCCCAACATATGAGAGACCTTGGTGTTTGTGCTGCTGCATTTTAGTGTTCTCCTTAGCCAGGTGTCTGCCTTGGGTTGTCTCTTGCTCTCCAAGAAACTCCAGCCCTTACTCTCCATTACCGTTTTCCTTTCAGTTTCATCTGCCAGCTCCTCCTCATGTTGGGAAGTCACTTGGGCGTTCCATTGGCCATGACTCCCTGGGAGCCATACCTTCAAATATGCACTCCAGGTCAGCCATGGCGCACTCTATAATTAATTAGACTCATGGTTGGATAAGGGGTGTCTGTTCTAGGCTGGCTAATTCTTAGCCATGAACTGATGAATCTCTTGATTCATATCTTGTGTTTATTTCCCATGCTGTGCCTGCAATTTTCTGGTGCAAACCGTGATTAGATTTTGATCTGTTCTATCATGATGCTCCCCTTTATTGGTGACTTAAATGCCAAGCTCTCGTAATATGAGGCCATCTTGTTCCGCGTTTTACCGCATCCCACAAAATTAACAAACTTTGGAACCTCGAAGCGGAGTTAAATGACTCTCTGTATAGACAGCTCAAGTGCTAACGTTCTCGAGATAGAGTGGATGATGTAAATTTAATGTTGGGTAGGTGGGTATGAAGGCTGGTGATGGAAGTACATACTTTAGAAGGAAGATGGCCTTTGCTGATCAATGAGACTTCTTATATTTGTAAATTCTAGGGAAGCGAAAAAGAAGATAATGGAATGGAACAAAGCATACAGGCACTTGAGTGAAATAAAAAAAGAAAAGGAATTGAATAGATGAGCTCAACAGCATCCAACATATTTGGTAGATGTGTACGAGATGTCTGAATCCATGCCAGATTTTCAGTATAGTGTCGTCAAATCAATTTACATGCAATGAAAAAATCTGGCATTGAACTACCCCTAGATTAGTTGAAATACGAGGGCCTGGATGTCCGTGGATGGAGGATGGAAATTTTGACTCTGGATTTAATTTGCATACCTCATTAACACCTCATTATTAAGCTTAATGTCACAGACTACCTACACATAATATTCTCCATGAGCTTGGTCTTAGATTTTTAACATGTTTACAATGGAAAAGCAACCTGTAAAGAGTAGGTGGTGATGGTTTAGACTAATAAGCAAGGAGTGTGGAGATATTCTCATATTCAAAAGATGATGTTGTTACCTCTCTGACGGTGTGATTCTCTTGCAGGTGAGGGAAGTACGTGCTCAACTCAAGGACATCATGGTGCAGCAGAGGATGAGTCTGTCGTCATGTGGTACAGACTGGGATATCATCAGGAAATGCATCAGTGCTGCTTATTTTCACCAGGCTGCTAAACTGAAGGTGGGTTATACTGCTGTGAATGAGTCTCCTAATCTTAAAGTACGGGTTAAAATGAGATAATAATGTTCACAGAGCACCAAGAGTCCTGAAATAAATGAAAAGAGAAAGCCAGGGACGGATCTGATAAGCTGAAGTCTGAAAACAAATGATGCCAATAACTACCAGACTGAATGACAGCATATAGTGTGTCCTACAACCTTTGATTTTACTTGCATGCTGCAACAGTCTCCGCAAATGTTGTACATTTTTTTTTTTGCATCACAAGCACTGCTTTACTTTCTGAAATGATGGCACATGGGAAAGCATTGCCTACTAGTGGCCCTACTGGCATGTGTCAAGGATGTTTCAGCACCGGTGAGACAATGCTGATAGATACTTCTAACCTTAGAGTCCTATCCTTTGTAATATTCCCTAAGCGTCAGACTATATCCTTGAACTTTCGAGCAGTAGCTCTGCACGCCAGTAGGTGAATTTAAGCACCACCAATCTGCTCTGGAAATGACATACGGGCCCCATATAAGCACCACTCCTATGCGCTGCCATCCATTCCTTTCTTGAAGACTGTTTTCTACCTAAATTGTACAGAGTGTGTAAGGAAAGGGTCACCACACAAGACAACAGGATTTAAACTCTGTCAGATAAGGTTGCCTGGGGTTGAGTCACAACTCCAAGGCTTGCAGTAACTGCTCTTCAATGAACCTAAAGTTCATATGAGACCACGAGGCAAAGCTGTATGTCACCAAACATCGCAAGACTCCACATTGTGTCTGTTTAAAGTCAAAGGGGCGGTCTCAGTCCTGTTCCTTGTCTAAAAGCTACAGGAGTCGATCCCGAAGTCGCTCATCATCGTGCTCCAAATCTTCAGCTAAATCAGAAAAAAAATAACCATGAAAAATCCAAGTGGGACTCAGCCCATTCACCTCACTCTTGTACACCTGAGAAGGTGTCGGTGTGTCTCCATGCCTCTCAGTCTTGATCCCTAAGTCGGTCATTATTGACTAGTCCTGGCACAACTTGATTTTCCGGGGCCATCCACAGCACAGATGCAGATGCATGAGTTCCACAAGGCTATGTTCCGACTCTTTGGATCCCTTCCAGCTCCCTCTGGCACACCTGCGAGCCTGAAGGAGCCAGAAGGCTTCAGTCTAGATTACCACTGGCACGTTCGCCCTTCGTGCCAGATCCTCACAACTCGTCACTAGGCCTTTTCCTAAGCCAGTAACCGCTCCATGACCCGCACTGGTTCCCGGAACATCAACACTGACTCCAAGACGCTGACTCCATTGATGCCAGAGGGCGAGGTTCCTGTTGTGCTCTCCAACTCCGTCTGTGCTGCTACAACCTCTACCCATGCCATTCTGAGTTTCTGCCAAACCAGCGTTCCACCTCGGCCCGTTTAGTGCCCCTCATCCTCAAGGCATGTCCCTTACGTAACATGCCTTGTCCGTGTCAGATAACCGCTCCCTCGGAAAAACTGGTATGATGACTTCCTGGATGACGGGCCTAGACACTTTTCTGATTCTGGCCTCACCTCACCTCTGGTCCTGCTGCTGGGGAAAGGGCCTCTTTTGCCATTGTTTTTTTTTTTTTTTTTTTTAAAACCTTTATTGTGCAAGCAGAAGCATACAAATACGGGCCTACAACCAATCAGGCCGGCCACGACGCATTATAAGCGCACAAAGTCAGCATTGGAATACCCCAGCAGTTTCTCAGCAGTATATAAACAAGCAATCAACATTTATAGGCCGAATATAACCGCTAGGAGCGATTAAAGAAGGTTAATTTTATAATATAATAGGAAGTATAGCAGGAGCAGTAGCAACTTTTGACATCTGAATTCCTATGGCGGGCAGTTGGTAAAGCATCAATACAAAGGAGCAGTGAGAAGCGCGAGTAATAGCAGCAATTGGCAAAAGTCAACGTATAGTCGCCCCATTTCAAATCAATTCCCACCGCTGCCCACCATCCACCTGTCACCACCTGAATGTGTGCTGGTACAATTCAAAGGAGTCAGAACAGCAACGCAAAGATAGCCATCCACCATACTAACCCAAATAAAGGGAAAAAGAGGGGAAGGGCAGTAAAAGGAATATTAAAAACAGGAAAGAAAGAACGCAGCGCCGCAATACGCGTCCCATGGCGAATAAAGCACACAGAACTAGAGACCCATGATCGGGGTCGAGTAAGACATGATACATGTGCTATCGTTATCATGGACGTGAGGAAGTCATACCCCACACAGCCGGCTAACACTCCATGGAGGACACTCGCAGACACAGTGTCCAGAGAAAGGGATACAAAAGAGCCATAGAACTGAGAAAGAACGAACAATATAAAGACCCCATCCCTCCCACACCACCCTGCACCCTGCAGAAGGCTACGGCCTACCCCCCCAGCAGCGTGCCTGTCGGCCTAAGTAGAACCCGAAATATAGAAGAAGCAGAAAGGGAGAAAAGAACACAACAGACAAAAAGAGAAAGGAAGGGGGAAAGAAAACCAGTGGGAGAGGAGATCTGCAATCGAACATTCAGCTCCTACCCTCCGCCTTAACACTGCTGAAACCCACATCGAAACGAGATCGACACAACCTCAAATATCAGGAACATGAAGAGGAATCGGTCATATTGTTACAGCTGCAAGCAGTCCTCATCTCCATACAGTAATTAGCAGTCCGCCAAGGCAATTCTGTCTCACCCCTGTCCTCTCCTGGTCATAACTTTAGTACACAATAAGGTAAAATACAGCAAGCAGTTCGGCATGGAGTGTACACAGGATCGAAACAAGGCAGGCCAAGGGTGCAAAACAGAGGATCCCAGTCTCGAGCAGCAAAGCAAACAATGGCGGCAGCAGACCAAACTGTCAGAGAGCAACATCAGGAGCAGCAAACAGTCTGAGTGCGGTCCCGCTGCCCAAGGGGGCGAGGCATCCCCCACGGGGCAGCCGTGGGATCCCACCAAAGCAGTTCGAGTCAAACAGCCGCCGAGCTCCCCAGCCAGACTGACCTGGACGGGCCCCGACGTGGGGCCCTCACCCATGTCCGCCACAATCAAAACTTCCTGGAGGGTCGGGGTCGCAGACATACGGTCTCCCAGATGAGCGGCGGCATCACTCTCTGCAACAGCCGAGAAAGGCAAAGCAGCACATTCCTTCAGTCGGGCCGCATTCATGGGGGACGGCCCAACAGGCATGGCGGCAGAACCGCTATCTTGCACAGCTGCGTCAAAGACCATGGCCGCACGCCAAGAACATAGGGCGGCGAAGACATCGCCAATCGTGGGCTCACTCCCACAAGCTTCATCCATCGTGCATTTCGACAGACCAGACTCGCCGCCCCAAACAAGTCCAAGACCCAGGGCGCCGGCCACCATTTTGTCAGTGCAGCAGGGACGCTCCGTTCCCCAACCCTCGGACTGGGCCGTCGAATAAGGCCCACCGGAGGTCCGTCGAGCCCCGGTAATGGCAATCTTGGTGCAGAAAGATGGGCCGCCAAAAAACAAGGGGTCGCCGGCGCCGTCGTCTCACGGGCGCCGCCCGCCGAATCCGGGCGAAGGGCTTCAAGATGGCCGGACAGGACAACAAAGGGGGGACAAGCCTCCTGTACGGTCTACCCCCGTCCGAGGCTGACCGCGCCCCGCAACCGAGCCCCGGGGCCTCCAGACCGGGCCCGGTCAGTCGCCACCGGCACAACCGCACAATGGCCTCTTCAGCCGACCCCTCTCCTTCACCGGGGGCCGGCGTCTATGTCCCGCTCCGGCCGAGCGTCACAGGCGAGTACCCGGCCCGCACGCTGCGAAGGCTCCGGAGCAAACAAGAGCACAACTCCAGATCCGCGGCACCCCGGAGCCCCCAGGCCAGACGGTAAGTGCGAGCAGCGTTTCACCTTCCCATATTCCGCCAAATGTGTCTCCTCGGGGCAGGATGAAGTACAGGATATGCGTTTCAGGCAGGAGGTTGACGGAGCCGAGCTACAACGCGGCCATCACGGTCGCGAGCTTGGCTCCTCCCGCCTCTTTTGCCATTGTTATGCAGAGGGCAGACACAGTTCTTGACCTCCAACTCCCCACCTTGGAGGTCAAATCTAATGTTCTAATGGAAGTCATCCAGCCAGGCCCGACCAATATTGAGCTCCTGCTGCCTTTCAATTAGGCACTGACCAACACCCTCTTAGGGGCCTAGGCCAAACCTTGTTATGTTATTTTAATTTATTACGCGCCTGAATCACCTCCGAAAGGGGTATCTTGGCGCGAGACCAGGACGACCGATAAAAGAAGCTATCTTTAAACTAGATGAGTCTTGAGAGCTTTCCTAAATTGGAAATGATTTTTACAGGTGCATAATTGCTGTGTCAGTTTACTCCAATGATGTGGGGCACGAAAGGAGAATGATCTGCATCTTGATCTTGCCTTTCTGAACTTGGGGACCTTGAGCAATGCCTTGTTGCATGATATCTGATAGTCATCTAGCCGCAGATTCCTTAACTTAGAATATTTCCCCAGTTGTCAGAATGGATCCGGAAATTCTTTTTTCCCCAGCAATACCTCTGCACACCGGGTGGCGGTGTCGCCCTGCTCCGTCCTGACGTCGTCACGGAAGTGACGTCAATGGAGCCACATAAGCCCCTCCCAGCGTGCGGACGTCAGTTTTCTTCTTTTCCGCATCCTAGCGCGGATTCAGGTAAGTAATACCTCAGACCACTTTTTGTTACTTAAAGGCCTTTTCTACGCCTTTCCCGTCCAGGAACAGTGTTCAATGCCCCTTGCAGGCTTCACACCGTGCGGGTCCTGCTTGCAACAGAGACCAGCGACAGACCCTCCCGACATCTGTTTGTGATGCTTGGGAGAGCACCATGACTCCGTGGAGTGCACTGCTTTCCGCCAGCTGCAACCAAAATCCCTGCGGGAACGCAGCATGAAGCTGCTGTCTGCCCTGATGTCCTAAACGGACCCCTTGCGACGCAGGTCTCCTTCTCCAACGGAGTCGTCCACGCAGCGCCAATCCTCACGGGAGGACATTCTTGTTCAGGGCAGGACCCAGGACCGTCGCCGTCATTCGCCTACCTCAGATAAGCATTTGCTCCCCCCCCTCCTTATCCCCCCCCCCCCCCTCCCTGGCGCACCTCCGGGCCCCACAGGGGAGGTAGGGACTCGGGTTGAGACACCGCCGGCAGGTTTACCCTCGGCTCCAACCGAGTGCCCTGACTCTGTCACCAAAGTCACTCAACATGTGGACATGGCCCGGAGAAGAATCCCACAACGTCTAGCCCTTCCATAGCGCTGTCGCACAGCCTTCCGAGGCTCCTTGTGGCATCACCTGAGGTGGCTGCGGCGCGGTGCACATCACCGCTTCAGCATACTCTCTCCTGCGGGTTTCCACCTCAGGAGTCGACGCCGGTCCTACTCCGAGCAGTCGGATCCTTTTCGGAGGTCGCCAACGCCGGCTCCACTCGAAGAGTCGAGGCCTTTTCGGGGTCCTCGACTCGATGAGTTGAGGCCTTTTTGGAGGTCGCTGGTGCCGGCTTGACTCGAGGAGTCGAGGCCCTTTCGGAAGTCACCAACGCTGGCTCGAAGGGTCGAGGCCTCTTAGGAGGTTGCCGGCTCGACTCGAGGAGGCTAGGCCTTTTCAGAGCTCGCCGACGCCGGCTCGACTCGAGGGGTTGAGGCCTTTTCGGAGGTTGCCGACGCCGGCTCCACTCAAGGGGTCGAGACCTTTTTGGAGGTCTCCGGCTCGACTCTGGCAGTCGAGGCCTTTTCGGAGGTCGCCGACGCTTGCTCCACTCTGCCATTCGGGGCCTTTTCAGAGGCCCTAGACGCCGGTACCGTCTCCAGCTTTATTGGTGGAGGATGTGGTCCTGGTGGGTTCAGCGCCTCCGAGTTATTTCTCTGCTCTCAAGGGCTAGTGGGACGTTCGTCAGGGCTGTTTGCAGGGCTGGAAACATTTTAAGGATGGAGTCGCCTGCAGTCTCTAGTCCTTCTGAGCCTTTGCTGGATATTCTCCACCAGGGCACGGGGAACATGGAACCATTGTGATCTTTTTCAGAGTCATTGTTTGACATCCTTCTCGGACCATGGGCCAGACCCTCCTTGGGGGATCCCATGGATTGTGCTGTGGCACACCGCCATCGGCCGACTCCCACCTGTTTGACCCTCCATCCTTGAGCTAGTGAAATTGTGCTTCAGGCAGCTCTCTCTGAGACTCCTGTTTCGTTACATCCTCTCACTCCGGAGTCTCGGTGGTTGGAGTCATATGGCCACGATGTGTTTGCATCCGCCAGCTCGGGACTCCGGTCCCTCAACACGTTGTGTGTATTTGCTCGGACTTAATTTGCCCTGTGGGACACTGTTGAACAGCTCCTCCCCTCCTTGCCGGAGAACTCTTGTGCCGATGTGGCCCTCTAATCCGTGATGGCCACGATATGGCGCACTTTTCAATTCGGTCTGCCATGGACACCACGGACTCTGTGGGTCGTTCAATACCCAGGTCGGTTGCCTTACCCCACCACGTGTGGTTGCTTGCTGGCGTTTTTCCCAGAGCATGTTCAGGAGCAGCTTAGAGATATGCCATTTGATGGGGTCATTCTTTTTGACGCCCATGCTGATTCGGCGGTCAGGCGCCTCCTATATATGTATCTTCCTCAGTTTTAATCTCTGTGGAGGATTTTTGGTTTTGTGATGGTGCCATCCCTTTCTTTTCTCTTACCCATTGTGGGCTGCAGATGTTCTGGGTTGTGTGGCTGCTCAGCCGTGTGGTTTACTTATTCTGGTACAGCTGGTTAAGCTGTGTTTATCTTTCTTTTGAGCCTCTGCCTGCGAGCTTGTCTCAAGAGGGACCCTGCTTTTGTAGGGTTGTGCCTTACCCTATGTTGGGTATTTGTTGGCAATCGTACTGCTACTCTTCCTGGCCCAGTAACTTTTGACACAAGTTGACTCTTCCTACTGTTGTAGAATGTCTCCTCTGGTGAGATCCGAAGGGTTGGTTTCTCTCCAAGTTTCCCATTGGTTGTCTACAGTTTGTCCCTAATATAAACAATACAACACTGCAGCACTCCACATATCACAATATTTTGAGACTCTTAATTCAAGAATCAATGATCCAATAATATCAAAGCAGTCCCAAGGCTCTTCCAAAACTTCTTCTTTTATTTTCCAATCCCATGCCAACGCGTTTCGCCGAGGTTATACAGAACCCATCGGCTTCATCAGGGCTCAGCTTGGCTTCACTCTATTGCCTCCTGCTTCTCTATCACTTTTTTATATCCACTGCACTCCTTTATCCTTCGTATCAGATACTATGCACAATCAAGATTGTTTACTTGATATATTACAGGTTGATGCCGAATTATCATTCAAGCGCGTTTCGCCGAGGTTATACAGAACCCATCGGCTTCATCAGGGCTGGAAATAATACAAAGAACGCTTTTTTACAATCCCTATTTCCATTGATATGAAAACTTATATACAGAGCCTTACAAGACCCCAAAATAACAAACATGTGCTCGATAGAAACCTCTCCATCGTGGTATATAACACGCTCATTGTACACATTTTAACACTTGCACCGTGTTTCTCCTACGTGTTACAGTTGTAAAGAATCAAACAGAAAAAATTTGTTTTTCATCAAACAATTGTGCCATATATCAAACGGTGTCGAAATCATTTCATGCGTTTGAAAGTGAGGAAAATGGTTGATTCCAGCTGAGACCACTTATGATTAACCCACTATACACATATGCATGCTGACCAGGTATTATAAGTCATATTTACCTCAGCTTGGCTTCACTCTATTGCCTATTTGGGATAGAGAAAGTTTGCAACCTCAGTCTCTACCCTTTTGGAGTTAGGGCTACACTTTGATCATTGCTCTATGATTACATGAAGGTTTATTAGGAAACCTACCTCCTGCTTCTCTATCACTTTTTTATATCCACTGCACTCCTTTATCCTTCGTATCAGATACTATGCACAATCAAGATTTTTTACCTAAAAATAAATGAATTTGAGACCCGATTTACTATCTTGTTTGAAGTAAATCATTACGTTATTCTAAAATACTGAAGTTAAATCACCACTGCTTACCTGATATATTACAGGTTGATGCCGAATTATCATTCATGTATTCGGTTTTAGCACTTCCCCTTCGTGTGGTGGTTAAGTGACCTAAAATCAATAAAGGATTCTTACTTAAAGTGCACCGCCCATCTTGCATTACTCACTCTCCTCCCAATTTTAAAACCGGATTCGTACCTTATAAAGAGCCGGTTTCGTCCATTTCATGTTCTCCCCATTGTATCCGTTGGTTAAGCCTGCAAAATTATATATTTGTTTCATTACTGCTCTAACTCCTCCAGTGTCAGTTTAAAAGATTATAGCCTCTATCTGCACCCAGCTTACCTCGCTCGGTAAATCCGGTCACTTCCCGAGTACAGGAAACGCCATGCTTGCTCCCACTTCCTGGTTTAAACAAACTCTAACAAACATTGATGATGGACTTGTATATTCATGCTTGCAGCCGTGTCCGTGTAATGCGGCTGCCATTTTATAATGGTTAATCTCACTTGTCACTTTAGTATAGTTGTAACACGCTTATTTAAACAGCTTACTTAACAATAAGATTAGGTTATTTTCTTTAGGTTTTTGAAGTTTAGCAATATGGCAGTGCATATCGATTTTAATTACGTGCATCTCCCATCGTATTCCGCCTACAGTCTATCAGAAATTTCGTTTTTCTGTGTATAAAAAAACGCAGGTTTGCATATTGGTTGCCAATAATATTAACAGGTTATATTTAGTATTTTAAAAGTAAATTCATTATGTGCCCTTTCCTTATTTGATCCTCAGTCGCACATAGGTAATTTACTTTTATTATCTGGAACTTAAACTCCACAGGCACCCATTAGTCGCCTAAGAAGAATTGAAGCTCCTGATCAAAATTTAATCCTTCCTCTACCGCCTTAAGGCGCATGATCCATCGTGCTTCCTGCCTCCTCAATTTTAATTCCCTGTTCCCGCCTCGTGGGTCAACAGGTACATGATCAATGCCATAGAATTTAAAGCTTTTATTGTGATCCTGTTTCTCACAGTTATGTATATGTTCTGCTATCGGATACCTCACATCATTATTCTTTACTGCTCTTAGATGTTCACTCATTCTTTCCTTGAGCATGCGGATCGTGCTGCCCACATACACTCTCAAGCATTTGCATTCAATAATATAAATGACAAATTTACTACTGCATGTGATATTCATTCTGATGTCATATTGCTTCCCATCCTTGGTTTTAAAACATTTAGTTTTATCCTTAGCACATCTGCACATGCCACAATGGCCACATTTATAAAATCCCTTAGAATGTTGGTCAAGCCATGTGACATTCCGTTGAGGTAATGGATAACTGGGGCTTAGAAGAGAGCCCAATGTCTGACCCCTTCTGTAGGATATTTGTGGCCTGCCCCCTATATGTTTCAGTACATTATCCAATCTCAAAATACCCCAGTGCTTTCTCATACTTGGAAACCGATTGAGGTCAACGCAACTACTCTGGCGAAACACGGCCACAGCTCTCCAGAACTTGTAGATACAACAAGTCCTGTTACTTTCAGACCGGCACCGGCAACCCGATTGGTGCCACCCGTTCAAGTCTTAGACCACCCGATTAGGACCGGGTTGGAATTATCACCGGTTCCCCGACCACGTCCTCGATCATTTACAACAGCCCTGAAGAGTCACAGCCATATGTTGTGACGAAACACGTGTCGGCTGGACTTGTGTTTGACAGTGATTCCCAGGTTGGGAACACTGTGGGTGAATAAAAACTTTGAAAATTATACGCTTTGTCTGGTCTATCCCTACTACTGCTACTTTCAGACAAACCAGTCTGTTTACGCTTATTGTGTGCTCTGGACTCTTGCCCAATTCACAGAAAAGGAGGTCCACGTCCTTCTTTTTCTTTACAGAGGTTAAGGTTTTCCTCTGGCCAAGAAGCACCAACCAAAATATCCTTTCGAGAACTCATTGATTATTACCCTACCGTAACAAGTTGAGCGCCACATTTCTGAACACTCTAAAAACCGACTCGCAGAACTCTCAAAAGCTAAAAGTGTTTCCTAAAAATTCATCCTGAGTTTGTAACAGATTAAAAACTGACTCTGCTGCATGTCGCTACCCAGCAGACTGAAAGGTGGCTTTGGATCCATAGGATACCTCTTTCCATACACCCATCCTGAGGCCTACAAGCACGAACTAGGGTTCGTGATGGGAAAGGAGCATTTTCACTTTTCTGTGATGATGGTGTTCACTACACATCTTAGGAGGTTAGGGATCCTAGTCTTTCCCTTTGACAACTGGCAGTTGGAGGCGGGCTTTCCGTTGGCAGTCTTTTCGCTTAATTGCGCCAGGTATGCCCACACGTGGTTCCTGGGCTCACTGTGCCACTGGAATCAAGCTATCCTGGCTGAAAGGTTGAAACACCGAAACCCGTCCTCGGATGCTTGTTTCCGGTCCAGGAATGACCTGGCTTGGCAGTTCGGGCTGGACTGTTCCCATGAGGCACAGGGCAAAGACTGATTTGCATATGGCCAGGCCTAAACTGGGGTGGCATGGTGAGCAAAAGAATGATGGATTTAACCCAGATCTCTTGACTGGGGGTGAATGTTTTGATATGTTCTGCATTCGGTCCATCAATTGTGTGTTTTTACAAGCAAATCTAGGCCTTTCGATATATAAGCTCCCCTACAGTGATACTTGCGCTCTAGATTAGTCTTCTGAGTACAGAAACCGTAAACATGCAAGAGAAGCAGTACACTGCACTTTAGGATAATGTTTTAGTTGTCTTGTCAGTCCAGCCTGTTCTCTATTGTTTAGATATTGAAGGTGTCAATTTCTAACATGTGAATACTACTACTACAGTGGTTTTTTACTTGAGTATGTTTAATTGTATGCACTTGAACTAACTGTGAGAAGCTGGCTTGGTATATGATGTACACTTATGTAAGTGGGCACTTTGCACCAATCCAGACAATGGTTATGGTGAATTTAGTGGCTTTAGACAACCTTAGAAAGCTCTCTAAGTGGTAGCTGTGGAGAGCAGCCCTCAGGATTAGTCCAGGAGTGTAAAACAGCTTGTTTTACCAGAACACAATCTTATAGGTATAGATTAAGTGAAAAAGAACCACACAGTGTATTTATAAAAATATGTATTTATTATAAGACACTAACGCATACAGATATCTCCTAGCCGGAGATAAACACAAAGCACACAATACTTTTCAATAGAAACAGGTAAGTAGCATGAAATACACAGTGGTCACCAGGGGAGGCCAAACCATATGCTTAAATAGTGGTATGCGGACCACGACTTGAGTCAAGACTACCCTGAAGATGTAGAAGTGCCGGGGACCCAAGGAACCACCTGAGGTAAGTAACCACGAACACCACGGAGTCCGTGTGCAGAATGGGAACATGACTGCGGGCTCAATGCAAGTCAATGGGTAAGTTACGGTTGCAATTTTAACGAAGAAGGACCCTTACCAGTAGACCCTGAAGAAATCCCATGGAAGACAGAAGGTTGGAGAGCCACCCCACCCGTTGATACCCTCGGAATCGGGATACCTACACCAGGGAAGCCGGTTGCATAGGTGTGAAGTGGCGTCGGAAATGGTCGTCAAACTCAATGCAGGATTTTAGGAAGATGGCGCTGCTGGAGAAGGTGAAATTCTCCTGTGGAACCCAAAGGTGGATTCAGGATGAGAAGTACCTGCAAGCAGAGGGGACAGAGTCTATGCCACTTGGAAGTGACCAGGAGGCCTGGAAGACAAATGCCCACCAAAGTAGAGTGTTGCAGGAGACTTGACCGTGACCTTGGAACTGCAGCTGTGCAGACCAGGCGACGCTGTGGAAGACCAGGAGCTGTGCACGAGCTGTCCCATGTCTGATGTCAAGAGTTGAGAGGTCGGTGTCCGTCAGAAGCACAAACAAGCCTTTGCCACTTCAACCAACGTGGAAAGTTTAGAAGGTACACTGTCTGGACCAGCAAGGTCCAGGTGACTCACCACAAACAGGGGTTTCGGTTTCTGTGGCTCCGACGAGGGAAACTGGCCTCAAACTTGGTGAGACAGGGCAGGCCTCGAGGGATCTGAAGAACCACCACCTGTATTGCTGAGTCTTTGGGTCCACGGGAGCCCAGGATCAGCAGACCAGTCAGCCTGATTTTGGTGCCTGCAGATGCAGGGAGGTGACTCCTTCACTTCAAGGGAGATTCCTTTAGTTGTCTTTGATGCCCCCAGGCCTTGGAAGGTTCCTCTATGGAGCACAGGCACTGACTTTGCAGCCGACAAACAGGGCGACGAGATCAGGAGCAGCAAGAGTCTTCCCAGTTGCAGCCTTGATGCCCAGAGCAAAGTCCAGAGGGCCCAGACGGTCGAAGAAGAAATGTTGTCTTGAAAGGAATCTTGTCCCACGGCAAATCTAGTGACCCATCCTCAGGTAGGCCCTGAAGTACCATAAGGAAGGGTTGGAATGATTCAGGGTTCTCTCCCAGGTGAGGGGTCGGACAGTGGGGAAGATACTCCCATGTTCCTTGTCCAGTTTTGCGCCAGAGCGGGAGCCAATGGCTCTTTGAGCTGATTTGGACTGGACTATGCAAGGAGGGCACCAAATGCACCCTTCAAGCAGACTGAGTGGCACTGGCAAGTGCTTCCACCTGACCCCAATACACTAACCCTGTTTGGGAGGTGGTCCCACCTTCCTGTGACAGGATACCTATGGTCTACCTTCCCCTGCTCAAGCTTGGCTCAGCAGCAGGAGGGCAGAATCATGTCTCTGGTCGCAGCAGCCATGTTGTGCTGTCCAGGTCTAGAAGACTGGTACCGGGAGAACTGAGGGACTCCCGGAGGAGCTTTACATTGCATGGAATCATGGAATCCTTCCTCCCACACCATTTATGGTAGAGGGTATCATTCCAACATGTTTGATATCAAACATGATTGCGTTTGTTACAGCCAGTTTAGAGATGGTCAGCGCATAATGACGCAAGGCCACTCTATGTATTGCAACAGCTGATGCACTTACAGCCTGGGAGAATGGATTTTGAATGCTGTAGGGGTGTCCTGCTCATGCACCCTCCCATTTATAACCGAGCACCCTGCCTTCAAGATTGAGAGTTGCACAAAAACAATGGGGAAACACTGTGTCCCTCAGAACCTGGGTATTTAGCACCAAACGTACAATGGTTCTGTTGGGTACAATAATGATTTCTTCTCAAGAGCATTAGCAATTCAATCTGATAGAGACTACTAGCCGCAGATTCCTTATCGTAGAATTATCTCCAGGCGTGAGATTGGATCTGGAAAACTTTTTGCCACAGCATCCCTGCGCGCCGGGGGAACGGCACCACGTCACTCCGCGCTGACGTCATCCGCGTATGTGACATCAGCGAGGATACATAAGCCCCCCTGCCCAAGCGCACCTACGTCAGTTTTTTCTCTTTTCACGTGCAACGCGGATCCGGATTATGTCCTGGCCTGTTTTTAGGCCTTCCATTCCTTTTCACTCTTCAGTGTAGTGGAACAGTGTGCGAATGCCTTCCGGCTTCAAGACGTGTACCTCTTGTGCACGTCCCATGTCCACGACGGACCCTCACCCGATCTGCATGTGGTGCCTGGGTGAGCACCACGACTTGACGGATTGCGACTCCTGTCAGCACCTTAAGCCTAAATCACGGCGGGAGCGCCGTTTGAAATTGCTGTTGGCCTGCTTGTCCAGGTCGGTTTCATCCCAGTGACTGTCTCCCACCTCGGAAGTAAGGAGCCGCTGGTTTCGTCTGCGACATCGCCCTTGGCCATGGTCCCAGGGGCGTGGTTCGCCGGCTGGTAGGTCCTTCAGCTTGTCTCCGAGGACCTGTCCTCCTCCTGCGGTGGGCGCCGGCTCCCCTCGGGACATGCGCCTCCGCCTGTCGCCTTCTTACCTGCTGTTTCCTGGCGTTGGGGTGGCTAGGGCCCAAATGACAGCCTACGCTGTGGCTCTGCAGGCTTCTTTGGCACCTCCTCCACCTCCTGAGATGTCCGTGGATTCCTGGCCTCGCCAGGGACTTCCACGGAGTCGCAGGCGGCTCCGGCCCCGGCACCAAAGGTTTCGGCTTCAGGTCGTAGTAGGGTGGTGTCGTCCAGGTGTGACCTCCCCGAGACGGCTTGGAAGCCAGCGAGAAGTACAGACGGACAGAGCGGTGCTTCCTCTCCCTGAGCCGCAGCCAGGTGAGGTGAGGCCTTTTCCTGCTGCAAAATAGTGGCCAATCAGCCCACATGCAGAAGGAAATCATTAGACACCTAGGACTCCAGGTGAAACTATTTTCTTCATTTCTAATTCACATTTTTGTTAATGTTGCTATGTTGTGCCTTAATTTTATTTTCAGCGTCATGTTATTTGGGTTCTGGTTCTACTCTGCATTCATCATGTGCATCACGTAGAGCGTTAGGGTTAGCAAGTTCTGCATTCCGCATTCTTGATCTGGCGGTTGTTGAGGCAGGATAGAGAATACTTACTTTGTGTACCTGTATCTTCAATAAAGAAGACTGAACTCACCTCTTGGCTGCACCCTCTTTCTTAACATTTTGTCGACAATCCTGGTCTCCTAGTTTTATTTTATTAACGATCTCGCTCTCAGCGGTAAGCCGCGAGAGGAAGAGGAAGTGTGCGTGCAACCTTAAGTCGCGTATCATACAATCTCGCCTTCACATCACGACGCACAGTGCGGCATTACGTCATTGCGCACAGCGCCCGGTGGCCATTTTGAATGTGCATGTTTCTGCCAACCATTGTATTTGCGATATTGAGAATTTGCCAACCACGTTTTTCAACCGGCAAGCAATTGACAGTTTTCTTCGTTTTGAAGCCAACAACATAATCGCATGCACCCATCGAATTAATTATACGTTGTGAAGAGGCGCTTTTTACACGAATGTGTATGAATACATTTATTCATTTATATTTCACGAATAACAATAATTTTTTACTATTTTTAGTTCTTCCTGCCTCAGTCTAATTCCGCAGAGTCACATATACATCTATTTATACTGAATAAACTGATTTAATTATCATGGCAACTACGGCCAACCATACTATTTCTCCTCCACCTGCATTTCTTATTGAAGGAGAGATTCCTACCACTGAATGGGAAGAGTGGTTGGGTTTCTTTGAGAATTATTTAAAAGCCATAGATGGCCTTAGATTTCCTGCCACAAGAAAAAAGGCCATTCTTTTGAATTCTTTGGGTAAAGCAGGACAACATGTCTTTAAATTTTTGCCAGAGCTTCAAAATGCAGATGGTGAGCCAGTAGACAATCCATACAAAGAAGCCAAGCTGAGATTGGAAAAGTATTTCGAAAAGCAAGTAAATATTGTCATGCAAAGACATAAATTTTACACTGTGCCACAGAAAGGAAAAGAAACCGTGGATCAAATGGTTGCTCGTTAAAGGGAACTGTCTTTAAAATGTGACTTTGGTGCTATGGCTGATCAAATGATTAGAGACCAATTAATAGTACAGTGTAAGAATAAAAGAATGCAACAAAAATTATGGGCAGCTAAGAATCCTACACTCATGGAAGCTATCGCCATTGCTAAGGTCGTACAGGAGTCCGACAAGTGTATGGAAGAAATGCGCCTCCTAGAGATTAAAAATGAAGAGACAGTCAATGTTGTCAACAAGTCTGATAAAGATTCTTCCTCCTCCAACATAGAACAATCTGATGTTAAACCAAAAGTTTTTCCCTCAAAGCCAAAATCCTTTTTTAGTGGTTCTGGGGGGAGAGGTAAATTTGTGGGGTGTTTTCGTTGTGGCAGTATGTCTCATGCTGCTGATTTTCAAGGATGTTTTGCCAGAGATAAAACATGTTGTAAATGTGGTAAGCGAGGTCACATTAGCAAAGCATGTAAATTTCCATCTTTTAATAGAGTAAATTTTGTAGAGGAGGATTTTATTCCTCCAGAAATGTCTTCATGTATTGAAAATGATTCTGAAGATGATACTTGTATTGTTTTGCAAAGGCCTAAGGCTTCATTTATTCTCAATGGTGTTTTTGTAACTCTCTTAGGTGATCCTGGCTCTATGTTTTCTATCATTCCTTATAGTATGTATAAAGAGTGTTGGCCATCTATTCCACTCTTACATAGTAACATTATGCCCAAAGGTTACACAGGACAAGTTATTAAACTAAAAGGTGTCATGGATGCATCTTTTGAGTTTAAAGGAAGGTCTGCTGTTGGAAAAGTTTATATTTCTGATGATGGTCCAGCCATCCTGGGTTGGATACAACAATATGATTTGCATATCATTCTTGATCCAAGGTCAGATGACATGGTACTAGTTATTGATGATTTCAATAATGTTGACACTGTTTTATCTAAATTTAGTGATGTTTTCCACCCAAGTTTAGGTAAATTGAAAGGTTATCTACATGAGATTAAAGTAAAGAAAAATGCTACTCCTGTTAGGCATTCTCTTAGAATTCCCATTGCAGTAAGGAAAGCAGTAAAAGAAATGTTTGATGATATGCAAAAGCAAGACATAATTGAGCCAGTGGAAGCTTCGGAATGGCTTTCGCCAGTTGTCACACAGAAAAAGGATGGTAATCTCCGTTTTTGTGTTGACATTCGATCAATAAATCAGAATATCATCGTCGATAAGTTCCCTTTGCCTAACATTTCAGAAATGGTGATGGATAAAGTCAAGTTCTTTAGTAAGTTGGACCTAAGATCTGCTTATCATCAAGTAGTGTTACATCCAAGTTCCAAGAAATGCACTGCCTTTGTAACTATTGAGGGTGTCTTTCAATTCAAAAGGTTGCCATTTGGTCTGGCCTCTGCAGCCAGCGTGTTTCAACGAATGATGCATTCTTTGTTTAAGGATTTGAAGCACGTCCACTTTTTTCAGGATGATATTTTGATTACAGGAGTGGATGAATTTGAGCACAATTGCAATTTTTTCCAAGGTTCTTCAGATCTTATCTGGTGCTGGTCTTACTTTGAGGAGGGACAAATGCCAATTTCTCTTGACTGAAATTGATTATTTGGGGTACACTATTTCTCAAGCTGGTGTGAAACCAAAGGAAGATTTGTTAAAAGCTATCAGATGTGCTCCAGTGCCCTCCGATAAAGATCAGTTAAAATCCTTTTTGGGATTAGTGGAGTATTACTCGATATTTGTAGCAAATTTTGCACATAAAACCGAACCTTTGCGCTTGTTGCTTAGAAAGGGAGTGCATTTTGCTTGGGAGGCTCAACAGTCGCAAGCTTTTGAGAAGATTAAAAGTGAAATTATTTTTATTTATTTATTTATTTATTTTCCTTTTTATTGAGCATGATCTGTAGTAGTCAAACAAGGACATATTTTATACAAGAGAGAATAAATTCTTAATAATACAATACAACGTCCGTAAAATTTTATCGAGAAAGATACAGAAAAAAAAGAAAAAGAGTAAAAAAAGGGAAAACTGAAAGAACAATGAAAAGAAAAAAGGTAACAGAAGAGACAGAGAAAAAAATTATACATTTTTTCTTCCCATTTTCTTAGCATGTAGGCCCTTGTCAACCCTTATCATATCAGGGGGAGGATCTTACATTGTAGTACCAGTTCGAAATTGGGGCCCAGATCTGAATACCCCGAGCTCTTGATTTCCTACCCCTTGTACGATATATAGCCATCTCCTGCTTGTAGATGGCAAGAAATCGACCGAGCCACATCTGAAAAGTGGGAACATTAGAATCTTTCCAACATGCCGCCAAAAGAATGCGGAAAACGGCAGTACCCAAAAATACAATTCTCTGTTCCTCTACGCTATGACCTAAGGATTCATCGTGACCCAAAAGATATAATGTGGCGGAGGATCTGAGGTTCCGTCCAAAAACTTGAGTCCAGAATCCTTCGATCATTATCTGTAAGTTATTTAGTTTCGGACATTCGGAAAACATATGAATCAAATTAGCTTGTCCCTGTCTACATCTGGGGCATCTGTCATCTACTCGCATACCCCAGGTAAACAGTTTAGCCGGAGTAAAATAAAGGTTGTAGATGGTTTTAAAGTATTGTGCTTGAAGGTTAGGTGCTAAAAATAAAGTTGTGTAAAGAGTTATACTGTTATTAATATCTACATCAGAATTCCCAAGTTTTTGTGCCCAGGACCTCTCAACACTTTCTAAATCATCCTTAGAGGATTGAGAAAATAAGTCATATAGAGAACCTATTTTGGTATCTAGTTTTCATATAACAGAAAAGAAGTTAAAACTATCTAAGTTAATGATGGCTTTAAAGTTACGAATGTTGGTATAAACTTGAAAGTATTTTAAGTAATCTGTGGTTGGTATATGAAATCTCTGCTGAAGTCTCTCAAAGGATGGAGCAACGTTCTGTCCAAAAAACTGACCAAATGTGTATATACCTGAATTTTCCCATCTCCTAGAGACAGTATCTTTTAGAGATGATGATATAATCTCACTGTGCCAGAGAGAGATATACCTTGTTATTTTAGGTATACCTAACTGTTTGGAAGCAAGTTTCCACACTTTCCATACATCTTCAATTACTTTAAACTTTGTTTTCTTATAATAAGATGCTTCAAGCTGTTTCAACAGTAATCCTCGGCATTTATCTCCTAGTCCTAGTTCAAAAATAGAGGGGATGTAGGCGTCTGTGATAGGTGAATTGAGAGGTTTTAATTTGAAAAGCAAGCCCATTTGTTGAAGTAGTGTAGCCCAGAGATAGAATGTCAGTTTCGGGATTCCTAAACCACCTCTATTCGGGGGAAGAGTTAAAGCTGGTAATGCTCTCCTTATTTTACCGTAATTCCAAATGAATTTAGAGATTGTTGAATCCAGGATTTTTATAGTGGTGTAATCAGCCATCAATGGGATAGCTCGGAATAGATAGAGTATTCGAGGAAATATACTCATTTTAATATAGTTAGCCCTACCTATTATTGTGAGATGTAGATTATCTACCCTCTTTAAATCTGTTATTATTGAATTGATCAATGGATCGTAGTTGAGCTGATTAATTTCTTTTATTTCCGGAGAGATATTCACCCCAAGATATATTGCGTTTTTCACTTTATAGGGACTGTCATATGTGATATTATTTGTACATATTACCATGGTTTTATCTCTATTGAGTGAATAACCAGAATGAAGTCCAAAAATTTGAGTTAATTCTATTTCAGCTACTGCATCTGCTGGTTTGGTTGTGATAACAGCAATATCATCGGCATAAGCCAATATTTTAGTAAAGTATGGACCCACATTTACTGGTTGGATTTGGGGAGAATTAAGAAGCTTTAAGATTAAGGGATTGATTACTAAGGCAAATAATATCGGGGAGCAAGGGCAACCCTGCCTAGTACCTCTTTGTATCTCGACATACTCTGACTCAAAGCCCTCAATTGATAATTTAGCCTTAGGATTGATATATAATGCTTTCAAGGCTTTAATGAAGCCGGGACCAAAGTTGTTAAATTTCATAATTTCCCATAAAAACCGCCAAGACACTCGGTCGAACGCTTTTTCAGCATCTAATAGGACCATCGACATCTCTCCCCCCGTGGCGCCCATGATGTCGAATAAGGCAATGACTCTACGAGTATGGTCAGTTGTTCCCCTCCCTGGGATAAAGCCGTGTTGCCACGGGGATACGAGATGTCTGATAACTCCCCTTAGACGGTTTTCTAGTATCTTTGAGTAAAGCTTTGAATCTGAGTTTATGAGTGAAATTGGTCTATATGATGAGGGAAGATGAGAGGGTTTGCCTTTTTTCGGAAATATTGCTATGTTTGTGTGCTTCCATGAATCAGGTGTATCTGAGTGATATTGTACCCCTAGAGTAGTTAGAATGCTAGCATTAATAATTTCACTTTCCGTAAAAGTGAAATTATTAATGCTAGCATTCTAACTACTTTTGAGCCAGGAAGAGACGCATATGTTACTGTTGATGCTAGTGCCTATGGCATCGGTGCGATCTTGTCTCAGAGGAAAGGGGGGTTGAGAAAACAGTAGCTTTTGCTTCCCGTTGTCTCAATTCTTCAGAGCAAAATTATGCAGTGATTGAGCGAGAGGCACTGGCTGCTGTCTGGGGTGTGTCTCATTTCCGTACTTATTTATGGGGTATGCATTTTTGCTTGAGAACTGACCATAAGCCCCTTATTAGAATCTTGTCACCTGGTGGGGCTAATGATGGTTCTCCTCGCTTAATGAAATTTGCAGCTAAATTGCAAGAGTATACGTACAAAATGGAACACATTTCGGGTTGGAGGAACACTCAAGCTGACTGTTTGTCACGTTTACCCATTGCTTCTGAAACAATAGATGATGATTTTGAGGATGAAAGTGTGTGTGTGA